>NC_139555.1:96544657-97144657 GCF_965112155.1 Podarcis liolepis | reverse complement strand
CTCCTGAGGTGCCTGCAAGCTCCATGCTGCTTTTTCAAGCTGCACAGGGCTTATGTCTGCCCCCCGCCTCAGCTGCCCTACAGCTGAGGAGGAGGCTGCGGAGAGGCTCCGCACAGAGCGCCCCACCCCTGGCTGCAGGGCAAGCGCCTCGCCCCAGGAACCCCAAGCAGCTAGCTACGCCGGTGGCTGTGGCAGGCCTGGAGAGGCCATGGACAGGCAACAGAATGCTTCCTTGCAGCCACCTCTGCCACAGCAGCTGACAAGTGCTGGCTCATCCTCCTCCCTCAGCTCGGTGGTGGCACTGGTGGGGGAAATAGGGGTCAAATCAGGATCAAATCAGAAAGCCAGATGGCATTTGTAATTCTGGGGTTGTCCCTGGAAAATAGAGACACTTGGAAAGTATGAAATATCCAACACTCAGTTCCACCCACCCCATGTGATGGCCTGGGAATCTGATTCAGAAGTTGAATCTGAGGAGTCCCAGCCTGCACAGGAGTCCCCGCCTCCAGGGCTGGCTGAGCCGGGGCAGGCGCTTGAATCTGAAGGGCCTGCACCTGTGCCGGGTCCTCAGGAGCAGACACCAGGTGTATCCACTCTGGCTCCGGAGGTGATTGAGGACCCATTGCCTGCAGGTGCGCCTCTCCCAGCCCTGTCAGGGGAAGGTGAAGCTGCCCCTGGGTCCAGTAACCCTCCAGCCTCTCCTGAGCTGCAGAGGCTCAGGGCAGAGAGGTGGAGGGAACTAAGTGCTCTCAGGAGGAGTGCTCGCCTTAAGCCGGGACCGCCCCTGGCCTCAGAGGATATAAAGGCCAGTCAGCCCAGTCCTAGGTTGCGGGAGCAACGACGTTGGAAACCTGTTTCTGCCAGCACCCAGACCTGTTTTTCCGGAGTTCCCGACCACGCCCAGCTTCTTGCTTTGGACCCCGCTTCCCCCTTGGTGGACAGTCTCCACACTCTCGGCCCAGGACCGGACTTTGACCACGCCTCACAGTAAACCCCCCCCCCCCGGGACCAGCACACCCCAGCTAGTTGAAAGGTGTTTCTGGGTGCACAGACATACCTTTGGAGTACAATGTAAAATGGCATATTAGAATTGTAATATGCCCTAAGGCCTAGAGGTGGAATGAAATAACTATTGATTTATCCTCATACTTCATGTAAAAACTGGTTAAAAGTTGACTTAGAAACAAAATCATATATCTATATATCTAGTGACACTACCATAAAATAAAAAATATGCCGCAATCGTTGAGTGGTCTAACTAATTATTCGCTTGTTGCATTTGGAAACCAATGAGATTATCACCTGCTCTCTGTGAGAGAGCTTTATTAGAGAGGACTAATGTGACTCTGTTCGTTCACTACTCGGATCGTATGAAATATCATTAGTATTCTAAAGCAGTCGAGGATAAGTGCCATTAAAATGTGGTGCAACAGACCATATCCAATAAAAAGTATCTCTGGTACATAAAATAAGTTCTATGAGTGTTTTCATTTCAGCAATTTGGATTGCTATCAAAGTCACGTAGGAATAGAGAAAACTTAGGGTAGCACTTCAGGCGCTGAATTCAGCAGACCTGGTTCACGAAAGCTTAGTGCCTTAGGCCAGTATAAATTACCCTATTGGCCCGAATATAAGCCGCACCTGAATATAAGCCGTACCTTTAAAATTGGGGGAGGGGAGAGAGAGAAAGAAAAAATACCTGAATATAAGCCACTCCATTCCTTGCTGCTCCTGGCTGCATCCCGGGGGGGGGGGGGGACTGCACTGCATTGCCAGCGGCCTTTCCCCTTCCTCACTCTCTCCCTTCCTGGCCTTGGGGGAGAGGACGGGGGACTACATATGGGGCAGCCCAGTTTGCCACACTCCTGGCGCTGTTTACGCCATGCTCCTGTCTGCATACCATAAGGTCGCAAATATAAGCCACATTTTAACTTTTCATGGTTGTAATTTGGGGGGAAAGTGAGGCTGCTATTCAGGCCAATATGGTAGATAGCCTTCAAATTGCTGCAAGACTATTCATTGTTTGCATGACGGGTGATATCCATGGGTGTTAGTAATAGAGCAAATCTACTGAAATCAATGGGTCTACTAAGTATGGCTTAGTTGGCTATCACCCATAGATCTGGTCCTGATATCATGGCATTTCAGGGTCCCACAGCAGCACAGTCCTATTTTCTGGCTGTAGATAAGTCTTTCCTCTTCATATACTGTATCTGTTTTCATCTCATTGTCCCTTTTGTCCTAACTGAGGCTCTGTGTTTTGTACAGTTTCTTTAAAATTAAACACGTCACAGACAGACATGTTATACCATTGCCTCAGCCCATCAAAGGATCTGAAAGGAGTTCAGAATAAATACCAAAATATTATTTATGTTTCACATGAAGTCTAAAAGTTCTGTAGCAGTCAGGAAGTCTAGGAGCAAGATGCCTACTGAAAACCTATGCCAGAAAGCTGCAGTTAATTGCACCCATCATGGATAGTAAACAATGAAAGCCTTATCCTCCATAAATTTATCCAAAGTGTGCATTTGATGCATGTTTCCAGATATGTATTGTTACACATGTGCCACAGAACATGTGTGGGCACACATGTACGTGAGTCCCTTGAAACATGCTTCCTAGAGAGGCGAGTCCTGTTGTGTGGAGAAACAGCTCCACAAATGTGTGCCGAATAATACCTTTTTACCCAAGGATCTCTCTCACGCAGATCTCCATGAAAGATCAGTTTATTACAAGGAAAAGAGCACAGAGAGCTGGATGCACATTAATAGATGCAAGTTAACCATATAAGAGATATGTGGGTCAGCACTTATGACTAATGCATTCAACACTTCTAATTCTGTAAAAATAAGGTAAAAGAGGAAAATTAAGCCCGGGAGTTAAAACACTCCTAGAAAATAGAGAAGGACTGCATATCCTGTGCCTGAAGAAACCTTTTGCAGCTTTAATGGTGTTGTGCACATGTGTAGCTGTCGGAGTCAGCAACTTAGGCTAAGGTCTCTATGCCTAGAGTTTCCTTAAGGGGCCCACACTAAACTGTGGTTTGGTCAAACTCCAAATTGCCAATCTCTATTCTGTTGTACTCACTGGCATTAGCTGCCCCAGAGGAAAGAATACCCACCCACTATAAACTTCAATGAAGGCCTGATTCTCCTGTACTTAGAAGCAGGCACCGTGTGTGTGTGTGTGTGTGTGTGTGTGTGTGTGTGTGTGTGTTTACTCATTACTATCATTACCAAAACAAGCTGCACGGGGGGGGGGGGTGTCATGCCCTCTCCCTGAAATATCTCCTTACACTTATTTTGTCTTTAAGTATCCAGCCCGAGAAAGACTTCTGCATAATTTGGAAACTCCCATGCTCCATCCTAGTACAGATATTATTTTACTGCCCCTGTGATTATTTATTTAGCATTGAGATGGGATATTAGGGTGACTCGTTAGCAACTTCTTGAATGTTTCCTTATATGGTTATGTTCACATCTGTTACCAGTGCATTTTGTGGGAAATTCAATTAAGTTTCCAAGTGGCCATTTGGCTTTTCATGCTCCTTGGCCAAGTTTATTATTGGCAGGGATTCCTTGTCATACAAAGGTGGATTTTTTTTTAATTCTTAGTACATTATTTCCCCTTGAATAATCTTGTTGCTAAATTAAGCCGCAGGTGAACATTGGCTTAGCAAGTACTCTGTATAAAATGATGGTTCAGTTCACAGCATCTCCAGGAATAGAGATACTAGCAACTCCTTTTTCAAATAATGCCACCAGGCTGATATTTATCCCTTTCCTCCCCTGTGGCTCCTCTGTGTACTATCCTCTGTCAAAATGATGTTAGCCAGTGCTTTTTTTCTAGAAAAATAGGTACTCACCAGGAAGTTGTTAAAATAAGTACCATGCTTTTTAACAACAACAAATAGAGGTGCCGGTACTGCAGCACCCCCATTTAAAAAAAAAGCACTGATGCTACAAATAGAATATATCCAAATGTTGTTGTTTAGTCGTTTAGTCGTGTCCGACTCTTCGTGACCCCATGGACCAGAGCACGCCAGGCACTCCTGTCTTCCACTGCCTCCCGCAGTTTGGTCAAACTCATGATGGTAGCTTCGAGAACACTGTCCAACCATCTCGTCCTCTGTCGTCCCCTTCTCCTTGTGCCCTCCATCTTTCCAAAGTATTGGAGCCTCAGCTTCAGTATCTGTCCTTCCAGTGAGCACTCAGGGCTGATTTCCTTAAGAATGGATACGTTTAATCTTCTTGCAGTCCATGGGATTCTCAAGAGTCTCCTCCAGCACCATAATTCAAAAGCATCAATTCTTCGGCGATCAGCCTTCTTTATGGTCCAGCTCTCACTTCCATACATCATTACTGGGAAAACCATGGCTTTAACTATACGGACCTTTGTTGGTAAGGTGATGTCTCTGCTTTTTAAGATGCTGTCTAGGTTTGCCATTGCCTTTCTCCCAAGGAGCAGGCGTCTTTTAATTTCGTGACTGCTGTCACCGCTGTCACCATCTGCAGTGTATATCCAAATAGCTTTCTATTAATCACACAGAGTAGCCAGTGAATGTTAGTGCAGTGGTACCTCTGGTTACGAACTTAATTCGTTCTGGAGGTCCGTTCTTAACCCGAAACCGTTCTTAACCTGAGGTACCACTTTAGCTAATGGGGCCTCCCACTGCCGCTGCACGATTTCTGTTCTCATCCTGAAGCAAAGTTCACAACCTGAGGTACTACTTCTGGGTTAGCAGAGTCTGTAACCCAAATTGTTTGTAACCCAAAGCATTTGTAACCTGAGGTACCACTGTAATGGGATGAAATATGGCTGAATGACTACCATTCCCCTGATAAACAAAGAATGGGTTCACTGACTGGAGGAGAAGTCTGGTGCACATGCTTAACTCCATGAGACAGAATGGCAGAGGAGTGGCACTGGCAGCAGCGCTGGTTTCAAGGGAGATCTTGCCAAAATCTCAGGGAGCCCACAAGATCTCATGAGATTTTGGTGAGAACTCATGAGTTCTCGCTGGACACTGCTGTTGCGAGTGCCGCTGCACAACCCTAGTAAGGGCAGGGGTGGGTGGGGAGGCACATTCCTGCTTTGTCTCAGGTGGCAAAATAGGCCGCACCACCCCTGCTAAATGCTTCCACTGAATTTAAATCTCAGAGTTTGAAACTGCCTAATCTAGGGCTTCATGATGCCCGAGTCTCCCTCCTCGCAACAAGTTACATATCAGAGGTAGACTGCCATGTCCCACTTGGTCATAAAGTGTGGTAACAGTGCTTTTCCCCCGGGGGGGGGGTATGCATACGGTATGCATACCGCTAAACATTTTGTGAATCTTCGTACTTTTGTCCATTTACTGCATTTATTTTTCCCAATTTGAACTATAAAATAGTGAGTCAAAATGAGAGTACCCCTAAACATTTTTAAAGAAAAACAGCACTGGTGTTAAGTATCCATGATTGTTTATATGTTTTTAAAAATGCTGGTTCTTTAGAAAAATATATAAATCATCAACCTTTTTGAAATTTCCTCCTTCCGAAGGATTTGGTAAGCATTCAGAGTCTGTTAAAAGGAACACTGAGTAAAATATCAACTGTTGCTTAAACGTGTGGATGTTTAAACCAAGAATGCCTTTAACAATTAAAAAAGAAACATGTAGATGTTTACTGGACATACTGGTGAATATATAGGAAGCTGCCTACAGTAGTACCTCTGGATGCGAACGCAACCCGCGTCCTTGCATCTGCGCATGCGCAGGTCGTGATTTGCCGCTTCCGCACATGCGCATGATGTAATTTTGAGTGTCTGCACATACGCGAGCGGCGAAACACGCTCCATTACTTCCAGGTTGCCGCAGAGCGCAACCCGAAAAGGCTTAACCTAAAGCAACTTCAACCCGAGGTATGACTGTATTAGAATAAATCAGACCACTAGTCCACCTAGCTCAATATTGTCTACACTGATTGGCAGCAGCTGTCTGGGGCCTCAGCAGGAGCCCCTTCCTGGAAATGCCTGGGACTGAACCTGAGAAAACATGTCCTCTGTCTACCACATCTGCTTAGCATTTCCATTGTGGACAATGAGCAGGGCTAGATTTAGGTTTGATGAGGCCCTAAGCTCCTGGAGGTAATGGGGCCCTTTATATGTCCAGCTGTCCCTTGTCAACAACAAATTGTCACTGTTTTTTGTGTTGAATATATGCTATATGGTAATTTATGGACCTAATAGGTATCTAAAGCCATTTGCAAATAACAGTCCATTTAGAATGTAGGCACCCTATATATAGAAATGAGCAAACCAGTGATATTTTCGGGAGCAGGCAGGGCCCATTACTTACATCATGGGAGCCTACACAACACAAAACACTGTTGCTGTATGTATGTTTTATTTTATTTGTTTTTTATCTTATATTTTGAAAATGTACATCCAGGTGTTTTTTTCCTTTAAATTGTTTTGGGGCCCCCAAGAGAATGGGGCCCTAAGCTATAGCTTGTTTAGCTTATACGTAAATCCGGCACTGACAATGAGCAAGGAAAGTGTGACCTGTCATACCTGGTAGGAAACAGTGTCTAACTACTCATGGGCAGAGCTTGAGTAGCTGTAAGTAGATAAAAGTGTAACCCTCAGGATTTCTCTGGATCAGTGTGGAGCAAGGTGGGCAAAACTGTCCTTAAACAGAGCTTGAATTGTAAACTGGAGTGTAGAAAACAGGCTGCTGGAAAACATCTAACTGATGTTTTGACGCAAACCCCAATACTGCAAAAGATCATTCTACTTCCTCTCAAAATAATTGATATAAATGAAATGGTCCTGAAATGCAACCTTTCCTTTTTCTTTTAAGTTTCTGCTCTTAAGAACCAGAGTCAATCCTAGACCTGCACTGCCACCTGCTGATAGAATTGCCAAATAGCAACTGTCTTCTTTCACTAGGCTGAACGTCAAGCAATGCTAAGCAAGTTCGAGGCTGCAATCTCTTATGCACACTTTCGTGTGAGAGATTCCCACTGCACATAATGGGATATACTCCTGTGCAAGCTTCGTGGATTTCAGAAGAAGACTTCCGCATGTGCTCCGATCTTTCCTGCTGCAAACAATCTGCCCCAATTCTCTTTACAGTCATAATGCACGCAGGTAACTTGGGTCCGGACTTGGGGTACTCTGTGGCCCTCCAGGTGTTGCTGGACTAGAACTCCCACTATCCCAGTCCACCTGAGTTTGATGGGAGCTGGAAAACAACAACATCAGGAGGGTTCTCTAGCCCAGGTTTGGACTCTGGACCTTAGGGCCTCCTCTTTGTACGACTTCCTCAGCCTTGCTGCATCTGAGGGCCTCCTCTGCTCAAATGGGGCTCTGGATTTATATCCCCAAGCCCTGCCCTGATGACACAGACCCCAAAGAATGCATGAATTGGCTTTCCTTTCTGGTTTAGACCAACACTCTTCCATTCTGTCTCCAACAGCAGTGAGAGAGAGAGATGTCTCGGAGAAGCTCACAATGAAGAGCGTGAGTGGACATTATAGTGGGGATGGGGGGGCATTATTGGTTTGGTTTGTTCCTGTCCTCATTATGTTACGTTCATTGTGTTATTCTTGTTTTCACTGTGTTCCTATTTCATTTTGTGTTTTTATCTTGCGTTTTTATCTCGCGAACCACTCTGAGATCTTCAGATGAAGCTTGGCAGAGAAATTTAATAAATAACCCTAACCCTAATATCTCATCTTTGTACCGAGCATCTGATACTCAGAGTATATTGCCGTTGAACATGGAGTTTCTATTTGCCCGTCGTGTCTAAGTAGGAATGGTAGATCAATCTTCCCCAAAGATTGTTAGAGACCCATCTTCCCCATCTTTGTTAGAGACCACCACTGAACCTTGTGGTGATGGAGTCCAACACAAACTATGCAGTGTGTGATGAAGAGCTGGAAGGGACCTTGGAGGACATTTAGTCAAACGCTGGCTGGATGCAGGATGGAACTACAGCATCCTTGAAAGATGAGTGGTCCAGCCCCTGCTTAAACACCTTCAGTGAATAAGAGCTTGCCACCCCCCAAGGGAGTCTAACATTCCCCTGTGATTTAAACCACGAAGGGGATTAAAAAGCCTGAATAGGACTTACATTGCCCTTCAAGCTGGGCTTCCTTTGGCAGGGAGAAATGTGCTGCCGATCTCCCCCTCCATTTTTAGGATGCAGCACCCTAAGCAAAATTCATATGGTAGGGAAAAAATATTAATGTGCTTAAATTTACCTTTCCTGCTGTGCCCCATTGCCCAATTTCCTACTGCCTCTGCCTAGCAAGTGCAGGCAAACTGTGTCCCATCACTCTGTATGAAAGGAAAATCTTTCCTGGCTAACTTTTTGCATGCCATTCTGCATGGCAACCTTAAAGGTATGTGGATAGCGCCATTATATAGTTTTGTCACTAGGTGGCACTGGCTTTAATTGTAACTGGGTGGAGTCGGGAGTCTCCTGTCCATTCTGTACTTGTTGGAAAGATAATCAAGTTCGGGTCTAGCATCCTTGCTGATACTGACGCCAGCAACTCTGCTAGAGAATGCTAAATAAAATTTGACAAGTCTGAAGAGAGGAAGAGGGAGCACAGAGATGCATTAAGACTCCTCATGGGGTTCTAAAATACAACATGAATGAGAAACTGCATTTAGTATAACAAACAAGCGCACCTCAGTTTTTGCTATTTTGCCTGGGGGTGTTTCTAAACAGCATGTGATTAAAACACGCCATATGCTCTGCAGTTTTGCATAGTTTTTTTTTGGCGTCCGGATCTCTATGAATCAAATACACAGGGATATGGGGAAGTCAGGAGCCAGCAAAAGAGGAAGCTGACATTTCACTTATTTGCAGAGTTTGTTTGTTTCTTCGCACAAGACACATTTTGCTCATGTCATGTCCCTGGGGATTAGCGTTCGTTGTCAATGCTCAAAAATGTTTCAAAAGATGACCAAATTGTGTCAAAAATACATACATTTTTAGAATAAAAGAAGCTGTTAAAATAACCCCCAAATTTATATACCTGTGAGACAGCATGATGGACCAGACAATTAAAATGTAACTTAATGGGTGGGTTTAAAGTAGCACTAGAGAGAATGTTCTGTCAGAGCAAGGATTTCTCCTGTGTGATGAAATGTTTCTCCTCTTCCTCCCCCTGTGCCGCCTAAATCTGTTCTGGGGGTGGTTTGGGACACATGTAGGGGAAGTACAGAGGGGAAATCTCATTGCAATAGTGCTAATCCTCCCACATTTGGAGTTATTTTCCTGCTTCTCAGTTGCAGGTTATATAGAATCTCTCTCTCTCTCTCTCTCTCTCTCTCTCTCTCTCTCTCACACACACACACACACACACACTTAATGCTTTGCTAATCTTGTAAGAAAACACTGCAAATCCTCAATAAAGAAGTAAAAATAAAAATACACCGATGTGTATATGGATTCGATGTACGTGCCATATTAGAGTTCATGGTAGGAATATTCACATGTTATATCCAGCGAGTGTACAATCTGCGTACACAAATAGCTGAACTGTACACTCATAGGTTTTAACATTCATCAAGTGTGCCGTCTGTATACCTGAGATGCACAAATCAACTGTTGTGCATGCTTCCACATGAGCACTTGTATACGTGGTACGTGTACAGGCAGCTTGCCCATGGGCTCCGTGTAACATGTGGACAAGCCCCCTGTATTTAGGGTAATAATAAAAAAAGAGTTGCTGAAAAAAGGAAGCACAAAGTGTTTATGCTTCCTGTCCCCATGGCACTTCTTCCACACCCAAAACCATTCTCAGTCTTTCTGAGGGAGCACTGGGGACCTCAGCACCCTGCCTCATCTTGCGGAAAGAAAGTAAACTCAAGACCGTATGTGTGAGGGAGATGGTCTAAGTGTGTGAAATATACTCAGAGCCAACCAATCATACTGCTGCATTGTTCTTGGACCAATCAGACTGCAGCAACACAGGAGCCAGATATATGGAGAAACGTGACTCAAAGAAGTAGGAGGCCCAGGGTTCACTCTGATTGTTTAGAAATACACAATCGCTTTGAGGTCCTCTCCCCTAGCATGGAAGACGAAGAGCAGACTCCATTTGAGGATCTCTCCCTCATTACAGTCGATCAGGTATATGAAGACGAGCAGCAAAGTCAGTCCTCAGGGAATGTGCAGGCGACCTTGGAACAGACAGCTCACAGAAGAACCCCGACCAAACCCAAGAGGAGGCGTGTAGTGGTGATAGGGGATTCCCTACTGAGGGGAACAGAAGCAGTGATCTGTGGGCCTGACAAGATGTCTCGGGAAGTGTGCTGTCTCCCCGGGGCTAAGATCCAAGATGTAACTGAACGACTGCAAAAAATCATAAAACCCACTGGCGAATACCCCTTCCTCTTGGTTCATGTGGGAACCAATGACACTGCAAACAATAGCCTCCAGAAGATCAAAAGAGACTACGAGGCTCTCGGCAGGAAATTGAAGCAACTAAATGCACAAATTGTCATCTCGTCTGTCCTCCCAGTTGAACGACGTGGCCCAGGGAGAGAGGGGAAAATAGTGGAAGTGAACAGCTGGCTTCGCAAATGGTGTAAACAGGAACGGTTTGGATTCTTAGATCACGGACTGCAGTTTCTTGAAGATGGACTTCTGGCAAGTGATGGGCTGCACCTCACAACGGTTGGGAGAAATGTTTTTGCCAAAAATCTCAGAAACCTCATCAGGAGGGCTTTAAACTGACTAATGTGGGGGAGGGAGACAGTGCTCCTGAAGGTAGGAGTCTATCAATTAATGAAGATGATCACCCAAATGTCATAGACCAAATGGAGCAAACAGCACGCGGACCTAGTGGAGGGAGGAAAAAATCCTTAAATAAGAGACACGGGGGAATGATTAATGGACTTCAATGTCTGTACACTAATGCGCAAAGCATGGGAAATAAACAAGATGAGCTTGAGCTCTTGGTACAGCAAACTAAATATGACATAATAGGCATCACTGAAACCTGGTGGGATAAGTCCCACGATTGGAATGTAATAATGGGGGGATACAATCTATTTCAGAGAAACAGACCAGACAAGAAAGGAGGAGGAGTGGCGTTATATGTCAGGGATGTGTATACCTGTGAAGAGATCCAAGATTTAGAACCTCAAAGCCAAAGTGAGAGCATTTGGGTCAAAATTAAGGGAGAGAAGAATAACAGAGACCTCATTGTGGGAGTTTACTATAGATCCCCAAGCCAAACGGAGGACATAGATGCTGCCTTCCTGGAACAGATGGCCAAGCATGCAAAAGGAAGGGAGATAGTAGTAATGGGGGACTTCAATTACCCGGATATTTGTTGGACGTCAAACTCAGCCAAGAGCATAAGGTCAAACAGATTCCTCACTGGCCTTGCAGACAACTTCATTGTCCAGAAAGTGGGAGAAGCAACAAGAGGAACAGCCATTTTAGATCTGGTCCTAACCAATGTTGATGACCTGGTTAGTGGGGTAGATGTGGAAGGATCATTAGGCGCGAGTGATCATGCTCTTCTGAAGTTTACTATACAGCGGAAAGTAGCAGCCAAGCATACTAGGACTCAATTTCTTGACTTTAAGAAAGCCGACTTCATAAAACTTAGGGAAGTGCTGGGTGAGATCCCATGGACAGCAATACTAAAAGGAAAGGGAGTTCATGATGGCTGGGAGTTTGTTAAGAGGGAGATAGTAAAAGCACAACGTCAGGCAATACCAATGAGACGAAAACATGGAAGGTGCCTAAAGAAACCAGGGTGGCTATCTAAAGAACTTTTAACTGAATTAAGATTAAAAAAGGATGTGTACAAAAAATGGAAAAGGGGGGAAACCACCAAAGAGGAATTCAAACAAATAGCCAGCACGTGTAGACACAAAGTCAGAAAAGCTAAAGCACAGAATGAACTCAGGCTTGCTAGAGAGGTTAAAAGCAACAAAAAAGGCTTTTATGGGTATGTTCGTAGCAAAAGGAAGAACAAAGAAACAGTGGGGTCACTCAGAGGAGAAGATGGTGAAATGCAAACAGGGGACACAGAAAGGGCTGAACTCCTCAATGCCTTCTTTGCCTCAGTCTTCTCCGATAAAGAAAACAATGCCCGACCTGAAGAATTTGGAGCAAATGATTCAGCAAAGGAAACACAGCCCAGAATAACTAAGGAGATAGTACAAGAATATTTGTCTAGTTTAGATGTATTCAAGTCTCCAGGGCCAGATGAACTGCATCCAAGAGTATTAAAAGAACTGGCAGATGTGATCTCAGAACCACTGGCAGTCATCTTTGAGAATTCCTGGAGAACAGGCGAAGTCCCGGCAGACTGGAGGAGGGCAAATGTTGTCCCTATTTTCAAAAAGGGGAAAAGAGAGGACCCAAATAATTACCGCCCAGTCAGTCTGACATCAATAGCAGGGAAGATTCTGGAACAGATCATTAAGCAAACAGTCTGTGAGCACCTAGAAAGGAATGCTGTGATCACCAATAGTCAGCATGGATTTCTGAAAAATAAGTCATGTCAGACTAACCTGATCTCGTTTTTTGACAGAATTACAAGCCTGGTAGATGAAGGGAACGCAGTGGATGTAGCCTACCTTGATTTCAGCAAGGCATTTGACAAGGTGCCCCATGATATTCTTGTAAAGAAGCTGGTAAAATGCGGTCTTGACTATGCTACCACTCAGTGGATTTGTAACTGGCTGACTGACCGAACCCAAAGGGTGCTCATCAATGGTTCCTCTTCATCCTGGAGAAGAGTGACTAGTGGGGTGCCACAGGGTTCTGTCTTGGGCCCGGTCTTATTCAACATCTTTATCAACGACTTGGATGATGGACTCAAGGGCATCCTGATCAAATTTGCAGATGACACCAAACTGGGAGGGGTGGCTAACACCCCAGAGGACAGGATCACACTTCAAAACGACCTTGACAGATTAGAGAACTGGGCAAAAGCAAACAAGATGAATTTTAACAGGGAGAAATGTAAAGTATTGCACTTGGGCAAAAAAAATGAGAGGCACAAATACAAGATGGGTGACACGTGGCTTGAGAGCAGTACATGTGAAAAGGATCTAGGAGTCTTGGTTGACCACAAACTTGACATGAGCCAACAGTGTGACGCGGCAGCTAAAAAAGCCAATGCAATTCTGGGCTGCATCAATAGGAGTATAGCATCTAGATCAAGGGAAGTAATAGTGCCACTGTATTCTGCTCTGGTCAGACCACACCTGGAGTACTGTGTCCAGTTCTGGGCACCACAATTCAAGAAGGACACTGACAAACTGGAACGTGTCCAGAGGAGGGCAACCAAAATGGTCAAAGGCCTGGAAACGATGCCTTATGAGGAACGGCTAAGGGAGCTGGGCATGTTTAGCCTGGAGAAGAGGAGGTTAAGGGGTGATATGATAGCCATGTTCAAATATATAAAAGGATGTCACATAGAGGAGGGAGAAAGGTTGTTTTCTGCTGCTCCAGAGAAGCGGACACGGAGCAATGGATCCAAACTACAAGAAAGAAGATTCCACCTAAACATTAGGAAGAACTTCCTGACAGTAAGAGCTGTTCGACAGTGGAATTTGCTGCCAAGGAGTGTGGTGGAGTCTCCTACTTTGGAGGTCTTTAAGCAGAGGCTTGACAACCATATGTCAGGAGTGCTCTGATGGTGTTTCCTGCTTGGCAGGGGGTTGGACTCGATGGCCCTTGTGGTCTCTTCCAACTCTATGATTCTATGATTCTATGATTCTGAATCCTATTGTTCTAGGACCAATCAGACTGCTGCAATTTGGATCCTATTGTTCTAGGACCAATCAGACTGCTGCAGTTTGGATCCTATTCAACTCAGTACATAACACCGTGCCACAACCAAAGCACTTGAATAGAAGATGAAAAATAATATCCAGAAACATATATTCTGACCAGAGAGTCAGGGTGGTGTAGTAACTGGAATGTATCCCAGGTTTTAAATTCCCACTCAGCCATGAACCTCAGGACGCCTGTCCCTGTCTCTCAGCCTAATTTACCTCACAGTATTCTTGTGAGGATAAAATGGGGAGGCGTGAAACATATATGGTGCCTTAAAAAAAAAAGAAGAATTCTTTTCCTTCATTCTCATTAAAATATTAAAAAAACCTTGAACCACAACAAACACAATTAACATTCCTCCTCCTCATACCAATACCCAAATAATATTTCATATAAAACAAAGGAAGTTCAAAATAATTCAAAAAATAATGTTTTTAACCACTTGGTGAAAGGTAATATGGTGTGCACCTTTAAAGGTCAGAATTATTTTCTTTTCCCTTTTATACCACCATGTAATTGGAGGAAAGGTAATGATAATAATTCTTATTATTCCAAATCAGCCACGAATCCCACTAGGTCTTACTCTTATTATTATTCTTATTATTAATATTCTGGAGCAGGATCAGATTTGTTAATGGCTGGTTTGCAATAATTTTTTTCTTGCGCATGTGGCGTTCTCCTCAAGTTAAACTAAACGCATTGCCCTTATTTGCTGTGTTGTTGTGGAAGTGCAAGGAATTGTACTGTGTATAAATAGTTGTAAGAGGACAAATAAAAACCCATTTGTTTTATTTACTTCACACCCAAGCCAAATGAAGAGTGCGTTTTGGGAAGATTTCCACCTCACCTATGCAATGAAATTTTCAGGTACTAATTTAGATTCAAGTGTTGTTGATGTTAGAATGACACAGGGGTGTGCTTTTTTCCTTTTTTTAAATGAAAGCTATGAATAGACTGTTTGAAAATAGAACTCTAGAGGGTGATAGGAATACATCTCATTCAAATGGCTGCTGGAGACTTGGTGCTGCCGTGTTGCATTGGGCAATTAGCTTTACTGTTGAGAATGCAAAACGAATTCCTAATTTTGAACCTGCACTGATGCCTTTACCAAGCTAGGAAATACAGTGGAACCCTGGAAGCCGGAAGCCTTTAAACTTGAACGTTTTGGCTCCCAAACGATCAAAAACCGGAAGTGATTGTTCCAGTTTTCGAAGATTCTTTGGAATCCAAACGTCCGACGCGACTTCTGTGGCTTCCGATTGGCTCCTGCAGCCAATCAGAAGCTGCGCCTTGGTTTCCAGATTCCGTTCGACTTCCAAGGTACCACTGTACTTAAGACAAAAAGGCAGTTTCTCCAACTGCCTATAGGGGGAGGTATCCTATTTCTGATTTGAGGGCTTCTGCATTGGTCCAAGTCTCCACCAGTGGGATGTGTCTCTGAGGGCCTAAACCAGGTGTGGGAAACCTGTAGCCCCTGAGATATTGCTGGACTATAACTCCCATTATCCATGACTTTTGACCATGCTGGCTGGGACTGATGGGAGCTGGAGTCCAATCTGGAGAGCCATTGGTTGCCCAGGCCTGGCTTAACCATTGCAACATGCCTTCTGGTGGCCAGTTCTATTGCTCTGAACTGGTGGTTGCTGATTTTAAAGGAGAGCTCTTCCCAACTTAGCTCTGGCCCCAATCTCTTGCCACTACTTCTTCCAGATCACCTCTCTTCTCCTCTTTCATATTGTCTTTATGGTATCCAGTGGTGGCGAACCTTGGCACTCCAGATGTTTTGGAACTACAACTCCCATCATCCTTAGCTAACAGGACCAGTGGTCAGGGATGATGGGAGTTGTAGTTCCAAAACATCTGGAGTGCCAAGGTTCGCCTCCACTGGTTGGCAGTGAACCTCTGGCCTATAGGCCTAAGTCGGTCAACCAGGCTTGAGGGGCTGGACTGCCAGGCTGTTCAGGGCTTTCCACGCTCACTTTTCTCTGGCCTGGTGCCAGATGATGTCAGCTGCAGGAAACTTCAAGAAAGACTCTTTCTTTGCACTTGCAGATTGAATTTAAGTGGTGGCTGGCTCTTCCTTTGCAGCAGAAGAAGGAGACAAATCTCAAAAGTACAGGAGCACTCGGAATGAAAATGTGAGATTTACAGCATGTATGGCTTTGAAAGAAAATGTAATGAAGATGATGTGTAGATGGTATTTGACACCTGTAAAGTTAGCTAAAATGTATACGATGAGAGATAAAGCATGCTGGAAATGTAAAGATTCAGATGGTGATTTTTATCATATGTGATGGACTTGTGATAAAATAAAAACATTTTGGGAGTCGATCTAGAATGAACTAAAGAAGATGTTTAGATATACATTCCAAAAAAAAAAACCGGAAGCATTTTTGCTAGGTTTGATGGGAAATGAGATTGCAAAGGTGGATCAAAGACTATTTATGTATGCCACAGTTGCAGCGAGGACTTTGCTGGCCCAAAAATGGAAGTTACAAGAAATACCTACTATTGTGGAGTGGGAGGCGAAGATGATGGACTTTGCAGAGTTGGCCAAACCGACTTGCAGGATCCGAGACCAGGACAATCAGAAATTCCAAAGAGACTGGAGTAAATTTATTGCATATTTGAATGATAATTGTAAAAACTTGAAGACACTAGCAGGATTGAAATAAATCCTACAATGTGGATATATAGCAAAGATTTAAATTGCACGATTGGATACCTGTTGAAGGGAAGGAAGGAAGTCGTAAGCTCGGCAGAGCAAAAAGGTTGCTTTGTGTTTGTTATTGTAATGTTGGAAATGTTGTTTAAAGAAAAATAATAAAAAAATTTGGGGGGGGGGAATAAAAGTACAGAAGCACTCTTTCTGGTCCCAATGCTTCCTTGAATTCAAGCAGAGGATGCAGAGGATCTTCTTTACAGTCCCAGCTCAACTTTTTTTATTCACAAGGGAGAATAAATACTTGGAAGCATTAATCTGAAGGCTTTGTAAGTGTATTGAACCCTGCACTCCTACACAAACTTACCTGGGAGTAAGACCCACTGAAGTTAAAGAGTTTCCTACCAATATAGGATTGCACTGTGAATGTATTCTTCTTTTTAAAATGTTAAAACAAAATTTCTGTATTTCCCCCCTCACTTTTTGTAAAGTTCCCTGGATGCAAACTTTTCAACAAATAAATATTGGGTATATTAATGGAAGTGAAGTCTGCTTAGGGGAGAACTGGGGGGTGGGGATTAATGTTTTGGAGAGAAATGACTTTTGGAGGAAATCTCTCAGGGAAAGGAATGTTAGCAGAAAAGGATTTTGAAAAGAGAGGAAATGAGGTGAGGAATAATTTTTGAGGAAAATTAATTGTTGGAAAGGGAAATGATTTGGCAGGAGGGTCTGGAAGGGAAATGTGTGATTGTGTGTGTGTGTGTGTGTGTGTGTGTGTGTGTGTGTGTATATATTCCCCCTGACTACATTCATTATGGAACAGCCAAAGTGTCATTTGTTCCAGATCACTGTGTGCAGATCTGCCAAGAAATGCCGCAGAACCTCCTTTGAGATAAATAGTTGTACCCAACTGCCCATTCACAGTAGCAGAGTTGAAGTTGTCCCTGGTGATGAATGGTGAATCTGTGATTGACAGTTACTTAGACTTAGCTAGAATGCAAGCCAGATGCACCTTCCTTGGGAAAATATGTAAATCAACAGAATATTTGCCTTGATCTCAACCAATCAGTGTCTTTTGCGACCAGCATGACGCAGGAGCTAAATCAGCAGTAATGAACGATTTGTACGTGTGGAGTCCCTGGCAATAGAACGCAGCGATTTCTTCTGCAATGGCATCAAAGGAACAATCTTCTGTTTGGTAGATGAAAAGAGGCATTGTTCAGGGTTTTTTTTTAAAAAAAATAAATTACCTAGGAGCCAGATTACCTGGAGTTTCATCCTACCTCTGATACCGATTGTTTTTATGGCTCTTGGCGATTCATTTTGCTTCATTTCATTCTTCCTGTAAAATCCCATGGGAATAATGTTTCTGTGCTTGGCAGGCTGAGGGTCTGTTTACACAACTGTTTTAAAAGAACTGATTTGCCAGAGGATTAGCAAATCTTCACGTAACCTTGTGGGATTTAAAAAGTTAGAGGAAAAAGATCATTTGTGACAAATAATGCTAGCCACACGCAAATAATTATATTTTTTGCTGGCAGTTTCTAACTGTGGCGATCACACAGGGTCCCCGGACGTTTGACGGTCTATTGATCCCTGTGCCACCACTGTGATTGCTTCCCTGCTGCCACCAACCCGTTTCTCTCGGGTTCACACAGAGTCCAGACAGTTGTTAACATTAAATCAAATAAGCAAGTTTATTTTATAAGCCTTAACAAGTTTATGGTTTCTCAGATAATTTTTCTTGTCAGTTTCTTAATCTTAGTTTCTATACCGGCCTATACCTTTCCTAATAACTGCTAACTAATTATCCCAACTGTCTATCTGACTCCTCCTATCAGTTTCTCTCACCCTCTCACAACACAACTCGACCAACCCACAGACTTATCCTCCCTCTTCGTTCTCCAACTCCCAACTGACTTCCACACAACTCCAACTCTAACTCTAACTCCTCCCCTTGGGTTCCCACTGGTCAATCACTTCACACTCATTTAACCCTTTCCTTATGACCCACCTAGGAGGGCAAACGCCACACTAACCAAGTCAGATCATTGGTCCATATAGCTTAGTTTTGCCAATACAGTCGTACCTTGGATCCCAAACACCTTGCGAGTTGAACGTTTTAGCTCCTGAATGCCGCAAACCCAGAAGTGAGTATTCTGGTCCAACATGGCTTCCATGGCTTCCTATTGGCTGCAGGAGCTTCCTGCAGCGAATCAGAAGCCGCGCCTTGGTTTCCTAATGTTTTGGAAGTTGAACGGACTTCCGGAACGGATTCCGTTACCAGCTCTTCCTGGAGATGCCAGGGATTGAACCCAGAACCTTTGGCAAGCAAAACAGATGCAGATTACCCATAGCTTTTCACAGTAAAAAAAGGGTAATTTTTATTCCTGTTTTAGAGCTTGAAGATCCGCAAGTGACTGACAATGATTCATGCATGCAATTCTATGCCCTGGCCCACCCCTTTAAAAGTCCATTTGCAGAAATGTGTACGGCTAGCAGGCTTGCAAATTAGAATAAATTGTGTGGAGGAGCCAGTTGTATGACGTAGAGCCTCCTAGTCTTTAATTGACCAACTGCAATCACACAAATGAAGAAACTGAATCAACAGCCCCTGTATGGGGGACCAGACTGGCAATTCTCACCTGGGCATAGGCCTGTTAGCTGCCCTGAACATTTCCACAGGTGAGGGCTATAGGAAGCCAGGTTATTACAATTTTTAAGAACTTAAGAAGAATTGATGGATCAGGCCAAAGGCCCATTTAAGTGCAGCACTCTGTTCTCACAGTAGCCAACCAAACCCGCAATTCCTAGCAATGGGGATTCACAGGCAAATCTAAATCAGGAAAAGATTGAACTCTAAATATGTGTAGACACTATTGTGTAATATTTCCAGGACTTTGCTATGACACTGAAAGAAGGATTTAATTCTGAACTGGAAACGAGCCCAAACAATGATGAGTTAAGTGCACAGAGTATTTTCATTTATCAAGGTTGGCATTAAAATAAAACAAAATTGTTTGCTGAGACTTGTGAAACTGTTCAGAGGTGTGTGGTTTTTTTTGGTAGATGATGAAAGGTTATGACATTATCAATGGGTTAATGCTGAATAAACTTTCATGGTACCTTATTTCCTACATTCCTTTGGGGGAAAGGCAGATCCTATTTTGAAAACTGCAGCAGGACCCCTTGCAACCACCTCAATCCGGCCTTCCCCCTCTACCTCACCCCACATTCAGTATATGCGGAGAAGGATCCAATCTGCAATACATGCTTTCCATGGCAATTGGGGCTGCTTTTGGTAGTTTTTGTTTTTTGTTTAAATATCCCACTCGGATTCAGTCGTAATTGCATTTTGCTTACCGACTGGAAAGCTACCTAATTAAAAAAAAAAAAAAGTATAAAGCAACGAGCACCTGCTGTAAGAAATAAAGTATTTCAAGTGACTCAGCAATAGCAGCATTTTTAGTTTGTTTTTTTTAATAAAAAAATCCTGATTAGCCAGGTGTGTCCCTCCCAGGCAGGCGATGAAAAGCTGTTGCCAGTACGAAGGTGTAATGCACACCTTGTGCTGCTGTGGAAATGAGGAATGAAATGAACATTTCAGGTCCTAGCTAATGAGGATAGAAAGAGAGAACCAGCATCTTGCTTTGGCGCCAGCTGCACTGTGTGACATTATGGCAACAACACAGGCAATTTATATAATGCATTTGGATGCAATCGTGAAGATACTTTTGCCTTTGCAGCGGCGGGTGCATTCATATGGAATGTTTCAGGTGACGGTGCTTGGACTTACTGAATGTGGCAATCCAAATTTCAATAAAAATGCCTACCATTGGTCTATCTGACCCAGTATTTTCTGTTTTACTGGCAGGATCTCTCTGCTTTGGGCAGGGCCTGTAGCTGGGGAGGCCAAGGATGTGGGATGTTGCACATGCAGAGCACATGTACCATCACTGAGAGCTGTGTGGCCCATCCAAACAGAAAACTTTTTAGTTTTGACTCCCTCAGAGACAGAAGATTTGACATGGCATGTAATTGAACCTCGATTTCAGCTTTGAACACCAACCTTACTGTACGCTTGTGAAACATGGACCACTTATAAACACCATCTCCAATTCCTCGAAAGATTCCATCAACGGTGTCACTGAAAAATTTTACACATCACTTGGGAAGACAGGCGAACTAATACCAGTGTACTGGAAGACGCAAAGATCACCAGTGTTGAAGTAATGATTCTTCAACATCAACTTTGTTGGACTGGTCATGTTGTGTGGATGCCTGATTATTGTCTTCCAAAGCAACAACTCTATTCCCAACTTAAAAATGGAAAGTGTAATGCTGGTGGTCAACAAAAGAAGTTTAAAGACTGTCTCAAGGGAAAAAATTTAAAATGTAGTGTACACACCAACAATTGGGAAACACTGGCCTGCAAGTGCTCCAGTTGGAGAACAGCCTTTACCAAAGGTGTCATGGGCTTTGAAGACACTCGAACTCAGGGCACAAGGGAGAAACGTGCTAGGAGGAAGGTAAGCTTGGAAAATCCACACTGTGGTCAACTCCTGCCTGGAAACCAATGTCCCCACTGTGGAAGGATGTGCAGATACAGAATTGACCTCCACAGTCACTTACAGACTCATTGTTAAAACCGTGTTTATGGAAGACAATCTTACTAGACTTTGAGTGATCACTAAAGAAGAAGAAGTTTATGACATATAGGGCAGGTGCATGCGGCTTTGGAAAAAGAGTCGCCTGGTACAAATTGGGAAGGCTTGAGGGTATAATTAGGGTTACAGGTTGAAGGTTCTTCACTGGTGTTTTCGGCTGCAAGCACCAGGACCTGTAGCATCACTGAGGTTTACTGTATGAGGAGCTTTTCCTGTCTGGAGACATAAATAAACATGCTTCAAACAAACAATATCTAGATATTTAAAGTAAAGGCAGGTATATAAATGGAGGAGTGGGACTTTTATGGTTGTGCCCCCCCCCCACTCTTTGTGAGAGATCAGTGCCTATTTACTGCTTTTGGATTAGTATAATAAAAGTGTTTGCAGAATTACGTTGGAGTAGGTCTCAGCAGGAGAATCCATGCCTTTACTAGAGTAGCTGCAATGTTGGAACACATAACGAGATGCGAGGCTGATGGACCTGCTTATTCCTAGCCCAGAAAAGAAAACTAGGGACTCCAGCGGACATCTTGAATGTCAAGTGCTCCTGAACATTCCCATACCCTTGTCGTTAGGATGGATTGTGTGGCAATATATGGCATGTTAGTGATACCTCATGCGTTGCTGGTGGTGGTATTGCTAGCATGCTACAGGCCAAGATGATCTGCCCTTCTTAATCATTTGCACAGAACTTACAGGTGTTTTTTGGGTCAGTCACAGGTTGGGGAAATGTATTAAACATTTCCTAAGATTATGTTAAATTCTTGCTGGCAACAGTTGTTCTCTGCAGTGCTTAATGCTAACGTAAACACTTGATGTCCCTAGAAGCTGAGACTATCCCTCTGCGCTCGTTTTCCTTTCGATTGTGCTTGGGGAAGTTTGTACAGTACTTGGCTGTTTCCTATTCATTTGGGAGCCGGCATCCTTCCGCTTTCCACCGTGAGGTATCTGTGAGCTATCAGCAATCACGTCAGCAAGAATCAGTACAGCTCTGAGAATAGCACTGGGTGGCTCACACTATATTGGCAGAAGGCTGGCGTGAGTTTGCCTATTTGGCTGTGCAAGGTTCAGAACAAGATCCCATTCCCTCAGGACAAAGAAGGAGACAGCATAAAGGAGTAATGGTTTGCTGAGAGAAAAAGGCAAAGGGAAAGTGCTGTAAAGTGGCTAGATGCAATATGCTTTCACAGCATAGAGAGCATTGCAATACACATAGCTGTCAACTTACAGATTTGAAAATAAGGGACCAGCAGCCTTGAAAATAAGGGATCAGCAGCCAAAATAAGGGATTTTAGTCAACCAGCTGAAATACAAAGTTAAAAGGGACCAGATAATTTTGGAAAGCAGCGCCGGTTTTTAGCCCTTCGTTTCCAGAGGTTGCTGCTCAAGACAACAGCCGATGAAACACTGCAATTAAATAACTACAAGCAGCAACCACTTTTCGCGCAAAACGAAGTCCAAGCTACGAAGATGCTGCTGCAGTTCTGTATCTTTTCTCTCGTGCTCCATCTGCAGCTCTCAGTTCCATCAGGCGGGGCAGGAGGAAGAAGGGGGGAGGGGGAATAGCGCCCGAAGTAAACCCGCAGATCAGACCATCTATGCTAGTCTACCACTACAAATCTATGGGAGAAGCGCTTGCGGTCCTTCCTCCGCTTTCCCCCTCTATGGTTAGCCCTTGGAACACCTGCCCGCGCCTCCTCCTCCTCCTCTCTCTTAACTGCTTTCTCTATGGTTGCCCTCGCTCTCCTCTCAAGGCTCCTCAGCAATTCATAGGCCGCACCAGGCTGCCCATCTCATCTGGGTCCTTCGGCGGTGCAGCCGCAGTACGGGAGCAGGAGCGGTGGCGGCGGCGGTGGGCAGAGGGGAGGCCCCATGCAGAGACGCTCAGTTCGGCGGCTGTGAGGAGGATGGCGGCAGAAGGGCCCGAGGCTCCCACCAGTCCCAGTGGGGAGGGGCTCCCAGGGGCCGAGGCTGGTGAGAGGAGGCCGGAGGGGGGTGGGCCGGGCAGCCAAGCAACACAGTTGGCCAGCAGGGAGGGAGGGAGAGGAGCTGCTTCCTTTGAAACCCGGGAAATTTAAGGGACATCATCAATAAGGGACAGCAGCGGGACATGGCGCTGGGATAAGGGAGTTTCCCGCCAAATAAGGGACGGTTGACAGCTATGGCAAGACATCTATCTTTAACTGAAAGAGTGTAAGTATTTGTTCTACCAGAAGGAAGATGCTGGGGAGCTGATATGTGCCACACAGGTAATCTGTACCTCTAGTTCTGTTTTATAATTTGTTGTTAGTTGTCCTATTGTGGCAGCTGAGATATAAATACACTCCCATGTGTTGTTTCAACAAAAATGGTGCAGCTTAGTTAAAAAAACAACAGTCCTCTTGCCTCCTTTGCATCTGGTCACCCCACGTTTGTTCTTGTGAATGCCTGACTGGCAAAGTTCTGTGTGACCCACACATATTGTCAGTTTACCAGCAGATGCAAAATCATGTTGGCAGACTGTAGGAGTGCTTGGAAGTAGAGATGGGTAAGAGGTAGAACAATTTCCTTCTGAAGATGGTCCTGGGAGCCTGGGGGGAACCCAGGTTTGGTAGCCATCTATTTTCCAGGCTAGGAAGGAGATTTCAACATCATAATTGCCCACAATCTGAGAACCACTCCCTGCCCATGTTATACCTCTCTCCTAAATCTCAGTTAAGGCCAATTACAAACACATAAAAACACAACAAACAAAAAACTAAACCCTCCCTCAGTTTAAAAGGCCATAGATTGTTTAAATAGCCAAAGGCCTGGGAAAAGAGGAATGGATTTGTCTGGGGCCTAAAGTTATGTAACGAAGGTACCAGGTGAGCTTCTCTGGGGAGAGCATTCCATAAATAGGAAACCACCGCAGAAAAGGCCTGTTCTCGTGTCGCCACCCTCCGGACCTCTCATGGAGAGGGCACATGAAAAATGATTATTATCACAGGGTCCTGGCTGGTTCACATGAAGCTTTTTTTCAGCCAGAACTTGACGAAACTCAGTTCCGGCACCTCTCAGGTGGGCGCCATTGCCATTATAAGAGGATAAGGGAGGTCTTCATGGTGAGTTCCAGAAAAATAGCACTGGGGAGAGGCAATGAGGTATTGTGGTCTTGAGCTATTTAAAGCTTTGTAAGTCAAAATCAGCACTTTGAATTGGGCCTGGAAGCTAGTTGGCAATCAGTGAAGTTGGGCCAGGATTGGTGTTATATGCTCAAACTGTCTTGATCCATTGAGCAGCTTGGCTGCCAAATTCTGCACCAGCTGAAGTTGCTGGACCGTCTTCAGAGGCAGCCCAATGTATAATGCACTGCAGCAGTGTTTCCTTGTGATACCTATAGGGTGCAATACCGTGAATAACTCCCCCCCCCCACAGGTGGTCTAAAAGATCTAGCAGGTCTAGTCAGGGGCAGGCACACTTAATAAGCTACAGTCTCAGGTTTCTTTGGAGAGGAAGCCCTGACTGTTAAAGTGGGATAGGTATGATTTAAACATATGGTGTGGATGTGGCTTCCTTTGCCCTGAATGTCCTATTATGCAACATTTGATGGCTGATGGCTACAAGAAACCCTAAATCTGGAAGACATCAGAAGTATGACAGTGCCTCTATAAATGTATTTACCATATACAAGGCTACTGAAAAACACCCCCACGCACCATTTGCCTCTGGCACGGAAATGTTGAAATCACTTTAATAGGCTGCTTAGAAAACAGTGAAAAATAAAGCAATCTGCCTGCAACATTAACAGTGTGATATGGCTTACTGGAGAATTTGTTACCTGTGTGAGCTTTGCTCTTAAGTCTTCCGTGGTGACTTGGTAGTTTGGTTTAGTCTTTCACCAGATGACCTGTTTTATTGAATGTCCATCTTGATTTGCTTGCACACAAAGCCTATGTGGGAGTTGTGCAATGCCCAGTCATTACTGAGCATCCGTACGGATTTGTTTTCAGGGAAGTTATAGTACACTGAGCATTCATCCAGATTTGCTTGCGCAATATTCGTACGTCTTCCCATAAATCCATAGCTTATCCCACACTTTCTAGTGTATTCCCCTGCTACTTTCATAACCAGTAAAGGTGGTTAATCCAGTTAATTTCACAAACCTAAATTTCTCGTATGCAGTTGAATCTCTCCCACAAAATATAGACAGTCTGGAAGCGACCATAGTTCTCTCTGAGGTGGTAAAATGTGCTTGCATATGGAGAAGTGTATAGTCATGTGAGCCACCTGTACTCTAAAGTGGTACAACCTAGGCACAGGTTTATCATCTCTGTGGAGATTAGGCCTTTGCCGGAAAGAAATTGCCTCCAGTTTGCCCTGAAAAGCAAAAATGTATCGCCGCGCACAGTTTAACAATAGGTTCCTATTTATGCACCGAACCTATTTCTGGCACAAAATCGTTAACCTACACAAAGTATGCCTGTATGACTATTCTAATAAATCTCATGGGAAAGGAGTAGGAGCTAATAGCTACTTTGTTCCAATCTTTATAAAGGAGCTGCATTCCTATGGAACATTAAATGGTGCTGAAATTCACATTACTGAGGGTTTCTGTTTTTTTGGGTGGGTGTGGGGGGGAGGGAGGTTGGGAATTAATCAGAACTTGGCTTTTGCCATCATATTCATGGCAAAACGTCTTGAGATTCTCCCATATCAACCATCTGCTTTCTACTCAGCAGTGGTTTTTGACATCCAAAGATTATGCAGCAGCAGTCGATATTGGACAGTATCTGACTGCTAGCATGCCGTCACAGCCAGTTTTCCAATGTCTGACACGTATTACTCAACATTTGATGATAGACGACATGTGGCAATCAAGGATTGACGGTTTCTAACAGCTGGCTTGCTGTAGCACTCGGTATTTGGCTGACATGTACCAGTTATCTTTGTGGTAGTTTTTCAACAGCTGACATGCAGAGGTTGTCGACATTAACGGTACCTGGCAGGCAGCAGTCAATATGTGACAATAGGAATACATTCAGAGAAGCGGGAGATAAAGAAATGAAGCCACGAACACTGAAATATTTACTCAGGTGAATCTCCGAATGATTTGCTACTGTATATGTGAACTCGCATTGAATGAAACAGGTCTCAGAATTTAAAATTCACTTTCCATTTATGTAAGTGGAAAGTTGCCCAAAAGTCCAAACCCCGTCATAACTGATTGCAAAAAAGGAAACTTCTCAGAAATAAGGGAATTAATTAAAATGGAAATAGTCAAGGGAAGTAAATGTCGTTTGAAAGTTGTTTAAGACTGAAATAAACAATTATTTCACAGATGAGGAAAGGTGAAACAGCGGGTGTTATGGACCGCATGTCCTGCTTTCAAAGTTCTCAGAAACTTCTGGTTAGTCTCTATGTGAAAACGAGATGTTAGATAAGACGGACCTTTGATCCAACCCAGCAAGAAATACATGCTCCGGTGGAGGAAAACATCTATAACCTCTTACCTTAATAAAGGAAAGAGGAATTGATGTGATTTTTATACTCCCAAAAGTTACGAGCAATTCAGTGTACAGAGAATCAGAGTGTACCAAATGGTTGGGGGTGGTCAGCATGGATGTATTAAAAACAAGCTGTATTCTTAATTTCCTTATTGGATAGAATTACCAATTAAGTGTGTGCTTGTGCGTGTGCGTGTGTGCACGTGTATGTACATGCGTAAAATCACTAATAGAGGAATGCATCAGCTTTGTGTGTACCCTGAATAATGAGGTGAATGGGATGATGACGTTTCCAAGCACAATTCAAAGTGTTGCCACTGACTTTTAAAGCCCTAAACAGCCTTGGCTCAGTATACCTGAAAGAACATCTCAACCCCCATTGTTCAGTCCGAACACTGAGGTCCAGCTCCAAGGGTCTTCTGGCAGTTCCCTCCCTGCAAGAAGTGAGGTTACAGGGAACCAGGCAGAGGGCCTTCTCAGTAGTGGCGCTCACCCCGTGGAATGCCCTCCCACCAGATGTCAAAGAGAAAAACATCTATCTGACTTTTAGAAGACATCTGAAGGCAGCTCTGTTTAGGGAAGTTTTTAATGTTTGGTGTTTTATTCTGTTTAATATTCTGTTGGGAGCAGTGGCGTAGCGTGGGGGGTGCAGGGGGGGCCAGCCGCACCGGGCGCAACATCTGGTGGTTAGGGGGCGCAAATCCACGGGTTAGGGGGCGCAAATCCACGGGTTAGGGGGTGCAAATCCACGGGTTAGGGGGCGCAAATCCACGGGTTAGGGGGCGCAATTACTTGCCTTGCCCCGGGTGCTGA
Source organism: Podarcis liolepis (assembly GCF_965112155.1). Classification (NCBI taxonomy): domain Eukaryota; kingdom Metazoa; phylum Chordata; class Lepidosauria; order Squamata; family Lacertidae; genus Podarcis; species Podarcis liolepis. The sequence continues at coordinate 97,117,246 of NC_139555.1, read as the reverse complement.
CAACCCACGCTACGCCACTGGTTGGGAGCTGCCCAGAGTGGCTGGGGAAACCCAGCTAGACGTGCGGGGTATAAATAATGAATTATTATTATTATTATTATTATTATTATTATTATTATTATTATTAACTTTGGCTGTGAGAGCAGGGAAGACATGGAGTGGTTCTGAAACACATCAGGTTGCTTCCAAATACAGATACAGCTACAGATCTGCTTACACATACAAGGTGAATTGTTGTGATTGCTGCACACCTCTAACACACGTTGAATATTTTTAAACACTGAGTCATACCATTGGACCAACTGGTATTTCTCTGACCTTTTGCCTCCCCCTGAGACATTATGGATCCGTGTGGTCATGAACTGAAGCTGGAATCTCCTGCACACCACAGAGAGCATCCTAGCTACTAAGAGTGAACTCATTCTCCACGTGTAGATCCTTATGCAACCAAAATAGTGCCACCCACACACAAGAGGAAGGTATCAGCAAGCCTGGGGAAACCCCAAAGGTTTGCAGAAGTACAACAGTTGTGGGAAGGTGGAGAACTTAAGTGTGGGGTGGGGAGGGATGACTCCAAAGAAGCTCAATAAAGATTAAGCATGATCAGCAGGCATGGAATGTTGACTGAAAGGGAGCGGAATGGAGTTTTGCGGCTGGCTGGAACACGGACCACGAATACTCCACAGTGCACACTTTTCTTACTGCTGAGCTCTGATGATCATTCGCCAGAGCAAAAGGCTTCTCCTTGCAGTTGAATACATATGGATTTTAATATATAGTTGAATGCCACCCCAATCTCTGAGCGGTGCAGGATTCCAGGGGTTCCAGGTGCTTACCAAAGGTTCATGTTTCCTTTTGGAATGAGGCACAGCGGAGACCGCGGTGTCTTTAGGATATATGGTTTTATTTACACATTTATACAACCTGAGCCCCCCAAAGCACCTTGTTTCTCCCAGAGCCACAGTTTTGGATTCCAGTAGAGATCCACGGCGCATGGCGCTCTCTCTCTCTTTCTCCCTGCCCCTGCTTGCTGCTTTGCTTCAAAGCCCCCCAAATTCTACTTCAAACTCTGGCTTTGTCTGTTGAGGGAGGCCCCCCCCACTGAACCCCTTAATCCTTTCTTCTCTCAATGGACCATCACCCAGGCAATCACCTCAACACAGGAAGATAGCCTGGCTTATATTTTAGCACTTGCTATATCCAGGGGTTCAGGAAGCTAAGCTAGCCTGGCTTATATTTCAACACATGCTGGGTCCAGGGGGTACAAGGGGCTCAACTTTCCCCCACCCCAAAATTCATAACGCTATGAAGATTTCATGAGGGTTCCCCACCATTTGACCCCATCCCATGTGACACGTTCCTAAGCGACAGACAGTTTGTCTGCAACACAGAAATGGGAAGCCAAGGGCAGCATGACTGCCTCGTGCTTCTTCTTCTCCCACCTCGGCTTATCACGTGGGAAGTGGGGCTTTTTTACATGTAAATAACCCGTCCCCACTTCCCACGTTTAAGCGCAGAAGCAGGGAGACAAGAAGTGCTGAGTCACTCTCCCTGTTCTTTTTGTACTCTCCACTTCTGCGTGAACATATGAGGATGTGGGAGGTACATGCGGGGCACTCCCCCTTGATAAAAATGTTGGCTATCTCGTCCAAGACCAAATCAAATGTGTTCCTCCATATTTCGCACCCTCGGTTTCTTATATTTCTTGCTTGCTTGCTCTTTCTTTCTTCTTGGCTGTAGAGCATTGCATCTGAATTATTCTCTCTCTCTCCCCACCCCCTCCCTGCCAAATGTTAACTAATGAACGATCACAAATTTTTAAATTGGAAAGAGAACATTCATGTTGTATAATCAAAGATGACGGCCTTTTTCGTTGTTATGCAATCTGTTCCACCTGTGTTGTGGCTCATTGGTTTGGGGGAACTCCTTAACATCTTGCACAGCCAAACTTAGTAGGTGGCTGCTGTTCCCTTTCGGAGGAGTCATAATTTCATTACCAAGTTGTACAAAACACATTGTCAAAGGCGAAGCTCTGGAAGCAGAACTTGCCTTCAAGCTCATCGAAATGCTATGTCACCATCAGCTCATTATGTGCCTGTTAGCACTCTGGACTGCAGGCTGTTAACTATTAAATCATCGCCATCATCATAATAGTATTACATAGAAGGGAGAGAGCAGGATGGTTGTGCCATTGCATCATAACATTGCAGCGGATGTCAGGAAGCATACCTAAAATATGTAGACATATCCTTTCCCCCTATACAAAACAGTAAAGTGGTATGGTTTACTGAGCCAACATTCATAGACAATTGAGTGTGTATAGATTCAAGTTATTCAGAATGTATTGCTGTACACTATCCAATCTCTGAGGGTTTGATTTCGTTGGGATGAAAGTCACTGGAGACGGTGGTATCTTTAGAACATATGGTTTTATTTATTTACACATGTATACAAACCCCAGCATAAGTTGGAAGGACTCACGGCATACACACTCCAACAGACCTTGCTTCCTCATTAGGTTTCTAGCCAAAGCTTTGGATTCAGCACAGTGAGCAAGTCAAGCCTCTATGTCTTCTCACCTCTAGAGCTTGCTAGACAAAGGCTAGCTCCTGGCTTACAGGGTGAGGTGGCCTCCAGCCAGGTGAGTGCTTGTGAAAATACATCACTAGGCAGCTGTTCCTATGGCAACACATCTGTACTTGACCAAGTCTTTAGCCATGTAAATGGATGCCTAACAGACCCATTAAGAAAGAGGCTTCACCATTCTCCAACTACAGACTACAAACTTATTGATACAAAATCACAGGCTTGATTGGGACCCAAAGTTATCCATACCAACCCCCTCAGTCCTATAACTATTGATTTCTCAGCTATGCAGAGTTGCCACAATCTAGTAATGATCAAGGGTGGCGGTTATTATTTATTTCGACATTTTATGGAGTAACATGGTGTTACAGAATTGAGGGGGGGGGTGTCCCCCTAAACACTAAAATTAATAAATGCTAGGATTTTAGGTTACTTGTGATATGAAGGGAGAATATAAGCTGCAAAGGAATTCCTGGATAGCCTGGCCAAACTAGGGCCCCTAAGAGAGCCATTGTGGGTCGTTAACAAGAAAATGGAACTTCTTGCCCTGGGTGTGACCAGAGACTTGAGATTTGGAATATTGCCAGGAGTTGCCAGAAAGAGGTGTACAAGCATAGCTGTCAACGGTTCCCTTTTTTAAAGGGAAGCTCCCTTATTCCAAATAGGATTCCTCGCAAGAAAAGGGAAAAGTTGACAGCTATGTGTACAAGACGCCATCCAACCATTTTAGGGAGTCCAGATTTTTGTAGGGTTTACTCCTTAGTTAGCCCTTTCTTCTCCCAAAGATATCCCAGAAGGCAGCGGAGACTGAGGATCAGAGTTTTCCTTCTAGATGGGCTACCTTCCCAGGTTGATGAGCCCCATCTGCCCCTCACTTCCCTCTACAGCAAATGCAGAAACCACTTAATTGACCATTGGACTCACTATTGGTCTCATCTACATGCTGGGGAAATCCTCAACTCACTGAGTGTTTGAGTCCCACTGGCTACCAGTCAGTCAAAGCGGCTTCCTGGGGCAGGGCTGCTGTCGCATGCTGGCAGCTTCTCTGAAGCACAGGTGAGAGCTGAATGCAAGGGGGGTGGCAAATGTGGACAAGCTACCCCAGAAGGAGCATGATGTGTGTCCCCCACCGGAGGTACTACCCCTACCCTAACACCCCATACGCCCTACGTTTTGTAGCAATATCATCAAATATGCTATTTATCTTTCGATGGCAACTATTTATATAGATGTAAATAGTTGGGGACACCACCACGGACATGGTTTAACCTGTAATGTTCTGTATTTCTTAGGAGATTTCCTGCGTCCCCAGCCATTGCAACTGAAAGTCTGCTGCTATCTGCATGCATAGCTCCACCCTAGATTTTGTTTCTGGGCACAATAGAAGTGAGTGGGAATACTGGCATCTGGCTTTTATATGCCTATTACACTCTTTATTATATTGAAGAACACAAGTGGTGCAGAGCAAGTTGTTAGCTTTTCCCATTTTACAGGGGGCAGGGAGGGAGAAGGAGGAATTGAGAGAGCACTGATGTGACTGGCCCCAAACCGTGCGGCATTTTTAGAGTCAGAACTCTGCTCCCACCCTACTCACCAGACCACACTTGCCCGATAAGGAAACTCTGTGTAAAATCAAACATTTGCACATGTCATATCCAAATATAAATTATCCCAGTGCAGGATATATTACATCATCTACTTTGAATTCAAAATAAGATTAGTCACTTCGGAGAGACACAGCCACATCACTAAAGAAGTTGTCCCTTGACGAAAACCAGGGACATTAAAAGAAAGCGAGGGATGGACACTAACTCTTCCCAAAATAAGCTGCTCCTTGAAAATGTTTGTAGAATATCTGAAGCATCATTGTAAACAGGTCAAAACGTTAGCAACGTAAATTCAGCAGTGTAAATTAACCAGAGATACAATGAGAAAGGGAAATTTAAAAAATATGGAGTAATTAGAATTTGCAGTAGTAATAGATAATTTAAATGAACCATGGAAGGGGGAAGGGAAGTCAATGTATGGGTGTAATGGTTAATGTATGAATTTGAAAAAAATGTAATTGAGAATTAAAAAGAAGTTGTTCCTCCCCCATTGAATCATGACCTGCCTGGCTCTGTAACACACATACCTCTGCAGAAGTCTGCTTCATAAAAGAGAGGTTCCAAGTCTCAAAAGCACATGGAAACCACTTCCTGTCATCTACTTATTCTGTCCCCTTACTCATTTCATATGTGTCTTGGATGCCTGTGACCCCATTTAGCTACTCTGTGCTGTCTCTCTGTAGGATCAGCTTGCCTGGTATCATCTATTCTGACTGGCAGCAGCTCTCCAGGGTCCTTGGTAGATGTCCTTCCCAGCCCTGATACCTGGGGTCCTTTTGTAACTGGACATGCAGGCTATGGAATAATAGAATTGTAGAGTTGGAAGGGACCCTGAAGGTCATCCAGTTCAACCCGCCTGCAAATGCAGGAATCTCAGCTAAAGCATCCATGACCAACCTCTGCCGCCCAACCTTCAATTTAATGTTAAAATATGTTAAACTGGAACCTTTGTCCCTGCAAGCACACATGTACACTGAGCTGGGTAGTTGGGACTGCTTCTATGAGATGGAAAAAGGGTTTTCAAAACACCACACATGGTCAGAGATGTGTAGAAGTGGAAGTGTGCTAAATTTTCCCTTGCCAGGAGGATCTGAACAAGTGGTTTGTTGATCAAGAGGTGAAGTGCAAATTGTAGTAAGTTACTGTGATATGTGGTCATTCGCATTTACCCAAAGAAGGGTTAAAAGGGTGGTTTTGCTTATGCTGGAATAGAAGCATTCTGACCCTTGTTTGATTGTTAAATAGTTCATGATTATTATTCTGGATTAATCCAAAGTAAAAAGAAGGAGTGAGCTTGAGATCTTTTAAATATGTCAACACACTCATCTATTTTCAGCAAGCAGGATTTAAGCATCAAGCTATGCCAAATCTTTTCAGGAAAAAAATCACCTGCAGCCTTTAGCCTGAGTTCACTCTGCTGGAACTAGATAGTCCCAAAAGGTGGGGCAGAGGGGGAAGAGGACACTTTGCAGGACTAGAATTTACAGGCAGGCTTGGCCTGGACTGCAAGCCCATTACCACAAGGTTGAAAAATTCAGGCTAACATGCTAGACATGGAACTAAATGACAGCAATCAATCCTCCAGTATTTCAAAACAGGCCTTTTTGTAGCATGGTTGGGGAGGTGGTTACAAGTTTGCATTGGACTCCACGCTTGGGCACTGAATAGCCTTTCTATTCCTAGGCTGGCCAACTTGCTGGGAAATGCATCTGGCCAGAGGGCAGAAGCCCCGTTGAGCTCATGAAGCAAGCATTATTCAGTGTGTTCATGGATGCACTTGTGACAAAATAATACCCAAAACGTTTCAGGATGGAGAGCTTTCCCACCCCCACCCAACGGCAGGTCTAAATGCGAACGAACCAGGGCTTTACCACGCGCCCTTTGCTGAGCAACCAACTTTCAGTGCGGACTACACGGCAGACAGTGGCGATCAAAGCGCAGAGCAAGTGTTCACACTGCCATGTGGGAACACTGCCAGGCAAACAGAAGTGTTTCCAGACAGGCTTTTTGAGCATGACTCCTGGCACACCTCACAAAAGTGAAGGTGCCTCTGAGCATTCTTCTTCTTATTATTTTGTTGTTGTTGTTGTTTAGTTGTGTCCGACTCTTAGTGACCCCATGGACCAGAGCACGCCAGGCACTCCTGTCTTCCACTGCCTCCTGCAGTTTGGTCAAACTCATGCTGGTAGCTTCGAGAACACTGTCCAACCATCTCGTCCTCTGTCGTCCCCTTCTCCTCGTGCCCTCCATCTTTCCCAACATCAGGGTCTTTTCCAGGGAGTCTTCTCTTCTCATGAGGTGGCCAAAGTATTGGAGCCTCAGCTTCGTGATCTGTCCTTCCAGTGAGCACCCAGGGCTGATTTCCTTAAGAATGGATACATTTGATCTTCTTGCAGTCCATGGGACTCTCAAGAGTCTCCTCCAGCACCATAATTCAAAAGCATAATTCAAATTATTTACTGAATTTATATACCGCCCTATATCCGGAGGTCTCAGGGCATGTTCAGAGCGCCTTGGCCTTGCCGGTGTGTGAACATGGACCAGCAGCCCGTGGAATGTAGCGAAGGCGAGGGCACGTCTGAGCACGTGCAGAGTGCAAGCACCTCGGGCCCTGCGAACGATGACCGCCGCCGCCGCCGCCAGCCTTGTTCGTGGGAACAAGGCCCGATTGCCCGGCGGGCCTGAGCCCCGGCGCCTCCCGCGTCCGAAGCGGGGCGCTGCCGCCGCCGCTGCCGCTGTACCCTTGGCGAGCGGCTTTCTGCTGACATTGACAGGGCGCACGCCGGTGCCTCTCCGCGCCCCGCCCTCCCGGGCCTTGCGTCACGGCCGCTCGGCCTTATGGGAGTCGTAGTGCGGCGGGCGATCGGGCTTGGTAGGCAGCGCCCCCGCGAAGAACTACAAATCCCAGGCGGCGCCGGGAGGAAGGTGTGCGCGGAGCTGTGCTGTGGGCAGAGCAGAGCAGAGCCCAGCCGAGTCCATCCAAGCCGGGAGTGTCGGGGCTGGAGAGCTGCTGCCGCTTCTGCGAGCCGCGGGGCGCACAGACAGGGCGCAGGGCTGCGCTGCTTGGGGCGGGCGCGGCTCGCCTCCCTCGCCTCTCCGTCCTTCCCTCGCTCCCTCGCCTCGCCGGAGACATGCAGGCGGAGTCGGGGATCGTGCCGGACTTTGAGGTCGGCGAGGAGTTCCACGAGGAGCCCAAGACCTACTATGAGCTGAAGAGCCAGCCGCTGAAGAACAGGTGAGCGGGGGGCCCCCTGCGGTCCGGGGCGCGATCCTCCGTCCGTCGCCACCCCCACCCTTTCCCTCCAACCGTATACAGTATATAGTTATCTTCCTTTGCCCTTCTTGCCAGAGCAGGACCGTCCAGCCTCTTCTCCCCACCCCCTCCCTGCGCCACTCTGGACTAAATCTGGAAGGGCGACCTGGCCCTGCTTGTGTGAACTCGAGGACGCGGGTGCAGATCCGCAGCCCATTGCCAACCTTTCTGGAGGAATTGCGGGTGGGAGAGTGCTACAGCAACCGGGCGCCTTTTTTTTACTGCCCTAAGCCCCTCCTTTCTCTTTCTCTCTGCAAATTCCTCCTTCCTTCCAACTTTCCTCTCTCTTGCACCTCCCTCTGCCTTTCCCCCATCTTTCCGACGCCCCCCTCCCCTTACAACGCCGTGTCTCCCCATACCACTCTCCCCACCCCGTCAAATAATCTCCTCTCGCTTCTCCGGGTCGAGGCGCCTCGCCTTCTGCGCAGGACCTCCTGTCCCAGCTGTCATTCAAGCCCCTTGACCGAAGTCGGGGTGTGTTGTTGTTCTACTTCTTGTTGTTGTTGTTTGCAAACCCGAGCCGTTGCCCGGTGTCCGGGAGTCCCCCTCCCTACGACCCCCTTCTCCTCTTCTGCCTCCGGGGAGAAAGAAGGAGAAACTTCACCGCAGGACGACAACAACAACAACGCACACGCATGCTTCGCTCACTTGGCGGGTGGGGGAAATGACAGGTCGTCGTTTGCCCTCCGCCCCCTTCCTCTCTGGCAGCGCCTGTGGAGAGTATCCCTCTCCGCCTCTGGCTCCACTTCTTTTGCTCCGACACCTCAGAGCAGTTTGCATAGGCTCCCCCACCTCCCCTTTTGGGTTTTCTTTTCTTTGCAAAGGGGTGTGTGTGTGTGTGTAAGTAATGTGTGTGGGCTGGCACGGCTCCTCAGGGTGCCAAGGCGTCGGCGTCGGCGTCGGCGTCGGCGCACATTTCACTTAGGTGCGAGAAGCGTGCGTGGCAAAACAGACCGAGGGTGTCAGCAGCTCGTGAGCACGCCTGCTCTCCCCCCCCCCCCCGCATTGGGGCTATTTGTTGGTGTCTCTTTTTTGGGGGGGGAGAGAAGAGGAGGAGGAGAAAAGAGGGGAATGTTACAGAAGAAATATATACCCAGCAACTATGTGCCTGCTGTTTACTTCTGTGCTGCTGAATCAGGCTGTTTGTAAAAGTTTTTTTTTTTTTTGCTAAATACATTGAAATGAAACATCTTTTTACAGATTGAAGCTATATAAAGGCAGCCATTTAGCGAGTGGTTCCTGCCATAATAGCAGTTTTGTTTAGTGTGTGTTACTGTTTGGGCGAGGGAGGAGGGGCCAAGCCCTGTGGCTGGTATTATGTAAAGGGTATTGTTAGACATTCTCACCAGAGGCATTATCTGGCCTTGACTAGGAGTTACAGACTTCCACTAATAGTTAAATGGGTATGGAGCAAAGCAGAGTGGAGAAGGAACGGCTCATCTTTCCCCACCCCCACCCCTTTTCCTTGTAGTGAATGTCCCGGACTGGCTGATTCTGGCAGATTTTTGAATTGCAATAATTTTCTATATTGTTGAATTGTGAGCTTTCCACCCAGGAGTGGCCATGTAAATAAACACTGTGGTTTTTTGGGTTTTTTTTAGGGGGGTGGGTAAGGAAAGGTTCTGGAATGTTTCAGATGGATGGGCCAGATTGTATTGTATGAGGATAATGAGCTAGAGCCATGAAACTAAATAGTGCTCTTTACTTTCTTCCAAAGTATGCATTACACTGACTATTACATTTGTGCTCCGTGTAAATGTTGCTAACTCACGGCAGATTGAAAACTAGAAGCGCATGCACTTGCATTATAGGTAGATTCAAGCTCAGGTAAATATAAAGTCAAGCGTTTTAAAACCCTCTTAGAATTGCTGCAAAGCGGAAATAAAAAGGGGCTGGATAGTCAGCTTCTCTTTTTGTGCAGGTCCACAATAAATATAATAGACCTTATATCTGGTGCATATTTAGATGTTCTGCTGTTGCTGCTCTTATTCCTGTTACTCCGATGTGAATGGAGGGATGTTTGTGGAACTGTTTTGTTTGGCATAATGGAGAGGAGCAACTTTGTATGGCATGGCCACATTCCGTACTGTGCCTGGGAGTATTAGAGGAAGGCCAGGCAAAGCTATGTTACTGGGGAGGGGGCAAACTTTTCCAGCTCAAAGGCTGCATTCCCTCCTGTGCAATCATGGGTACAGGGTACATCCCAGTGGCGGGTACAGAAGTGGTGTGACTTCTATCTCTGTACTGTTACACAAAAGCCACAGGTTTCTATACACACACGTTGTATCCAGGCAAGCAATAGGCATTATCGTACTTAAAAGGCACATTCTAGACAGGCAACGCGTTCCAGGAAGGCATGCCCAGTTGGTAGTTTGAGCCCCATGTTGGGCAAAATATTCTTGCATGGGGGGGGGGGGTTGGACTAGTCACTAGATGACTCTCGTGGTCCCTTCCAACTCTACAATTCTATAATTCTACGTCAGGCATGTCCAAAGTCTGTTTCGGGGGCCTAATCCGGCCTGCTGGTCGATTTAGTCCAGCCCCTGCGGCAGTATATGTCCTGGGGTAAAATCCTAAAAAAAGCTCAGCAACTTCAATCCTTAAAAAAGTCAACAACTTTGTGGTAAAATTGTAAAAAAAAACAACTCAGCAACTTCAGTCCTAAAAAAAGCTCACAACAACTTTGGTCAGCCCTCATGCATGTTCACTTCATGAAATCTGAAAAATGTTTGGGCACCCCTGTATGCAACCTCTCTTTCCGATGTGTCACCACCTCTCCTTTCCCCACCCTTTTGATCCCGATTTGCATTGGGGATTTTAATTTTTTGGGGTGCCATATGCATGGATCAGGCCTATCTATGGCTTTCGAGTTTGGCTGTTTTGTGACCTCCTCTCCCTGTGCGTTTTACACCTGGCAATGTCAGTGTGGGTTTGAAGGGTAGTGTTAAGCCCCAGGAGAGTGAAAGCAGTTTCCTCCAGACCAGCTATTGTGCCTAGAAGGATCTGGGACAGGATATGGGACAGGAACGCCTTTGTGGACTTGCAGCCTAACCACCTTGGGGTTAACTTGGATAGGCCTTCTGTGCAGATCTTGAATATGCAGGCCAGGAGGAGCCAACTACCCCATGACACTAAGCCAGGCATGGACTACAATTCCCAGCAACCCTAGCATGTGCAGCGCCTATGGCCAATGGTTGGGGTGATATGAGTCAACACCTGAATGCCCTCTTGGCCTACCCCTACTGGCGCAGCTCTTTCTGATTCTGGACAGGAATATTTTCCAGCCTTACCTGGAGATACTATGGATTGAGTTGAGGACTTTTTGTGTGTGTACGCAGAAGTTGGTCTACTGCTGCGCAACATTCATTGAAGAACGGTGGAACCTGTTTTTGTAATTGTGATCTATTTGCTGAAATTTAAATACATTTATTATTATTATTATTATTATTATTATTATTATTATTATTATTCTGTGAACCACCCTGAGACCTGTGGTTATAGGGTGGTATATGAATTCAATTAAATAAATAAATAAATAAATAAATAAATAAATATAAAATTTATTTTTCAGTTTAACAACAACAATTCTACATAAAACAATACATACATACATACATACATACATACATACTGATTTTGACTTCCCTCCTCCCATTGCCTGGTTTCTTGTAAAATCATTTTCAAAACTACATCGCTCCCCCTAAATACATTATTAAAACAAAGGATTGAAATAAATGAAATTTACTACCTTCTCTACGAACATGCATGTGTTTCATGTTCTAAGAGCACTATGAAAGGAGGGGGGGGGGGGCTTGTTGAATGTTTCAAGATTCTACTTTGCAGCGTTTTCTTCTTGGCAAGCATGCCGCTTTCAATTGCTTCCTGAATTAAAAGCTGCAGATAGATCTGTCGTGTTCGTGCTGCGCTTGTTTTCCATGGCTTCCTGTTGGATGATCTTGGATAATTCCCCACATATCACTAAACTATGTGCAAAATATTAGGTCCTTTGTAACCAAAGTGTGCTATAGTGTTACATACTGTGTAAAAAAAGAAAGATTAAGAATGCTTTTTCTTCAAACGCAAAGAAAAATTAAAATACTTTGTAATACTCCTGCAGTATCCTTGGTCTTCTTTTGAAGGAGAGCGATTCTCATGCTGGAGGTTTTTCCTTTGACTGTGTGGTCTGGGGGTTGAGGTGTGTGTGTGGGGGGGGGGGGAACAATGAGGAAAGGAGGGCTTATGATGAATTTCATTTAGGCCATAGACTGGGGGCCTACAATCGCATGCTAATGTTGGGGAACTGTGATAAGAACTTAAGCTTGTTAGTTTGTGAAACTTCCCTATAAAGCCTGTAACTTCCTAAAGCAGAGATAGAGAATCTGTGGCCATGTGCTTGGGACTGTACTGCCCATCACCACCAGCCAGCATGGCCATTGGTCAGGGATGATGGGAGTTGTAGTCCAACATTTAGAGAGACATGGTTCATCATCTGGAGGTGCCTATCACGGCCCAAAAGCCAACAAGAGAAATGTGATCTCAGTATGACATATCCAAGTAATGAATAAAATGAGAACAGCAAAGCACTTTGTTTATTAAAAAAAAAGTGCTGTAGAAATTAATAACAATGATAAATATGGATCTTTTTTTTGTTGTCAGCAGTCTCTAAATCTGATCTGAAAGCAAGCCAAGTCGCTATGTTGTTTTTGTAATTACTAACTCTTTTGAAGTATTGCTGTTTCTGGGAGTACGTTTTCAATTAAAAACTGGGTACCTGGGCTACGCGAAACTCTTTGAGACAGCAATCTGCTCTCTGAACATTCTGAAAAAGAGCCACACACACTGATGATGCTGTATAAATGGAAAATATTGCAGACTTGAATCAATATAAATGCTGACTGACTTAATTTGGCAGTTGTTAAGTAGGCTCACTGTGGGAAACGAACAACTCATCAGAGCTGTACTTTTCACCCACCCCTTCCCCCCAAAATCTCAACTGCATTGGAAATTACAGTGGTACCTTAGGTTAAGTACCGTATTTTTCGCTCTATAACACGCACCCGACCATAACACGCACGTAGTTTTTAGAAGAGGAAAATCCGTAGGCATGCCACCCGTAGGCATTCCCTCCATAACACGCACAGACATTTCCCCTTACTTTTTAGGAGGAAAAAAGTGAGTGTTGTGGTGCAAAAAATACGGTACCTAATTCGTTCCGGAGGTCTGTTCTTAACCTGAAACTGTTCTTAACCTGAAGCACCACTTTAGCTAATGGGGCCTCCCGCTGCTGCCGTGCCGCCGGAGCACGATTTCTGTTCTCATCCTGAAGCAAAGTACTTAACCCGAGGTACTATTTCAGGGTTAGCGGAGTCTGTAACCTGAAGCGTATGTAACCCAAGGTACCACTGTATTATGAAAACACTTGATGTATTCATTTTATTAATCAACAAATTTCTGTGAAGCTTTTCTTGGTGTTCAAAACAGTTTACTTCAAATTAATAAAACACATCAGGACAAAATCAGTGCTGCCAACAACATCAAAACAGCACATTGTTGCTTCCCATAAGAATCTGGTTTGCCACTGCAAGAGACAGGGACCTGGGCTTGTTGAAACTTTTCTCCAGCATGCCTCTCTTAATTTTCTTAGGCTTCTAGTGATGCATCGCAGGAGACTTTAAAGTCCCCTGTTTTCAGAACTAAGGGCAGGTTGCTCTTTATCTGAGCTGTTCTCACTGTAGAACAAGAATGGAGAACCTGCGGCCATCTAGAGCTTGCTGGTCTCCAACTCACATCAGCCTCAGCCAACATGGCCAATGGTCAGGGGTTCTGCCCTTGCCCAGGTCGGCAGAATCAAATAGCTAATAGTTTCAGGGATGCAGCCACTGACACTTGTGCTTTGTTTGAGAATTAGAGCATCAGTTGATTTTCAACTGCCCACTCGTACAACCATGTTCAGGGGTTGAAACCTGCATATTCAGCGTCAGTAACATTTAACAATGAGGAGGGGTTTTTTTTGTTATTCAAGGTTTTTTCTTGCTAGAGTTTTGCCTGTGACGCACGCCTACCATCAAAACCTATCTTTCCTTTCACCTTTCAGAAGCTGCACTGTTCATCTATCAACTGTTGTTTATTGATGGCTTTATTCTGGGAATTGGTGTGCTTGTAAACGCTCCATGACATAAACTGAAGTGTAGCCAATGGCTAAAGGGGCTTAGTGGTGGGCCATTTTAGCCAGGCATGCTTCCATGGGGAGAGCATTCAACAAACAGGAAGCCACCGCTGAAAAGGACCATTCTTGTGTCTTCAGCATCGGCATCTCCCTTGGTGAAGCCACACAAAGAAAGACCAGGGCCTCAGAGGATGAAAAGCAATGACCATGCTGGTCCTGAGCTATATAAGGCTTTATAGGTCAATTTAATTAGCTGGTTTTTGTCATACTCTTTACTCCCCTGTTCCCCCGGTAGCCAGAATTACAGCTTTCTACTGCTTTCAGCATGATATATTATTGCTGTCTTCAGCATGGGCATACTCATCTATTGATAGTGCAAAGAGTTGCGAGGCTTCTGCAAAAATCTAAAGTCCCTCAGCCAGTGTAACACAGATGAGGATTACATCTTAATATATTTAACTCATTTATCAATACTAAACTCTCCCTCCCTCCCTCTCTTTGACACACATTGTAAGGGCTTCACCAGAGTTCCAGAAAACTATTGTTGAGCATCTACCATTTTTATTCTTTCTAACGAAATGTTTTTTATTTTCTTCAGTCCTTTGTAAAATGTAAGTCTTGTAGTACAATATAATTCTTATTTCCATTGTGAATATGTTTTTGTGTGCCCAGAAGCAGATTCATGTAACACTGATATGAAGCTCCGATCAGCACATACAATTGGTTCAATATTGAATTCTAAAACGTTGCCTATCAGTTTTTCAGAAATTAAAAACAATCTGTTTGAGAATGTGATTTGTGAGAAGGTGAAGTACCATCTTTCATATCTGGATATTTGAGTCTTGAAGTATCCTTAATCTAAAGCAGTTCCTACCCCTTCCAGAAAGACCTTGATAAAGTGTCTTGTTCTATCCATTCTGGAGTCTACTTCTTCATTCATTATCTTCTGCAAAATCTAATATTCATAGTGTTAGGAATTCATGGGTGATAGACCACTGTGATCACCGGATCAAACAAATGTCAGAATTTAATTGATACTTTGAGTGTTAAAACTGGGAAATAGCAAAACTCGTGTGTATTAGACTCATGTATATTAGACCAGACCAGTAAGTATCAAACTGTGTGCTAGACAATGGTAACCCTCTGGAATCAGCATGTGTTAAGCCAGGCTGGCTTCCCGTGTGACGTGATAACCTGGGAATGCGACATTAAGAAGAACACAAAGCATCTAAGGGGTGAGGCCCCTTCACTCTACAGATAAAGCTAAAGGTTAGAGAAATGGAGAAGGTGTGATGTGACAGAGACACCAAGCAGCTGGCAGGGCAGGATGGTTGATGTCTGTTTGAATCCAAGGGAGGAGGCAAGACCCTTTTGGAGTTTAATGCTGGGAACCCCTCTGTCATAGGCGCAGGTTCTATATATGTGTAAATAAGCCATATATCATAAAGACACCACTGTCTCTGCTGTACCTCTTTTCCAAAAGGAAACAAGGACCCTGGGTAGCTGCCCCTGGAAGTCCCTGCAATCTCGCATTGCTGTGGAGAATGGGGTGGTATGCAATAATAGTTTAAGATCACTAATGAAAACTTCTGATTAAAATTAGCAATAGAAAAGTCCCAAAGATGTCTAAGTGCGATCTTTCAACAATACGGGCTCTGAAACTTAACCAGGCTAGTCTAAATTGCTTTACTATGCTAGGGATTAATTGTAATGTGTGATTAGATTTCATAGAATTGCATTTGTTAAATGATATTAGTATAATCAATAATTTGATCTAATGTGATTCCCCCCAAATATATTATATATATATAATGATTATTATTTTTTAAATTGGCCTTGCTGGAGTCTCTTCCTCTTGAGTAGTTTTGCACTTCAGTTTGTCCAGGCTACTGTTTATATCTGTTCCAGTTGTGCAAGAAGTGGAAAATATCCTTTATTTAGAACAGGTCACATGTGCTTTATATTGAGGAACAGAGCTACAGTGTAACAAAATGTGTCTTCGTAAAGGAACAGAAGCGAAAGCTGAGCCCCCCCCCCCAAATCCCTTGTTACCATTTAACGTTGTTATAATGAACTCTTTATGAATGCAGTAGTTGGGCAGAAGGGTGATTAATGAGAAACTTTCTGTATTAGTTACATTAAAGAGAAGTAGTGGCTCCAATACTTTGGCTACCTCTTGAGAAGAAAAGACTCCCTGGAAAAGACCATGATGTTGGGAAAGATTGAGGATACAAGGAGAAGGGGATGACAGAGGACGAGATGGTTGGACAGTGTTCTCAAAGCTGCGAACATGAGTTTGACCAAGCTGCAGGAGGCAGTGGAAGACAGGAGTGCCTGGTGTGCTCTGGTCCATGGGGTCACGAAGACTTGGACACGACTAAACAATAACAACAACAACAACAACAACAACAACAACAACAACAACAAGTGGCCTATATCTTCAGTGGCAGTAAAATGATGCCTAAAGTGAGCACTCCAGAGCTTCATGGTGTCTAGGAAAATGAATTTCTCTAGATACATGCTGCAGTTACAAAGAATAATGTTGCGATCACATTTCCTCTGCTGCTGCTTTCATTCTGAATTCAGGGATTGAAAATGTTCTTCTCCTGAGAACTTTTAATGCTCTGCAGGTGGGAAACAGGAATACAGTGGTACCTCGAGTTACATACGCTTCAGGTTACAGACTCCGCTAACCCAGAAATAATACCTCTGGTTAAGAACTTTGCTTCAGGATGAGAACAGAAATCATGCTCCGGTGGCGCAGTGGCAGCAGGAGGCCCCATTAGCTAAAGTGGTGCTTCAGGTTAAGAACAGTTTCGGGTTAAGAACCGACCTCCAGAACGAATTAAGTACTTAACCCGAGGTACCACTGTACACGGCTTCTCAAATAAACCCTGATGAATGAGTAACAAGTAATGTTGGGTGGTGAGTCTAGAATGCAGAAATGCAGGAGGCATCAAATCACAGGGCCTGTCTAGTCTGGGGTTTTTTTGGCAGATACATTCTGCAGCATGTTTATTGACACAGTAATAGTGCATTAGTAGTACTGTATATTTATAATGGACAGTCCACACATTCTTTATCATCATCATCATCATCATCATCATTCCACACCTTTTCCCCTGACGGACTCAAGGCAGCCTGCAGATAAAATATTAATAGGAAAAAACCTCCCTACAATCATTAAACAACAATTAAATGTTAATAGAAATAAAACTACATATAAATATAAAATATCTATTAAAAACATACCAATGATTACAATAAAAGCATCACAGTCCTATCATTGAAAGCAGTCAGTTCCTAAAAACCTGTTGGAACGAGAAGGTCTTCCCCCTGCTGGACAACAGTGGTTCTGTCATGCTTTGCTGATGTTACTACATTATTGATGTCTGGAGGAGCCACTCTTGCACTATAGTACAACAAGAGTTGTAAACAAGAACATGAGTGGTATAAAAGGTTACAGGATTTCAGCAGGAAGGACATGCACTGATTGGAAATGAAGCAGCGTGTCTGCCCTCAAACCCTTTGCAGGCACAAAGCAATATTGGAAGCATAGCTGCCCGTCGTGAGCACAAATAATCATGAGTGAACAGTGGAAAAAGAATGTATGGAGAGGCCCACAGTGGGGGGACCCTGATTTCTGTTGTGGTGGCTTCACATTCTCCACCCTTTCACACCCTTTTAGCAGCAGGGAGGGCAACTGGGTTCCAACACCCTCTCCTTCGCCTTCCAAAGGAAACTCTGTCCCTGGAACTTCTCATTGCTCAGAGCGATAAGATGATGTGATTCCAAGAACTGAGGCAGAAGTTGCTGCAACCAGCTAGCCCATGCACTGAAGGAGGGGGAACTCAAAGAAGCTTGTGCTTCCTCCTCCATGGCTTGAAGAATCACAAGATCGGTGATTAGAAATATTGCGTCTTTCTCGATAGCCCTCCCTCCACCCTGATGTTACAGAGTAGATCACTCATGTGCCTGTGAGCTGGCTTCAGTACTGCGTCTCCCAGATCTAAGCAGAAGTATTTCGTGTGCGCCTCTCTCCAGGGGCTTTTACAGAATCATGGCTTTTGTGTGTGGATGTGTGTATCGCAGGAAGGGGAGGGGTGGCCTTCTTAAGCCCAAGAGCCATGTGGCTTTAGGTTGCATGGCAGTGAGAAAGGTTGGAGCCAGCAGTAGGTGGAGCCATTCGCCCACTCATGGGGAGCATGCATTTGGGGAGGAGAGGATTAGCAGCCGCACACCCATGCGCCATCCTGCCCATGCACATTCTTCTTCCTCTTGGCCTGCCAAGCGGTGGGATCGTGGGCTGAGTGAGCATGCTTGCGACGGGGCATGTGGCACCTGGGTGAGGGCCATGCTCCATTCTACCTATCGCAGCAGCGCTGCAGAATCCAGCAGCCATGGCAGGAAATGTTCAGGAGCCAGCAAGGAAGATTTGAGGGGAAATATCATTTGCAAAATCATCCGTTAGAAGGATACAATGGTGATATCCTCCTATAAAGAGCAGAGCCACACTTGGGATATCTGCACAAGGGGGATAAGGAACTAGCACATATCCCAAGTGTGGCTTCCTTCTCTATATTATTCTAAATACTGTTGATGTATTACAGTGTGCAGAAGACAGTAGTGGTTTTCTACCAGTGGTGATTCACAGGGATGGCCCTGTACCAGTGCCACCTACCTCTTTAGTCTGGGCAGCAGATTCTTGTTAGGGAAAAAGGTGTGGGAGTTAGTAATAGTTTCATTCATGTTGCTGAATGCCCCAAGGAGCGCAACTGTTTAATGTTCAATTGTCCCTAATCAACATAGTTCAGTTATTGCTTCATAACAGGGCCTGCTACCCTTAAGAGTATCTGCTTCTGTCTAATATCCCCTTTTCAGTTTCTTAAGCATCCACTCACTTTAAAACCATTTCTTTCCTTTGGGCCTCTGACATAGCTGATAGTGGTTGTGGTTATTTCTAATCCAGAAACTTTGCTAGGTTTTCTTCACATCTCCCTGCATTTCCAGTTGCTCTTCTCTCTCTCTTTCTCAACCTGCCCATCAAGCATGGAGAGCTTGACTAATTCCACATGTCAATTACCACTTCCGGCATGAGTCAACATAAGTGCTTGTTGTGGTGATTGCTTCATTTAAATGTTGATCATAAGAGAATTGCATTCAGTGCACACGCTCTCTTTGGGTACAGCCTTGTGATGGTTTATGCGCGCACACACACACACACACACACACACACACAGTGGTACCTCAGGTTACAAACACCTCAGCTTACAAACACTTCGGGTACCTTGGGTTAAGAACTTTACCTCAGGATGAGAACAGAAATTGCATGGCGGCGGCAGTGAGAGGTCCCATTAGCTAAAGTGGTACCTCAGGTTAAGAACGGACCTCCAGAACGAATTAAGTTCATAACCAGATGTACCACTGTATATATATATGCGCATACATAGGATAAAATTCAAGAATTTTAACCCTACTTTTGTGTGTCTGGGCTATATCCGATGAAGTTGTCCTGTTCATGCCAGGACGTCTTTCTGCACAACAGGACTTCCTCTCCCCCAAACCTCCAGAATTTTAGGGGAATCCCCAGAACAGATTGGGGGCACAGAGAGGTGTGGGGAGATGGGTAAATTCTTATGCTAATAGGACAACTTTGTTGGGTACAGGGCTTTGTGGCTTTTAGCTCATTATTTATTTTTGATGGTGAATTGCTTCCCATGAGACTTTTTGAAGCAATATATAACAACAACAATAATAAAAAAACAATAGCCAGCAAAAACACATGCAAAACAGTTTAAAACAGGTATAGGCTGGGATATTTATTTTATTTTTTCTGAAACAAGCACCTGAAATGCTTGTTGAAAAAGGACGGTCATTAATAATAATTGCTAAAAAGGACCACAGAGGCAGCACCTTTCTGATATGTAATGGGACAGGCGTTCCAAGATTCGGAGCTGCCACAATGAAGGTCCAATTGCCCCATCGCATAGAAGGGAACTCTTGATAAGATGATGTCTGCAGGAGCCCCTCTTCTCTTCTTTTACTGGGAAGTTTTTTTTTAATGTTTGGCGTTTTATTATGCCTTTATATGTGCTGGGAACCCCCCAGAGTGGCTGGGCAAACCCAGCCAGATGGGTGGGGTATAAATCTAATAGCAATAACAATAATAAATGTGAATATTTTGTTAGCTCTGTTCTTTTGGTAAAGTGACCTGGGAATTTGATAGAAAGATGGTATGGAAATGGGGAGTGTGCTTAAATAACTAAAAGTTGTTCTGTAATAAACTGAAAAAAGACAATTAAAATAAAACCCTGTTCAGAGTGTGTGAGGGGGAGGGAGGTGGGAGGGAAATCAGAATACCTGGTTGGTTCAAGGCATGGTGCAGACAGAAGGTCTTCAAATTTTGTCAAGTTGTCCGATTGTTGCTGCCTTACTGTTAACAGTGATTGAAACTGGAAGCAGATTATACAGGGGGGGCTCTTTGGGGAATCATAGAATCATAGAGTTGGAAGAGACCACAAGGGCCATCGAGTCCAACCCCCTGCCAAGCAGGAAACACCATCAGAGCACTCCTGACATATGGTTGTCAAGCCTCTGCTTAAAGACCTCCAAAGTAGGAGACTCCACCACACTCCTTGGCAGCAAATTTCACTGTCGAACAGCTCTTACTGTCAGGAAGTTCTTCCTAATGCTTAGGTGGAATCTTCTTTCTTGTAGTTTGGATCCATTGCTCCGTGTCCGCTTCTCTGGAGCAGCAGAAAACAACCTTTCTCCCTCCTCTATGTGACATCCTTTTATATATTTGAACATGGGAAGTTTGATACTGGCGCACAAAACTTATAGGAAGCTTTAATGAGACTCGAGAAAACCCTGATTCACTGGTTCACAGCTCTTTTCTGCCACCTCAGTGAGGCAAGACAGCTATAAATCTGGCTTCCTCAGGCTATTAGGCTTTGTTTACGGCCACACTGAATCATCATAAGAACTAGATAAAGAAACCTCAGACGATAAATATAGAGCGTAGAGCATAAAGCCGCTGAACAAAAGGCAGATGTAAGCATATCCAGATTTCAAAACCCAAAGGGTGTGCACACCCCTTCTTCTCAGAAAAAGAGCTGGATGGAGGGGATAGGTCGTGTCATTTAGAAGGGGAGCTCTGTAACAGAGTGGGTCGGGTTGCTAGATTTACTGTGGCTTGCTCAGATTCAATGCTGAACATTCCTCAGTATTAAAAAAATGAGCCTGGTGCTTTATCTCCCTCCCTTTCTCCTGTGCAGCCGCAAGGAGGAGTTTAGCAGCCTTCCCCTTCCATCTTTGATTAGGTGCAGCTGGTCTCGATGTCCAAACACGGGTGGGTAAACCCCGCTTAATCATAGCTTTGGTTTGTTACAAGAAGCCACTTAAAAGGTTTTGACAATTTATTTGTTAAATAAAAAAATAAGATGAAAAAGAAGCCATAGTTTTATAAAGGATGAGGAGCTCTCTTCAGGCATTCGCCGCGGACATATGAAGGTGGAAGTGTGAAGAGGGAAAGGGACATGCCTACAAATGATGGTTTGTTGAGGCTACCTTAGCTTCTCAGGCGTTTGGCATGGAACTGTAAGGGCAAAAGCATACAGAGGGTTGGGGGCATGTATGTCGGTTCCACCCCCAATACAGTGGTACCTCGGGTTACAAACACCTCGGGTTACAGACATTTCAGGTTACAGACTCCGCTAATCCAGAAATAGTACCTCAGGTTAAGAACTTTACCTCAGGATGAGAACAGAAATCGCACGGCGGCAGCGGGAGGCCCCATTAGCCAAAGTGGTACCTCAGGTTAAGAATGGCTTCAGGTTAAGAACAGACCTCCAGAACGAATTAAGTTTGTAACCAGAGGTACAGTACCACTGTATTTCATGCATGGTTACTTTATCCTGCACCCCACCTTTGTATATTTGGCGCAGAGGGCTGAAGGCTGCCTTTAAGTACATTCGCCCACCCAGATGTGTATTTGGATCTTCATTGGGAGCTATACTTCTACACGGTTTATTTTGTAAATTGCATTTCTATTCTGCCTTTTCCTCCAAGGAGCTCAAGGTTGGCCTACGTGGTTTCCGCCCCTCCTCATGTAACCCCCACGACAACCCTGTGAGGTTGGTTAGGAGGAGGCTTGTGAGCACATTCAGGCAAAGGTGTTATCAAACCCTCTTCAGGCTTTCGTGCTAAGTTTGCAAAAAAGGTTGGGAGTGCAGCTGGTATACCTGCATAGATATATCGCAGGTGGAGCACACACATCCATATCCCTTTACAGCAATTCCATGGACTTCCATTTCATGCGGCTCAATGTGGTGCCTTCCATGGTTCCAGTTACAGATAGGTAGCCGTGTTGGTCTGCCATAGTCAAAATAAAAAAATTCCTCCCAGTAGCACCTTAAAGACCAACTAAGTTATGTTACCAACATATGTGTATCTGAAGAAGTGTGCATGCACACGAAAGCTCATACCAAGAACTAACTTAGTTGGTCTTTAAGGTGCTACTGGAAGGAATTTTTTTATTTTGACTATGGCAGACCAACACGGCTACCTATCTGTAACTGGAGCAATTCTATGATTCTTCAGTCTTCACATGTCTATGTTAAATCCCCTAAGAGGGCTAGGGTTGTCTCAGGAAACCATAGTTAACACTAACAATCGTTTAAGGTTTGGATAGCATGTTAACCCCACTAAATATAAAGGATCTCTCCCCTCAACCCTTCCCCCCCCCCGAAACTGCAACTCTCAGCCAAAGAGGGGAGGTTTCTCTGATCTAAACATGGATCCCCTGTGTATTTTCCCCACTGTTCTCCAGTTTAAGCGCATTGTTGATTGCTTTGCCTCTGTTTTAAATTAACATTCAGCGTTGATTCGT
Source organism: Podarcis liolepis (assembly GCF_965112155.1). Taxonomy (NCBI): domain Eukaryota; kingdom Metazoa; phylum Chordata; class Lepidosauria; order Squamata; family Lacertidae; genus Podarcis; species Podarcis liolepis. The sequence continues at coordinate 97,094,684 of NC_139555.1, read as the reverse complement.
TTTGTTTTAAAGCTATATGCAGATCTGTGCAACTTGTATGGGGAAGTGATTATATTGTTCTTTTGTGTGTGTGTCTGAATCGGATCGTCCAGCTGTGCCTGGAACACAGAGCTCCGGGGTCATTGCCTGTTGTTAATAATTATTGAAACTAGCAAATGTATTTTTAATTTCTCTTACTCTTTTTTAGTTTATTTATTGCTCAGAAAATGTATATGCCGCCTAATCAGCCAAGCTTCAGCTTTGTTAGCGATACATTCAATTAATACTAACGATTAGCACAATAAAACCCCAACTGGTAAGCAGCAGAATAAAAAGATTAAATTATGCAAAAAACAGAATACCGTATTTTTTGCTCTATAAGACTCACTTTTTCCCTCCTAAAAAGTAAGGGGAAATGTGTGTGTGTCTTATGGAGCGAATGCGAAGCTATCCCAGAAGCCAGAACAGCAAGAGGGATTGCTGCTTTCACTGCACAGCGATCCCTCTTGCTGTTCTGGCTTCTGAGATTCAGAATATTTTTTTTCTTGTTTTCTTCCTCCAAAAACTAGGTGCGTCTTGTGGTCTGGTGCATCTTATAGAGCGAAAAATACGGTACCTTCCACCATGGAATAAGACCAAATTTCGGGTATCACTTTAAAAAGTCTCTGCCTGGTGCTGAAAATGAACGAGTGATAGGTAGACTCCTGGAAATGGGGTGCAAGGTCTGAAAAGGCCCTCTCTCCCATCTCTTATTATTAGACCTCCTTTGTAATGCTTTATTTTGAAATCTTTAAGATAATATTAGTTTCTTGTTAGCTATGTTGCTTTGATTGTATACTTTATCTTTGACTTTCTTCAGCAATGTTTTATTCTGGGTGGTTTTATTCAATGTTTTGATGTGTTGTAAACTGAGACTTTTTATTTACAATATAAAGTGACATAGAAATGAAATGAATAAATAAAAATAAAATCTATAAACTCTAAGAAACTTAAGGTCTTGCTGCACAGAGCTGATCCACATTGTGAGTTCATTCATCTCTAAATGGGCTAAAGTACAAGCAGGATTAGGTCCAAAAGCTAAAAATACAAATGCAAATTGCCTGATAATGGGTGTGGATAAGACATTCCTCCTATATATATAAAAAGTCCCTCTAGTAGACTGACTCATCTCTCCTTGTGGAGCAAGCAAGAAAGCATAGCTGGTGAAAAGTGTGTCTCTGCCTTTGGTGAGTAAATAATCAAATGAGAAATGACTTGATTCCCTTCAATAGCAAGAACCACTCCTACAGACAGAGTTAGGTTGTTTCCACTGGCCTTCCAAAAGTGGTGGGAAAGGGATGTAGGGAGGATGCTATGGGGCCCACACAGTTTGGGAGGTTAAAAATAGCTGTGTAATTAATGTGTGAAGTGTCATCGTGAGCACATGGCTTTGACAAGCATGAGTCACCTTGTAGGATTGCATTTAAACTTGGTAATGACTTCCCCTTGGCTTCCTCGGTTGTTGTGGAAGTTATGATAACCTCTGAAATGTAAACTTCATAATCTGTTGCTTAAGTTGCTTCACCTGTTGCAGGTGGAGTTAGTGGAGTTTGCAATATGCTCTGAGTCTGCTCTGTAGTTTAATGCATTTCTGGATCAGAGTCAACATCAAAAGTTTCATTGCTCTTGTAGCTAGGACCTAGCTCTCCATACAGAGTGCTGGCAAGAGGTTTCCGTTTCTCCCAGCCACACTTGTTGAAGAAGAAAATGTGGAGGTGCCAAATAACTTGCTAGGATCCTGCATGTACCAGAGATAGCAGACTACTGAGTTTGCAATTGGGTTCAACATTTGTGGCAGAAGCCCTGTGCCTTTAATGGCTGCATGATGGAGACAGCTTCAAATGGTTCACCTTATCATGATTTCCCATAGCGTGAAAAATGCCACAGTTTACCTCTGAAAGTCAGTTGCTGGGGATCAACAGCAGAGAGGCCTTGTGGTCTTCCTGCAGGCAGCACTTATTTTTGTAACTATGGTTCAGTTGCTGATGTTCTGAACATCAGCAACTGAACCATAGTTACAAAAATAAGTGATTGCTCTCCACAGTGGTGAACCAGGTGCTTCTGAGAAGCCCACCAGCTAGACCTGAGCACAATGGCAATGGCCCTTTCATGTTTCTCAGCATCTTGTATTTAGAGGGAAATTGTTCCTTGAACCGAGAGAGAGAGAGAGAGAGAGAAAGTATGTAACTGTCATGACTTGCATCCGCTGATTGCTTTAAAATGAGCTTAGAAAAATTCAAAGAAGATAAATAGAACTTAGTTTTATCTTCCTTGAATTTTTTCTGTCTCTAATGAGCGTAGCAGTGAATCAAATGCTAGCAGAACATTGCCTCATCACTTGCTGACACCTCATCCTCTTCCTGCTCTGATTGGGGAGAATTAGTAACATGCCCTGCAGCCAGGAGCCTGAGATGGGAAGCTCCCTTCTCAGGCACCTGTTAGTAAGGTAGATCGGGAGAGCATGGAAGGATTGGGCGGGGAAGGCAAGACTGACAACTTGAAATGTTCCACCAGTCAATTCAGTTGTGAAGGTGAGCTCCGGTTTCTGTGAATGTATCGCGCGAGCTTTGTTTTATAGCTGTCTTCGTGGTTTTGAAGGTACGTAACGTCTCAGCTTGTCACTTGTATTTATTGTAGTCCTATCCGGACGCATTTAAATGGAAAGAGTCTCTTGAATTGTCTTGGCACCAAACTGAAATCTGATTTATATAAATCCTCCTCCATATGTTACCTGTGAACCAAGATACAGTACTTTTATCTGATTACAGGATGTATGCTTTGTTCAACAAGAATTTCAACGGAGAGGAAAAGGGGAAGGCCTGAGGTGTCCCCAATTGTTTCCAGGGTATTATAATGCTACTGAGCTCTGCTGTACCAGTCTATGCCACGTATTATAGCCAGTCTGGGTAGAAATATATGGCTATAGCATGCCTTTTGTTTCTAACAGCCCCTGCATTTTATTATGGCGGTATATTTCAGTGGGTTATGTTTATCTCAAATATGTATAATGCCTGCTGACTTTAATATGGTGTAAACCTAGCATGGATGGAGACCCTGTGACTCTCCAGACTTCTCCTCATATGAACCTACCTGCCCCCTGAGATCATCACCTGAGGCCCTTTTTCTTGTGCCTCCTCTACAAGAGGTCCAGAGGATAGCAACATGAGAAAGGGCCCTTTTCTGCAGTGGCTCCCTGTTTGTGGAATACTCTTCTGAAGGCAGCTTGTCTGGCACCTTCATTACATATCTTTAGGTACCAGGCAAAAATGTTTCTCTTTAACCAGACCTTTGGCTAGTTGCATGGCCTTTTAGATGTGTTTGTGGGAAGGGGATTCTTTGTTTTTGTTTTATTATGTATTATGTATTTTTATGTTGTGAATCGCCCCGTGATCTTTGGATGAAGAGCAGTATACCAATTTAATTAATAGTAATAATAGTAATGTTGCTGGACTCCCGCTCTCATCTGCGTCAGCTGGCATGAGCAGTGGTTAGGAATTATGGGAGTTGTAGTCCAGTAACATCTGGAGGGTCACAGATTTCCTAGCCTTGGTGTAGTAGAGAAAGCACAAAGGAGGAAAGCTAATGAGAGGTTTTCAGGACAACTTTGGGTTCAAACAAAACAAAATCTAATACTATTTGGGGCATATCTTAAGTGTAGCACTATTAAGAGATGTATGAATGTACTGTGAATTATAGAGCCATTAAATTTTGATTTATTAAATTATTTAAATGCATATATAAACTGTATAATATGTAAAAATCTCTAAGTCAGTCTTCCTCAACCCTCCAGAGGTTTTGGCCTACAACTCCCATGATCCCTAGCTAGCAGGACCAGTGTTCAGGGATGATGGGAATTGTAGTCTCAAAATATCTGGAGGGTCGAGGTTGAGGAAGCCTGCTCTAAGTGGTGTATATGGTTATTTGGTGTGGTTCTGTGGAGGCCTTCTGAAGATAGCTTTGGGTCAATCACTTTAAATCCAGTTCAGAACCAATCACAATGCTGTACCTTTACAATAAATGTAAACTAGACTGTAGAAAGGAAAACTGGTTTGGGGTGGGTTTTTCCCCATCAGTGGACTCTTTCTGTGAGGTAGGATTCTTGTGTTGGTGAATGGTTGTAAAATCTACCTCTGAGCTTGATCGATTGGAAAAGGGAAAGTTGGGTTAGCTTAGTCGGTAGAACATGAGACTCTTAATCTCAGGGTTGTGGGTCTGGGCAAAAGATCCCTGCACTGCAGTGGGTTGGACTAGATGACCCTAATGGTTCCTTTCAACTCTACAATTCTGTGATTCTATAATATGCCAGAAGCTTCAAACCGATCTGAATAATGCAATAATGGTCTTAAAAAGTGTTTGGGTTTCATAGTTGCTGTATGCAACTTTTGTTTGGTGTCTGCTTTGAGTGGTTCAGCACCTGGTTTGGTGTTCTGAAGGCTATTGCCGAATGGCTTTTTTTTTACTGTTCCTGTGAGAACAAAAATATGGTGGGCTCAGCGCTTGCACTTTGATTTTTCATTTTTTTTTTTGAAAATTCCATCCTCTGCAACATGTTCATATACTGTTTTCTATGGAATGAGAGGAACCATTTGGACATTTCCTGCCTCGCCCCACCCTGCTTTTTGGCTAACAGGCTATGTTTTGTTCTGTCATCATATTTAATTTCCAAATCTGTGAAAGGGAGTATAAGCCCAAAGGTTGGTCTGTTTTCTGGAGCTGTAGAAGCAACTTGCAGGCTTTACAGGCTCTACATTTGGGAAATAATCATATTACTTGCTTTTTGCATACAGAAATTAAATACAGAAAAGTATTTAGTTGGGGGGGGGGAGAAAATAATAATCTGTCTGTAGAAGAGGAATTGGGAGCCTTTAGGCTACTGTGAAATTGGGGGCAAGTTTTAAACACAGGAGTTGCTAAACAAAAACAGATTGTCTAGGGTGACAGTGGAGAAACTGGAGATCAAGGAGACCTGAACAGGTCTATCTGTTGTGTGATGCTGAGATATTGTGACAGAGCACCCATACCTACTCCTCCAGGTGTTATGTTGGATGATAGATAGCCTTGCTACCTGTCACCCCATTCTTAAACTTTGATTTCCAAATTAGACTCACACTATTTCCTTTAAAAAAAAAAATGACACACATCCAAAAATTGTAGAGAACTTGGCTTCCTATATGATTGATTTTTCTACTGTCAGATCAGTGACCCTTTTATCCCAGCCTGGTAGATGCTGACCAAGTCACAGGGCAGGGGTTGAAACGTGGGACCCTGCTTAAGTGGAAATGCCAGGGATGGCTCCTTTTTGCAAGCAAAGCAAGTTGTAGCCTGCACCTGCCATGACCTAGCCCAGGGAACTGGATCTTGAGGAGAGACCCCTGCCCTAGGTATCTGTATACACTCCTTAGAAGTAGTTCCACACCCCGTGGACCCGAGGAAATAAGGCTTCATTGGAATTCTGTGAGTAACTTTTGAGAATCAAACCTTTCCGGTTTCCGGTTTTGAAACTTGATGTGGCTGGGTTTCTGTTTCTTTGGCAATAGAAGGAAGGAGGCAGATGGTTATTGAATCACCTGGTTTAATTCAAGGTGTCTGTTCTCCTGATTTCGTATGGTGCTGGGAAAAGCTAAACAGTTCTTACTTCATACTCAGTGTCTGGTGCCCGCTATTTGTAAAACGGGCAAGGAAGTTTATCCCAGGTCTAGTTAGGAGCGGCAGTGTGTTTCCTTTCTCTGCAAGCATATCACTTAGCTTTCTTCTTTGGCACAGTTTATGAAATACAGGGAAGATAATGCAGTCATTAAGACAATACTTGCCTATCCAGCCTGTTGTTGGTAGCTTTGGAACTCTGTCTGCTTTACGTACTCTGCTCCTTATGCAGAAAAAGAGCACACCATAAATGTTTTGCTAGCACTTCACTGAAGTGAGATGCTTTGGATTCACCAACAACTGTGGCTGTGTTCCCATAGCTTTCTCCTGGAGTGATGGAATCAATGGTCAGGTTGAGGACCTTGTTTTCTGTACAGTACAGTGTATATATAAACCCTGTGCCCTTTGTGTGGAAGACCATGCTACCAAGTCCTCATAATAATAATAATAATAATAATAATAATAATAATAATAATTTATTATTTATACCCCGCCCATCTGGCTGGGCTTCCCCAGCCACTCTGGGCGGCTTCCAAAAGAATGTTAAAATACTATAATACATCAAACATTAAAAGCTTCCCGAAACAGGGCTGCCTTCAGATGTCTTCTAAAAGCCTGGTAGTTGTTGTTCTCTTTGACATCTGGTGGGAGGGTGTTCCACAGGGAAGGCGCCACTACCGAGAAGGCCCTCTGCCTGGTTCCCTGTAACTTGGCTTCTCGCAGTGAGGGAACCGCCAGAAGGCCCTCGGTGCTGGACCTCAGTGTCCGGGTAGAACGATGGGGGTGGAGACGCTCCTTCAGATATACTGGACCAAGGCCGTTTAGGGCTTTAAAGGTCAGCACCAACACTTTGAATTGTGCTCGGAAACGTACTGGGAGCCAATGTAGGTCTTTCAAGACCGGTGTTATGTGGTCTCTGCGGCCGCTCCCAGTCACCAGTCTAGCTGCCGCGTTCTGGATTAGTTGTAGTTTCCGGGTCACTTTCAAAGGTAGCCCCACGTAGAGCGCATTGCAGTAGTCCAAGCGGGAGATAACCAGAGCATGCACCACTCTGGCGAGACAGTCCGTGGGCAGATAGGGTCTCAGCCTGCGTACCAGATGGAGCTGGTAAACAGCTGCCCTGGATACAGATTTGACCTGTGCCTCCATGGACAGCCGTGAGTCCAAAATGACTCCCAGGCTGTGCACCTGGTCCTTCAAAGAATGCTTTTATCGATATATTTTGCTTGGAGAAGAGACGTTTAAGAGACCATCTTCTAATATTTCAAGGACTAGGACCTGGACCAAGGGGTTCAAATTTCAAGAAGGAACGCTGTAGTTAAACATTAGGAAGAGCTAATGACAAGGGAACGGGCAGCCTTGAAAGGTGATGGGCACTTTCAAAATGCGTTTTTAAGCAGAGGCTGGATGGACATTGATCAGGGCTGCATATTTCCTGTATCAGCAAGATGTTCAACCTTTGTGGTCCCTTGTCACTTTACGAACTGTTGAAAGTGTTCTTGGCTTTTCTAGTTCTTCCAAAATGGGGGGTGGAATGGAAGGCCGTTTTGGGCTATGGATGTTTTGAGCTCTGTATACTTCAGGATGCTTTGCAGTGGGTGGATGAGAGATGTTCAGGATTGGTGTGGTGTTTTTTTTAAGGCACGGCCTCACTCTTGAGGTTCTCTTTTGTTTACATTTTTGTGGAGTGACTTGTCCTTGTGGTTGTAACAGTGGAGCCGAGGCTCCTGCTAGGTGTTAATGTCTGGAGCCCAAAGGCAAAATAGCTGTATGACAATATAACCAAAGACTCATCTAGTCCAGCTTCATGTTCCCGCCATAACCAACCAGATGCTTGTGGAAAGGCCGTAAGCAGGATCTCTGTTGGCAGTTCTGGAGGAAGATAAGTGTTGCTATTCAACTGTCCTTCTTTTCTTGCCTGTGCAACATACTCCCTTTCTTGAAGTTCCCAATCACCAGCCCCTATCTATTCTGTAGACATGAGGGCAAAGTGATGCCCATGTTTCCGTAGGGAATAGTGATGCGGTCCCATGTTGCACACCTTATCAAGTAAACTGTGCTCCCTTCTTGGAGTTTATATGCTAGTGGTGTTGCCGTTGGCTCCTGAACTGGAGCTGCATGTTCTGATGTTCATTGGGAACGGAGAAGTCATCTGTAGGTGTCTCAACTGATGGAATAAAAATGGCAGTGTTTTTACTTAAGCATGGCATTACTGCGTTGTATGTGGTGGAACTGACTTCTGAGTGTCGCTACTCTTCCCGGCACTTCTTCAACTCTCCTTATTTTTGCTCCTTTCTGTGCACTATTGGTATTGTGTTACTGTTCCATCAACGGTACCCAACACCAGGAGAAATCTGCAGTGCCAGGGTAGCATTATGTTCAGCCAGTGCAATGGAATGCATTTGGAATTCTATTCTGTTCCCTGCCCAGCAGGTGCATCTCAATGATAGGCTCTCTGTGTTAGCAGGGTATGCTCAGAAGAACAAATACATGCTTCTGCGATCGCTGCTCCAGTGCCTTTACAATTATTATTATTCATGACATTAGCTTTCTGGCTGAAGTGTGCATCATAATGCAGAGGTGTTAATGAAAGTACTCGAGCTATTTGAGCGAGCACTAACTTGTCTGTTTTAATGGTTCTCAATAGCAAGTGTGTGTGTGTGTGTGTGTGTGTGTGTGTGTATACACACCGTATATATATATATAGCTATAGCGCATAAGCCACAGCAGCATTTCTGTAGCACTGCTGAAATGACTTGACAATAACGTAAGTGTAGCCTTTGGCTTTTTGTATTGCATATTAAGTCTTTTTTTTTCCTTTTGAGAGGTACGCTGAAGACTCCTTTTGTAAATGGGGAGCCAAATTTTCATAAAGAATGTTTTCATACTTCCATCTCATTCATGCTATAAATCCAAGCAAGGGAGGAGCTCATAAGGCTTTAGGCAACTTTGTGTGCCAGCTCTTAAACTCCATATCCTCTCACTATAAGGACCCTGATGCCTTGTTTTGTAATTATTATTCAGTTTTAGGCAGCATGGAAATAATAAAAATAAATAAAAATGGAACTGCAGGGGCCCCCTTCAAGGTGTGATCATGCAGTGGCCATTGACCTGTTGCTGCCCCCATGGTTATATGTCTTCTCTTGGCCCAGTCCTTCATATCAATACATTAGTCATGGGTTAACGCTGTAGTCAGTGTTCAAAACTCCCATTGTTCAAAACTCTAGGCACATTTTGCGACAGGGAATTTCATTAGTGTGGGACGTTTCTGAGCTCTGGGCGCAGTACTGCGCCTAAGATTTCAGATTAAAACTGCAGAGTTCAAGGAAAGGAGGTCCTTTTTCTGCCTCACCACTTCCAGTTACTCTCTGAAGACTGGAGAATAGACCTTCTGAAAAATATTTGGTGGGTGGGCAGGGGAAGGACTAGACTATGTGAAAAAGGAACACAGTATTTTAGTTACAGTTCATTCATTTTCAGCTTTGTATTCTTATTAGAAAGCGTGCCTAGACATTCCATTGTTGCGCCCATAACCTAGGTTTAAGGTGCCATTTAGCTCCTAGCTTTCGTATCTCAGTTTTTAACACTGGCTGTAGCTCAGTGGTAGCTCGTATGCTTTACATGCACTGGGTCTCTCTGGTTCAATTCTCAATTGGTCCTGTTCAGTCCTGAATTCAATCCCTGGCCTCTCCACCTCTGTTCTTCTGAAGTTGTGATTATGCATTTTTACAGTTTGTACTGGTTGGTTGACTGTAATAAATATTTGATTTGCTGCATACAGAACAACATAGGCAACAAGCTAAGAGCTAACAATCATAGAAGGTCTAAGAGATATGGCCACATCCAGACAGACTGCTACCTTAATAATTATAATAATATTTATACCCATCCCATCTGGCTGGGTTGCATGCAAAGCGCTGAACAATGACTTATTCCTCAAAGCATTTAGAAGAGTGAATGCATTGTCACTTTTTAAAATTTTGCTTTTTTCTGTTAATAGTATCTGTTATAGTGGTGGTAGTGGTGGTTTTAATGTATATCTTGTGCATGTTAAGAAATATTTTCAACAATGATCTATTAGAAAAAGCTGTGTCATTAGCCCTAATCTTCCATTTTGATCGTTAAGTATTCTGGGTTTTTTTGACAGTCTGAAAGAGAGGGGGAAATCCTTCCACCTTTTTTTCCATTCAAGGTTGGCCACACAATGGAAGCTTCACCTTCAGGCAGGACCTCATCATTGTAGGAACGCTAACTCTCTGCAGCACTTGACTTCATGCAATTAGCTTCTCAATCTTTGCACTGCTTTAGGCTTTTTAAATTAAGAGTTTTGCTCTCACTTTTATAAACCTGCTGTAGTAATTAGCCTGCCTTTTTATATTAGGTACCAGATTGGTGTGTCAAATCTAATATCGTGAGAATTAAAACATGAAAGCCTTTGGAGATGAGACAGAGTCACAGAGAGGATATGTCTGGCAATTGGCCTGCGGTGCAGAGTGGTCAGAAATGAGGCGGGGTTTTTTAAAGTGACTATTAATGACAGCCGGAACAGACTTTCATTTGATAACATGGACTCGTACCTCATTTTTGCACCATTTTGTGGTATTTGGAAGCAAGTTAAATAAAGGAGATGGATACTGGAGAGGTATTGGCACACCATCTTCAGACTTCGACATCCAGAATCACATTATTAGTGAATGAGGTTGGACTCGCCTGGGGGTTGTTGGGACGGTGTCTGTAGGGGCTCTTGCACCCATAGAGGTCTTTCCTGGTGCCTTCTGGGTTCCCTCCCCACTGAAATTGGGCTTAAAAGAAGTTTTTGATTGTAGCCAGTAGAGCATGTGATATGCCCTTTGTTGCAATGTGTGTTTGGTGCCCATGGCAACTATCCAGTTTGTAAATGTGCCCCTAGGCCCAAAATGTTTGATGACACCAGGACAGTATATGTGAAACTCACTGGGTTACTTTGGGCAGTCATAATTTTTCAGCCCTAGTTACTTCATAGCCCGTTATTATTATTATTATTATTATTATTATTATTATTATTATTATTATTATTATTATTTTACTACTTTTATTTTTACTTGTGTCACATTGCGAATATTAATATCTACAGTATACAGTGGTACCTCGGGTTAAGAACTTAATTCGTTCTGGAGGCCTGTTCTTAACCTGAAACTGCTCTTAACCTGAAGCACCACTTTAGCTAATGGGGCCTCCCACTGCCACCATGCTGCTGCTGCACGATTTCTGTTCTCATCCTGAAGCAAAGTTCTTAACCCGAGGTAATATTTCTGGGTTAGCGGAGTCTGTAACCTGAAGCGTATGTAAGCTGAAGCGTATGTAACCCGAGGTACCACTGTATTGATAATACAAGATACCCATAAAAATATTACAATGATGTGAAAGAAGACAAATTAAATATTGACTAAATGTATTCAGATTAATTGTCTGTTCAGTTTATTACCAACTATATTGCTATAATATTCAGACTGCTAGCCTAGATTGCTGTTTAGTGTGGAAGGAGGGAGAGGGGAAAACCACCTCTACAAGATGGCACAACACTCTGTGAAGGGGATTAAATTAAGCATCCGCAAGTATATCGAGCCACACTTTTCTGGTGAGGGGGGAAGGCAGAGGTGCTGCACTGGGATATAAGAAATGTTGCAGTGTCCGCTCTAGATAAGAGTCAGTAGATTTTGCTCACAAGCTGCTGCTACAGCCCTGGGTCAAAGGCACTGTGATGTAACCAGGAAAACATTGCCAAGGAAGCAGCCTTATGCAAACTTACTTGGGAGTAAGTCCTCTTGAATTCAGGGTGACTATTTCTGAGTAGACACAGCGCGAGTCTTAATTTATCGCACGGATAAGGGTTCCTAAGCTTTTTTTGTCACTGACTCGCATTGTTTGCATCAATTTAGGGCTGTGACCTAATTCAAGATGCTGTATATTGATTAATTGACTTGAGTCTGAATTTATCTGCCTATGATTAAACAAGAGTGTGCCTCCTCTACGAGAGGTCCGGAGGGTGGCAACACGAGAACTGGCCTGTTCCACAGCGGCTCCCCATTTTGTGGAATGTTCTCCCCAGGGAGTTTCATTTGGCATGGCACCTCCATTATATATCTTTAGGCACCAGGCAACAATGTTCCTCTTCAACCAGACCTTTGGCTGATTAATACAGTGGTGCCCCGCAAGACGAATGCCTCGCATGACGGAAAACTCGCTAGACGAAAGAGTTTTCCGTTTTGGAGGTGCTTCGCAAAACGAATTTCCTATGGGCTTGCTTTGCAAGAAGACAATGTCTTGCGAGTTCCTGCTGTCCCCCCCCCCTTTTTCTAAGCCACTAAGCCGCTTATCAGCTGATCCGATCAGCTAATAGCGCTAATCCGCTAATCCGTCAATGGGCTTGCTTTGCAAGACGAAAAAACCGCTAGATGAAGAGAATCACAGAATGGATTCTTTTCGTCTTGCGAGGCACCACTGTACCTATGTGGTGTTTGGGGAAGCGTTTTTGTTTTGGCTATTTATTATGTGCTTTTACCCTGTATTTTTTATCCTGTGGACCGCTCTCAGATCTCTGGAATGAATGGCAGTATATAAATTTAATTAATTAATTAATTAATAAATAATAAACACCAAAATTCTTTGTGGTGCAGGTCCCCATTATCTTCTGGAATGCCCCTCGCAAACCTATGCTTCTTCTGATGCCCTTCTCCAAGTCCCACCTCTGAGGGAGGCTTGGAGGGTGATGGCAAGGGAAGAGGACTTTTTCAACTGCGGATTTTCATCTGTGTTAAGCCGATGGGTATAGCCAAGGGGGTGACAGGTGAGGCAGCTGCCCCAAGATCAATTAAAACCATAGAAATACTTCACTAACTGACCACTCCCATCAGTTCTGCCCCCCTAATAAAAGTACTGCTCCCCTAATGAAATTCCTGGCTACACCCATGCTGAAAGCCCTCCCTAAAAAATTATGTCAACTTGATTCCAATATTTCAAATTTTGTTTGAAGGCATCATGATATCGATATGCTGTCTGCCCACTAGGGGCGGTTAAGTCTGCTTATTCATGCTTCTCGGCAGGTGGTGCCAAAATACTTAGCATGTTATGTCACTGTCTGCATTTTCCTCCAGAACAATTACATCTGAATCTAAAAATTGTTTCAACACAGTGGGACAGAGATCATGATGTTGCACACTCCAGAATTGTGTTGGTTGAAGATAATTTGTGGCTGAAGAGTTTATTGCTGGCATATAATAAAGCCCTAAACAACTTGGGACCAGCTTTCCCCATTCCCTCTCTGGTTGATCTCTCAGGTCTCCCAGTAAGGCCTTGCTGACTATACCACAATTGGCAGGATGCCATCTTGCACCTTCTTAGAAGGCGGGCTTCTTAGTAGCGGCACCCACTCTCTGTTTCATCCTCCCACGTGCTGTTTGTAAGATTCACCACAGTGCTCTGTTCTGTTGTTTGCTGATATTTTACTTAATGTTCTATTTTTATTCTTTAATGTTGTTCGTACACATGTGTTTAATGGTCATTTCTGTTTCATATATACCGTTTTGGCTCTAGGAGGGGAATAGAGGTCTCCTAACAACTGTCGGAACCCTTAACACACTACAGCCCCCACGTTTATTTGGGGGAAGCAATGTCTGCTTAAAGTGGCATCGCAGTGCTGTAAATGCATGTTGTGAATGGTGGCCTACAACTCCCATCATTCCAGACTGGTGCTGATGGAAGTTGGAGTCCGACAACATCTGGAGGTCCCTGCAGCTGGAGGCTACTTGTGCTTTAGTATGTTCTACAGATCTAGCTTTGATATATTTCAAAACTGCATTGGCAGAGCTATTAGAACTTACATCAAAGAAAGAATGCTTGCATCCTTTTTCTTTTTAAAATCAAACTAACTTGGATGCTATACACTTCCTGTGATAGTACTTGATTCACATTGCCAGCATTTAGTGTAGGCTTGCTTGGTGCAAATCAACAACGAAAGAAAACGGGTAAGCATGAGGGTATTGTATATCAAAATTATAAAGTCTCTGAGGCTGTTTGATTGGCTCATCATTGGATGTACATATACAAGAAAGAAGAAGGTAGCATTTACATATGTCTATCAGGACTGGGCAGCCTTCAGGCTTCCAGGATCTACCCAGGTCCACCAACTAGAGCAAGGTGCAAGATAGTGGCTTGGGGTGGGCAGTTAAGGAGCAGGGCATCTGTGAGCACATCCTCAATCCAGGAATTTGTTTTCGGTATCAGAACTGAGCTCACAGTCCTGCCCCACTGCTTTCCCTTCAACCTTTCTCTAGCTCAGCAACCTCCTTCATAAAGGGATTTCTTGCTACTGTAGAAAAGGGATCAGAAAGCCTTGCTGATCTGGTGCAAACCATCTGGAGACCTATTGGTTGATGCTGATCTACTTTTTGCTCACCCCAGTTCATATCACTTGCATCACATTCTCATTCTCACACATCACATTCTTTTGGAGAGGCGATCCATTGTCATAGCTCCCTTGCCAATATGCTTGTCCAGCTCCTCCATTGTCTCTGAAGACAGACGGGTACCAAATAACAACAACAACAACTGAGCCTAGGGGTGGCTTCATGAGAGTCTTGGTACCCATGACAGAGACACTATGCCCTTTTTCAGGGAATTATTCTTGGGGAGGCTTGCAGTTCATTTCACTTCAGCCAGCACAAGGAACCCCCACGGGATGGGAAGGCTCACTGGGGAGGCTGCTATCCTATGAATTCATGGGAAGTGACATTACCAGGGTCCTTTCATCTACCAGAAGACAGGAAACTTTTCAGTGGTGAGTTAGAAGCTGCTGAAATGGCACACAGGGAAGGTGTCACTGGGGTTGAGGAATGTGCACCTTATAACCTAACTCCCACCCTCCATGGGCTTGTCACAAAGAGAGAGCCTCCTTTAGCAGCCTAAAAGAATAGCCATCAACACGACGTCTGTGGCTGCCTGCTTATTTTTTCTTCCTTGTTCTATGGCTTCTGCTGCCCTGGCCACCAATTCTCCCTTTAGATAGCCTCATAATGTGCTCTGATTTTTCTCGTATCCCAACCTCTGCTGGATATCTGATGTCTTTCCTCCCCTCCTTTCCAGCTGCCCAGAAAAACAACTCTAATTAATGAGAAGTGAATAGCACTAAAGCACAGCTGTACCATAGTTTCGCTAGGATGAAACATGCTAACGTGAGTCTTGTGGTCTTTCTTCTGTGTACCAGAAGCAGTGCTGCAGGAGAGGGCAGTTTTCTCTGCAGTTGTGGGAACTGCATTGACATGTGCTTCATGTCTAATGGAAGATGCTACGCAAATTTTGACCTGTTCTCCTCAATTTTTCCCCTCAATTGGCTCTTAAATAGCTTTTTTATTTAGACCTTGAACAGGGAACGCCTCAGAGCTAGGCTAATGAATCATTCAAATAACTCTAATGTGTTGGCAGGTCCTTGCCAACCTGTTTCACATTCTGTTCTCCCGCCATGAATTAAAGAAACGATGCAAAAGTCTTTCCATGGGTATGAAAACTGATATACAGTTTTCCTGCGATCCAGCCTTGGTGGGTTTTGCTATTGGGCAGTTACATCATAAACTACATTGCAACTCAGAATGTCTCATTTCAGGTGATGGGAACTCAATACATGCTTTGGGGGGAATTCTTTGGTAAATGAGCAAACAGAATCTTGTTTTGGGGAAAAGATGTTCATACTGTCCCCTCTGGGACTGGCATTAGTCATTACATTCACAGTTGTTACGGCTATTTGTTTCAATTTGGCGCTTGTCTAGGTAGCTCCTGCCAACATTGTCACTTAATATGGTCTTTTACATGTAAGACGAGAATTATTACTACTTGTCCAAGTAATATTTTTAGCTACTGCCCGTGATGCTATCTTGCATTTTCTTTGGCTAAGAGAGGCTATTTCAATGGAGAGGTTCAAACATTCCAGTTCAGGCGTAATGTCCCTGGCTTAATAGTTTATTAAGTTGGCTGCAAGCACTGAGTTTGCTAACCTCTGCCTTGGCACTTGCTTGACCCTACACCCTACAGCACACTTTGCTTCATCGATCCTGATGTGTTTAAACCACAGTTTCCCATTTTTGGATGGAACAGGGGAACTGCAGCTTAAACAGTTCATCTTTGATTCAACTGTGAGTTTAGAACAACCCGTAATCTAAAACCATGGTTTGCTCCTGGCTCGTTCTAGCACTATAGCTTAAATAAACAACAATTTGCAGAATTTCAGTATATTCCAGGGAACTGTGGTTAGTTTAAAAGAGGAGTGGATGCTCCCAATTCCCTCCTGGTATATGAATGAGAGGAAGGGGAAGAACATGAGTCTGAGTTTCACGACAGTCAGGGCACAAGGAGGGGAAGCTACATTGGATCTGGTACATTGTCTTATTTGTTTATATATAACTATCAATCTGAAAAGGGGTCTGCAGCTGGCCAGTTCCCTTTTATAATTCAAAGACTTGAGAAGTGAAGGTTGGGTGCATGGCGTAGACAATGGAGAAAGGGTATAGGAAGCTGCCTTGTACCAGATATGCTTATTTGTCCATCTAGCCCATTAGTGTCTACTTAGAATGACCATGGCTGTTCAGGGTCTTGGGCAACTGCTACTTAATCCTTTTGCCTGGCCATGGCAGTGACTGAATCTGAGACCTTGTGCAAATTGTGTGCTCCCCTACTAAATTATGACCCCATCTCTATAACCATAACCATGTCAGGGAGATGTGAGACAAAATGTCTTTCTCAAGGTCACCCCATGGAACCCCATGGCTGTGTGAGAATTTGACCCCATCTCTATCCAGTCTAAATCCAGTATGCCACACTGGAAGCAGAAGCTCAGTGCATCGGTAGCAGACACTTGATAATGCATGGACCTTTCATCCCTGTGCCACATCTGTCTGCTTCATTCATGGTACTGTTAGAATGCCAAATATGGCGTTACACGACCTGCCTTCACCTTCTGCTTCAGGTCACTGAGTTGTTGCTGTTGCTGTTGTTTTGCTTGCTGCTGCAATTCTTCTCTTCCCTTTCTTGCCCTGATTTTTCTGGGATCGAACTACTCGCTTAGGGAAAATGCTTGTGCTAGATTTTATGTGCACCTGTCTCAGAGAGGATCGGTGCCTCCTGGCTTCTATGAATTTGAAATATTATGTCGAGCCCAGTCTGCACAGAGCTGGTCTCCGGGCATGCTGCTGCTTTTTATAGTACTGCGTTTGGGCCATCTGGGATCCATTTACCAAATGTAATCCTTTTATGTCTTCTGCTTTATCTTTTGAAAATAGTGTTCCTTGCTCAGTTCTCTCCCCCCGCCCCCACCTTGCATTTTGCTATGCGATGGCTTTCTCCATCAGATGGGTCCTTCCCCAATTATACAGTTGAACTGAATGGTCATCCAAGCATGTTTCGCAACCCCACCTTGTTTTATAATCTGTAATAGTGACCTTAAAAAACAAACAAAAAACCCTCTGGGTTGTGGGTGTTCCTGCGCCAACAAAAGCAGAAGTTTGGAACCAAAGGAAGTAGAATACTGCTGTTGGAGTCGTTTGCGGGCAAATCTTTTAACACATCTGCATCTGTGATTCAGAACAATCAAAAAATTTCCACTGAGAATTGGAATGGCAGAGAAACCATGGAAAGAAAGAAGGCTGTGGCAAAGGAACCACTAGGAGTATCCATGCCAGAAAGAATAGAGTGTATTAATGCCTCACTTCTGACTTCTGCAAATCTTGCCCAGCCTTGCTCCTTCCCACACCTTCCATCATTTACTAGCAACTGCAAGGACAGATGCTTTTTAAATTGAGTGCCTACCAGATTTAGATCTCTCACTTGCCTGCTGCCACAGATAGAACGAAATCAAAGGGGAATCAGAATCTAAATTGTGTAGAATTAAATAAGCTTTTGAGAACAAATGCAGCTTAGAGTTAGGGAGGTACTGTAGCCACAAGTGTACATTTCGTTTGCACCTATGGTGCTTGAAACATTTGTATGCTAATTGTAGTTGTGCTGTGAAAAAAGAACAAAGATGTGCTCTGGTACATGAATGACTTGTCAAATAATAAAAATTCCTTCCAGTAGCACCTTAAAGACCAACTAAGTTAGTTCTTGGTATGAGCTTTCGTGTGCATGCACACTTCTTCAGATACCATGTTATCTGAAGAAGTGTGCATGCACACGAAAGCTCATACCAAGAACTAACTAAGTTGGTCTTTAAGGTGCTACTGGAAGGAATTTTTTTTATTTTGACTATGGCAGACCAACACGGCTACCTATCTGTAACTTGTCAAATAATGTTTGTTATGCCAGAGTATTGCAACATGTTGCCATCCAAATGTTATACTACAAATTCCATCATCCCTGGCCATTGGCCATGGTGGATGGGGCTGATGGGAGTTGCAGTTAAAAACCTCTGGAGGCCATCAGGTTGGGGAAGGTTGCCTTATACCAGTGGCCATTTTGGACATCACATTTTGTTTTTCAATTTGAGCACCTTCTGGTATTTACCAATATACTTCTTCAGACCCCACTGCAGCAAGTAAAACCTTGGGATTGGGATAAAGCCCGAGCCTCCAAGGAATCTTTCAGGAATAAAGAATAGCAAAACTTGCCACCCTCTGATAATCCACCCATGAACCTTTCTCACAATTCTGGGAGGGGGGGGAGTGGGGGGGGGTTGGCAGGTTTGCTATGTCATGATAGCTCTGCTGCCTTCATTTCTGTGTGCTGTAGTGTCAGAAAAGGAGAGAATTAAATCTGTGTTCCAAGTCCCTCTCTAAATTTAGACATCCTTAAAAGTTTCAGAGGGGAAAATATCTTCAGTGCCTCCAAAGCTGGTTTTGAAATCGAGGGAAATATACTCGGCGTTGCCAGATTTTGCAGTCATCCTGGAGGCTTGTGAAACACAGTTATGCCAAACATTTCAATCTGGAGATGTAACAAAGCTGTTGACATGTGCCTGGGTTATTGAAGGGTATTTCTGACTGTTGCCATGAGGACTGACGAAGCAGGGAACAAAAATATTGTCGCCTTTCTTTTTTCTTTTTGCAAATAAAGGGTAGTCTTGCGCTGCTATCTTTCTGGCAGAACTCTGGAAGGACGGCAGTAAATGCTGTGGTTACAACGGTTTCCACAGTGGTCTCTGAATGTCAGATGATATAAATCTCTTCGGTTGCGAGCAATAGAAACCAATATTTCACCAGCCTCTGTTTTGCTGGTGGAAGAGAAACCCAGCCTCTGTTAATGGTGTGCAGCCACAAATTCATGCACGTTGCAAGATTTGTGCCTAAATCAGGGGGGTTGTTGTGGTGTGTTGTGCTTCGTTTTTCTAGATTGGGCTATGCTACTGGAATGCATCAGCCATACAGAAAAGTTAATTATTAAGACGTGATAATAAGACAGTGGGGCACCTCTGTTCAACAGTATCATCCTGACTGCATGCTCTTCTTAACTTGGATTTATTAAGAGCCTTTTTTTTTCTTTCTATCCTCAGGCTCTCAGAGCATCTTACAAAGATAGGTAACAAGACAATCCCTGGGCTCAGTTTTGTGATCTAAAAGATATGACACAAAAGGAAAAGGGATTGGGAAGGAGGATTGGGAGGGGAAGCAAGCTCAGGCACTAATTCTTAGTTATAAAGTTCTTATAATGACCAGCTGGAGCAGAAAGAACTTGAAGGGAGGAGTCGAAAGTTGCCCATCTTTCAGCTGAGCCACTTGAGCGGCCCTGCTTCACTTATTCAATTATTTGCTGGATTTATATCCCCTCTTTCCAGCTCAAGGTGGCATACAGTGGTGCCCCGCAAGACGAATGCCTCGCAAGACGAAAAACTTGCTAGACGAAAGGGTTTTGTGGTTTTTGAGCTGTTTCGCAAGACGAATTTCCCTATGGTCTTGCATTTTTTGCAAGTTTGTTTCCTTTTTCTTAACACCGTTAATACAGTTGCGACTTGACTTCGAGGAGCAACTCATAGAACGCGGTGTGGTAGCCTTTTTTGAGGTTTTTGGCAATTTTTGAAGCTTTTCCAAAACTTTTCTGACACCGTGCTTCGCAAGACGAAAAATTCGCTAGACGAAAAAACTCGCGGAACGAATTAATTTCGTCTTGCGAGGCACCACTGTACATGGTTCTGTAGGGATGCGGGTGGCGCTGCCATCTAAACCACTAAGCCTCTTGGGCTTACTGATCAGAAGGTCGGCGTTTCAAATCTGCAAAACGGGGTGAGCTCCCGTTGCTCTGTCCCAGCTCCTGCCTACCTAGCAGTTTGAAATCATGCCAGTGCAAGTAGATAAATAGGTACCGCTGCTGCAGGAAGGTAAACGGTGTTTCCGTGCTCTCTGGTTTCCGTCACAGTGTTCCGTTGTGTCAGAAGGGGTTAATCAATGCTGGCCACATGACCCGGAAAGCTGTCTGACGACAAACACCGGCTCCCTCGGCCTGAAAGCAAGATGAGCGCTGCAACCCCATAGTCACGTTTGACTGGACTTAACCATCCAGGGGTCCTTTACCTTCCCTTTTTACATAGTTCTCCCCCTTCCGGATTTATAGCCCCACAAACAACCCTGCACGGAAGGTTAGGCTGAGAGGCAGCGACTGGCCCAAAGTCACCCAGTGGGGATTTGAACCCTGGGCTCCCACAGTCTTAACCACTACACCACACTACCTCCCCTCTTCATCTGCTGAGTGAGGATGGAGTGGCAGCTACTGCTGATGGATGACAACTGAGGGAGACAAAAATCCTGCCGGAGCTGGCTTCTTGCTAGAGCTGGGTGGAGCGGTCCGTTTCTCTCCTCTCTTTTGCTGCAGCTGGTTAGCTTTCCCACAGCCTAATGATTACCAGCTTGTATTAACATGGAGGTGGGCTTTTCTACTGGTGGCACCCGTGTTGTGGAATTTCCACTCTGCTAAAATATGAGAGGCTTCATCAGCACTGGCATTTTTTGGGGTCCCAAAGACACACCTGTTTAAGCAAGTATCGCCCTGAGTGGAACTTGTGGTTTTGTTGTTGTGCTATGCGTGTTACTGTTCAATATTTATTATAGATTTTAATTAGGTATGTTTTAATGCCCTGATGGATTGGTTATTGTATATTTCCATTATGTATTGGTTTTTAGAGTTGTGAACTGCCATTTTGTCATATAAGCAGTATATCAATTAATTAAAAATATTCACCGTCTCATCCTACTTTTGCCATTTCCTAGGTCCTAGCGATTCCTGTCATGGCCCTGTACCCTGTTTTTAATAGCTTGTCAAAGTTTTGGAAACTTTAGTTGTCCCCCTTACTGAACACAGCCATGCAATGTATGCACCGTATTGTGAAAATATACAACTTACATTTTAGGTATGCCTTTGCACCAGGTTTGCTGGAGCTGTGCTTAAGAATCTCTGATAATGGCAACACGGCTGGCAAGTAGCGATTCCTCTGTTCTTCCAGGTTCTCCCCACCCCATACCCTGTTCTCTGTTTCCTGTCTTATTTTTCATCTTTGCTTTCAGAGCTGAAGTTTTAAAAAGAATAATTTTTTAGAATAGGGCTTGCAGTATTTACGAGTGACTCACTGTTTGCTAAAGGTGGGTCATATAGGCTGATTCTGGAAATCTGATCCTCTCTCTGCCCCACAGCTGCCTGTTGTGTTAGGATCAGTATCCCACAGATCCAGGTTTTCTCTCCCCTCATGGCTGAGGCACGCACACACACAAAAACAAATATTCAATTGTCCCTGTGAAACTTCCAGCAAAGTGTTTGGTGCCAAGGAAGACAGTCGCCCCCCCCCCCCCGAGGGGGGGAGGGACAATCCATTGAGATTGCTTTCCTTTAAGTGATGGTGGGTATTTGCTTAAGTGCAGAGGATTATTGGTATTGTACCTATGCTGGGATTGTGGGAAGCCATATCCAAATACCCAACCTAATGTCTCTCGGGTTGGTTGCTTTGGCTGGAAACTTTTGTACAGTGACCAAAATGCACTACTCCTTTGACCAGAATGCTAATGTCCTAGTATTTATTGGGGCAGAGTTTCAATTTTCAGGCCAAAACATAGCACACACTAAGGTTGAATCTTTTGTTAAACTTCTCATCCAGACTACTAAACATGACAGCTTGGATGGGGCTATGCAGAAGCCTGCAAAGAGTAATTCTTATTTTATTTTATTATTTTATTTTACTTCAAGGAACTGTGCAGTCTCTGAACGAACCTTTGTCCACAATTTCCCAAGCTTTGAGAGAAAGGCGGCAGTGAAATTCCTGACTTTGATACAGCTGAGGCCAAATTCCTTTTTACATACTCTCCACAGAGCCCTCTGAGCGACCTGTCCCAGCCCTGTCTAGAATTGCATGACTAAGTCATGAAGTTAAGGGTGCCTTGCTCATCTCCATGATAGATATACAGATGTGGCCTTTTGTAAAATATATATTGCTGTAAAAAAATATCAATCTTTATGGTGGATGTGAGACTATCTGCACTTTTGGGGCTACAGAAAGGAAGCCCCACTCTCACAATGCTTACACTACATTCTGATTCAGATTGGAACTGTATTTTTTTCTTTTTTTGCATTGGTCCTTTGAGGAGTGTCACGGCATTAAACATTTAGAAGATGGAAAAACCACACATTTTTGCTCAGAACATGTTGCACAATATGTTTTCACTGTCTGATTTGCTTACTGATGTTGTAGATTTCATCTCACACAACTGGTAGAGAAGTGTGTGTGTGTGTGTACGCAAAATGTGTATTTTTCTGCACGGTGTTTTGGACTTCACAGCAGGGGCCATTAAGATGCTCCCTGAAGGAGTGTCTCCGCCTCCATCATTCTGCCCGGACACTGAGGTCCAGTTCTGAGGGTCTTCTGGCAGTTCCCTCACTGTGAGAAGTGAAGTTACAGGGAACCAGGCAGAGGGCCTTCTCGGTAGTGGCGCCCACTCTGTGGAACGCCCTCCCATCAGATGTCAAGGAAATAAACAACTATCTGACTTTTAGAAGCCCTGTTTAGGGAAGTTTTTAATGCCTGACATTTTATTATTTTGTGTATTTTGCTGAAAGTTGCCCAGAGTGGCTGGGAAACCCATCTGGATGGCCAGGGTATAAACAATAAAATTTGTTGTTATTATTATTATTTACCGTATTTTTTGCTCTATGAGACTCACTTTTTCCCTCCTAAAAAGTAAGGGGAAATGTGTGTGTGTCTTATGGAGCAAATTCAGGCTGCGCAGCTATCCCAGAAGCCAGAACAGCAAGAGGGATTGCTGCTTTCGCTGCGCAGCGATCCCTCTTGCTGTTCTGGCTTCTGAGATTCAGAATATATTTTTTCTTGTTTTCCTCCTCCAAAAACTAGGTGCGTCTTGTGGTCTGGTGCGTCTTATAGAGCGAAAAATACGGTACTATATTTATGTATAGCTGCTCTGTCCTTAGTAATAATGCCCTTTCTGCTTTGTCACACAGTTTCTCTTACGTATGTTCTGTTGAATCTGCAATAAATATGAGCAGACAAATAACTGGCCCTGTGTGCATGGTGGCTGGTACAACAGAGAACTCTGAAACTTATGCTGTTTCTTTTAAAACATTTTTTTTAAAGAACGTCCTTCATTTGTATCGTCTCCCCTGTCAAACAGCTACACTTACTGGCAAGATTAGGAACAGCAGCCTTTTCTTCCTGTTCACTGCCTTAAGTTGTTGCAGCAAAAGCATCAGTGTCTTATGACAGTGTAAAGACAAGGGGTGACCTCCAGCTAAATAATACTTGGAGCAGATCTGTTGAAACCAGTGGGCTTGATTTCATTCATTTCATGTATTTAAGGCTACTTCGTTAGATGGGAAATTTCCTCTGGTCTACTAAGGCTTAGGTCATAGAATCATAGAGTTGGAAGGGTCATTTGGTCCAAACCCTGCAATGCATTGTGGGGCTTGAACCCTTGACCCTGAGATTTAAGACTGAGCCTATCCTAACTAGTCTTTAAGGTGCCACAAGAATCTTTGTTCGGTTCTGGTCACCCTAACAGATGATCTTCGTAGACAGCTGGATCGAGGCGGGTCGCGGCTGCTGATTCTTCTAGATCTGTCAGCAGCTTTCGACATGGTCGATCACGAACTTCTGGACCACCGCCTCGCTGACGTGGGGATCCAGGGCACAGTCCTTCAATGGCTGCGCTCGTTTCTCTCTGGTCGGGGACAGAGGGTGGCGCTTGGGGGGGAACTGTCATCCCGCCACTCCTTGGTGTGTGGAGTGCCTCAGGGTGCGATTCTCTCCCCGATGCTTTTTAACATCTTTATGCGCCCCCTCGCCCAGCTTGTCCGGAGTTTTGGGCTGGGCTGCCATCAGTATGCTGATGACACCCAACTCTATCTGTTGATGGATGGCCATCCTGACTCGGCCCCAGACACACTGATCAGATGCTTGGAAGCTGTGGCTGGATGGTTACGTGGGAGCCGGTTGAAGTTAAATCCTTCGAAGACAGAGGTCCTCTGGCTGGGACGGGACGATATGGGATTGAGGGGGCAACTCCCATCTCTTGCGGGGGTGCAATTAGTGCCAGCACCGTCCGTTAAGAGTTTGGGTGTAATCTTCGATACCTCCCTCTCCATGGAGGCGCAGATTGCAGCTATAACAAAGGCGGCATTTTTTCATCTCCGCCAAGCTAAGCAGTTGGCTCCTTACCTCTCTCGCCCTGACCTAGCCACTGTGATCCACGCGACGGTCACCTCCAGACTGGATTATTGTAACTCGCTCTACGTGGGGCTGCCCTTGAGACTGACCCAGAAACTCCAGCGGGTGCAGAATGCCGCGGCGAGACTCCTTACGGGGTCTTCGCTGCGGGATCACATTCATCCGGTGCTATACCAGCTGCACTAGCTCCCGGTGGAGTACAGGATCAGGTTTAAGGTGCTGGTTTTAACCTTCAAAGCCCTACACGGCCTAGGACCCTCGTACCTACGGGACCGCCTCTCCTGGTATGCCCCACAGAGGAACTTACGGTCTTCAAATAAAAACATCTTGAAGGTCCCAGGCCTCAGAGAGGTTAGGCTGGCCTCAACTAGAGCCAGGGCTTTTTCGGCTGCGGCTCCAACCTGGTGGAACGCTCTGTCACAAGAGACAAGGGCCCTGCAGGACTTGACATCTTTCCGCAGGGCCTGCAAGACAGAGCTGTTCCACCAGGCCTTTGGTTAGGGCACAGCCTGACTCCCTCCTTTGGCAATCTTTACAATACTTTAGTTTATGGTTGCCATCAATTTTGATTTTAATTAATTCTTATGATGTTTTTATAATGTTGCACTATTTTAGTGTTGTTAGCCGCCCTGAGCCCGGCTTCGGCTGGGGAGGGCGGGATATAAATAAAATTTATTATTATTATTATTATTTGTTGCATTCGCTACAGCAGACTAAAAAGGCTGCCCATCTGGAAAGTAAGTTGCTGCAGTTCTTTGAAATAATAAATTTGTTCCTGTTCTCGTACTTCTTGCTAAAAACACATGTTAACTGGCGTTGACCCTCCCTCCCAACTCTTCTGGCACAAAGCAATATCCTACGGAAACTCTTTGCTATAGAACTTGTTTGCTGTTACTTCAGTGGCTTGAATCTGGAACTTCATCAGCGACAAAGGGCCATATCGGCAATAAAGCCTAAGCTGTGTGTGAAAAGGAGAAATGTGTACAGTGGTACCTCGGGTTACATACGCTTCAGGTTACAGACTCCGCTAACCCAGAAATAGTACTTCAGGTTAAGAACTTTGCTTCAATATGAGAACAGAAATCGTGCTCCGGCGGCGCGGCAGCAGCGGGAGGCCCCATTAGCTAAAGTGGTGCTTCAGGTTAAGAACAGTTTCAGGTTAAGAACGGACCTCCGGAACGAATTAAGTACGTAACCAGAGATACCACTGTATGTGCATGTGTGTCCATGTTAAATGACTGAGCAGACAAACACAAATGATACCCTTTTGGTGAGCCCATTGATAGAATAATGCTATCTTTGCGTAGGATCAAATTAAATCTCGAATTGGGGTTGCCAAATTTTTGGGCCTGTGGGTACATTTGCAAACTGAGGAAGCTGTTTTGGGCACCATATAAACACAGATGCACACACACACACTCCCTACTTCACTAGTAATTCGCTACAGCTCACCAGTAGTTGGTTGCCCTAGAAGGCTTTTTGCAAGCCAAATATATTTTTGTAGAGAGATAGGAGGACGCCGTGGGCACCTGGGAAGAAGTCCTTCATGGCACATGTTCTGCCACATGGGCAACCCATGTCTTGCATATTTATTTTAAGCATTGATGCACTTATGGCCAATTTTAGTTCAGCCTTTTTTGTAGTGGTTAGATTAGGTGAATGGCAAATGAAACTCATTTTATAATACTGTAACCTGCACATTCTTCAACTGTGGGCGCTTCTTCAGTAGGGTTCCAAGGCCCTCTCATGTCTCATGCCATAATTTGTGAACTCCCCACTCCAAATTACTAGTTTTTTAAAAGTTTTCAGAACCTGAGTTTTCATTCTTCTAAATCTCCCAACACCACAAGGTGGATTTTGCATTGGGCTAAGTAATAGTAACACAGCTATTTGTAGGCCTGTGGTTTTATGTCTGGATGCATCCACCTTGTTCATTATTACGTCTATACTGCATGTCTGGGAGTCTTTTTAACTAATGTTCTGTGCCTTTATGGGGAATGCTCTGATGAATTCTGGGGTGGAGTTCGCTGCTCCCTGTCGAACTTCTGGTCACTATGGAATATTTTAATATTTTTATTATTATTATGGCATGCATTTTAACCGAAAACCTAATTTTAACTGATTTTTATTTTCGTTGTATGGGGATTCTCATACACTCCTTAGAGACCATTGTGAATTTAAGCGATATACAGTGGCACCTTGGTTGTCGAACAGAATGCGTTCCAGGAGTCCCTTCAACTCCTGGAACCATCCAAAAACCTAGGCACGGTTTCCGATTGGCTGCAGAAGCCACACTGGATGTTCAGCTTCCGAAAATGGTTTGAAAATCCGGAACACTCACTTCCGGGTTTCCATTGTTCAGGAGCTGATTTGTTTGGGAGCCAAGGCATTTGAGATCCAAGGTACGATTGTATAAATTGCCAAAAGAAGAAGAAAAGCCCAGACTATGCATTGTTTTAACAGTGCCCTATGAAGAAAGACAATGGTGAACCCTGAACCTTTTGTTCGTTTTTATTCTATGAAGATGAATCTTCCTTGTACTCTGCCTGTTTTACTGTTACAATTTGTTGATAATAACAATAGAAATGTGTGTGTGTGTGTGTGTGTGTGTGTGTGTGTTTCTTCAGTTTTTTAGCCTGTGGAAATGTACTTGGTTTACTTTTTAAAGAAGTTGCTAGGTACTGAAATAGTGTTTTCCCCTAACATGGCTTAGGTTGGCTGACTTCTTCCATGTACCTGAAATTTGTTTCCTGAATTTGAGGACTTGAACCTAATTTGGTCTTGCCTGTTTCTGGTTGCTTTTTCAACGTGACAGAAAAAAACAAAACGTAGATAGCATCATTGGCAAACATTAATATTAATAGTTTTTAAAAATCATTTTCAACCTTCAGAGGCTCAAACTTAATTGTCCCATAATCTGGATGGAATAGGATTTGTATACAGACTTTTGCATAACAAGGGAGCCAATGGGCCACCCAGATCGATTCCTCTCTGAGTTGGAATATCAGTAATAAGTAGGCATTCCAATGATAGTCTTGTTTATGTGCTGCAGGCTCAAGATAATTATTTCAGATGTGAGTATTGCATTAGAAACCGGGTACAAATTTCTCAATTCGAGAAGATCAGCCCTTTGGAGTAGTTTGCTTGGTGTGAGTCATGCATTCCTCTTGAAGGCACCTTCCCCATTCCAACCCCCATTTCTTTTAGCATGCCAGAAACATTTAGACCTTTGACTTATAATTTTGATTTCATAGATCTGGCATGGAAGAATTCAAATTATGAAGGGGTTGGGGAGCAAATCCATGCATGCCAGGGTGTGGAGCTGTTCATTCTGCCACAGTAAACCAGCATTTTTAATAGCGGGGGGTACAGGTACGGGACACAAAAATTTATTTGCTGTTGCTGAACAATTGGTAATTTTAAACCGTTTCTGAAAAGGCAAAGTTGACACTAGAGTTCATTGGGAAGGGGGATGGAAAATAAAACCACCCATTTATCATAGTACTGTTATATAAAACTATGGCTTGGAGTACTGCAGGCACAGGGAAACTCGGCCCTCCAGATGTTTTGGGACTACAACTCCTATGATCCCTAGCTAACAGGACCAGTGGTCAGGAATGATGGGAATTTTTTCGTCTAGCGAATTTTCCGTCTTGCGAAGCACGGTTTCCCATAGGAATGCATTGAAAATCAATTAATGCGTTCCTATGGTCAAAAAAAGTCCAAACAAAGCCAAATTTGGTACAACAAGAGTTTATTAAGTTATTAAGTGCTCTTTAAAGTCACACATACTGTAAAGAGCATTTCAAAATTCAAACCCAGAATTTTTTTTAAAAAACAGCAGAGTGGCCCAATGGTCACAGAAAATCATAAAAATGCAGGGGAAAAAAAGCTTCCAGATTCTTGCAAACCCCTTCCCAACACCAAGTCCTTGAATTCCAAACACCCCAACCCAAAATCCAACCCCCCCCCAAAAAAAAAAGTTTTAAAAGCTTAACTTACCAAATGGCTGCAAAAGAAGTTTTGGAAAAGCTTCAAAAATCACCAAAGTCTTTAAAAACCTCAAAAAAGGCTACTATGTACACTGCGTTCTATGAGTTGCTCCTTGAAGCCAAGTCGCAACTGTATTAATGGTGTTAAGAAAAAGGAAACAAACTTGCAAGACGTTTTCGTCTTGCGAAGCAAGCCCATAGGGAAATTCGTCTTGCGAAGCAGCTCAAAAATGGAAAACCCTTTCGTCTAGCGAGTTTTCCGTCTTGCGAGGCATTCGCCTTGCGGGGCACCACTGTAAATACATGTTTCTGGCTATCTCCTTTCCCTGCCGGGGGAGCAGGAGCGAGTGGGTGTGCTCCTCCCACACTGGGAAGTGTCGCCTATCAGACCTAGCCTGAGCTTGCTGGGGAATGCAGCCAGGGAGGGCACCGGAGACCAAGCCGGGTGCCTGGGAGAGTTGCCAGCTTCTCCCTATAGAGGCTTGATTTCCAACATATTCTACCTCTACTGTCAGAGGGAGCATGCCTTTGAATAGCAGTTGTTGCAGAAGGCAAGTGGGGAAAATGCCGTTGCACCCAGGCCCTGCTTTTGTGGGTTTCCCATCGGTATCTAGCTGGCCACTCTGAAAAAGGAATGCTGAACTAGATAGGCCAATGGCCTGATCCAGCAGATCACTGCTTACGTTCTTGGGTTCAGTCAATGGCTGTGGACGGATACAGTGGTACCTCGGGTTAAGAACTTAATTTGTTCTGGAGGTCCGTTCTTAACCTGAAACTGTTCTTAACCTGAGGTACCACTTTAGCTAATGGGGCCTCGCGCCGCCGCCGCACGATTTCTGTTCTCATCCTGAAGCAAAGTTCTTAACCCAAGGTAGTATTTCTGGGTTTGTGGAGTCTGTAACCTGAAGCGTCTGTAACCCGAGGTACCACTCTACAGGCAATGGGTTGTGTTGTATTGAACAAAGAGCTGCTGTGGCACATGCCCTTGCCACGAGCCCCTAAGCCAGAGGTTTTCAACCTTGTTGAGTCCATGACTCCCTTGACCGACTACATTCTTTCTGCGGCAGCCCTGTGGGTCTCAGGAGCCTAGTTATGTTACCCCTTGCCTGCGGAGCTGGCAGCCTCTCACCCTTTTCTGAACACGCTCCCTTGTGGAGTGTTTCATCAGCCTCCTCTCTCCCTTCTCCCAGTCTCTGGGCTGCCTCCCCCACCCCAAAGAGAGGTGCCGCCTCACACTGCCCCACAGAGGCCTGGGCCTTGTCTGTCCATTACCAACAGCAAGGGCTGGCAGACTGACTGGCTGGGCTCCCTCGCCCACTTGCTTGCTTACTCTGAGACCACCTCAGCTCCTGGCAACCAGCACCCCCTGGCCAGCCCCAGAGGCACCATTCGCCTAGGGAGCTTGTAGCCAGGGCTGTTACAACAAACAGCCGTGGAAGCCTTTGGGAGGCAGAGACACGAGAGGCCATCAGAGGAGGGAGGGAAGGAAAAAGGGACAGAGACCAGGGTTGCCCATGGCACCCCGACCATCATTCATTGAAAACCACTGCCCTAAGCTGGTCTACTGCCCTCGGGAGCTGAACATGTTTGGTTTGTGCCTCTCTTCCCTTTATAAAAAACGAGGACATTACCTACCTCCTAGGATTGCTGTGAGGAGGAGTAATGAAGTAAGTAAGGACTTAGTGATCAGCTGGTGGTTGATCACAGGATTCTGTAAAGTGACACATTTGGTTTGTTTTAGTTGTTGTTGCTCCTATCCCTATGTACATCTAGCAGTTCCATGGTAATGTTGCTTAATAAAGTTTTGAAGAAATAGACTTGCAATAGCCATGGTATCAAAATTATACAGTTTAGGAGTACATGTTCCTGGGACATGTTGTACTACTTAAATTTCGTGTTTTACATGCAAAAGTGCTGTGCCAGGACATATAATTTCCTTTAGCAAAGGTTTCCATTAATAATTGCACTATTTAAGAACCCAAGGAGACACCATGGAACCTTGTTTCTCTTTTAAAATGGGTGGATAATTTTGTTTCTCAGTGGAGGATGGGCCTATATATTGGGAAGTCCCCTTGCTAGAAACTCTGCATCATCTAGGGTGCTCTATACTCTTACTCAATTAAGAGTCTGTATCTGGGCTGCAGAGACAAATATAGTTGCATGTATAATTAAGGGGAAATGTGTGTCAGGCTCCCAGACAGACCTTTTAAGAGACAGTAATGGAAATGCTACCTAATAAAGACCACAGCACACGGAAAACATGAATCATCGATTTATTATTGACTAGTGTAGCTGAAGAGTATGGCTGCATGGATTGGCTGGGTGCTACAAAACTGTATGGAATTAAGCCGACTTTTCAGACCACTCAGAACTGTGAGATCTTTCATTGGAGAGGGGGATTCCCTTCCCTTCCACAAAGAGAAATGTGGACTTATTCCACCACACCCATCCAATTGGAAATGAAACTAAGAGAACAATGGTTTAAGTTGCTTCTTCTGGAATTTGCTTGGAAGATCACATGTACCTCTTCTCTGCCCAAATTAGGGTGATAATTAAATTGGGACCCAGCAGTGGCTCATAGGGCAGGGGCAGAGGCAGGGGAATGGAGTAGAGGAAGGTGGTGGCAAGGTTGGGAGAGCCCCATAGATTCATGCACACCACTGACAGCTTCTCCAACATCGCTCTCTCTTCTCGTCCCATCATTGTTTTTTTTTTATAAAAGATATTTATTAAGATTTTCAAAATATTACAAAAGAAAAAAAGAAAAAAGAAAAATACAAAATAAAAATAGTTAAAAACAATTCAGTTTTTCAATCACTTATCTTTCATTTGCTTATTTCCCGGACCTCCTCACGCCTCCCTTTTCTGTATTCCAATTCAGTTTGTTAGTTCAGCAAATCCCTCCCCTCTTTGTTTATCCTAGTCTTCAATCTTAAAGTATTGTAACATTAGATTTTTACCTATTAATAGTCCATTTTTTCATATTCCCTTATAACATTACAGCTAGAAACCACTTAGTTTCTATCCAACATCATTCTAACATTCATTAATTTTACAATATTTCTGTAAATAGTCTTTAAATTTTTTCCAATCATCTTCCACTGACTCTTCTCCCTGGTCTCGGATTCTGCCAGTCATTTCTGCCAGTTCCATGTAGTCCATCACCTTCATCTGCCATTCTTCCAAGGTGGGTAGATCTTGTGTCTTCCAATACTTTGCGATAAGTATTCTTGCTGCTGTTGTGGCATACATAAAGAAAGTTCTATCCTTCTTTGGCACCAATTGGCCGACTATGCCCAACAGAAAGGCCTCTGGTTTCTTTAGAAAGGTATATTTAAATACCTTTTTCATTTCATTATAGATCATCTCCCAGAAAGCCTTAATCTTTGGGCACGTCCACCAAAGGTGAAAGAATGTACCTTCGTTTTCTTTACATTTCCAACATTTATTATCGGGCAAATGATATTTTTTTGCGAGCTTGACTGGGGTCATGTACCACCTGTATATCATTTTCATAATATTCTCTCTTAGGGCATTACATGCCGTAAATTTCATACCTGTAGTCCACAACTGTTCCCAGTCAGCAAACATAATGTTATGTCCAACATCTTGTGCCCATTTAACCATAGCAGATTTCACCGTTTCATCCTGAGTATTCCATTTCAACAGCAAGTTATACATCTTTGACAAAATCTTAGTTTTAGGTTCTAACAGTTCTGTTTCTAATTTTGATTTTTCCACCTGGAAGCCAATTTTCTTGTCCACTCGTCCCATCATTGTTTTGATGAGTGTAGTGACACTTGTGGGAGGATGCTACTGTTGGCTCTCTTTTCATTTCTCATGAGCCAGTGCTGGGCAGGTTTCCAGATCTAACTGCTGTGGGGCAGGCCATGAGTCTGAGACAAATCCACCCCCTAATTCTGGCTCCAGTTTTTTGGGGTCCTCTCCCTCTGGGCCCAAGCCACACAACTGCCTAGAGTTCAAGGCATGTGATGGATGCCACACCTGTTCCCTCGATGTTGTAGCAGACTGGCGAACATCCAGAACGTGCTTTAGAAAATGAGTGAGTCCATGAGTTACAACAAGGCAGCCATGTGGGATCAATTCTACATAAGGTCTCCACCCAAGGCATGATAGAGAACAACAACAACAACTGGGAAAAGACAGGCGTAACATTTTACAAGGACAGGAAGAAACATCACAGACAGAATAATTGCCACACACAGGAAGAACATGGATATAGTTTGAGTGCCTCATTTGCAGTTCTATAAATCATTTAATGTGTCAACACAAATGGAAGTTATTAATATTGAAGCTGTTGTATAAGGGATTATTATTTTGACCGGATTGTAATTGAAATTAATAAGATTTTGGAACGTAGAAATAAAGAAAACCATCAAACCATCAAATCTAGCACATGGGGGGCCATCTAAATTTGGTATTTGAATGATTGGTATTAGTAATTGTATTATAATTTGGTATTGTTATAATGAGGCTATTATTGGATTGTAATTTAAAATTAAAGTATTATATATAAAAAGCTACATAAGGTGACAAAGTTGTAGGTGGATGCCATCCTAAAAACAATGTTGAAATAATTTTTCACTCCTCACTATGCACAAATCACTGAACAGCATGGGTAAGGCTACTTTCAGGAAAGCTGTCGCGGTTCAGAAAGTAATAAACTAATGTTGACTTTCCACACAGCAATATTAAGGGGCTTTGCTACAAAACACATACTGCGTATATATAAATATATATATAAACCAGTGATGGTTTGAGTGAGAAAAATGCCAGAAACTATGCCCCAAACATGGCTTCAGAATGATGTGGCATTTAAACCATGCCACACAACTATTTCAAGCCTATTACATATTTGTTGCCCTACTCATTTCCTATAACTGCCAAGTGTGGAATGTCCAAATTGGATAGATATTTACAAATTGAGACAATAAATAGGAGGCAGCCACACACACACACACACACACACACACACACACGATAATTGTAGGTCAGCTGCAGAGTCATGTTTTAATTGTACTGGTGTCTGCTTGTTATAAGCAGGCTTCCATGCGAGATCAATTGTATACAGGGTGACAAAAATGCGGCTGGATGCTACTCTAAAAAAAAAAAAAGGGGAAACACTGAAAGGCAGGGAAACTTGTATCACAAAGCAATCCCTGCAGAAAAGCAGAGTTGAAGTCAGCACCCATCAGCTCGTGGGCGGTGAGTTCAAGCTTGCTGGATTCGCTGTGTGGCAGATTTTCCAGCCAATCCCTGAAGAAAGTAGCTTTGCCAGCCCCATGCTGGGCACTTTTTCTAAGCAGCCAAGAACCAGTTGGCTGTGATGCCCTTGGGAAGTGCTGAGCAAGCAACTTTTCTTCTGAGCAAGCGCCTTAGACACTTTGGTTGCCTTCCTCTAGCTCAGTGTTCCCCAACCTTGGGCCTCCAGCTGTTTTTGGACTACAACTCCCATCATCCCTCGCTAGCAAGACCAGTGGTCAAGGATGATGGGAATTGTAGTCCAAAAAATAGCTGGAGGCCCAGGGTTGGGGAACACTGCTCTAGCTGACAATCATCTGACGTCAAGTGATTGATAGGTGGGCTGTCCCACCCACCTGTCAAAGTTGACCCACAGGGGCGGGGACTGTTAAGGAGCTGGCTGTCTAAATCAAAGAGGTTCCCCACGCATGCTATACAGCAAAATGGAGGCAAGGAGCCATGCTGCCAAATATGTCTTTGACAAGTGCTGTGGAGCCCTGAGCCAGACGGCTTCACCATTTTAAGCAATTAAAGCCGCATTATAATCCCCCAAATGATTAAACATTCTTTATCAATCTTCTGAGAAAAATACAAAAACTTATGCAAAGGCTAAGCAAATCAGTCTCTTAAGCTTAAGCCAAGAAATAGTATTCTCTATGAAATTGAATATCAATATACATATCAAGGCTTTGAGATTAGACCACTGAAGAAGTCTGGAAAACTACCTTGGGAGTGTGGTACCTGCAAGCCCCAGTGTGCTGGTCCCGAGGGCTAACTGTGCAGTGAGGTCCGAGTCCAGTCCAAGGTCGAGGGTACGGTATGGAGGCTGTCCGTCAAAGCTGAAGCGGGGCCCAAGACAGGGAGTCGGGTGAGGTCAGGAACTCTGGCAGAAGAGCAGGACAGGGTGCAGGCAGGAACAGGCTACCAACAATGTTGCTCCCACAACCTGTGACTGGGGCTGGCTGGCTTTTATCTGCCCCGAGGCATAGGGCGGCCCCGGTCCACAGGTGACTTGCCTCTCCTGGCCTGGAGGCAAGCACTCCTCCTGCGGGAACTTAGTTCCCTCCGCCTCTCTGCTCTGAGCCTCTGCAGCTCAGGAGAGGTTGGAGGGTTACTGGATCCAGAGGCAACCTCGCCTTCCCCTGACGGGGCTGAGAGTGGAGCACCGGCAGGCAATGGGTCCTCCATCACCTCAGGGGCCAGAGCAGACTCAGTTGG
The DNA here is from genome assembly GCF_965112155.1 of Podarcis liolepis. NCBI lineage: Eukaryota > Metazoa > Chordata > Lepidosauria > Squamata > Lacertidae > Podarcis > Podarcis liolepis. The sequence goes on along the minus strand of NC_139555.1, from coordinate 97,059,878 downwards.
TGCCTGCACCTGAGGATCCAGCACAGGTGAGGACCCTGTAGGCTCAGGCCCCAGCCCCGGCTCAGCTGGTTCTGGAGGCGGGGACTCCTTTGCAGGCTGGGATTCCTCAGGTTCAGCCTCTGAGTCCGAATCCCAGGCCATCACACCTAGTAAAAGGGCCCCATCGGGGGAGAACAGTGGCCTCTCGATTACTTGGACTGCCAGGGCGAAACAGGTGCAAAACACCGGCACCCTGTCTACAACTTCATTAACTTCCAGTGTGGTGTAGTGGTTAAGAGCGGTAGACTCGTAATCTGGTGAACCGGGTTTGCGTCTCCGCTCCTCCACATGCAGCTGCTGGGTGACCTTGGGCTAGTCACACTTCTTTGAAGTCTCTCAGCCCAACTCACCTCACAGAGTGTTTGGTGTGGGGGAGGAAAGGAAAGGAGATTGTTAGCCGCTTTGAGACTCCTTCGGGTAGTGATAAAGCGGAATATCAAATCCAAACTCCTCCTCCTCCTCCTCCTCTTCTTCTTCTTCTTCTTCTTCTTCTTCTTCTTCTTCTTCTTCTTCTTCTACAACTTCACTAGTGTCTCTCGGTATTGTGAACAACACCGAGCTTACCTTTTGTTGGTATCTTCATGAACTTACCTAAAAAGATAAGGAAAACAAAAGACTGAGTTAAGCACTTGAAAGATCCATTGAAATCAGACATTATAAGTTCATCTTAGGTTGGGTAGTTCGCAAGTCTCTGTGGCTTTGCATAAGGTTTTGTATTTTTCTCAGAAGATTAATAAAGAATGTATAATCATTTTGGTAATTATCGTCTGTATATTAGTCGCCAACGTGTTGCATGAGTCCTACTACTTCTGTTAGCAGCACAGGTTGCAGTTTTCTAACATTATAACTCCCAGCAATTGGCCAGCATCTCAGCAGATGCCCAACAGTGCTTGCCACTGGAACAGACTGTGCACCTAACCAAAGGTCTGGTGGTGTTTTGAAGCTGGGAGAAGGGCTATCAGCCTAGCCTTAACAAGTGACAAGACAGCCAGTGTCTTCTCAGAGAAGTCGGAATCGTCTGCACATATAGTTGCTGACTGCTAGCTTGCAACTAGTTCAAACACTTGCCCAGTTATGTACCTCTCCATTTCTACCATTTACAGATGCTTGTATGTGGGATGTCTCAACTTGCGTGATTTGTCCTCCTCAGAAAAAAAAAGATGAGGGAGATTATATGGATGGAGCCATCATGTCGTGCGATAAAGCAATTTCTTATCTATTTTTGCTAAATTTATCTTTAGAAAAGTTGTTTTAAAGCTGCTTGTTGTGCGTCTTATGTCTGTTTTATACTCTACCGCTTGTCTTTGGGAGACTCAAACGAGACGAGAGATAATTTAAGACGAGGGTGGCAGGGAACATCAGCAGCTGAGGTTCAAGAGTCAAGAGTTACAGCTTGAAAGAAAAGGGACAGGGAGAGCCCAGGAAGAAGACATATTTGCTGTGAACAAGGTATTGATGAAGAGGAGGAAGAACCTGCCTGAGGACTGGTTGCAATTTTTGTTCCTGGTATGTCTATGCTTCGATTTCCTCTGTGAAAACATACAGAGAGCCCTGCTAGATCAGACCAAAGGCCCCTCTAGTCCAGTGTCCTGATCTCTTGGTGGCAAACCACTTGCCTGTGGGAAGCAGGGCCTGGGTGCGAGAGCACTCCCTCAGCTCACGATCCCCAGCAACTGACACATCATTGGGAATGGGGTTCTGGTTTCCTTCTCCTAATATTTAAGATGATGCTAGATGTTTTGTGAAAGCCTCCTTACATTTCAATGGAGCATGTGATATTTTGGAACCTGGACAAGCTGGATAGGGTAGCCTTTCGATGATTTCCTTCTCCCCTATCCCATTATTCCGTATTACATAGATTTCCTGGATCTTGGGAATTTATTTATGTGAATGTCTGATTGTGAAGCTGGGATTGCTTGTGTGCATATTTTGGACTTTTGTGTCTATGAGTTGCGCCTAATGCTGCCGTTCTGCTTGTGCAACATACTTCGGCTTGTGCAACAGAACTTCCCCCTCCTTTCCTTTCCCCTGTAGCCCCCTGTGCAACCTCAAAATATGCTTCTGGGAGTTGCGGGGGGGGGGGTGGCTGCAGGGAGAGGGAAGAGGAAGGGGAAGTCTATTGCATAAGTGAAACTCTGTGGGTCCATTGTTGGATACAGCCCTATGTACGCATTCCCCCAAATTCTAATGGATTGCAGCATTCAACATGTACATAAACATATCTTGTAAAATACATATTAAATGTTGAGGGTCTGAGATTTAATAAATAGTAATAAATCTATGGCCTTTTAAACTGTGCGTGTGTAGCAGGGGTTGGTCACTGCTTCTGTTTGCTGCTATGTTATGTATTTTTGTGTTTTTATATTGTAAACCGCTCAGTATGATCCTCAGGTAAAGGGTAGTATAGAAATTCAATAAGCAAATGAATAATAAGCCAGAAGTGCCTTGTGTGCAAATTCTGAAAATTCACCTTTTGTGCTGCATCCCCTAGCAGTGTTGCATAATGGTTAGAGTGTTGGACTATGACCTGGAAGACCAGGGTTCGAACTCCCTTACTTAGTCATGAAGCTCACAGGTCGTAATCGACACCATCTGTTAGTCTAACCTACCTCACAGGGTTGTAGTGAGGATAAATGGGGGGGGGGGGAGAACCATGTACACCACACTGAGCTCCTTGGAAGATAAAGCTGGTATATAAACGTAATTAATTAATTCCATAGTACTCTGGAGGGGCCCTGTACCCATCAAGGGCAGATTTTCAGGAGATGCAAGTGGTTACAACACAGGGTGTTAGAAAAGCCCCATTGCAAGAGTGGAATTTTTCTCACACTACCCTGAATCAAACTCAGTAATTGAAAATCCACCCAAGCGGATAATAATAATAATAATAATAATAATAATAATAATAATAAATTTATTATTTATACTCCGCCCATCTGGCTGGGTTTCCCCAGCCACTCTGGGTGGCTTCCAACAAAGTATTAAAAGACAGTAGTCTGTTAAACATTAAAAGCTTCCCTAAACAGGGCTGCCTTCAGATGACTTCTAAAAGTCTGGTAGTTGTTCCTCTCTTTGGCATCTGATGGGAGGGTGTTCCACAGGGCGGGTGCCACTACCGAGAAGGCCCTCTGCCTGGTTCCCTGTAACTTGGCTTCTCGCAGTGAGGGAACCGCCAGAAGACCCTTGGTGCTGGACCTCAGTGTCCGGGCAGAACAGTGGGGGTGGAGACGCTCCTTTATGTATACTGGCTCATGTAATACATAGGAAAAAGGCTTGGGTATGCAGAATCTAAGAAGTTTATCTGGCAGCTTGATTTGTGTAAAAAACAACAAAAAACAAAACAAAAACCCAACAACAATAGGGAGTGCAGACCTTAAAGCACCTATAAGTTGCAGTCTCCTAAATAATAAACAAATGGCTTTGAAATTCTGGCGTCTTTGATAACAAGTGGTGGCGGTTTTATGTGCTTTGTAGCATGAATGGAACTCTTTATTTTCTTGTGACTGCAGGGCTGGCCCTCCCTTTCATTTCCCCACCCGTTCCAAAAAGGGTGAAACTAATTTTGGGAGGCAGTTTCCTAAACCATTTGCTAGGCCTATTTTCCTAATGTTTTGAAATGTCGAATCAGAATTTGATTATTTGCGCTTCAAAATACTGTGGTGCCTCTTTGTGAATGGAAAAGACCATGGACCCAAGTGGGCAGGGACTTGTGTGCTGTTATGAATTGCACTTGTGTGCTAGATTTTTCATGGAACTCTTTAGAAATTGTGTTTTCTGAAACCGCCGATGCCTATATCAAAGTGCCCTATATGTGTTTTTAAAGCCTCTGTCTGATGCCTTTTTTTGCTTTTGTATGTATGTCTGCCTTGAAGAAGTTCCAGGTATCTTTTGAACTCTAGGCAGGACTGGCCCACCCATGAGGCAAGGAGAGGCAACCACCTCAAGGCGGCAAAATCCACAGGGACGGCAGATCCCAATGTAGATTTTTATTCTTCTCTTGTTCCAGATGTAGATCTTCAATCACACCTCCGTCTCTGAAAGGGGATGGGGGCACCATTTTGTGGTTCGCCTCAAGTGCCAAAGTGTCGTGTGGTGGCCCTGACTCTAGGCATTTACTTGAGATGCTGGTGAAATTCTCCAGTTTACACAGCTTCCTCTGTTGCTGCCCCATAACCCCCCACCTCAAGCCACTTCTCTTCATTTGTAAATGGCCAGTGCTGAAGGGCATGCGTTCCCCCATCTTCAAGGGTTTTCACCCCCTCAATAAATTGTGGAATTTTTTATTTATACTGGTGATTGCCAGAACTCCACCTGGAACCTATGGAAATATAGTGGTACCTTGGTTTGCAACCGCTTTGGATTACAATTGCTTTGGATTACAACCACGTCAAACCCGGATGTGTGTGTTCCTTTTTTTGGATTACAACCCACTTTTGGGGTATTACAACCAATTTTTGGGGGGGAGGCCCCATTGGCGAAAGCGCGCCTTGGGTTACAACGTGTTTTGGTTTACAACCGGACCTATGGAATGGATTATGGTTGTAAACCAAGGTACCACTGTGTATTATTTCATACAAGGCCTAAGCTCTGGTAGCTGTAATCCTAAAGCAGTGTTTCCCAACCGGTGTTCCGCGGCACACTAGTGTGCTGTGAGACGCTGGCTGGTGTGCCGTGGGAGGGAGGCGGGTGAGTCGGGCGGTGAGAGGCGGCGGCGGCGAGGATCCGCGTCGAGCCGGGGGCGGCTCCGCGGTGGTGGTGCCGAGGTTTCTCTCTCCATTCTCCCCTCACACACACACACACACACACAGGAAATAACACAGGATCAGCTGACAGGACCCAGCCAATGGGGCGGCGGCGGGGCAGCGCGTGCAAAAGGGAGGAGCGCGAGACAGCGGACGAGGAGGAGGCCGGCATGTCCGGGCAGCAGCAGCAACAACAGCAGCAGCAACTCCCGGCGACGGCTCCTCAAGCCCCGGGCAACCCTACTCCCTCACCGGCCTCGGCCGCCCTCCTGCTCCACCCGCCGCCGCCTCCCCTGCCACCGTCGGCCACCTCGGCCCCGCCGCCGCCCCCTCCTCCGCCCGCTATCGCCGCCACCACAACAGCTGCCGCCGCCTCAGCTGCCGCCGTCCCTCAGTCCCTCGCTTTGCTGCCTCCTCCCCCCCCACCCCCAAAGCTTGGAGGTTCCCCGGCAAGGGGGAGGGAAAAAAATTGAAAACTTTCACTTTCGTGCGTCCCTCCCGGCGTGACGCTGCGCGCTGACGTCACGGGGCTGTAATGGTGGTGTGCCGCGAGATTTTTTTCATCAAACAAGTGTGCCTTTGCCCAAAAAAGGTTGGGAAACACTGTCCTAAAGCATAACAAGCATTCTCCTCTGGACTTCTATGATACTGCTAGGCTTGCCATATTTCAAAAAGTAAAATTCCTGACACCCCCAAAGTTGTTGCGCTTAGAAAACCACCACAGTTGTTGAGCTTCACACAGATGTTGAGAGAAGGAGGACTTCCCTGTGGTACCCCTGACCAACTGGCAAATCCCACAAGGGCGCCATGGCAACTATTGTCCTAGGCCTTGAGCCTTTGGGGAGAACAACATAAGTCATAATGAAGAGGGTAGTATAAACACGTAAAGGGGCTTGCACAAACCTCTCACCTAGATTTGATGCATGTTTCAGCCATATCCTCAGTCAATGCATGATCGGCATTACTGTGGAGTCGGCCCTACGCTTACATGTGTGTAGGGCTCCCACCAAGGAGTACACAAATCCCGGTCAATGGGTTTTTGTATCGTCCGCCGAGGGAGTTCTATGCATGTATATTTACACACCTGTAAGGCTTCAGACAGAAGCCTTTTTCTGAAGTGTTATTTTGTGAAAGCCACAGAAGTTGCGGTTATTTAAAGTCTGGGTCAGATGAAGAAACAGTTTGTGCTCCAGAGGGGAAGTGGGGTATTTCCACGAGTTTTGCAAATACACCGATGTGCAAGCTCATACTTCATTCTGAAAGAGAAACTGAAGTAGGTTAAGTACCTTCCACCATTCCACCTTGGTGCATTCAATTTTTTTCTTCTTCCCCTGACAAGGAGGTCTGTCCCTTGAAGGAATTTTTCAACAGTGAGATTATCGTGGAAGCTACTGACCTGATACTTCCTTTCTTCCTTTGTAGTTCATGTTTATGGGGTGTCTTACTCTTCATTCCTCAAAAGGACTCCCACTGAAGTTTTAAAAACAAAGAGCAAATGAAAGAAAAAATAAGATCACATTAAAATGAACAATGCAGTGTGATAAATTAAATTAAATAAAAATATGAAATGAATCATTAGCATGATCTGCTGCTGCCTAAGAAATCCCATTTTACACCTGCCCTGTCCTCAAATGCATTGACTTATAAATCCTAAGGAAAGAGTAAGAACATGCAGGGCTGGTGCTTTGCAATGGAATGACTGGGATATCTCTGAGGCCCCAGTGGCTTGGAAGGGCCCGCCCTGGAGGTGCTGCCCCAATGCCATTGGGATCCTTGCACCTATCAGAGATGCAGTATGGTATTGCGCTTCTATTGCTGCCTCCACCACCAGACGCCTTCTCCCCACTGATGTGGTTCTATGGGGGGCAGTGCTTGTTATTATGAGCTTGGCTCTGTTTGAGGCAGACACCTGCCATGGTAGATTCCCCAGCATGCAGTGTGTCAGGCACTTCATCTTAGAAAAACTAACATGGCGGTAGCCCTTCAGGGAATGGAGCCACCTATGATCTCAGCATGCGTGATAAATGCCGCTGGCTACAGAGAACACTTAGAATGCCATGTACAGTTCTGGTTGCCACACCTTCAAAAAGGATATTGTGGAGTTGGAAAAGGGCAATCAAACCGGCCAAAGGGATGGAGCCAACTCCCCTTTGAGGAAAGGTTACCATGTTTGGGACTTTTTAGCTTGGAGAAAAGGCAAGTATGAAGCAACACGAGAAAGGTATATATAAAATTATGCATGGCATAAATAGGAGAAAGTCCCCTCATCCCCCGTCTCATAACATAAGAACTTGGGGACATTCAATGAAGCTGGGATGTTGGGAGATCCAGGACAGGTGGATGAAAAGTACTTATTCACACAGTGCGTATTCCCACGAGAGACCACAATGGCCGCCAACTTGAATGGCTTTCAAAGAGGAATAGACAAATTCAGGGAGGGATTCTGTGGCTTCTAAACCTGGGGCTACATTCTACCTCCATTGTGGTTCTGAATGCCAGTTGCTGGGAAGGGCAGAGCGCTATTGCATGCTTGCCATAGCCACCTGTTCAGCTGCTGTAAGAACAAAGATGCTGGACTCTATGGCCCATCGACCTTGATCCAGCATGCTCGTGTATAGCTTTTATGTTCAGCTACTGATTGATGGATTGTGTGATTGCAGTACATTGTTCATTGCTTTCATTTTATGGATCAATGGTCTCGTTAGGTAGTAAAAATTATGTTAAATTGCTGTTTTAGGGGTTGTTTTTAAAAGTCTGGAACGGATTAATCCATTTTGCATTACTTTCTGTGGGAAAGCGCACTTTGGTTTTGGAACGCTTTGGTTTTGGAACGGACTTCTGGAACGGGTTAAGTTTGAGAACCAAGGTACCACTGTAATGCGTTTTCCAGCCCTCTGTCTCCCTCTCCTTAAGTGGTTGCCTAAATATGTCTTGGTACAAACAGTGGTAATGTGGCAGAAATGTTCTGTAGGCCTCATAATTTTAGTGAATAACTCTCTGTTGTAGGAAGGAGTTGAGAAAGTGAATGACCATTTAAAGCCTGTAGACTCAAGTATTGTTCACCTAATTTGAAACACATTTATGTTTTGGACTTCATGACCTTCATGGCCAGCCGCACTGCACTGTTATTGCCCTTTCAAGTCCACTTCTTAGTATTGGCTTTCTCTTCTATTTCATGGTTTCTCATGAATGGAGTTCCCCCACTTTATTGCTGAATCACTTCTGCCTTTTACATCCCTATGCCTTATTTCCTCTGTGCACAGAGATGGGCAAATCTGTCCATTTCAGTTTCTCTCAATCTCTCATTTTTCCAGTCTTAAATTCAGTTCTCCACATTTCCATATCAGTTTACCTTAAAAAAAAATCCCCATAAAAATTCTTCAGCATTTTAGTGTCAATTGCTCCTGATATACACATATTTATATGCAATATTGCAGTTTGTGAGAGGCTCAGTAAGCCTCCTGTTTTTGATGCCTGACGGGACTGCAAAAATGGGAGGTTTCTTCTTTCTATCACCTAGTGGTTGTTGGCATCAATCTGTCTCGAGAGACAATCAAGTGTGCCTCCGTAGGCCACCACATATGATGGCAGCATGTTCACCAATTATTGTCAGATATCTGCTGTATTTATGGGGGGAAATATTTATAAACCAAACCTTAAGTTTGGGTTACCAAAAATAAAATAAAATGGTAAACTAAACCAAAAATGCAAATTCGTACATATTGTCTCTCCAGCCCATGGCAGATTTCTGATGTGAGCCATGAGCAAAATATTCCTTTTCCTCCCTTTATTTTGAGTTGCATGTAATCTGACCGCATCCTTGCTGTTGACTTGTTCTGTTTTTAGAAGCAAACGCTTTCCACAGTGGTCCTGTACAGATAGTATGAGTAACAAAATGGGCAGATAATGAATCAGTGTTAGGCGTACTTATAGTGCAATTGCTTTTAAACTCTCCTTTTAAAATGACACAACATCAAACATTTATATTTTGCTGGAAATGTGTACGCTTAAGAATGTTGAGCACATCAGGGTTTTGTGTTTTTCCTTAGAGCCTATAAAATTGCTTATGTTCTGGTCATTTTCCACATACAATACTATTTTATTCATTCTTAGCTAGCGGATGCTTCCTTTGGCTAGCATCAACAGTTGATTCAAAATATCATGTTCTGTGTTGGAACAGCCAAGTCTGTTTTTTTAAAAAACAAAAATCCAAAATCCTGTGAACCAAACATGCCACGCACAAAACAAAATGGTAACTGTTTGGGGCATTTTATGTGCTTTTGTTCATGTAGCATAACTTATTTGCTTTTGCACGCTTTGTGAAGTATGTAGGATTTAAGGATTCTCATAATTTGGAAGGTATGTGTTGACGGGAAGAGGCAGTTCTGTGAAATTGATGGATCGAAGAACACCAGGGGTTTTGAAGTGGATCAGCTAGTCCAACGAGCACAGAAGTTCTGAAACAGGCTGATCTAGACCAGGCATAGGCAAACTCGGCCCTCCAGATGTTTTGGGACTACAACTCCCATCATCCCTGTTAGCTAGGGATGATGGGAGTTGTAGTCCCAAAACATCTGGAGGGCCGAGTTTGCCTATGCCTGATCTAGACAGTGCATCCTCAAAACGTGCATGCAGGTTGTCCTGTTCATTTAAGCATCACTTTTTTTCTTACAGCACCAAAGCTGCAATTAATTTCAGTATTGTGGTCTGCACTATGTATGTAGAGGTGAATGGGGGTCCCCTTTGTGGGTAGAGAAGCACTAGGTGTATATTGGGGGGCCTGCAGCTATTTCTGGGTTGAGGAAATTCCCACATGCTTCAAATGAGCAACCATGGCAATTAATTTTAAGAAGCCAGGTCTTGGTTTTGAGGGAGAGCTGAGATTCTTCATGGTTAGTCATGCTAAAGGAGGTGAAGGGGATTTTTTTTAAAAATAAGATATTCATTAAGATTTTTTTCCCTATTAACAACCCATTTTTCATATTCCCTTAAAGCATTACAGCTGGAAACCACTTAATTTCTATCCAACATCATTCTAACATTCATTAATTTTACAATATTTCTGTAGATAGTCTTTAAATTTCTTCCAATCTTCTTCCACCGACTCTTCTCCCTGGTCTCGGATTCTGCCAGTCATTTCTGCCAGTTCCATATAGTCCATCAGCTTCATCTGCCATTCTTCCAGAGTGGGTAAATCTTGTGTCTTCCAATACTTTGCAATGAGTATTCTTGCTGCTGTTGTAGCGTACATAAAAAAAGTTCTATCCTTCTTTGGCACCAATTGGCCGACTATGCCCAGGAGGAAGGCCTCTGGTTTCTTCAAGAAGGTATATTTAAATACCTTTTTCAGTTCATTATATATCATTTCCCAGAAAGTCTTAATCCTTGGGCACGTCCACCAAAGGTGAAAGAATGTACCTTCAGTTTCTTTACATTTCCAACATTTATTGTCGGGCAAATGATAGATTTTTGCAAGCTTGACTGGGGTCATGTACCACCTGTAAATCATTTTCATAATATTCTCTCTCAAGGCATTACATGCCGTAAACGTCATACCTGTAGTCCACAATTGTTCCCAGTCAGCAAACATAATGTTATGTCCAACATCTTGTGCCCATTTAATCATAGCAGATTTCACCATTTCATCCTGAGTATTCCATTTCAACAGCAAGTTATACATTTTTGACAAAATCTTAGTTTTAGGTTCTAACAGTTCTGAAGGGGATTTTTAAAGGCCTGAAAACTCTGTTGGTCTGAAGCAGTCGGGTTGCAGCAAGAGAATATACAGCAAGAGTGATTTCCCACCACCACCACCACCACCACCTCAGGAATTACAAAAGAGAAGAGACTTCTCGCTCCTAGTAATACTCCTTTTCTAATTGGTTCTCCTAGCTGGGAGGTGAATAGAGGAATGCAAGTCCCCATCTACAATGTACTCTTGCTTTGCTACGGAAAGGGAGATGGGCAAGGGTGCCAACTTGGCCCTGGCACTGAAATTTGTGGGTGCCCAGCCCCTTCATGGGGAATTTTGTAAATTTTGTATATTGGAGGCTAGTAAGTTCTCTCCCTGGCTTGGAAGTATGAAACCCGTATGAATGATATACGTACTTAGAGTTTTTGTTTTCTTTTTTCTTTCCCTAAAAAATAAAAACATAGTAGTAGCATTTATTGGAGCCATGTTGTGGAAGCCTTGGCCCTTAATCTTAATGGGGGTGTTGGGTGTGCACAATGCATTTGGTCAGAGGATCTCTCAGTATTACCAGTTTCCCAAACTCAGGATATGATCATCAAATGAACTTTGAGACACATTTAAGCCCCGGTTTGAGCCTAGATTAATCATTTTTTATATAACAAGGAGGTAGAACATTCATTTCAGCATAAGCTTAGAATGTGAATCCTGATATAAACCGACCTGCACCTTCCAGACTAATGCAGACTAGAGCTTTGTGGTGTGAATGCTCTGACATGGCTCAAAGTGCATTTAGAAAGGCATGTGTTGAGACTGACATGCATCTTTAAATTCATAATGATATTTTTGTGCAGATTAAATACACACACACATATATGTAGAAAAAGGGTTGGGATGGACTTAACGGTGAAGACATGTGAAAGTGATACATAGATTGGAGACAGGCTGGTTCATCCGTGCCGACTTTAGAAGCTATTACCTAGTTACAATGCATGCTTTCCTTTTTATAATTAAATGCCGTATGCAAAAAGGACAGGTTTTTAATGGATTGGATTGTGCTACATGTTATATGTAAATACACCTAATAGTTGCTTAATGGCCACTTTACTGTTGGAAAAACTTCTGTGTAAGGAAGTGGCTGAGAACTTGAGGACATGTTAGTATTTATCCATCTACTTCTCTTCTTCCAACCATCCCATTCTAAGCCGTTTCCCTGATAGTAAAAAGGGCTGTTCAGCTGCCATTGTACATCTTTGCATCTAATGTGTAGTTTAATGGGAAATTAATCATGAACACCAAATGAAGCCATGTCTTTTGTTTCACAAGAATTAAGGATCTTAATAGTATATACCAGGTACATCCAACTCGCAATCTATAGTGTGATCTACTCACACTATAAAAAAAACTGGCAGTGATCTGCCCATTGTTGTTGGATGGACCAAAATTGTTGAGCTTCTTTTAGGAGGCCAAAGTTGTTGAGTTTTGTTCCTTTTTGGCTGTGGGGGTGAGGAAATCACTGAGGGGCCTGAGATTTACCAGGAGCTCCCGTTGTTCAGTCCCTGCTCCTGCTAACCTAGCACGTCAAAGTTCAAGTAGATAAATAGGTACCACTCCAGCGGGAAGATAAACGGCGTTTCCGTGCGCTGCTCTGGTTCGCCAGAAGCGGCTTAGTCATGCTGGCCACATGACCCAGAAGCTGTCTGTGGACAAGCGCCAGCTCCCTCGGCCAGTAAAGCGAGATGAGCGCTGCAACCCCAGAGTCGTCCGCGACTGGTCTTAACGATCAGGGATCCCTTTACCTTTACCAGAAGATCACGATCTACCTGTTGGACATGCCTGGTATATACTATTGCCCTTGGTGAGCAGCCAACTTTTTGAGAGTGCTTGGGGTGGAGGGAAATGCTTTTTCGTAGAATCATGGAATTGCATGGTTGATAGGGCATCCATTCCAACCCCCTGCAAGGCAGGAATCTCAGCTAAAGCATCCATGACAGATGACCACCCAACCTCTGCTGAAGAACTTCCAATGAAGGAAAGTCCACCACTTTCCGAGGGAATCCATTCCACTGTCAAACAGCTCTTACTGTCAGAAAGGTTTACCTGATGTTTAGTCTGAACCTCCTCTCTTGTTACTTGAAGCCACTGGTTCAATTCCCACCCTCCAGAGATCCCCTGCTGTTTAGGAAATAACCCCACCCCATCCCAGTGACTCGTAAGCATGGTAACAATGATCATGACCTTTAAATTCAGGTAGGTAGCCGTGTTGGTCTGATGCAGTCGAAATCACCTTTAAAATCACCTATGGCAAAGGTAGCCAAAGCGGTGTCCTCCAGATTTGATAGGACTACAATTCTGCCTGCCCCCTCCCCATTTGGCATATGGGAGTTCAAGTACAACAGCAGCAGGCTACTCAGGCACCTAGGGGAATCAATAGTCAGGTTGGTGGAAAATAAAAGAAAAAAATGTTTTTTAAATTGGATATGTTCATCTTCCAAAAAACCATTCTACTTCTTCATCTGAAGCAGCCATGCCTGTTTTTTGTTTGGTATGGCAAACCAGGACTTCAGTATGGCCTCATTACAGGTTTCCTCTCGAAGAGGTGAGCTCTCTAGAACAGAGCTGAGGTAGCATCCTGGCCAAGCATTTAAACTTTAGACTTATAAGCCACATTTCTGCAAATTATCGTAACCGGACAATCAGAGTGCATTTACTGAAAAGTCTGTCGCGCTGCATGAATCACACTCTGCTTTTGTGTGAAGAGAGCTTTGCTCATGGTTTTCCAGTGTCTCTCATCCTTACATTCTCATTTCATCCATCACTTTGAACACACACAGATGTTTAGAGAGCCCGTTCCTTTTCTGCATTTCCCCCTCCAGTCTTCCTATAACACATCAGGAAGCAGAGCCACTTTTGTTAAAAGCACATCCCTCTTCTTCAATTAGGTTGTGGTCAAAATCAGGGGTGGGAGCAGTTTGTGCATACAGGTGGCACGTTTCCTTTAAAACATGATTGTGACAAATCCCCAAATTCTGACTTATTTTTGCTTTTCCAGCATTGGGGGACTTTAAAGAGCAATTTGTGGTCACTGAGTGCGGATGCATGGCAAGCAGCAGAAATTATTTCAAAATTCTGCTAAAAACGTGGGTGCGTTTGCAACCTGAAACAAGCACAAAAAATTCACAAAAGTTAAAGCTGTGAATCAAACAGGAAATATTAAGCCTGTGTTTCTCTACAGATATTAGTGATACTTTTATGAGTTATGTATGGTTAGATGTGTTGGCATCCATCTGACTCAGGAGACAGTGGAGGAGTCCGCCATTGGGGGTGAAGTCAAACTGTTGAAAGGTTGTAGCACCTGCTGTGGCTATATGGGAGAGACATGTTTTGTTGCAGCTGAAGCGGATAAATGTCCAATGATGATCTGCTTATTTTCAAACACTTCCAGGATGCAAACCAAGCAGTATGGTATATGCAAGCACTGCTGTCTTATAGAGGGCTTATTTGGGGGGGGGGAGAGTGGGGGGGGAGGGAAATTGTATTAAGTAGGATTGGAGGAAAGTAGTTAGGCCCTTTTACAGGAAGACGTTTGCACTGCATTACCTCTGCTTTTAAAATGGTAAAAACAGTATATTGAATTAGTTCTTTTTTTAAAAAAAAATCATACTTGCACACCTGATATTTTGCATTACAGAACGATGCACCAAAGCTGAAATGGCATTTTGAAAAATATGATGTGGTTTACTATTTTGTTAATATGGGTTTCCGAGTCTTTCTTTGGCCAAGGATCAAATAGATAAGGCTTTGTGCTTTTGAAAAGAATATTTTGAGGTCTAATGCATACCCTCCAACATTTCTCCCACGAAAATAGGGACGTCCCATTCCATAATGATAATTTTACTATTTATACCCCCACACATCTTACTGGGTTGCCCCAGGTACTCTGGACGGTTTCCAACATATATAAAAAACATAATAAAACATTAAACAATTTTTTTAAAACCTCCCCTATACAGGATTGCTTCAGATGGCTCGGGGGTTGAATAACTCCATACCCTCCAGCGTTTCTCCAACAAAAATAGGGACATCTTAAGGAAAAGTGGGACATTCTGGGATAAAATCAAAAACCAGGATGGCTTCTTTAAATCAGGGACGTCCCTGGAAAACAGGGACACTTGGAGGGTCTGCTAATTGTAAGAATGAAGGACAATTACTAGCACTGAGTTTTCTGAGTTTTTTTGTTGTGGTTGTAAAGCAGCATGCATTAGTCATCTATTTTCGTTTTGCAGAAGTTCTCTCTTATAGTAACAGAGGTTAAGGGGTGGGCAGTAGGAGCGAGAGCAGACAGTTAGTGGAAGCTAGTGCTTAGTGAGACTTTACAGTGCAGATGCTGGAATTGGGCCATTGGAAACAGAACCACAGGGTCAGAGTGAAGGCTTCCTTGCTGGATTCAAAGAATGGCTTCTCAGGGTAAGTTAGGAAAGAGTTGTATACCGAGTTTGGAAATTAGAGCGGCAATCCTTAAAGCAGGCCTTTCCTTTATATCCCAGCATTCTGTATTTTGTGTTTCTGCTTTCCTATGCATGCGAGGATTTTTTTCAATAGATCTGGCAGCTGGTTAATGGCAATGTTTGTGATGGCAAATCTGTGCTACTTACAGGTCTATGAAGTAAGTAATATCCACCAGATTCTATGAAGCTATCATCTGGAAGAATAGATGATGGACCTTTTTTCAAGCCTAATTGCTAGAGAAGGGAGAACTTGTGGGGCGGTGGGGGAATCACAACACATGAGGGGGTGGAGGGTTAACTCTCCCCACCTCATGTACTGCAACTTCCTTCCAAAAATCACCTCTTGGGGAGGCAGGCTTTGTGGAGATGCAGCTGAATGGGGAAGGATTCATCCCTCTCTCCCCATATGCTGAGGTTTCTATTGGCTGAGATCACCTTCCTTTGGAAATAAGGTATGGGGGGGGGACTTCTAGTGCTGTAGATGTTGGGTGTCTGTGCCTCTGTAAATGTGTGTGTGTGTGTGTGTGTGTGTGTGTGTGTGTGAGAGAGAGAGAGAGAGAGAGAGAGAGAGAGAGAGAGAGAGAAAATGTGGCACCACCTCTATTTTGCATTGCCCCTACCCTGAAATGTTAGCTCAGGGCCCACAGTGCTTTGTAAGAAAATAATAATAATTCTCATCCCTAACAAATAGGTAGTTTGTGCTTTATTGAGGGCACCGGTAGAAAGTTTCACTACCACACAGGAAAAAGTATTTCTGCAAACATATGAAACATCTGTTTAGAAACAAAAGTTTGTATGTATACATTTGCCCTTGTATGTATGAAAAAATATTGATGTGTGGGTTTGGTTTATTCCCTTTAGCAGTTAAAAAGAATATCTTGCCGTTAGGATCAACCCAAATTGAAGGGATAAATAAGATGCCACTTGAGGCATAAATGGCCTTGTTTCCAAGAATGCCAGTTACCGTACCACCTGTGGCTGGTGCACCAACCATGCCCTTTCCTGGGCAGGGAGAGTTTGTCCACAGTGATCCATGCACTGGCAACGTCCCATGTGGATTACTTTGAGATTTTTTTCTAATGCAAGTGGTGAAGAAACATTATTACATAAGTAAATAGAATGATATAACTGGCTATGTTTCACCTGCAGAATGGAAAATGGTAAGAGGAGGTCTGCTAAATATAAGGGAGCAAAAGTAAAATAAAATATCTGTTGCGCCCAAGGACAGGACTACATCTAAGGGACTTAAATCACAGAAAGGTAGATTTCGGTGGGATAGTAGCAGAAATGTTTTCATTTCCCCATATTTCTGCAAAACAGCTTAAAATGCACAGGCATGGCACAGGCTGAACAAACTAACCTCCCATCATTACTAGAAACAGGAGTCCGTGCTGTAGAATTTTTTAATTTGCTTGTTTTCCTCTAAGGAACATGTTTTAATTTTCATAAAGCTGACTCGGTCAAAGTTAACTTTGGCAACAGTACATGTTTGAACAGGATGTGGAACAGGGACTGAGGAATCTCAAAGAAAGATTCCTAAACATCTGAATGTTAATTCACAGCTATGGGATGTGCTAATGACATGTTAATCCACTCGCTAAATATTATGTGTGTATTCAGGGCTTTATTTTCTTTCTTTCTTTTTACCAGCTGATGCTGAGGCCACATTCGCACATTTTACATTTAAAGCACTATGACGCCACTTTAAGAGTCTGCTTCCCTTGAACATTTCTGGAAGCTATAGTCCAGGCTTCCTCCACCTCGGCCCTCCAGATGTTTTTGGCCTACAACTCCCATGATCCCTAGCTAGCAGGACCAGTGATCAGGGATCATGGGAATTGAAGTCTCAAAACATCTGGAGGACCAAGGTTGAGGAAGCCTGCGATAGTCTGTTAAGTGTGCTGAGAGGAGTTAGGAAATGCTTGTTCCCCTTACACAGCCACAATTTTCAGAGTTCTCTGGGAAGAAGTACAGTGGTGCCTCGCAAGACGAAATTAATTCGTTCCGCAATTCTCTTCGTCTTGCGGTTTTTTCGTCTTGCGATGCACGGTTTCCCATAGGAATGCATTGAAAATCAATTAATGCGTTCCTAGGGAAACCGACTGGACCTCTTCTGAAGGCGGGCGGGGGGCCAAAGTCTTTGCCCCCCCCCCGCCTGCCTTCAAAAGGTGTCCCCGCTGCGGCGGGAGGTGTCCCATGCCCCCCGCCCGGCTTCGGAGCACCGGGAGAAGCGATCTCCCTTCAGCCGCTTGCAGCAAAAGATGTCGGGGGAAGCGGGAAGCGAAGCGCTTCGCTTCCCGCTTCCCCCGCACCTCTTCTAAAGCAAGGGGCTGGGGGGAGATAGCGATCTCCCCCCAGCCCCTTGCAGCAAAAGACGTCGGGGGAAGCGGGGAAGCGAAGCGCTTCGCTTCCCGCTTCCCCCGCACCTCTTCTAAAGCAAGGGGCTGGGGGGAGATAGCGATCTCCCCCCAGCCCCTTGCAGCAAAAGACGTCGGGGGAAGCGGGGAAGCGAAGCGCTTCGCTTCCCGCTTCCCCCGCACCTCTTCTAAAGCAAGGGGCTGGGGGGAGATAGCGATCTCCCCCCAGCCCCTTGCAGCAAAAGACGTCGGGGGAAGCGGGAAGCGAAGCGCTTCGCTTCCCGCTTCCCCCGCACCTCTTCTAAAGCAAGGGGCTGGGGGGAGATAGCGATCTCCCCCCAGCCCCTTGCAGCGAAAGATGTCGGGGGAAGCGGGAAGCGAAGCGCTTCGCTTCGCCGCTTCCCCCGACGTCTTTTGCTGCAAGGGGCTGGGGGGAGATCGCTATCTCCCCCCAGCCCCTTGCTTTAGAAGAGGTGCGGGGGAAGCGGGAAGCGAAGCGCTTCGCTTCCCGCTTCCCCCGACGTCTTTTGCTGCAAGGGGCTGGGGGGAGATCGCTATCTCCCCCCAGCCCCTTGCTTTAGAAGAGGTGCGGGGGAAGCGGGAAGCGAAGCGCTTCGCTTCCCGCTTCCCCCGACATCTTTCGCTGCAAGGGGCTGGGGGGAGATCGCTATCTCCCCCCAGCCCCTTGCTTTAGAAGAGGTGCGGGGGAAGCGGGAAGCGAAGCGCTTCGCTTCCCGCTTCCCCCGACATCTTTCGCTGCAAGGGGCTGGGGGGAGATCGCTATCTCCCCCCAGCCCCTTGCTTTAGAAGAGGTGCGGGGGAAGCGGGAAGCGAAGCGCTTCGCTTCCCGCTTCCCCCGACATCTTTTGCTGCAAGGGGCTGCGGGGAGATCGCTATCTCCCCCCAGCCCCTTGCTTTAGAAGAGGTGCGGGGGAAGCGGGAAGCGAAGCGCTTCGCTTCCCGCTTCCCCCGACATCTTTTGCTGCAAGGGGCTGCGGGGAGATCGCTATCTCCCCCCAGCCCCTTGCTTTAGAAGAGGTGCGGGGGAAGCGGGAAGCGAAGCGCTTCGCTTCCCCGCTTCCCCCGGTCTTTTGCAGCAAGGGGCTGCAGGGAGATCGCTATCTCCCCGCGGCCCCTTGCTTCAAGGAGAAGATCCGCTGTCCCCGGGGCAAGCTTCGTTTTGCGAAGCAAGCCCATAGGGAAATTCGTCTTGCGAGGCAACTCGAAAACGAAAAAACCTTTCGTTTTGCGAGTTTTTCGTCTCGCGAGGCGTTCGTCTTGCGGGGTACCACTGTATTGATTGTTAAACCACTATGGGATATGGCCTCGGAAGTTTGCAGCAAATGGTATTCAGAGGCTTACTGCCTCTAACAATGCTTTGCACCTCAGATTCGTGTAATGGCATTATGGTATTGGCAGTTTTAATTTTGACCCCATTCCTAATGAGTCTTAAGATGGGATTTGCCATTTTCACAGCTGACATGCATCTTCATTGACTTATCCACCACAATCCCAGACACCGTTAGTTGAGAACCCATTAAGTGTATCTATGAAATTGGGGTGGGGTGGGGTTTTTTGCCCCAAAGTGCATTAGTTTACACTTGCTTGTAGCACCTCACAATCCATTTTGTTTAACCACAATTAGGTGCCATCGGCAAACTTGTTTATCTCATCTACCTTGCTGCTCAACTCTAACTCAAGCCATTTGTGTTAGTATTAAACACAGTGCGGTATTAAGTGACATTAGTCCTGTGTTGCTTCAAGAAGCACTGTATTATGGAGCATAAAAACAAACCCATAAAATTTGCACTTCTGATACAGTACCTGTGGCACTAATAGCAATTGCTACATCACTGTGGTATTACGGTTCCTTTAAAATCAGCACTGGTGCCTGAAACTTGTATGACAGGGATATTGGCCCCTTGTTCTCTGCCAGTCTCTTCTGCTGTCTCATCTTTTCTTCCCAACTTCCACTGGACTCCCTTCACCGTATCTGTTACCGTAGATCATAGGAGCCAACTCCAGGGGGCTGTGGGTGCTTGGGCACCCGCAATAATATAATTGTGGGGGCGGGCATCCACAAAGTCAATGAAAAAAGCTAGCAGACAACAGCGGTGCGGCATCTGAGAGAGAAGCAGTTCAGTCAGTTTCTGTGGGGTGTGGCGCAGAGGCAGAGCTCCTCTCCACGGAAAAGGGGGCCTCGCTGGCTGTGGATAGGAGGAAGAGGAGCCACTGTTGCGGATGTGTGATGTCATGTGCACATGCCTGTAAATTACCGTGCAAGCCTGTGTATGTGTGTGACATCGCATGTCCACGTTGCAGTGGTGGGCACCTACAATCCTGAGGGTGAGATGGCGCCCCTGCCATAGATGCTATGTTTCATAAATTGCAATGCAGAACCATGGCGTTCTCCCTCCCCCTGCCAATCCCCTCTGTTGTATTCCCTATTCTTGCTCCCCAGAAGATTGGCAGATAAAACAATTAGTAAAAAATAGTGTAGATAGCCCTTTAACAACTGTGCATCTCCTTTTAAATCACACCAGGTCTTTAAAGAGATTAGTAAATGAGACATTGCAGTGACTATAGTAACAGGGGATAGTCTGCTGCAGGTAACTTGCGGTAAAGGAACAGAGCTAGCGAGAAAGTGGAATGTTACTTGCCCTAAGGGAGTTGTAAATTGCATGGGTGGTGTAAAGTAATGAATAAAAACAATTGCAAGAGATCATCTCTTGTTCCATAAGATTATTAGTTTGTACTCCCTACCAACTTCTTTTGGCACAAGCTATCTTCTGAGGAAATCTAAAACTTCAGCAAGCTTGATTTAAATAGAAATTAATAACTATTTATTTTGCAAGTGGTGTAACATCTAATGCTTCCAGATGTTTGAGTTTCAGTTAATACTTGTCCAAGCATGACACCCTGAAGACTAACAGAACCACCCAAACACTCATCAGATACTGAATCAATACGGGATGTTGGGTTATGTTTTAAAACATACCATTGTTGCTGACTTTGTGTGTTAATCTCTGTTTTGATACGGTTTATTGTTTTATAGGATTATTCTGCTGCAGTTGATGTATGATTTTTGGGAATGGTGGTTTTGAATGAGTTTTTAATTGATTCATAGAATCACAGAATTGATTGGAAGGGCTCCTGAGGGTCATCTAGTCCAACCCCTTGCAATGCAGAAATCTCAACTAGGCATCCAGTACAGATGGCCTGCTTAGAAACCTCCATGAAAGGAGACTCCCCCACCTTCTGAGAGAGTCCATTTCACTGCCAGAAAGCTCTTACCATTAGACAGTTCCTCCTGGTGTTTAGTCAGAATCTCCTTTCTTGTAACTTGTATCCAGTGCTTTTTCCCTAAAAATATGTTTAGGGGTACTCTTATTTTCCTACTCATATTGAAATACTGCCCCTCAATGAGGCCAAACTTAGATTCACAAAATGTGACCAATGCTTGTATCCATTGGTTTGAGTCCCTCTTCCATGTGACAATCCTAGACATACTTGAAGATGGCTATCATATCTCCTCTCAGTCTCCTCTTTTCCAGGCTAAACATACCCAGTTCCCTCAATCGTTCCTCATAAGGCTTGGTTTCCAGGTCTTTTATCTTCTTGGGCGCCCTCCTCTGTACACATTCCAGCTTGTTGATATCCTTAACTTGTGGTGTCCAGAACTGGACACAGTACTCAAAAAGCAGAATAGAGCGGTGCGATCTGGATGCTATATTGCTGTTGACGCAACCTAGAATAGCATTAGCTTTTTTTTGTTGCTGCATCACACTGTGTAGTCAGGTTAAGCCTGTGGTCCACTAAGATCCCTAGATCCTTTTCACATACCGCCCAGAGAGCTTTAGTTACTGCTAAATGCCATAATTAAAAAATGATGGGTGTTAGTATGTGTGCATTAATAAAGCAGATGTCCAACAAATTGATTTACCTTATGATTAGCTTTGTTATTCTGTGGCAGTTGGGAGTGTCAATTTATTTATTTATTTATTTATAATTTTGTAGCAATTTATCATGAACGTATGTACAAATTAATCACATAACCATGCAAACAGTAACAGAACTATACCGGGAGTGTATCCTGTGTTAAAAAGCAAAATTAAAAACGGTGATGCAGTTACATACAGTGGTACCTCAGGTTACATACGCTTCAGGTTACATACGCTTCAGGTTACAGACTCCGCTAACCCAGAAATAATACCTCAGGTTAAGAACTTTGCTTCAGGATGAGAACAGAAATCGTGCTCCGGTGGCGCGGCAGCAGCAGGAGGCCCCATTAGCTAAAGTGGTGCTTCAGGTTAAGAACAGTTTCAGGTTAAGAACGGACCTCTGGAACAAATTAAGTACTTAACCTGAGGTACCACTGTATAGCCAAGATTATAAAATGAGTCTATGTAGCTCATCTACAACAAGGAATGAGTCATGGGAGGAATGAGTCAGAGGACCCTGACCAAAGGCCTTCTACCTCCTCTATTCACTCGTACCTTGGATCCTGAACGTCTTGGTACTTGGACTTTTTGGCTCCCGAACACCGCAAACCCAGAAGTGAGTGTTCTGCTTTTCAAACGTTCTTTGGCACCCAAATGTCCAGCGGGGCTTCCGTGGCTTCTGATTGGCTGCAGGACCTTCCTGCAGCCAATCAGAAGCCGCGCTTTGGTTTCTGAACATTTTGGAAGTCAAACAGACTTCCAGAATGGATTCCGTTCGACTTCCAAGGTACAACTGTATCTGCCAGTGTATTGGCCTATATTTATGTGCCAGTGAGAGCTAACAGAATGTTCATTGTCTGGCCTATCAGAACTTGACTTGGGTATTTCCCCATCTTGTATAAATGTAAATTGACAAGGACTTACCTGTGAACCACTAAGACCTATAAGGTTTTCCTTATTAAGTGTAGCAACAGCAGGCTGCTCACGTAAAGACTTCCATAAAAAGTAACAGTTAAGCTTATAATTAGAGATAACCGTTTCACCTCTCACTTGTTACCCAGTTATAATCACAATAATACTACATTTCACCTTCTGGTTCTTATATTTACCTTACATATATGCAATATTTGATCTTGGACTTTGTTGATTCTCCACAAGGACTAAATGATTAAGATGGCCATTTCCAAATGGATTACTCAGGAGCAATCACCCAGAACAAAAATCTTGAGGATGTGATCAGGAAAATCAGAGCCTCATATTTCTGAAATAAATATATCTAATAATTGCTGAAACAACTTACGCCAGAGTCACTTGCATTGTTAATGCAGGTGTATTATCCATCTTCCCATTCTATATATAAATGGCAAAAATCACAGGTGTAGTATTTTTTCCAGTGGAGGGAGTCTAAAGAAAAAGCAGAATCAGCCAAAATGCGATTTACGTACAGTCATTAGTAATGCTCATGCGGAAAAGTGGACTCCTAAGGTTTGTATAAAATAGAATAAGCGCAAGGGGTGACATTAGAGACCTCTCTTTAATTAAGTTGGATTTCCTGGAATATTGATTCACATCGGCATGTTTTGAATGTTTGACATTTTACAATTAGCCATATTGAGCAGCATTTCATGGAAAGGCATAATGGATACGCAAGGATTTAATTTAGTTCACATATCAAAGTGAACCAAACTTAGTCACACACCCCAAACTCATGTGTGGAACATAGTGCGAGAGACTACAGAACTTCTCTGAATTTTGTGCTATGATTCTTGCTTCAGTAATGCAGCAAAAATAATTAAAAACGTTAAAACTTAAAGGTAAGTTTAAAAAGACAGAAAAATATGCAGAAGTCTATTAAAATATGTAAGATTTGTTCAGTCAAAGGAGTTGTCTGCTGGCAGCATTGTGTTCCATGTCTTAACTTTAAGGTCTTTGCTCGCGCTCAGACATCACTCTAAACCAGGGGTCAGCAAACTTTTTTAGCAGGGGGCCGGTCCCCTGTCACTCAGACCTTGTGGGGGGCCAGACTATATTCCTATGCCTCACAAATAACCCAGAGGTGCATTTTAAATAAAAGGACACATTCTACTCATGTAAAAACACGCTGATCCCCGGACCATCCACGGGCCGGATTTAGAAGGCGATGGGGCCTGATCTGGCCCCCGGGCCTTAGTTTGCCTACCCATGCTCTAAACAATGGCTTAGTGAGACATGAATGTGCCTAGCCATTTCCTCTCCTCATGGGCAAGAAGATGCCTTCAGCCATGTGCTTCCTCCCCATGTGCACAGCTCTGATAGTTTAGTCCTTTTCACAAGCATTTGAATTAATTATTAGAATATACCAGATCAGACCATTGGTCCCTCTAACTCAGTATTGTCTACACTGACTATTGAAGGCTCTCCAGGGTTTCAGCCAGGACTCTTTCCCAGCCTTACCTGGCTATAGCAAAGATTGAACCCGCTACCTCCTGCATGCAGAGCAGATATCACTGAGCCTACAGCCTTGTCCATGATCTTACCAAGACTTTTGTTCAGTGACTTTTCTGTAGAGGGGAGGTAAAGTGTCACATGAACATAAATACTTCAGTAGTACCCGAAGAAGAAGAAGAAGAAGAAGAAGAAGAGTTTGGATTTGATATCTCGCTTTATCACTCCCCTTAAGGAGTCTCAAAGCGGCTAACATTCTCCTTTCCCTTCCTCCCCCACAACAAACACTCTGTGAGGTGAGTGGGGCTGAGAGACGTCAGAGAAGTGTGACTAGCCCAAGGTCACTCAGCAGCTGCATGTGGAGGAGCGGAGACGCGAACCCGGTTCCCCAGATTGCGAGTCCACCGCTCTTAACCGCTACACCACTCTGGCTCTCTCTCAGAAGTTAAAAATCTTTTGTCAGGATAACTTTTATCAAACTGCATTAGGACCCGAAGCTTTTTCTTAACATATATATATATATATTGAAGGTCACTCTTTTGAGTTATTTTGATGCTACGCCCCTCCCCCTTTTTTGTATTTCAGTGTAATGCATAATACTCTTTATCACACCACTGCCAGAAGATGCCCCTAGGAATATCTGACGCAGGCATAAATATCTCACCAGGGCTGGGCATTCCTGGAGGCATCCATTTCTTGGCATGCATGGGAACTCTCTAAGTCATCAGGAGCTTCCACATGAAAAGCAGCACTGTACATTGAATTCCCTCCCACAGGCTGGGATCAGTGCTGGATTTACATATAAGCTAAACAAGCTATAGCTTAGGGCACCACTCTCTTGGGGGCCCCAAAAAGTTTAAAGTGGGGGAAAAACTGGATGTACCTTTCCAAAATATAAGATAAAAAACAAATAAAAGCCCCCCTACATACAGCAACAGTGTTTTGTGTTGTGTAGGCTCCTATGATGTAAGTAACGGGCCTCCAATCATTTTAAGTTAGAGCTTAATAAGTATTTCACTATTAATATACTTGCGCTGGTCCATGGGGTCATGAAGAGTCGGACACGACTGAACAACAATTAATATACTTCTTCTTAATTGTATTTCAGTTCAAAAATTACTTTGATAAAATACATACAGTATTCTCTTATGGATGAATGGCTTTAGATACCTATTAGGTCCATAAATGTAGCATATATTCAACACAAAAACAGCGAGAATTTGTTGTTGACAAAGGACAGCTGGACATATAAAGGGCCCCATTACCTTCAGTATCTTAAGGCCTCATCAAACCTTAATCCGGCCCTGGCTGGGATGCAAGCAATGGGGCGGCGGCGGGGGGGGGGGGGACCCTAGCCTTCACATATTAAGATAATATTTTTTTGTTTTGTTTTAGACCAATTTTTTTTAGTTGCAGTATAAATCAAGTGTATGGTATATTTCCTCTTCCTCCGCCCGACTGTTGTTTTTCCAGACTTTATTGCCTGCTAAAAATACTCCTATTATCATTCTTGTATAATTCAAACTAGGTACATGATATGCTAGCGGGACAGAACGCCCGCTAGCAAGATGCAAAGACGCTCTCCCTTTCTCCTTCTCCTCCTCCTCCTCCAAAGGTCGCAAGTCACAGCTGCCCTCTTGGCGATTTACGTAGCAGCTAACGCAAATTCGCCACGGCTCTGGCAAAGCTATATAAGGGGGAACAATTTCTCCAGTGTTTAGGCCACAAAAAGGCTTTTCATCATTGCCATATGCGAATTGTTCCAACTAGGCCTCTCTTTTTAAAAACAACTAAAGAAGTAAAAACAATTCCGTGTAGACTGTTACACTCCGCCCCGGAGGGAAGCAGGAGAAGGCTCATTGAAATCCATCATTTTCAGACCCCTCCGCCCTTTTGGAAACCAAGTGACAAAAAGCATATTTAGAGCTGATCCATCATGTGGCTCCTGCAGTAGTAGCAACACTGGTTTTGCAACTTAACTAAACCGGTTGAACTACCACCATTGTGGATAGCGCTGGCTGAAAGGCAGCGCTGGTTCCTTCATCGTGGGAAAAGGGGAGGTGGTGGGAAGCTCTACTGCTCAGCCTAGAGGGCATCATTTGCGCTTACGTGGAAATTGCCTTTAGACTTCCGTCTAATGTTATCGCAAATATCCAAATGATGTGTCGTAAGCACTCCGAGTTAGGTAAGCTATGAGGCTCCCACTTGTAGGGGAATCTGTAGCCCTCCAGAAGCTCTGGGATCACAACTCCCATCATTCCTCATCACTGTGCTGGGGATGATGGGAGTTGGGACTCCAGTAATGTCGGTGGAGGGGGCACAGTTTCCTCACCACTGCTTTAAAGATTAGATTGCCACGGTAGCCCCAGGCTGTCCCCCCACCTTTCCTCCCCCCGCCCAGCTCTGAAGGGTGTGGTGTCCCCAAACTGTGCTTTGAGGCTAAAAAGAGATTTCCAACTATCAAAGTATTTTGTTACAGCCCTTCTGTTCATTTACAGTAATCAAGGAGGCAATACCACAATTCCTCTAAAAATAAAAATAAAAACAGGCCAGGCACTGGACTGCTAGTTGATGCTGTTCAATGATCCAGTCCGATTAGATAGCCGCTCATTTCGTATGAACCAAGAGCCCTTACTTTCGCCTTAAAGAATTTTTGGAGCATGCAGAGCAAAAGTTTCTGATAGCCCAGTGGAAATTTCAGTAGCCTTTGCTATGTATGCCCAATGAAAATGGCCAGTTGTGTTTCAATAACAGGGCAAACACCCAGTGCTTTTAATGATGATGATGATGATGACGACGACGATGTTTAGGGGTACTCTTATTTTCCTACTCATATTGAAATACTGCCCCTCAATGAGGCCAAACGTAGATTCACAAAATGTTTAGGGGTATGCGTACCTTCAGAAAAAAAAGCACTGAGTGCACCCATGATCAAACTTCTCAACCTTGTTTTAACTTAAAGCTTCAGGGAACTTTGATTCTGGACCAAATCTGTGGCACTGGGGAGAAAGGCATTTTCTAACCCTTTCCTGATTGAAATTGCTTTCTGGAAAAGCTGTCATTAGTTCCGGCAGGGGGTAAATGAGAATCCTGATGCCAGTACCTGACTTGTTTTGCCTAACTGTGACTTGCCACATTTTCAGAGAAGCAGTTTCAATTTGTGCCCACTTCCCTGTTTGCAGTGTCCATACAGAGTTGCATATGTTTGAGTAAACATGAGCAGGCTCGCTGTAACTGATTTATTGTGGTGTGGACTTTCATATTTTTGTCAGCTGTGTGCATTGTGCTGAGGATGGGCTTGCATGCGCGTGTATTGATACAGATATATAGATACTCGGTTGGAAACGCAGTGGAAGATAAAACAAACGACACATTTCTTAAAAACTAAAGATAACAGCAATCCAAAAATGTATTCTAATAGCTGTAGTAATAAATGCATGATGTAACCGTTTGCTGGAAACATCAAAGTATGAATGGAAGAGAATGGCTGTAAAAAACCCAATGGATGCTAATTGCTTTGAAGAGAACAGTACTACTCTCAATGAGTCAATATAATCTCTGCAACAGAATGTGAAAAGTTCTAATTTTGAGTGGGCCTCTCAGGCTTTAAGGCCCTTGTACTCCAAGACAAATCTATACTTTCTTTCCTGGTGATATTTCCATTACAGTGGTGCCCCGCAAGACGAATGCCTCGCAAGACGGAAAACCCGCTAGACGAAAGGGTTTTCCGTTTTGGAGGTGCTTCGCAAAATGAATTTCCTATGGGCTTGCTTCGCAAGACGACAATGCCTTGCGAGTTCCTGCGGGGTTTTTTTCCTTCCCTCCCTTTTTCTAAGCCGCTAAGCCGCTTATCAGCTGATCCGATCAGCAGATAAGCCGCTAAAAGCCGCTAATAGCGCTAATCCGCTAATCCGTCAATGGGCTTGCTTCGCAAGACGAAAAAACCGCTAGACGAAGAGAATCATAGAACGGATTCTTTTCGTCTTGTGAGGCACCACTGTATTGGTCATTTCTGATTTGCGCAGAGCTAAATTGGCAATATAGAATATAAACAGTGACATATAAAATGATGTTAAATTTCTGGCTAAAAAAGCTTTTTTAGTGCGTCTTGCTGTTCTGTTCAGGTAGCCTTTGAAGAAATGGACAATCACTCTTGGAAAAATGCTTCCTTCCTCCCTAGCAGTGACATTAGGCTTGTCTGAACTGTACGTAAAAATTATGGGGAGAAAGCTTGCTTTAAAAAAGGCCTTTGAAGCAGAGATTGTATGATGTATCCCTTAAGATGGAACAAGCGACCACATCGGTTTATGAAACAGCACCATTGTTTGAGAATTTCCTTTGCATTTCAAAAAAAAGATAACCTTGTTATTTTAAGGACTTGCATAAGTTAAAAGACAGGGTGGCCTTTACTAAAGCTCATTTAATTCTGATGCATTCAGTTGTTTTAGCAAGGAATGCTCAAGAGTGTGCCATACTTTGACTGTACCTGTCCTTGTGGTTTAAACCTAGATATTGTAAATATTATAGTATCACATTCTTTATATAAGTCATCAAGAGAGCAATACTGAGTCTATACTGTTTGTGCTGGGTGAATTTTCTATTTGCAATAACCGATTAAAGGAGACAGTACTTGAGAGGATGCTGCCTGGCCAGGCAGATTCAGAAGTTTGTATTAGTCATTCAGGCTTTATTCAGGTTTGCATACATTCATTCAGTTTCTTCCCATTTTAT
Source organism: Podarcis liolepis (assembly GCF_965112155.1). Taxonomy (NCBI): domain Eukaryota; kingdom Metazoa; phylum Chordata; class Lepidosauria; order Squamata; family Lacertidae; genus Podarcis; species Podarcis liolepis. The sequence continues at coordinate 97,031,447 of NC_139555.1, read as the reverse complement.
TTTAACATTGCATTTTAATATTTGTTAAAAGAGGAACACTCTTTCCTTTTAAAAAGCGGCAGGCTTTGATCTGCCAGAGAAATACAGCATTTTAAGCTTATTTATGATGTAGTTTATGTGGGTCTGAGTTAATGTCTCTTGGTGCTACCCTGTGTTACTTTCATCCTGTTAGTCAAATCCCTTGTAATAAGGCTGTTTTACAACCAGATTCTTCTCCGTCCTCCTCCAGCCATGACAACACTTCTCCCCCACACCAGCAAATTTAGTGTTACAGACACTAAAATGCACAAAGATAATTTGGGCTTGGCAACAGGATTATACTGTACAGATTTCTGTTTGATTATAAGGAAGTCATTTTATATACGGTTCTTTGAAATTTGGCAGCTCCACCTACTGAGGAAGGTTGGCTACTCCTTGGCCTAGACTAGAAAAATAAAAGAATCGACTTCTCCCACTTTGCCAAGACCCACCACCTGTGGGTACCCAGATGTTGTTGGACTACAACTCCCATCATCCCTGAGCTCTGGCCTTGCTAGCTAGGGGTGATGGGAGTTGTAGTTCAACAACGTCTGGGGACCCACAGGTTGAGAAAGGCTGCTCCAGAGTATGGATTGGGGATACAAATAATTATTAATGTTTGCAAGAACTCTCAAGATTCATTAACCAACAATCAAGGGTATAGCTTAATATAGCATTTCCACAAAATGCAGTGAGATCCGCAGCCATGTCGCAATAATTGGGCTGCCATAAATTAAACTGGGTTCTTAAAGCACTGCTTGCAGGAATTGTGAGAACAAAACCCCAGTGTCTTGTGTGAAAACTGTGCTGGTATCTATTTGGTCTTGTTGCACTGAAGCACAGGTGAATGCAGTAAAATGCTGACACGTGTTTTTCAGATGTTATCTCTCTTTCACCCACGTTGCTAAAGTCAATTGATTTTTAAGAAGTCCTGAGTAGTGTACACCTAGGTGCTTCACACCTGGGTTGTCACTGTATGGTCTGGATGACTGACATCTTTGGGTCTCTTTCTTTATGGTGAGAGAGAGAGAGAGAGAGAGAGAGAGAGAGAGAGAGAGAGAGAGATAATAGATGATAGATCTCTCTCTCTCTCTCTCTCTCTCTCTCTCTCTCTCTCTCTCTCTCACACACACACACACACACACACACCATAAAGAATATGGTCACACACACACACACACTGCTATCTCGGGTTACAGACGCTTCAGGTTACAAACCCTTCAGGTTACAGACTCCTCTAACCCAGAAATAGTACCTTGGGTTAAGAACTTTGCTTCAGGATGAGAACAGAAATCGCGCGGCGGCAGTGGGAGGCTCCATTAGCTAAAGTGGTACCTCAGGTTAAGAACAGTTTCAGGTTAAGAACGGATCTCCAGAACAAATTAAGTTCTTAACCCGAGGTACCAGTGTGTGTGTGTGTGTGTGTGTGTGTGTGTGTATCACATCACCATAAAGAGACCCAAAGATATCAGTCATCCAGACCATATGGTGCTATATATTGTGCAGTAGCTCAGGAGAACAAAACAAGCAGCTGAAATAGCGTCCTGTCTTCAGCCGGATGCCTTCTCACTTCTACAAGTTCCTTCGCTTTCTCTCCCCAAGCCAACATCTCCCTCCACTGGTAAAACGAAGTGCGCTCTCTCTCTCTCTCTCTCTCTCTCTCTCTCTCTCTCTCATATTATTCAGGTAGGTGCTGGATTAAACAGGTCTGCTAATGCAGAGACACCAGGGCACCATTTCAGCACTGAGCTGTGTTTGGATTGGAGTTGCCATGGCCTTTATCAAGAGCCACCCCTAGTGACACATCCAGGGCCAGGACTTGCTTTGACTTTGACTCTTCTCCAAGGGCTTTGCAGAGCACCTTAAGCAGGAAGGGGGGGAAGATGGAAGCTCTTAGAATCCCGATGTTCATTCCTTGCTCCTTTCAAAGCCGCTATCTGTAAGTGACACTTCATTTGAGGGGGGCAAAGAGCTCTCTGTTTTAACATGGTGATAAGTTTATATACATATATATATATGTACATACACATAAAAAAGAACATTGTGAGAGATTAAACCTACTGTTGCTGCTTCAGCTTCTTGCTATCTAAAAGGCACAGCAGCTGTGTCTGCCTGAGCAAGATAATGATAATAACTTAAAATGCGGAGAACAGATAAGTGATATATCTTCTTCGTGGCTTTCTTGTTGTTAAAGTAATATGAATTTACAGCCCAGACAAAACACTGAATTTGAAACACATTGTGGACTTTCTGATGTCAAATGCATCTCCTTTAGGAGTTGTGTGAATATATATTTTCTGGATGAGGAAGACTACAGAATAATACGGTTTTATTTTTAATTTGAGATATTTTTAGCTGCAAAATCTTTTTTCTTAAAAAACACACACACAATTGCAGTTGGCATTGCTTTGTTGCAGTTAACATATCTATTACCACTGGTGTAACAGACAAAAAGTAAAGCAGTGGCACATTTCATTATGAGGTTTGGAAGCAGAGGAGTCTCAGACTCTTTAGGGTCTGATCTTCGGGGCTCTCTGTCCAGTGCTGCTCTTGAACCACCTTTTGTGGTTCAAGAAATAAACTTCTGAGTGGTAGCTCAATGTATGGGGCTGTAAAAACAGTGGGGCAAACAGGAAAGTTGTTGGTGGATTGCTTACCAGTCAGTAGGAAAGTAATCTCCTACAGGTCTGGCTAGTAGGAATTTTTCAGCGGTTGCTTGTTGTTCACCTCTTGGGTGATACGTATCCCACCAGTCCCGAAAAGAGAATGAAGCATTGAAGCAAATCAACCTGCAGCCTTTTATTGAATTGCAACTCGGGCAAAAAAACAAACCAAACCCACACCTCCAGAGTTTAATAATTATTTAGTGAACATTCTTGGGTCACGAGGAAGGCTCTCATTAGAGTAGCAAAAGCTTTATTGCTTAGCAGCTTGTGAAGGTGTGTTTTGAAGGCAGGAAGGAGGGGAAATGGAAAAATACTAAATGCTTGCAATTGTTTAGCAGATGGTAGATTATTTTATTTTTAAAAAAATAGCTTTAAATGCCACGGGAGCATTCACAGGGTGTTGTGAGTGTGTGACTGTGCATGCACATATAAACACACTGGTTGGTTACACAAACTGGATTCGTGACCAGCGGTTCAACTGATACATTGGCACCCTGTTTGCAAAATTTAACAATTCCAAAGTACAGGTGCTCTTTCACTTATGCAAGATTAAATGTGCTGCCTTCAGCTGTACTTGAGGGTCGATTTCAAAAAATTCCGCTGGAAACATACATTTGTGCCATGTGTAGGTGGCAGTACTGAATCAGTAGCTCGTGTGCTTCTAGCTTGTGCTCCTTCTAAATATTCGAGGAGTGAGGTTATTACCGCTCTACACACATATAAAAAAGCTGTGAAAATGCTTTTTTTATAAAAGGTTTTGAAAAAATACATTGAATTTGGCATAGCGCACTATCGCCATCTGGTGTCACATTTGTATGATTGCACATTACAACATTTAAAACTTATTTGTAGCTGTATAGTCACAGGTCGCTCAACCATTGCTCCTGTGTTCTTTCTTCCACCAGATCGAGATAATCAGGTGACAGCAAAAACTGCAAAAAAAGGGCAGGCTTAGAACCTCTGGAATGTATTTTGTATAGTTAAGTTTTTACCTCCATCTTCAGTACATTTTTATTTTATTTTATTATTTTATTTTATTTTATTTTATTTTATTTTATTTTATTTTATTTTATTTTATTTTATTGCTATGGCTAGTGGCTGATGCAAATAAAGATTCTTCTGATTCTGGTCAATGGTTCAAAGTTGGCTTGTCTTGAAACTGGAGAGAGTTTGTCTCAGGTCAATATTCTAGGACTGGATGACACACCAAGGTGATGTGTCAGAGCAGAACCCTCCAGAGCAGATTTAGTGGGTGGAGAGGTGAGGAAAAGAGCACTGTTGCGCAAGCAGATCTCATTCTGTGCATGCAACAATCGTAGAATTGTAGAAAACGTATTCTCCCTAGCAGAGAGCGCATGTTGCGGTGGGGGATACAAGCCACCCCATTGTTGCTGGGCGGATTTGTGGAGGGATCCAGGCAGTGAATTGGTTAATTGGGTCGCTGGGGAGAACTGCTTGTGGCCAATTTTGAAGGAGGGGTCAGAGGTTTTAAATACTGGTCGCCCAACTTTGAGCGTTCTCTTGGCTGCTTGCACCGGATCACCCGCCCACCCTCTCTGTATTGGGGGGGTTGTTCGCTTGACCTTGCTATGCCTGTCATGGGGTCGTCTGCTTTGAGGCAGGGGCCTGGTAGGAATTTGTCCATTTGGCTGATTGGCTGGTGCCATTTGGTTTTGCCTACTGCGTAGCAAATCGTCACAACTTGTAAGGTTGGCGGTTAGGCATTGGTTCAAATTGGTTGGTGGAGGGGTAAGTGCCTACCCCTCCAATGGTGGTGCGGAAAGGGAATTCCGTTAAAGTAATCCAGGGGCTTGCCATTCTTTTCGTCCTTGTCCCTGGCATCGGACTTGGGCCGTTCAAGCCACCAGGAGCAGGAGGGTGAGAAGTGAGGGACTGAGGCCCAGCTTCATTTTCTCCCCAAAATTTGTTTCCCGGACTGGCTTTCGCTGGAATCCGGAAGTCCAGTTCTGTCCCCTGGGCAAGGACAGATAGTTGGAACCAATGCCTAAGCAACCACTCACTTGGATGTATTTAAATAAAGTTGTGGCCAAAATTGTGCCAAAAACCCAAACCAAAATTGATGTGTGATGTGTGAGTTATTGGGGGGTGGCTTGGGGACCTTGACACGCAATTGGTCAACTCGTCCAACCCCTGCAAAGCAAGATCACAGCTAAATGGCAGGTGACCATTCAACTCTCCAGTGAAGGAGAGTTTGACACCTTCTGAGATACTCTATTCCACTGTTGAACAGCACTTACTGTTAGAAAGGTCTTCCTAATATTTAGTTTCCCAGTACGTTTCTGAGCACAATTCAAAGTGTTGGTGCTGACCTTTAAAGTCCTAAATGGCCTTGGTCAGGTATACCTGAAGGAGCGTCTCCACCCCCATCGTTTTGCCCGGACACTGAGGTCCAGTGCCAAGGGCCTTCTGGCGGTTCCCTCGCTGCGAGAAGCCAGGTTACAGGGAACCAGGCAGAGGGCCTTCTTGGTAGTGGCACCTGCCCTGTGGAACGCCCATGCACCAGATGTCAAAGAGAAGAACAACTACCAGACTTTCAGAAGACATCTGAAGGCATCCCTGTTTAGGGAAGCTTTTAATGTTTAATAGATTATTGTATTTTAATATTCTGTTGGAAGCCGCCCAGAGTGGCTGGGGAAATTACTACTACTACTACTACTACTACTACTACTACTACTACTACTATTATAGTTGGAATCTCCTTTCATGTAATTTGAATCCATTGGATTGGGTCCTACCCTCTGGTGGAGGAGGAGACAAGCTTGCACTGTCTTCCATGTGACAACCCTTTAGATATTTGAAGATGGCTAACATATCACTTCAGTCTGCTCTTCTCCATGCTAATCATGCCCAACTCCCTCAACCGTTCTTCTTAAGGCTTGGTTGGTTTCTAGACCCTTGATCATCTTGGTTGCCCTCTTCTGTACACGTTCTAGCTTTTCAATATCCTTCTTAAACTGTGGTGCCCAGAACTGAACACAGTAGTCCAGGTGTGGTCTGACCAAGACAGAAGACAGCGAAATAAGCCTAATAATAAGCAGCAGCATACTGCTGATTCATACTAAGCTTGTTGAATTCTGTTCAAAGTTCTTTCAGTGTGAAACTATTCTCTCCAAATGGCATCTGTTAAAACTAGCATATAAAATGTACAAGCCTACATGAATGCTCTTCTGTCACACTTCATGACATGAAACAAAATTCAGCAAAAACTTCCTGCTGTTGGAGATGACCTCTTGTTTGTCATAAGCAGCCTAGCAAGTGACTATTTACACATGAGCTCATTTTCATGTTTTGGGGAAACAGATGGGTTGTAACATGCTAAAAATTATAAACATAATAAAAAGTATCACTACTAACTAGGGATGGATCAGTCTTAAGTTCATCTCCTTTTGTATCAGTTTGCGATTTATTAATTTCTGTATCAGTTTGTGATTTATTTCTTTTTAAAAAGTGAAACTTCATCAGTTTAGTACAGATTTCTCTGAATACACACACACACACACATTTTTGCATATAGCTTTTCTTAATGTGTACATTTTTTGCAAGCAATTTCTTTGAACATTTATGTTATTTTCACTATTATGTGCATTTTTATGCAGAGTTTTCACATATATGGGTACATATTTTTGTACACATTTTCGACTTGGAGAGCTGCGCAACAAAAGCTGGAAGACCGTGAATATAGAAGGGATAGCTGTGTTTCATTTCACATAGTGTTTGCGTAGGTGAGGTACGCATTTAAATCCTAAACAAAACAAAGTCCTCCTTCACCCCTAGTACCTCCCACTCGAATGAGATGATGAAGGATGCAGACCTGTACATGAAGGGCACATTGTTTTGATCTATCCTTTTCAAAAGTAATACCCTGTCCAGACTTCCGGGTTAGCACCACCGGCAATGGCGGATTTCCTCTGATCGGGAGGAATCCGCTCCATGGAAACCAGGGTCTGGACCGCCACGGCGAGGCGGAGACCCATTAAAAACCACAGGCGGGAGAAGCCTGTGGACGTGGGATTCGGCTGGCACCTTCTGCGCCTCCCCTACTCGCGGGGAAACCCAGTTTCGGGGTTCCGGAGCAACGTGGGGTGAGTGGCGCGGTGCTTTGAATCGACTGCTACTTTCACGGAGTGAAGCCGCATTGCTGTTGCCGGAGAGCACTGACTTTTTCCTGTGGACAATTGGATTTTAAACAACTACCTGTGAGTAGAACGGAAAATTGGATTTTTAAACATCGTAATTTGGCATCGAAACGGGAAGGTTTCAAACAGGAAGTCCGCCTTCCCCTTTTGTATATAGATTAAAGCAAAGACGTTGCAAACTAAAGTCTGGAAAGCCTTTTGTAAAGGATTAAATCTCCATCGGTTAAAACTACTAAACCCCCCTTGGAAGCAGGAGAAGAGGGGGGAAATTTTCAGACTGCCTAAGCCTGCAGGAGAGAGAGTGAAGGAAGATAAATTACCACTGCCTTGAACCTGGGAACGGGCTGTCAGTAAGATCGATCATTGACTGTGAATAACGTATGTTGACAGATAGCTAAATAAGAGAAATATATTGTTTCCATTGTTTCCTTTTGCACTTGAAAAGAAGCAAATGTAACTGAAAATTGATCCAACTTTGTTGCTGGATTTTTGCTTAAAAGGACGGATACAAACAGAAACTGTTTCCTCTAGAGGGAGTTTTTGAAACTGTTGCAGGAGTGGATCTGGGGAATTTTCCAGCTGCAGAGATTAAAGACCGTGGGAAATTGAGATTGACCTTGGACAAGAATGTTGACAGAAGAAGCCCCAGTGATTGCATCTTGCAAGACAAGTGCTTTATTGGAACAGCTTCATAAGAAGACGGATATGATGATTATTAAAATTGACAATATGGGACAAAAAATGACTGAGTTGGGACTAAAAGTGAATACCTATACAGAAATAACTCAGGATTTGATTCAGGAATCTGTTTCAACATTGCAAGCTGTGGAGAAGAAGAAGGAGAAAGTTGTTGTTGAACCTCAAGTAATTCAAGTGGACAGAGCCCTGGCCTTACAGAGGCAATTTGACGAACATAAGCTGTTGCCATTTACGATTGAATCCAGAGAAAGCCAGATTTGGAGGGATGGAGTCCCGTTTGGATTGGAGAAGGAAAGTTGGATAGATCCCCTTATGCAGGTTTGGGATCTGGATTTGGGTCAGGGGGAGATTGGAGTTGTGGGGGCCTTTAGCTTTGGAGGAGGGACTTTGAAACATGCTCTGAAATATCGTTTGGACTTTAGTTCGGACTATGGAGAATGGGCTGACCTGTCGAGAAGGAATAATGATATTGTTAGGTAGGAGTTTCCCCGAGACCCACTCCTCAGTGCCAAAGGAAGGAAACTAAGAACAAGATCAGCAGAAGACAAAGTGAAGCTCATGTATAGATATGAAGAAGACCTGCAGAAGGGACATGGAAAAGAGTTAAGAGCCTCAGATAGAAGATCACCAGGTTGATGGACCATATGGAATTGATAGAAAGGACTGACAGAATCCGAGTCCAGGGAGAAGAGATGGTGGAAGAAGATTGGAAAAAAGTTTTTAAAATTTATTTAGAGAAATATTGTTAAATTAATGAGTGTTAGAAAAAATATTGGAATGAAATTATACGGCTTTAGTAGAATATAAGGAGTTAAGTAAATATAAGTTTTAGGATTTTAATGGTAAGATAAGGTTAAAATAAATTAAGACAATTAAATGACAGAAAATAGTGAAAGATGGAAAGGATTTGATGGCTTTAGCAGAAATGTTATAAAAAACTAAATAAAAATAGATTGTTAACGGATCAAAGTGGAAAATTTAAGGTTAGACTGTCTTAAGTTAAATTTTAGAACGAAAATTGAGAAAGATGGAAAGGACTTGCTGAAATAGCTAATTGAACTAGACTACAAAGAAGGGAGGTGTGAGGAGGTCGGTGAAACAAGTATATGAAAGGTAAAGACCTGGAAAGGTTGGATGTGTTTTTAAATGTTTTTGTTCTTTTTTATCATTGTTTTATTGCATTGTTTTTTGTTTTTTGTTTGTGTTTTTTTATGTATTGTAAGGTTTTCTTTTGTTTAATTTTCTTTTGTTCTTTTTCTTTTTCTGTAACTTTCAAACTCTTAATAAATATCATTTTTAAAAAAACCAAAAGAAATACCCTGTCCATCACTTGCACATCACAAATCTTTTTTTTTTTTTTTAACTAAGAGAAGCCGCAAAGCATCTTGATTCCTGGCCCTTAATCTCTAAAATGAAAGTCTTGTTATGCATTCCAGTCCTGCATGCTATATACTCAGGTCTGGGTCATTTTTGCCTTAAAGTCTAGCTGAGTGGAAATAACAGTTGGATTTCCTTGCTGCGGTCTCATTTGGGGGCACCTATTGCAATTCTGCAAAAACTTTATCTTGGCATGAAGGCTGAGGCTTGTGATTTTTTTATCCTAACTGTTGAGGCTTTCCAGAGCACCTGGGTTATTCTATCAGGTGTTTTGATCCTATATGCTGTGGGACACTTGCAGTGCAGCAGCTATTATCCATAGTGCATGTATTTATCAAATCCGTGTATAAAAACAATTTTTGCCAGGTTTATTGTTCTATCCGTGGCAGCAAAGGACAAAGTTGAATGCAAAGTTGCTTTTATCTAAATGGCTCTAGTTTAGATCATGCCAGCTAACAGGACAGTTGAATCCAGTTTCAGTACAGCCTGTAATCAATTGTTAAGTTTAGGAATGAAGCACAAAATGTTACAATAGATATAAGAAGAAAAACACTGGTGTGTGTTGTTGTGTATTGTCGACTACAAATGTATTGACTCTTCTAAACTGCTTCCATTATTATGTTTTACAGGGTATTCCATGGGTATTCCAACAGTAGACACTAGTAATACTATTTACACTTAGTGCACAATTTACAAATCAGGGTTTGCTACATTTCTGGTTAAAAGGGGCAGGAATGAATAGTAGCTAATGATTCTGAAGTATGTACTTACCAGTGGGAGGACTTGCTCCTTACAACCATTGAAAAGTTCATTTCTGCCTCTACGAACAATGAAACAATGAAACGCTATTAAAGGGTTATAATTTCATGTAGAAACAAGCTAGTGATCCATTTATTAAGAAGGATTCCAGGCTGAACATATGGGAAGCCACTTTATACAGAGTCAGACCATTGGTCATAGAATCATAGAATCATAGAATCATAGTGTTGGAATAGTCCACAAGGGCCATCGAGTCCAACCCCCTGCCAAGCAGGAAACACCATCAGAGCACTCCTGACATATGGTTGTTAAGCCTCTGCTTAAAGACCTCCAAAGTAGGAGACTCCACCACACTCCTTGGCAGCAAATTCCACTGTCGAACAGCTCTTACTGTCAGGAAGTTCTTCCTAATGTTTAGGTGGAATCTTCTTTCTTGTAGTTTAAATCCATTGCTCCGTGTCCGCTTCTCTGGAGCAGCAGAAAACAACCTTTCTCCCTCCTCTATGTGACATCCTTTTATATATTTGAACATGGCTATCATATCACCCCTTAACCTCCTCTTCTCCAGGCTAAACATGCCCAGCTCCCTTAGCCGTTCCTCATAAGGCATCGTTTCCAGGCCTTTGACCATTTTGGTTGCCCTCCTCTGGACACGTTCCAGTTTGTCAGTGTCCTTCTTGAACTGTGGTGCCCAGAACTGGACACAGTACTCCAGGTGAGGTCTGACCAGAGCAGAATACAGTGGCAGCCCAGAATTGCATTGGCTTTTTTAGCTGCCGCGTCACACTGTTGGCTCATGTCAAGTTTGTGGTCAACCAAGACTCCTAGATCCTTTTCATGGTCCATATAGCTCGGTGCTGTATTGCCTGTAGTGATTAAGGTTGCCATATTTCAGAAAGTGAAAATACAGTGGTACCTCAGGTTAAGTACTTAATTGGTTCCGGAGGTCTGTTCTTAACCTGAAACTGTTCTTAACCTGAAACACCACTTTAGCTAATGGGGCCTCCTGCTGCCGCTGCGCCACCACGGCACGTTTTCTGTTCTCAACCTGAAGCAAAGTTCTTAACCTGAGGTACTATTTCTGGGTTAGTGGAGTCTGTAACCTGAAGCATATGTAACCTGAGGTACCACTGTATGAACAGAAAAGTCATTGAGCTTTTTTAAGTAAAGTGGTTCCCCCCCCAAAAAAGAGTTTTAGAGCCCCCCCCCCAAACCACAGAAATATCCACAGACAAAATTTCCTGACATTAAAGGGGAATGCCCAGATGCAGTTTCCGATGGCATATGGCAACCCTAATAGTGGCACTGGCTCTCTGGGATTTCAGATGGGCGATACTCCTTAATATACCTTAGAGATACAGGACTGTCCCTTGCATGGTAAGTAGGATTGATGTACTGGCAGCGGGGGTGGGGTGGGGGCTGTGCCCAGCACTAGCAGCAGTAGTCAACAGCCCACTGCCTGGCCAAACCAGCTGCCTCCCAAAGATGCTCTCCAACACGTCCCTTTCTAGAGTGAGCCAAGAGGCAGGGAAGTTGAGGCACAGGACCACACTGCCACAGCTGCTGTTGCTGCCAAAAAGTGGGATGGGGGGGGGAGCGGAAAGAGAGAGGAGGCTGCAGCTGTTGCTAAAAGTGTAGCAAAGAGAGAGGGAGAAGCAAACCAAACGGGGAAAGGAGGGGATGCCACTGCAACCATTGTGAAGAGGAGGAGGGGTGGCAGAGTTGAAGGCAACCAAAGTTCTACACAGTGTGATTAGATCTGGGACCTTCTCTTGCCCCTGCCCGCCCCATGGCCCTGCGAAGTTACCAGGGGTTGTGCCAGGGGCATTCTGCGTTCAAAGCATCTACCCCTGAGTGGTGGCCCTTCTAAGCTCAGTGCAGTTATTGGGAAGTGACAAAGTTGTGAACTGTGCAACATGGTTCACTCTTTGAGGGACGTATCCATGGAGGTGGGCATCTGAGAATGTTTTTGGAAAGCAGCATCAGTGGAGATTTGCCCTAGATCCATCCTTCCTTCCAAATTACTCATTAGAAAACACATTAGAAAACAGTTTGGAAAGAGCAATTCTGAACACATTCAAGGGGGGGGGGGAGAGATTTAAGCAGTCTCTTCCAAATCTACCTTCCTCTGCTCAGGCTTGCAGAATGCTCAAGCTCCTCTTGCTTAAGAGAAAAGAATTATAGAGCTCCCATCTTATCATTGGCTAGTTTGATCCCTGTGTCTTCATATGGATTCCTTCACTCACAAAATAGATTGTTTATATGATGCAGAAGGTTTAATCAACCCTAAACAAATTCAAATTGGTTGGATTTAACTGCATTCAACTATGCCATAGTTTTTCACTGGGACATAGTATAAACTTCTAATTTTACCTGGATTGCACCCTCTCTCTGTGTGTGGACTGTGTGTAACCGCAGCCCCTTTCCATCCCAACAAATATGAATCAGTTAGCAGATACGTTAAAAGTTTTTTTACTTCACTTACCACTGGACTTCTTAGACAGCTGCCTTTAATCAGAAGATTATTTAGGCCGTGTTATGCTGTTCCCAGACACTTAAAACATTTGACTGGTGTCTCATCTTGGCTGAATAATGCTGCTTCATTAATTTTAGCGAGAGGGGTGCATTGCTCAACTCTTGAAAGCTCTGTTATTACTATTTCAACTTGCCCTGCACCATCAGTTCACCATTTTGTCCTCCTCCTACCTTTAGTAAAACAGCAGTGACTAAACCCTCAGGCGGAATTTACCTTAAGTGGTGTTTGATAAGCTGCTTACCTGAGAAAACCCCCAACAGAGTTCAGTTGAAGGCACCATATTGATGTCTACTAGGTAGCTGAGATACGTTCTTTCAGTACAGCAGGAGAGCCGTCACGTTATTCGTCCCATTCAAGGCTCTGTCCTCGATCTTTTGCACGTGAAGATGAACAGGGCTTTCAGGATTCAGCTGTGCTGGTGCACCAGGCTTTCAGAACAGAATTCTTCCCCAGTGCCACTTGTTTGACTACTAATCAGTGGTTCATATTTTCCTGTTGCTTGTTTGAAGCATAAATGGCGAAAGCTTTGGAAACTCGAAGCAGTAGCCTGAAGATTAGCTTTAGATTGGCTGGATATTGGGGGGGGGGGGGTAGAGAGGAACAGAAGGGCGCATTTTAATCCTTTCACCCCTTCACATTCCAAACTAATCTAGTTCTTTCGTACACTAGATGTAACAATAGACATGTCTATGGCGCATCAAGCCAAATAGGTTAAAACACACACACACACACACACCCCTTCAAGCAACACAGAGATAAATCTTCCTTAGTGAAAGCTTTCGGCTTTTGTTCAGAGCTGGGAATGCAATTCAGACCTTTACTTTTTGGGGAGCAGGATGTTTACATTAATGCGTCCTATGACAGACTTGCTTTCTTGTAACTGTGGCTGGAAGGTTTTAATTTACTCAGACTTTTTTTCTCTTTCTTTCTTTTTGACTAACTTGAAGGCCGCAGTATAACCCCCAGATGGAAGGAAAAGTGAGTGGAATATGTAATTGCAGAATAGATACTTTTAGAACAACCTACCACCCCACTAATTATTGTTTATTCCTAGGGCACATTATATACTTTTAAAAGAAGCAGACAGATCTTTTAGTAGTGCAGTTCAGTATTTCCTGAGGTTCATCATTGCTTCTTGTCTTTTGTCCCCACCCCACCCAGTTTAGCCAGTAACAGGTGCCATAGATCAGCATAATACTGTGGTGTTACTAGAATGCTTAATGTCAGAGGGTTTGATTGACATGAGAGTCCCAAGCAAAGGCCAACCTCTGCCAGTTCCCTAGCAAACCTGTTACTGCTATGGCTTTCTTTATCCAAATATTGGCAAAAGGTTTGATGTGTGATGCAGATGGTATTTTTTATATATATAATTGATCTATTAATTTCAAACTTAAAGACTCTTATTTTTTTCCTGGCCAGGAGATTATACAATGCAAGTGTGCAGCTTTTATTAGGACATATGAATACAGTCCTGGTTTATTCGAATCTGTTTTGCTTGCCAAAGGAGGCCTGGCTTGAACCGGGAATGTTTTAGCCCAAAATTAATTTTTGAGGTGGGTGGAGCAGTGCCAGGGGGACTGTTGGCAGTAGCTGGGAAAAGGAATGGGAACGGAATGTCTCTCCACTTTGGAGTTTCACACCTAATAAATGCTCTTTATGCCCGCGTGGTAACGGAATACTCCACATTATGTGCATGAATAAAAGCAACATTATGCTTATCTCAAATTCTGTCTGTGCTAAATCTGTTTCTGGCTCTTTCCTTACTACCAAAGATGAGCAGAACATTTTATAATCAACTTAGTCTCTCCCCGGTTGCCAGTTTACTCTCCAGGTCTGTGATTTTGATGATGAGAGGCATGTGTGCTCAGGCACATGCACTTATGTGTGTTAAAACAGTTGCATAATACAGCTTTTTGCATGCACGGAAGATCTTGAAAAAAGTGCAACCTCCAGTCAAAATACAAGGTCTTAAGAATGTGTTGCAACCTGATGCCCTGGTTTAGCATATGTCTGTCTGACTATCTAGAGCTTTTTTAGTCCTGGAGGCTTCAGGCGGCGCTTTGAGTTGAAGTACAGTTGGCCCGCCACTTATGCGAGGGTTTGGTTCTGGGGCTCTGTGCACAAAAGCAAAATAGTGGGATGCCCCCCTCCCCACAAGGTGAAGGGCTGTGTATTAGGCTCGGGAAAGGTTGTGGGACACACCCAGAGCCCTTGCACCTCCTTCCCAGAGCCTTGTAAGCAAAGAAAACCTAATGGGTGTGCAGGTAGAACCCTAAAATTGTAGAGTTGGGAGGGATCTAGTCCAGTGTTCTTCAATGAAGGAATATGCAGCTGTCCCATACGGAGACTGAACCTTATAATATTAATAAAAAAATTATTATTTATACCCCACCCACCTGTCTGCGTTTCCCCAGCCGCTCTGGGCGGCTTACAGTATATATTAAAGGTAAAGGTAAAGGGACCCCTGACCGTTAGGTCCAGTCGCAGATTACTCTGGGGTCGCGGTGCTCATCCCGCTTTACTGGCTGAGGGAGCCAGCGTACAGCTGGTCATGTGGCCAGCACGACAGCCGCTTCTGGCGAACCAGAGCAGCGCACGGAAACACCATTTACCTTCCTGCCGGAGCGGTACCTATTTATCTACTTGCACTGTGTGCTTTCAAACTGCAAGGTTGGCAGGAGCAGGGACCGAGCATCCTCTGTCACAGGGATTCGAACCGTTGACCTTCTGATCGGCAAGCTCTAGGCTCTGTGGTTTAACCCACAGCATCACCCACGTCCCTACAGCTTATATTAAAACATAGTAAAACATCAAGCATTAAAAACTTCCCGGTACAGGGCTGCCTTGAGATGTCTTCTAAAAGTTGTGTGGTTCTTTATCTCCTTGGCATCTGAAGGGAGGGTTTTCCACAGGGGGGGTGCCATGACCTTGGCATTATCAGCACCACACTCTAACCAACTGAGTGATGTGAGGAAAATAAATAATTGGAGAGCAGGCAATGGTGGGTTTTCCCCACTCTCCATTTATTTATCTACACAGAAACACACCTGCCCCACACATTAAGGTTGTGACCATGTATGTAAAGTGAGCGTAAGTTGTGGGCCCACCATATTACAGAACACACACTTAACAGGGAAGGTAGCAATCATAAAATCTTATATGTAGAGTTAAAAACCTGAGGCCTCTTGCGCATTGATGCTTGCCGCTGATCCCCAGCCTCAATAACTACAGTGCATAACTCAGCGTGTGCAGTGTATTCTGACAAATCCCAAATCCTGAACTGAAGTGGGGTGCCCTAGAGGGATTCTGCGCTTGTCCAAGGTGAAGCAGGGTTGGTTCAAGGGTCCCCAGTTCTGAAATTTGTCAGGATCCATCTTCTCAGAAGGGGGCTAACACACCTTCAAATTCAGTACCATTCTGCCGAAGTTATAGATGGTTCTTTTATGTATTTATTCATTAAAATATGTCTAGCAAAATAATTTTGGGCTTATTTGTGTGGCAGGCTGTCAGGGCTATTATGCCTGTAAATTTCATCCAGTTCTGTGAAAAAGAGGGTGGGGGGAGACTTCCAAGGGAGTCTGTTCCACTGACAGTAGAATGTGAAATCTGGTAGTATTTACCTTGGGTATTCAGTTGGCCCCAACCACCTAAACATCTGCCATAGGTTTGGGAAGTGTTGAAGCTAGTTTCCATATTATTATATTTACCTTACTGTATATATTATATATTTACCTTATGAAAGCTAAATTCATTTAGCTTTCATAGGGTGATATCATGCTGTTTGCCCACTAATGGAAGGAACCTGACAGCAGAATAGGGAGCAGGGTCAATTTTTAGCATTGCAGCCCCCTTTCCCTCTAAATTTGCTCTGGAGCATTCCCTAAATATGAAACTGGTTCTGATATTACAGGTTTGCCTAGAATCTTCTTGAATTTTCCTTTCATAGTCTGTGTTTAAATGTTTTGGAGGTTGTCCTTGGACAAGAGATCAGTTTATGAATCTTTCAAGGTGCAACAGTCAAAATGTTAGATTACTGTTACAGTATTTATTTATTTAACCTTTGTGTCTATCAACTTTGCAAAACTGCCTCAACCTGTCACATTCTTACAGTCTTCTGCTCCTGAAGTTGTTATATAAAACACAGATTTTTGAAAGGGAGTATGGTCGGTTTTGAAATTGCTTGAGGGAGATCTTCAACTTAATTAATGGTGAACAGCTAGGCCAGCCTTTCTCAACCTTGGGCTCGCCACTGTTGTTGTACTACAACTCCCATCTTCTCTAGCTAGCAGGACCAGTGGGCAGGGCTGATGGGAGTTGTAGTCCAACACCCAAAGTTGGGAAAGGCTGAGCTAGGTGATGATGCTAGATCTGTCACTCTGTAAACATTAATGTAAAATTAAGCAACACGTTTTTCTCCCCACCCTGCCCTGGGCTGGATACAAGAAGATGGTACTTGTTGGGGGATTTGTGATACCTCGGGTTAAGTACTTAATTTGTTCCGGAGGTCCGTTCTTAGCCTGAAACTGTTCTTAACCTGAAGCACCACTTTAGCTAATGGGGTCTCTTGCTGCCGCTGCACCGCCGGAGCACGATTTCTGTTCTCATCCTGAAGCAAAGTTCTTAACCTGAGGTAATATTTCTGGGTTAGCAGAGTCTGTAACCTGAAGCGTATGTAACCTGAAGCGTATGTAACCTGAGGTACCACTGTATAGCATTCTCTGTTCTAATTCTTTCTTTTTGATGAAAATCAGTAGCTGTTTTACCTAAGGTATGAACTTTCCCACTAAAAAGTTAGGGATTCCCTGTGATGCATTGTAGGATATGAGAACACTTCGCCCTTAATTGAAAGTATTCCCTTTTCTCTGTGAGTATCACAGTCAGTGACTTCTCTTGAGCAGCTAATTAGTGCGATTATTTCGCAGCTGCATTAGTTTCACCGCAAAGGTTTTTTCTCTTGTTTTATCAAAAGGATCAGTCTCCCTGGGAATGTTTCAACCTGACAGGCCTGAAACAGCAAGATGGTCATCATTCTCCACCCCTACCCCCATCCATTTGGGCGGCGGGATGTTGGAGGGAAAAAAATAGTTCGGTCTGAAATGTAGGTTTAAACTTTTTTGGGTCTTGAAATACTCACATTTCAAACTACAGATTATTGACGTGAAGAATGAAAATATGCTTATTTAGATATGTTAATGTACAGCTCTGGATGTTAATTGGGGAGGATGAGACTTTGCTCTGTTTGTCTATCTTTTATGGCTAGTGGAGCACTCTTAACAATTTCTGTCCCTATTTGGGGGTTTTCTCAAAACATACACAACTTTTCCCTCCTAGAAATGAATCCTAATTTGTTTTCAATAGCAAAATCTATAGGGATAGAATCCATGGATGTCCTTAATATTACCTACCTTTGCTGAGAAATTTGTATGGTTCCCTGAAAGTGATTACAGTGGTACCTCGGGTTAAGTACTTAATTCTTTCCAGAGGTCCGTTCTAAACCTGAAACTCTTCTTAACCTGAGGTACCACTTTAGCTAATGTGGCCTCCCGCTGCCGCAGCGCCATTGGTGCACGATTTCTGTTCTCATCCTGAAGCAAATTTCTTAACCCAAGGTACTGTTTCTGGGTTAGCAGAGTCTGTAACCTGAAGCATCTTTAACCCGAGGTACCACTGTATTGATTAAAAGGGAACCATAGGCTGAACTTCATTTTTTGCAGAGGTGGAAATGCTCACCTAATGTTCACTTCTGAAAACTCCCTTATTTAAATTTCTATTTTAATTGCATATATATATATTAGGGGTGGGCAGTATATCGATACTTTATCTCTTATCGGTATGAACTCCAGACCGCAATAAAGGTTTCTCATACACACACACACACACACACACACACACACACAAAGTCAAACCTTGGTTGTTGAACATAATCCGTTCTGGAAGCCCATTTGGCTTCCAAAATTTTCGACAACCGAGGCATGGCTTCTGATTGGCTGCAGGAGCTTCCTGCACTCAAGTGGAAGCCGTGTCAGACTTTTGGCTTCCAAAAAATGTTTGGAAACCGTAACACTTACTTTCGGGTTTGCGGCGTTCAGGAGCCAAAACGTTCCAAAACAGAGGCATTTGGGAACCAAGGTTTGACTGCAGACTTAAACTCACTTTCAAGTTCAGTGAGCGAAAACTCACCCCACAACTTCTCCCCTTCACATAAGTGGCAATTAGCTTCTTTGATTACATGCTGTGGAATCAATGTGTGGTACTGGGTTACTTCCATTTTTATATGCTTTGATGCAATATGCCAGCAGATTAAATTTAGACCAGAATGCACTTGTGTGCTTGTTTGCTGGAGGTCTTTTCAGAGATTTAGGGTGAAATATTTACAGTAGTCCTAGGATTGTGCTGTTGTTTAAGAAGTATCTGAAGGTCAAAAATATGCTCATGGTGATTGGCCATGACCCAGAAATACATGCAGAGTCCATGTGCACTGTGGCTTTCTCAGGCAATAACTCCCTTGCAGAATATTAATAATAAAAAAGCAGTTTCCATGTTTGTCATTTTATCAGCTGTGAGGGTGCATTTCTGCCTTACTACATGAAATCAATCAAAACAAGGGACCCAGAACGGTAATTCAGGGTGCAGTCCTATACCCAATTTCCTTTGAAATCAAACCTTTTTTTTAGTAGTAGACATGTATAGGGATTGCACAGTTGATTTGATTGTTTTGAAACGGTTAGCTCCACCACCAGACTTTTTGACAAAAAGGAACCTTGTTTGAAAGGAGAGAAAAATAGAACTTATTTATATATATATGTCATGGATGCTTTAGCTGAGATTCCTGCATCGCAGAGGATTGGACTGGAGGGCTCTCAGGGTCCCTTCCAACTCTACAATTCTAATGATTCTATGAGACATGCACCTAAACTATAGTGGTTATAAAATCATTTGAGTGCTTATCACGCAGCAGTATTTAACTATGCCTATCAGAGCTGTGCGTTAAGTTTTGAACGATGCATTCAGAGTTGAACTTGAAAGGGAAAGGTATGAATTTTACATAACCAGGCTGCTAAGACCCACTGACCGAGCAACTAGTTAAAAATCTCAGCCCTTGCTATGTATGCTTTGACAAAGATTCCCTTCCCCTGGCGCATGTGGTCTCTCCCACCCCCAGTGCAAGTCTACCGAGTCCAGCCAATGCAATTGATGAGTAATGGAACTATCTGTGTCTTCTGGTCTTTTCCCCCAGCAGCTCTGAGCACCCTGGAGCTTCGAAGCCCCCACTAAGCTCCTCCAGTATGACATCACGGATTTTGCTACGACAGCAGCTCATGCGTGAGCAGATGCAGGAGCAGGAGCGCCGAGAGCAGCAACAGAAACAGCAAGCAGCCCAGTTCATGCAGCAGAGAGTGGCGCTGAGTCAGACACCAGCCATCAACGTCAGCCTCCCAGCCAGTCTCCCTCCTGCTACTCAAGTGCCAATGGAAGTCCTCAAGGTATGTGAAGTTTCCAACGTGGGGCTCTGGAGCTCCATTAAGAAGGTTGTCTCTCTCTATACAATTAGCATGAGTGTTTCTAAAAGTGGTTCACCTATAACAGTGTGATCAATTTCATCGCCCGTCCCCTTTTTGGAGCTGCTGTGCTTTTCCCCAGGTAAGTCTAACCAGGGCCAGGAAATGAAAGCTACGTTTTAGAAAAAGAAAAGCATTTAAGAACAAAAAGGGTGAGTTTTTCTTCAGTTGAAAAAATGGATGTGAAACACACGGTTTTAAAAACTGCCCCCCAAATTTCAGACATTTAAAAAAGAAGGACTTACCCGAATTCTTGCATTTTCAGATTTCCTGGTTTCTGTGCAATAAGTGTTAAGAAAAAATACCGGCGAATAGCTTTGTTCAGAAACTTAGGAAAGATCCCGCACAAAGGATTGTTTCAGAAAGCCTTAATCTGGAATACGGTCTTTTGCTGTTTGCCACTAGTAATCCTTTTTTGCTCAAATGACTTCATTTCTTTTTGTAGCTTTTGTGCTCTTTCCTCGTCCAGTGTCCTAATTACTGGGGAGAATCTGTATCTGGAACAGACAGAAATGCAGACTTCTTCACTTCACCGCAGTTGGGTTAGACCAGCTACCGCAGAGTAGCGCAATTACTTTTAAGCGACACTCAGAATTTGAAAATAATTTATGTAACTCCAAAATTCAGAAGAGATGCTGCAATTGGGTGTTAGTTTTACCCCCCCCCCCCCGCTTTTGCACCTGCGACATATATAAACCGTATTTTCCCCACTTAAATGGATGGTTGGATAATTTTCACTGCTGTGTGTCCACATGTGTGCTGCAATATAGCAGTGCCTATGGCTCTCCAACAATATAGTTAATTGGGTACTTTAAAAGTAAAGCTTAGTTTGCAAATGCAGAGAGACTACTTCAGTTAAAGCAGGGGTAGGAGAACCTGTGGCTCTCCAGTTGTTACTGAAATACAACTCCCATCAGCCCCAGCAAGTATCATTAGTGGCCAAGCATGATGGGAATTGTAGTTCAGTACCATCTGGAACACACACGTTTTCCACCCCCAACTTAAAGCACATTAACAACTATTAGCAATGGCTGTTGTGGTGGCATTGGTTATGTTAGGTGGCATAGCAAGGTCACAGGTGAATTTGCAGGAGTCGACCCTACATGTCTTTGTAGAATTAGGTCTGAGAAGGTGGCTGCACAGGATCATATTCTTGGAACGTGAGATGTGTGGGATAAGCTTTTGATGGAATGCAAGGCAAGACCATGGTCTAGAAACTGCATAGAACATATGTACTGCATCTAATACACAACCTGATCTTTTGTCTTGTTCCTTGTTGGGTAAAGCACTCTGAGAAGGTTTTATCATCTTTTGTGAACTCGGATGAAAGTAAATGACTCCAATGAAAAGAAATGGGCATGTGGATATATGAAGCAGCCTCATTCTGAGGCAGACCTTTGCCAATTCTGCTCACTGATAGGGGGATCTGCAAAATGTGCCCCTTTTTGTAAACCAGGGATCACCAACAGGCAAACTTGGAATTTTGAGGGAATGTTGTGACTGCTCTGAAAAAATGCTGCCCCAGAGGGTGTCCATTCACAAAATGGCTGCCTCCCTAATAAATTAACATAAAAAATGAAGCTGTTTTATACAGTGTCAGACCATAGGTCTACTTAGGTCAGTGTTGCACTCCACAGGGTCTCCAGAGACTAATAAAAAAAATAAAAATACAAATACAAATTCAAGTCTTGCTATCCAAAATCCTTTTAACTAAAGAGGCCAGATATTGGATTGGGGACTTGTTGCATATAGGTTATGAGCTTGACCATTGATTTCCATTCCATGTGTGGTCTGTATGTGCTGTGTCCGTTTCTTGTAGTGAAGTGACGGCAACTAATGACTATTCATTTATTTATGAGAATTATATGCTGCCCTTCATCAAAAGATCTCGGGGCAGTTCACAGAGTAAAATACAGGATAAAAACAAGAAAATGAGTAAAACAAAAACAGCAAAACAATAACCCCCCTAGAGCATGAGTCTGAAATTAAAACTTTTAGAGGGTGTGAATATTTTTGTGCATAAGTGAACAACCTCAGTGCGTGAGATTTAAAGCTTTGCAGTACATTTGTTTAGAGTTGGAAAATAGTTACCATAAAGTCTTTGTGCAGAAGCTATAATTAGACGCTTTAGATTAATGTAGGTTTTAATTCTATACCGTAAAATCCTGCGGTTAATCCTTGAACTCTCTTGAATTCAGCAGGGGCCTGCCTGTCAGTTCTGATCTGAAATGGTTTGTCATCTCTTTCTCCATCAGTCTGATCTTGACTATGACAGATCTTATGCCAAAGTAGGGACTGAAAGAAATGTTGTAAATTCTTGCTGAGTAAGAGTAAATTGTAACTGACGAGACCACCAAGTGATTTGTCTATCCAATAAGCAATATGTCCACCCAGCATGAATTTAATATTGAAACACTACGGGGAGGTCCTATGCATGTCTACCAAGAAATAAGTCCTATTGAATGCAATAGAACTTCCTTCCAGGTAATTATGTGTGTTGGATTGTATCCTATGCAACTAGAAGGAGTGCTAATTTATGGACATGTGCAATTTAGAATTAGATCTGAGCCAAAATGTTTTCCTAATTTTATCTCCCTAGTTTACAGGCTCCAGAACCTAGGGCACTTTCGGCTATTTGGGAAGGATACAAAAAGTGGTGAAATTTGCAGTGAACATCAGTAGCAATGGTGCACCACAACATTGCTATGGTTGGTTGTTGGCCACCATGTTTCCTTTTCATGGATTACTGGCGTGAGCATTCCTGAGGACAATTATTCCTGCTCTCTGAGAATCCTGAGAACAGAAACACAGCAACCTCCAGCCACTAAGATGTCGGGGAGCAAAATTGTAGCTCCCAAATCTTGAAACAGATGGTGGCTGCAATAGACAATATGAGGTTTAGGGGTCATATTTCACTCCCCAAGGTCCACCATAGTTTGAACTTAATAATTCTTTTAATAGAATTTTGTATTGGCTCTAATTCTAATAATTACAATGAAAATCTGCAAGAGGCAGGATTGTTGCAAGGGGGGAGCTGAGTCTGAGAGAGTGGGGCTTCATCGTTTGAACTGGGGACTTCGTAGCCAAGACATTTTGGCACCTGAGGCAGGCCCCAAAATGAAACCCTCCTCCCCGCCAGGGAAGAAAGGGTGAGGGAAGATCTACATCAGAAACAAGGGAGGAAAGAAAGATGGACATCAGGATCTGCTACTCTGGTGGATCCTGCTGCCTGAGGCAGTTGCCTCATCTTGTCTCATGGGTGGGCCGGCCCTCTTCCGGGATCATAACCTTTTCCCCCCTTCAA
Source organism: Podarcis liolepis (assembly GCF_965112155.1). Taxonomy (NCBI): domain Eukaryota; kingdom Metazoa; phylum Chordata; class Lepidosauria; order Squamata; family Lacertidae; genus Podarcis; species Podarcis liolepis. Next base: position 97,008,372 of record NC_139555.1, on the reverse strand, counting down.
TTTTTTTTAATGATTTTCACAAAATTATAAACACACAAACAAATAAAGAAACAAACATAAAACATAATCTTATTAACATTGTTAAGTGACTTACTCGTATCCCCCTAGTCGAATTTCAATGCATATCATTTTAACAGTTTTCCAAATCAAAGTTCTTATAAATTTAACTTAATCACTTAACATCATTCTATCTTACCAATTCAGCATTAAACATATTAATTCACCACATAACTTGTTTAAATCCTAAGCCTATCTGGTAATTGCAAGCTTTTTCCAATTAATTTAACTTAATGTATATAACTAAATAATCATTAAATTTCATCCATTCTTCCTGGTACTCCTCCTCCTTCTGGTCGCGGACTCTTCCGGTCAGGTCGGCTAGCTCCGAAAAATCCATCATCTTCATCTGCCATTCTTTCATAGTTGGTACTTCTTGCATTTTCTGCTTCTTAGCTAATAAAACTCGAGCAGCAGTTGTGGCATACAAAAATAATTTAACATCTTTCTTGGGCAATTCCAAACCTGTTATTCCAAGAAGAAAGGCCTCTGGTTTCTTTATAAATGTATATTTCATTTCCCCCCCCAATTCATTATAAATCTTTTCCCAAAAGTCTTTCACCTTGGGGCAGGTCCACCACATGTGATAAAAAGTACCTTCTTTTTCTTTACATTTACAACATAGATTATCACAATTATGATACATCTTTGCTAGTTTAACAGGGGTCAAATACCATCTATACATCATTTTCATTATATTTTCCTTTAACATTGTACATGCAGTGAACTTAACCCCTTTCTTCCACAATCTTTTCCAATCCTCAAACATTATGTAATGTCATACATCTCTTGCCCAATCTATCTTCACTGATTTAACTTGTTCATCCTTTGTATGCCACTCCATCCTGGATCATAACCTTAGCCACTATATAGCTGAATTAATTAACACACTCTGAAAGTCAAGTGAGATCAAATGTTAATGCCTAGTTCCTCCAACAAAAAGTATGTGTTCCAACAGTGCGATAGGAATCTGGTTTTGAAACCCAATGGGTGAACTGTTTGTAAGGGCCCAAGAGTGACATAATGAGTTAGATTGCTGAAGCTAAGCTGCATATCTTGTCTGTGTGTATGTAATGTTAATATATTAAGTTAGTGCTGCATGCAGTTTTAAAAATGAATTTCCCAAATTAATTTAGGAAACTAAATTTCCTATGCTAAACTAAAATTGTTATCAGTGGAGGAAGTTAAAAAGATTCCAGTTACAGTGTATTCCCATCCAGTAGTCTCCTTAAAAAGGTAAAGGTACCCCTGCCCATACGGGCGAGTCGTGTCCGACTCTAGGGTTGTGCGCCCATCTCACTTAAGAGGCTGGGGGCCAGCGCTGTCTGCAGACACTTCCGGGTCACATGGCCAGCGTGACAAGCTGCATCTGGCGAGCCAGCGCAGCACACGGAAACGCCGTTTACCTTCCCGCTAGTAAGCGGTCCCTATTTATCTAGTTGCACCCGGGGGTGCTTTCGAACTGCTAGGTTGGCAGGTGCTGGGACCGAGCAACGGGAGCGCACCCCACCGCGGGGATTCAAACCGCCGACCTGACGATCGGCAAGTCCTAGGCGCTGAGGTTTTACCCACAGCGCCACCTGCGTCCCAGTAGTCTCCTTATCACATGTCAAATAGTTTTGCTGCCATAAACACTAGAAACTTGACTTTTGAAACTGGAGAACTTCTGAAAATGTCAAGAAAGTCTTATGGATCTTGCAGCTGAAGATTCTTAGGGCCACAAATTGCTTGCATCGTCTGGAACTACCTGTTCTGTGTACCCCTTCACTATGGGTGAAATCCAGTGTTTGGAACAACTTGATCCAGCAGAGATATCCACTAACATGGATGGGTGGGGGGGGGGGAGATGAAAAGCAAACAAACTAACGCTGTATTGTTGTGGCTGAATTCTGAGTCAGGGATATCTGGGCTAGGGAAAGGGGGCCGCTGGTATTTGAGTTTGTATTTTTATTTTCTGGTTATTGAGTGGGAGTATTGTATGGTGGTTTGTAGCAGAGCACCTGCTGTTCAACTGGAAGGTCCCAGGTTTAATCCCCATCATCTCCAGGTAGGACTAGGAAATACCCCTATTGGAAACCCTGGAGAAGCCATTTCCAGTCAGTGTAGACCAGTGATGGCCAAACTTGGCCCTCCAGCTGTTTTGGGACTACAATTCCCATCATCCCTGACCACTGGTCCTGTTAGCTAGGGATGATGGGAGTTGTAGTCCCAAAACATCTGGAGGGCCAGGTTTGGCCATCACTGGTGTAGACAGGCATGAGCTAGATGGACTCGTTACCGTCTGACTCAGTATAAGACAGTTTCCTATGTTCCTATATTGGTGTGGTTTTGGGTGGAGGTTTTGGTTTGTTTGTCACCATGCTGCCAATGTAGTTATCGCTGTTATGGAATGGGGGCTGTTACTTATTTTTGTTTTCTAACATGCCGTATGAATTTTTTTCATTTGATTTTTCTTTTCTATTGTATTTATGCATGTGTCATTCAATGTCAGTTGTTTGGGGACCGCATAGGTGACTAGTAAGTTAACAACAACAGCAACATTTGCTGATTTGCACTGTGACCCACTCCCCAGATCTTTTTCGGAGGTTTGCTGTGGAACCAGTGTGGAAGGTGACGTGGGGTGCTGGGGAAATTGTCTCCTTTCCTCTTACATTAGCAGGCACTTCTGCTGGATCAAGAGCCACTCCGCAAGTGGAGTAGCAGCAGGGGGTTTCATGTATAGCACATTGTGGTCATTCTCCTGTGCTCCACCTCTTTGGCATCTTAGTCTTCCTTGTAATGTATAATGCAGGTTACTACCATGTTTCTGTAGATCAAGTGTGTGCAGAGTGTGTACAACCTAGCTTTCCTGTCTCTGGGATTCATACAATTATTGCCAGACTAGGTTTACCATGATTTCATCCTGGAAGACATCCCAGCATCTTCAGGTAGGGCTTTGAATGTCCCCTGTCTGAAGCCCTGGCAAGCTTCTGCCAGTCAGTGTAGTCAAATACTAAGCTAGATTTGATACCAGGCAGAATTATTGAGCACAGATTAGCTATATCTTCACTGGTAAGAGATTGTGTCTGTGTGTCTCTGTGTGTACACACACACATGTGCTCTTGCTTTGTAAATTAAAAAACAAACAAACCTGGATAGTTAAAACAAATAATTATGAATAATGAAATGTAGATGTTGAAAGAGTGCCCAGCACACCCTTGACTTAAAGCTATAGCTGAACTAGGGCTTGGATTTTGACAAAGTTGAAAGCGCTCTCTCTTTTTTAACTGAGAACGTTTTCAAAAATGTGTGTAAGGAGCGAAGCTTTCTCCCCCTCAGGCCCCAGGCTGTGGCTCCTGTGCCAGAATGTCTTCAATTGTGATCCCTGGTGGTGGTTTTTTTTTTAAAAAATAAAAAGCACTGTTCTGTTTTGAAAGACAGAAGATTAGCAAAGAGATTTGTGAGCTGCCTTAAATCTCATCAGGAAGCAAATTAATGTCTCTATCAACTTTGGGACTGTTTGGTAGGAAAACCTGACTTTATCCCAGTTACAGAGGTGGTTACATCATGCCAAGAATGCAAGCATGTGGAACGTAGTGTTCCCCCCCTTAAAAAAAAGATATGCAGGGATTATGGAAAGGTATGTTAATGAGGCTATGCTATGCCAGCTAGAGTATTTATAGAGAACGCTGTTGTACAACTAGCAACACTGTGCCAAGAACAAGGTGCACACACATACACATTTGATTTTCCACTGGCTTCTCATTCCTGTTGAAACCCCCAGTATGGTCTGGGGGACCCAGACATGATACGAAGAAGGTGCAAATTTCTTACCTTTTCCAGGGACTATTTCCATTGGGTCAGAAGTCAGGAGTTTCAAACCCTGTTCCCAGCTCTCAAATCAGTGCAGTGCAAGAGGCTATGCGATGGATACCCTAGCTCAGTCGGTCCCATTCATCCAAGCCCTGATGGTTGCCTACTGTCTACAGCAGGCATGGCCAAACCTTGCCCTCCAGCTGTTTTAGGACTACAATTCCCATCATCCCTGACCACTGGTCCTGTTAGCTAGGGTTGATGGGAGTTGTAGTGCAAAAACAGCTGGAGGGCCAAGTTTGGCCATGCCTGGTCTACAGGCTTATCGTTTACCTGATAACGTACTTTATAACACGGTGAAGTACAAGCCCGTATCCTATGCCAAGCTCTGTGCTAAGAATGGTTTGCTAATCAACACCCATTGTACATATTGTGCAAATGGTTAAATTATTCAGTTCCGGTGTCAATGTTTCCAACTGTGATCATTTCAAATAGGGTCAGTACGTTAAAATGAGTCCTAGTTGAGAGATGCCCAATACTTAATTCAGAAAAGTGTAGAATGTTCCCTTGAGGCAACCACTCCTTCTTATGATGAGGTCCAGGTTCTTGAGAAAGACACCAGTCTGTGTCAGATCCTTAAGCAGCCTCAGTATGACTGTAGAGTAGACTAGAACCTTGGTTCTTGAACGTAATCCATTCCGGGAGTTCCCTCGACTTCCAAAACGGTTCGGAAACCAAGGTGCGTCTTCCGATTGGCCGCAGGAGCTTCCTGCACTTGGTCAGAAGCCACGCCGGACTATCGGCTTCTGAAAAAGTTTGGAAACTGGAACACTCACTTCCAGGTTTGCGGCGTTTGGGAGCCGATTTGTTAGGGAGCCAAGCTGTTTGAGTACCAAGGTACCATTGTACTGAATTGGAGGCACAATCAGTGGGACTTTGCGTTGACATTTCTCTGTGGGAGCAGCTAGAGAGCAATACAGAGCCAGGCATATCTAAGACTTTTGATGATGATGATATTTATTTATACCCCACCTTTTTCCCTGACAGGGAGCCAAGGCGGTTTACAGATAAAAATGAGAACAGCTCATTTCTGTGCTGAAATAACACTGAAGCAGTTTGTTAACAAAATCTGGCTAATGGGGAGTTATTTATTTCGGAGGAGGTCTGCATGCTTCTCTTAATAGCAAAACAGGCTTCTTCCCTCAATAACAAAAGCAGAAGAACTGGGGGATTGCGCAAGGGGCGCCATGTGACAGGAACAGCCAGGGGTGAAGTGAAAATGGGTGGGTCTGTTGCCGTGACGAAAACATGGACAACTCATGTGGGGCCCAACTGGCAGGTAGAGGGCTCGTGACAATGTGTCATCAGCAAATAGCATTTGAAACTCTCTGCAGTGTCCTAAACAGTTGAACTATTGATTTCAGAAAATCACATTTCCAAGGGATCCCAGGAGGGCAGCATAGATATCTCATTAAACATGAAATGATAGTTCTGAACACCTGGCTTTCTTCCTGTTTCTCAAAAAAAGAGAGCTGCTAATGGAAATAGAGCAATAGTTGGGTTGTTTTTGCCCCACAGTCATGATCCTTGAAATTGATGTTAGAAGCTACTAGAATGCTCTGGAAACACTGCTGTGTTTGGAACTGGCATTGAAATTACTCACGTATCATGTATCTCAATACTGTAATTGTGAGTCCATATTCTACAAAGCTGGTATAGTTCATGATCTTTTAAATCTATTTTTTTCATATTTCACTTGTCCCTCAAGTTGCTCAGAATATGGTATACATGGTTATCTCCCTTTTATCCTCACAACACCCCTGTGAGGTAGGCGAGAGTGACAGGCCAAATATCACCCACTGTGTTTTGTAGGGATTCGTTCTGGATTTCCCTCAGCTCCAGTCCAGCCCTCTAACCACTACCCACGCTGCCTCTTAGAACTAAATGCAGCTCAGATATCCTCTGCTGCTACATCTTCTTTTTAATTATTATTATTTTTCAGATAGCCGCTTTGGGGAGCATTATTTTCTTCGGAGCTTAACCTGTAGAATGACTGGATTGAAAGTGACAAGCCAGAGACATTCCTGCCATTCAGGAGAGGCTTAAGGAATTTCTTATTGGCTAAATTACAAATATGTAGCATTTTGCCCAGTACTACATGGCGATTTCAGCCTGCTTGACCGTGACAAGATTAGCGTTCTCGCTCTCTACCCCCAACCCCTTCGTAATGGTTGTGTAAAAAAAGAAAGAAAAGAAAAGATTAAGTTGTACCAGGCAGAGATGCAGAAAGTGTGTAAAACCCAGGTCTTTACCTTGAATGATTCTCTCTTTCATTCATTTGGGGCCTTAATTAGCCCCCATGTCCTTTAACCTCCTGAGAAATAAATAAGGGGTTAGATTTGGGTGGGGTGGGGGAGAGGGATCGAGACACACACTGCTTTTACCACACACCACTAGATAATACATCAAGGAATGTTTGCAATTAGCCCAACCTCTCCCATTTCAGCTTCATTTCATAAAATTGGCTGCTTGAAAATAATGACCGCTCGACTGTGATTGAGGTGTTTCATAGGCATAGCTGAGCTCTTAAACAAAAACAATACTACAGTGCATTTATAAACCAGACTTTAGTGCTGCAATATTCTCCCTATAAGAGTGGCTTCTTTTGAATAATTACCCCCTCCCTGTGTTTGTGGTCTTTCTCGCTCTGCTCTTCTTCTACACCAGAAATGGAAACCTTTGGCCTTCCTGGGATTCAACTCTCATCACCTCAGATTTCTGACCATGTGTGGTATGGCTATGGAAATTGGACGATTCTCCAGTTGGAGAGACATAGAAAGTGGAGGCCTCGCTTAATCAGTATTGGGACCTTTGGTTTTTAACTGTAGTTTGCTGTCCTGGCCTCCTTGGGGACAGAAATTCAATAAATAAATAAAACCTGTTCATAAAAAATCTATTGGGGATGAGCAGTGAGGTGGCTAAGTTTGCTGACAACACTAAATTGTTCTGGCTCATTAAAACAATACGTTTGCAATGAAGTACTTTTCCCACCCTGCTGGCCACTGAATCCCCTTGACCAGGAAGGTACATAAAATGGCTTCTTGTCCCAGTTGAGCCTTTTGCCCAAGCAGCACTCTCTTCCTGTGCTGTTGGTGCCTTTCTCTATCCTTTTCCAGGCCTGGCATTCTGGTTTGTTCCTTTATCCTGCGTTCTAGTTTTTCCTCCAGAGATGACTTGCTCTTTAGTTCCGACTCATGGCTTTGTCCCTTAACGCTGCTGCAACTCCTCTTGGCAGCCAATTGACAGCAATTGACAAGTCTTCCCATTTGAGTTTCTATAAGTTTCTCCTTTGTTCCAGTCTTTTTAGGTCAGTTCACCAAATCTCTGTATCAGTTTGCATTTTAAAAAAAAAGAAGTCCTCATGAAAACACCATTTTGGTGCAAACTTCTCCAAATATAGACATTTTTCTGTATCATTTTTGCAACCAGTTTTTCCTAATGTAATACATTTTTGTATGCTATTTTTGCTAATATATGCATTTTTATATAGAGTAATCATTAGTTCTCTAACAACAAAAGAGGTACCAAAACATGCATGTACAGTATTAGGGCCTAATATGTGCCCTTTTTGGCATTTATTTATTTTTTGCAAACTTCATTGCAAAATTTGGGAAAGTACAAATCTCAAAAGGATAGCTGTGTTTTGGTTTCAAATATTGTTTTGGCAAGTTCAAATTAGGTTGGCTCACATTAAAATGTGAACTGAACTGAATCGCCCCCCTGCCCTCATCCCTAGATGACCTTAAAACAAACAAAACAAAACACTGAAAAGTGTGCATCACAGCAATTTGAGTTGTGAAACTCTTTTATATAGGCACCTTTGCTCTCAAAGGCTACTAAACATTAACTCCTGATCTGTAGTCAGTTTAGCACTTGTTAGGTCATGCAAAGCCTCTTTGGAATACCAGACAACAGTATTTCCTGAAGTAGTCGGCAGATGGCGATAGAGCTTCCTAGAGATGCTGTTTCTTAAGCTGTTAATTTGATTTATTAAGTGTTTTGAAACGTAGCATTTCCCACTTACTGCCGATAAAACACATAAAAGCATTTGAAGAACCGCTTTTACACTTTTTTTAATACTGCTTTGATTCTGCATTTTGATATCTGTTACGATAGGACAAAAAGCAACTTTATGCTTAAAACATGAAATGAAAGTGACAGGTGGCCATTGATGCTTTTGTTGCTCTGTAATACAGCTGAGGATTTTAAAGTTTTGGAGGTTTTTTTTGTTTACAGGCTTTAACAGTTTATTGTACACCACTAAGTTTTTTTGTGTGTATAAAAAATACAAGTTTCAAAGCAAGTATGCAGCCCCGATTGCAAACAATTTGTTACATGGCCAGCGATGTGGGGTTTTCAGAAAATTTGCAAATGAGAGGAATTTCATGTAGGAAAAAAATCAGGTTGTGATGGAAGTTGTTCCGATGCCCTGGAAAGGGATTTTAAGTTAGCATGTTTATTCTGCATGTATTTAGTAAACAAAACTAAAAGCTTTGAAGCTGCCAAGCTGGCCACATTATTAGCACTTGCTGTCCTTTGATTATTATGAATTGCAGGTGGTTGTGGGTTTTTCCCATGGAAAAATAAAGCACTGGAAAAAATTCTGTCAATGGTGTACTGGTTAGAGTGCTGGACTAGGACATGGGAGATGAATCAGTCAGTGTCAGCCTGACCTGATAATAGTGATGAGAATAAAATGAGGAGAAATGTGTTCTCTACCTTGAGCTCCTTGGAGGGAAGGTGGGGTGTAAATGCAACCAACCAACCAAAATAAAATGAAACATGACTGTCGGATTTGTAGAAAGTTTCTGGGATGAGGAGAACTCCTTAGGACTGGGGACGGCTCTTTTGTATGCCACACTAAACGGCCTTTTCGCCTCTTGATGATAGGCTTGTGGGGCTTTTTCATTGCAGGAATCATCCGCTTGCTGCTTTCGGGATGCACTGGTACAAGTCAGCTTGCCATTGCATCCCTTTTCATATCTTTAGGACTGATGTAGCAGCAGTTTCACAGTGTGCTTTTCAAATCTTTTATCTCCTGCATACGCTCAGTGGTCAGTTGATTAGTCATTTATGCTCATTACCGTATTTTTCCATGTACAGTGGTAACTCAGGTTAAGTACTTACCGTATTTTTCGCTCTATAACACGCACCCGACCATAACACGCACGTAGTTTTTAGAGGAGGAAAATCCGTAGGCATGCCACCCATAGCATTCCCTCCATAACACGCACAGACATTTTCCCTTACTTTTTAGGAGGAAAAAAGTGAGTGTTATGGTGCAAAAAATACGGTAATTCGTTCCGGAGGTCTGTTCTTAACTTGAAACTGTTCTTAACCTGAGGTACCACTTTAGCTAATGGGGCCTCCTGCTGCCACTGCGCCGCCAGAGCACAATTTCTGAAGCAAAGTTCTTAACCTGGGTTAGTAGAGTGTGTAACCTGAAGCGTATGTAACCTGAAGTGTCTGTAACCCGAGGTACCACTGTATAAGACACACCCCATGTATTTTGGGGGACTGAAATTTAAGAAAATGGGGGGGGGGAGATGGCACAGAGTTGTTGAGCTTTTTGGGGGGGTTGCTGAGGGTTGTTGAGCTCTTTTTAGGGGGGGGTTGCTGCAAATTGCTCACCTGCACGCATCACAAAATCCGCCTCTCGTCTGTCCCCTTGCCAGCAGAAGCTGCCAATTGACTGCCCTATTGCCATAACGACAGCCAATCAACACTAGTCCTTAACGCAGCCACCAATAACATGCCCAATAGCCACTGACAGCCACGGAGGCAACCAATCAAACGTCCGCCCTATGCGCTATCCATGTATAAGACGACCCCCACTGTTAGCACAATTTTTAAAGGAAAAAAAAAAACTAATCTTATACGTACACGGGAAACTACAGTATCTCATTTCTAGATGCATTTCCATGGCTAGAAAGTTTTATACAGTTACACCAAACCTAACAGGATAATTAAAAACAGCAACCTCAAAGGCAGATTGTTTCCTTCCAAGATATTAAATACAATGTTGAGGTGCCATAGACGGTGGGTGGGAAGGAAGGAGATGGGAAGTGAAAAGGAGATAGCCTGCACAAGACCTCTAACAGTTTATTGCAGTTATCCCACAGGGCGGGGGGATTAGGGCTGAAGGAAAAGGACATTGTGGATGGTTTAAAAACTAAAAAAGCAAACAACCCCCCCCCCAAAAAAAATTGCTGTATACTTATTTGACAGTGATCTCCTCAAGCCCAGTGGGGCTTACTATTTGAGTAACCTGCACAGGATTGGGAATTTTAACTTGAGGAAGCCGTGGTGAAAATTATTATTAAGTAACTATAAGTATCTCTTGTGTTTGTTTTCCCCCATCCCTAGTTTAAAACATCAGTGTTTCTTTGTTGAATTGTCAGAGTGAGTCTAGAAAGTGTTGTATCCAGTAAGTAATATATAAAAAACTTGTCATTGAGGGTGGCGGGGGGGGGGAGCACGTGGCTGCTCAGTGATGTAAAGCTGAAGACCGATCCTTTGTACTATTAAAAAAAAGTTCACTTAGGCTAGAAGACCTTGGAAGACCCTAAAGCTGCCATTAGCTGTGGGGTGGGGAACAAATAGCTTCAGACGGCAACTTTTTGGTTATTGACTTCTTCAGAATCTGCGTCGTGTCTTGAAAAGGAGCATATTGAAGGGTTCTTCTGTGTGCTTTAAACAAACCAAGATATAAAAGCGACGGAGGTCCCTCGCCCCCGAGTGCCGTGGGGCAATGTACTTTACGTTTGTAAGCTTCTCTAGTTCAGCTGCTGCTGCTGTTTTCTAGCTATTCTGAGGATTCTACAGCCCTAAAGACTGTGATCCTTTGACATCTTTGAAACCAATCCCATTTTTGCTAAAATCCAGGCGTCCTAAAAACATATATAAATTCAGAACTTTGTACTATGAATAGAGAAGCTTCATTTAGAATGCTGTGCCCTTACTCTTTTTTTTTTTTTTAGTAGTTGTGGAGTGTTTCAAATGGGGTGATGAAGACTTAATGGGAAGAATGGGTTTTTAGAAGAGGGATGAGTTTTCTATTTTGTTACTTTTGACTTTCTGAAATGGTGGTTGTTGCTGGCATGTGTCTGTCTTGGGAAACAATGGAGTGGGTCTCTGGTGGTGAAGTCAAACCGCGAGAGAATCACAGCGCCTGCTGTGGCGGCAGAGACGCAGCTGCCTCCTGTGTTGTTTTTGTTGCGTTAGCAGCACGCAAGTGAACTCTCTGGGGCGCAAGCCTTGGCAGTGTGTATGGAGGTTCTGGCCTACCCAGAAGACAAGACCTCCCTCTTGGCCTTGCTGATGTGGTCCAAAGGAAAGCAGAGCAATAGGTTTTGCAACAGCTTGACTGCAGGTGTTGCTAGAAGGTGGCGTACAAGATGCCATCCAATCGCCTTAGGGATTCCACTCCGGATTTATAATAATAATAATAATAATAATTTTATTATTTGTACCCCGCCCATCTGGCTGGGTTTCCCCAGCCACTCTGGGCGGCTTCCACAGAAACAAAAAAAACACTAAAATATCATACATTAAAAACTTCCCTGAACAGGGCTGCCTTAAGATGTCTTCTGAATGTCAGGTAGTTGTTTATCGTTTTGACATCTGATGGGAGGGCGTTCCACAGGGCGGGCGCAACTACCAAAAAGGCCCTCTGCCTGGTTCCCTGTAGCTTTGCTTCTCGCAATGAGGGAACCGCCAGAAGGCCCTCAGCGCTGGACCTCAGCGCCCGGGCAGAACGATGGGGGTGGAGACGCTCCTTCAGGTATACTGGGCTGAGGCTGTTTAGGGCTTTAAAGGTCAACACCAGCACTTTGAATTGTGCTCGGAAACGTACTGGGAGCCAATGTAGGTCTTTCAAGACCGGTGTTATGTGGTCTCGGCGGCCGCCCCCAGTCACCAGTCTAGCTGCCGCATTCTGGATTAGCTGTAGTTTCCGAGTCACCTTCAAAGGTAGCCCCACGTAGAGCGCATTGCAGTAGTCCAAGCGGGAGATAACTAGAGCATGCACCACTCTGGCGAGACAGTCTGCGGGCAGGTAGGGTCTCAGCCTGCGTACCAGGTGGAGTTGGTAGACAGCTGCCCTGGATACAGAATTAACCTGCGCCTCCATGGACAGCTGTGAGTCCAAAATGACTCCCAGGCTGCGCACCTGGTCCTTCAGGGGCACAGTTACCCCATTCAGGACCAGGGAGTCCTCCACACCAGCCCGCCCCCTGTCCCCCAAGAACAGTACTTCTGTCTTGTCAGGATTCAACCTCAATCCATTAGCCGCCATCCATCCTCCTTCCTTATGTAGGGTTTTCTCCTTAGCTTTTCTTCTCCCAAAGACATCCTGCAAGGCACTGAAAGTTTAGGATCAGAGTTTTCCTTCTCCTGGATGGGCTGCCTTTTCAGGTTGAAGAGCCCCATCTGCCCCTTACTTCTTACTTCAGCACGTGCAGAAACTGCCTTCTTGACTGCTGAACCCACTATTGCTCTCTTCCACTCAATCCGCCAGAGCCTGTCTTCACATGCAGGGGAAATCCCTAACTCACTGAGGGTTTGAGACTCATCGGCTACCCTCACCTGGTTTAGTGAAACTGTTTCCTGAGGTGTTGCCACTGTCACATGCTGACAGCTTCTAGGAGCCACAGGTGAGAACAGAGTGCAGGGTGGGGAGCAAAGGTGGACAAACTCCCAGCAGAGGAGGAAGCCACTTAGGCGCCTGGGGCGGCATGCCCAGGGGCGAGGCGATCTGCCCATAGGAGCGGGACCTCTGGAGTCTGCCTGCCTCCTCCCACTAAGCTGTCCTACAGCTGGGGGGGGGAGGCAGTGGGTGGAGCCTTTGAACACCCAAGCCACTGTGTCTGTCCCAGAAGAGACGCGTGGCTCAGGCTTGCTGCAGGCCCCATGGTGAGTGCCGCCCGGCATTTTGTCACCCCCCTCAGTCGTGACACCCAAGGTGGACTGCACCCACCCCACCCCCTTCCTCTGCCCCTGAAACTCCCCCAGAAGGAGCATGATGTGTTGCCCACCAGAGATACTACCCCTCCCCTAACACCGCATACAGATATTATTATTATTATTCATTTCATTTTTATACTGCTTTTTATTTTTAAGGGGGGGGGGCGCGACCCAAACAGTTTACAACCTACATTAAAATACCGAATAAAACAATTCAGAATAAAGCATCGCTGAGGAAAGTCAAATATAAAGCATACATTCAAAGCAACATAATTAACAGGGAATTAAAATGGTACTTTAAAACATTACAAAGGTAAACTACAGAATGCACATTTAACACAGCAAAGTTAACAAAATAATAATAATAATAATAATAATAATAATAATAATAATAATAATAATAATACTCTGGGCGGCTTCCAACAAAACACTAAAATACAATAACCTATTAAACATTAAAAGCTTCCCTAAACAGGGCTGCCTTTAGATATCTTCTAAAAGTTTGGTAGTCATTTTTCTCTTTGACATCTGGTGGGAGGGCGTTCCACAGGGCGGGTGCCATTTGATATGTCTTCTGAAATGTTTAAGGTGAACAATTGCTCGCCTTAACCATTTCAGAAGAAAACGTTGCTGAAGGAAGTCAAAAATTTAAAAAACCCCACATCTAAAAGAGCATAATAAGCATAGTATATTGCTGCTGTTACTGCCAATCGCACCCATGGTTGTTCATGGCGGACAGCAGCTGTGGAAGCTCAGACTTGATGATCTGAGTCTGCACTATGAGACAGCCAAGATGGTCTCTGGCGTCGACAGCAGCCTCAGCTTTTGGAGCTGGAGTCAGTCAGGGACCTGGTGGAAAAAAGGCCTGCAAGGCAGAGAACAGGTCTTTCCTGTCTCACTGCCAAGATGGTCAGCCATTCATTTTCTTTTCTAAGCAGCTGCTGAAGATATATTCCACAGATCTGCAGTTTATACATGGCCTCTGCTTATTGCTTCTCTTTTCATGTTCTTACATACAAAGAAAACTTTTTTTATTATTGCTTTTTATGCTTTGAAACCAGCTGCCAGTTTGTTTCCAGGCCCGATTCAAAGTGCTCACGTGTTTAAGTGTTTAAATCCCTAAATGACTTAGACCCCCAATATCTGAAAGACCACCCCCTTCACTATAGGCACTCTTGAATGTTAAGATCAGCAGAGGTGGTCCTCTTGGTAGTTCCGTTGCCCTCAGAGGTTCAGGTGATAGTTACCTGAGAAGAGGGCATTCTGTGTGGTAGCACCTAGATATGGAATTCCCTCCCCACAGAGGTGTGTCTGGCACCTTCATTATACAGTTTTTGTTGTATGATGAAAACAAACCTGTCTGCCCCAACCTTTGATACCAGAGATAGGTGTCTTATGGAATCACTGTATTCCTGTGGATTTGTTTTTTAACTGCTTTTAGTATTCCATTTTAGATTGTTATTACAAGACTTGGAACCTATTGCTGAAGGGCAATAACCAAATAAATAAATAAATTTGATGCATTGGGCAGCAAAAGTTAATAAACTGCATATCAGCCGGAACTTAACTAATTTCCCTGAAACAACAAAGAGTCTTAAAGACTAAACACTTATTATGGCATAAGTGTTTGTGGACTGCAGCCCGCTTCATCTGAAGCGTGAAGTATTTAGTATCCTTGATTTATCTTGAAGTGCTATCTCATTCAGGATAACAGCTCATGCACCTGATGAAGTGGACTGCAGTCCATGAACGTTCATGTGTAATAAGGGGTTACAAGTCTCTGTGTCTTTCCTGTAAGAGACTAATGCCTGGGAATGAATTCTCTTTGACTGCAGCATTCTACTTCATTTACCGCTGCGGTGGGAAGGTAAACAACGTTTCCGTGCATTCTGGTTTCTGTCACAGTGTTCCATTGCACCAGAAGTGGTTTCTTGATGCTGCCCACATGATCTGAAGAGCTGTCTGTAAACAAATGCCGGGTCCCTCGGCCTGCAACCCCATAGTCGCCTTTGACAGGACTTAACTGTCCAGGGGTCCTTCACCTTTTTACCTTTTATTCCTCTCCTGACTAAACAATCCCTGTAATTATTCTAGTTTCTCTTATTGTCTTTGTTCCAATTAGAATTAATTATTCCTGCTTGAAACTAGATGCCATTTTAAATGAAATGCTGCTCATTTAAGCTTGCGCCAATAATTCCCCATCTTTGAAATTCTCTTGTGTTAGTATGATATGCTTGGCTTAAAACTGAAACCAATGGAAACCTCTTTGCTCTCACCCTCAGAAATGTGACCAAATGTCTTACTTAAGGGTTTAATGTCAGCAAGGCATCCAAGTTGCTTTATATTCAGAATCACACAAGCAAGCGTGTAATGAGGATTTCCTCCTACTTAAGAGGTTCCTGGCTGTTAACAGCAAAGTGAGAAGTCGCTGTTTTGTTTGCCTGTGCTAGAAAGTCAAACACACACAGAGAGAAATCTAGTTGAAGCCTAATAATTCATCAGCCATCCTTTGAAAAACAAGCTCTGGTTTCCTTCCTACTGAATTAATATCAAAGCATATCCTGCGTAATATGATCTTCTCACCATAACACCTTTTGCAAAACTGCCTTCAGTAATTTCTCAGTTTACTTTACTAAACCTTTCTTTTTGTAATGGTTTGGAACATCACTCCGACATATTTTGTTCTCAGATATGACTTGTGGGCTGTATTGTCAGAGCATACATAGGAAACATTCACACAAGGAAAAATGACTCTGTTTATTTTAGTGACTTGCTGTCTTTTTTTTTGATGGAATTGCAAACTTGGTGGATCAGGGAAATGCTGTGGACATAGTGTATCTTGATTTCAGTAAGGCTTTTGACAAAGTCCCCCATGATATTCTCGCAAGGAAGCTGGCAAAGTGTGGGCTGAACAAGGTAACTGTTAGGTGGATTTGTAGCTGGTTGACTGACTGAACCCAAAGAGTAACCATAAATGGTACCTCATCATCCTGGAAAAAAGTGACAAGTGGGGTGCCACAGGGTTCTTTGTTGTTCAACATCTTTTAAATGACTTGGATAAAGGAATGGAGGGGATGCTCATCAAATTTGCCGACGACACCAAACTGGGAGGGGTAGCTAATGCTGCAGAAGACAGAACCAGAATTCAAAATGACCTTAACAGATTGGAGAACTGGGCACAAGCTAACAAAACGAAATTCAATTGGGATAAATGTAAGGTTCTGCACTTAGGCAGGAAGAACCAGATGCACAAATATAGGATGGGGGACACCTGACTTACTACCAGTACATGTGAAATGAATCTAGGGGTCTTACGAGGAACGTTTGAAGGAGCTGGGTGTGTTTAGTCTGGAAAAAAGGGAGACTGAGAGGAGATATGATAGCCATCTTCAAATATCTTAAGGGCTGTCACATTGAGGAGGGAGCATGCTTGTTTTCTCCTGCTCTTGAGGGTAGGACTCGAGGCAATGGCTTCAAGTTACAAGGAGATTTTGACTTAACATTCAGAAAAACTTTCTGACAGTAAGAGCTGTTCGGCAGTGGAACAGACTCCCACGAGAGGTGGTGGACTCTCCTTCCTTGGAGGTTTCTAAGCAGAGGTTGGATGGTCATCTGTCATGGATGCTTTAGCTGAGATTTCTGCATTGCAGGGGGTTGGAGTAGATGACCCTTAGGGTCCCTTCCAACTCTTAAGATTCTATTATTCTACTCGGAAATTATGGGTCGACTTTATTTCCTGGTGTACAAGAGGTCATTTTACTATTGTTTTAATTGTCATGATACACAAATCCCTCAGGCCTCATATGGGAATTTGAATAGCTACTAAGGGAATTTTTTCATAGTATTTCAGCAGTACATGCAGTTTACCGCCCTGAGTAGGTTTGGAGGGTTTTTGTTTGTAGGACTGAGGTGAAACCCAAAGGGAACATATTTCTTCACCTCCACGAATCACACCCCTCCCCATGCTGGCAATTGTTTTGGCAGTAAAATGGGGCAAAAATTGTTGCCTATTCAGAGTAAGTACAGGAAATATTGCCCTCAGTTTGATTTGGCTTCATGATGCTGTCACACCATGAATTCCAGCTAGGTGATATCATGGTGATGTCACACTGCTTGTATTATCACCCATTGGCTGGGTTCATTTTATGAAGATGACCTGGCTGCTGTTTTCTAAAAATGATAACACTGGACCCATAGGGAAGAAAAAGAGGCAGGAACAAGAAGTAAGGAAGAAGAATTGTGATATACCAACCCAGAAGCCTCTTCATAGACATCAAGGTGTTGCTCATATATCACAGATGGGACAATGTAAAATTCAAAATGGTGACTTAATAATTGATCTCTGCTTCCATCTAAGTGGAAACCTCTGTTCTGTAGCAGCTCATTCATGAATTCAAGCCATTATCTCATGAGATTTGCTGCTGTTGAAAATAAAGGCCTGCAAAGCAACCTATTCATCACATTTCTTCGCTTTATTAAGCAACTATGCAATGTACAAAACAAGGCTTTACAGTTGAAAATAGATTCTGCTCAATCATTATTCAAAAACATTTACTCCAGTATCTAGTAAAGAGATGTGAATATTTTAAGTGGCTCAGTACTGCTTTACCTGACCCTCAGTTGAACTATTGCTATTAACTTGGCTTTTTTAGACTTCGCTTGGGCCAAAAAAGGGAATCGGCCATTCCTTGCTTGATGGAATTTGGGAGATTCCAGAACATAGCACACAGTATGCTAGCTGCCACAAACATAGATAATGCAAAAACTAATCTGCAACTGTGTACAGCCAGTAATTTCTTTAGATAGCAATATGGGTCAGAACTCCATTTTCTGTAGGCCAGCTGACTCAAGCCATTGAAGTTGAGTGCTTCTTCACTCCCTTTAACCCTTTTGCAAAGTGTTTTCCTGTTTATTTACTATATTTCCATGATGCAAGTACTTCTGAGGCTGTTATTTCATTCAGCAGATGAAACAGATCGGCTGAGTTTCCATGAAGGTGACTGCGATAATCCTGCACTTAGTGCTTGATCATCAAGTTCAGCGATGTATCCAAAAGTATTTTATTATAATTCAGTGGGCTCAGTATGCACATAAATAACACCACAGCTCATTTAAGCAGAGAAATAAAACCAAGCAATTCAGTAGGAAACCATTGTACATGCTCGCCGTAAAATACCGGTAGCATTTTTTTTAAAATAAAAAAGGTAATCTCTTAATGATTATGTTAATCGTGTGATAAAATGAAAGCCTTTAAATTGTTTTTTTGTGCTACTGCTTATCCAACCTTCTCGGTATTGATGCTGACATAAAAGCTATTACAGGCTGCAGGCAACGAAGGGTAGATTCTGGCTTGCTTTATTTTTATTATTAACTATGATGTCTAATAGCTAAAGTCATTTAAGTGGCACAAAACTGTTTTGAATTAACAAAATCTCCCATTCTTTGCCAAATTGTTCCCGTGGCACTTAATATTCACTGCAAAAGCATGTAGCGTGAAAACATGGTCATACTGATAAAACAAGTGGTCTTTTGTGCTGTGGACAGTACTGGAAAAATAAAAAAATAAAAATGCTGCATTAAGAACTATAATGGTGGCTTTTATTATTCAAATGCACATGGATTATTTTGTCTGTGGATGGCTACCTGATCCGAAACAGCATCTCAAAGCAGCATTAGTTTTTTCTCATTGTGTGATGCTGCAAAATGTGATGACTGGTTGTCATTTGTTGTTGTTGCACCTTCCAGATCCTATCATAAAACATGGAGAGTAGCTGATTGGTTTAGGGTATTGTTGTAGTAATGAGTTTGTTGTGGAATATTGTTGTAGTTATGAGTTTGTGCCTTGACTCCCCTACATTCCTGGGTCTAGTGGGTGTTGGCGTTTAATCAGTTCTTGGAGTGTTAAGATGGGCTGCCAGACACTGAATTTAACAGTCTCAAAATACAGGCCAAACCAGGAAATCGCCTGGGAGAAGAGCTGTCATGTCCCCATGATCCAGGCTGTGAGCGTCTTTGTAAAGCATATTCCATCCAGGGAACCTGGAATCCCTTCCTCCACCTCGCCATCTGATTTTTGATCTGAGCCAGAGAAGATCTCCCCCCCCCCCCCGCGAAAACGTTTTCCTTTGAAGTGAACTTCTATGAATCCCCAGAGTTCTTTGTATGAACCTTTATTAGAAGACCTTAGATTAGAAGACCTTTATTAGAAGCTCCTAAAAGTTAGAGCCAGGCGCCCTTCAGATTTGGAGACTCAGAATTGTATCCATTGCTGCACATGTCTACTTATGCAATGGGACACGCCTTTCCTCTCCCCATCTGCACCCTCAGAATCTGCTCTGGAGGGTCCATCAACCCTCTGGAAGTGATTTTAAGGGTGTGTGATGGGGTTGCAGGGGAGAGAATGGGAAAGACCAAAGACCAAAGTCTAGCAAAACAGCAGCATTGGAGCAGCCTACCTATTGTCATGAAATTCTATTCAGTATTGATCCAGAGCAGATTCCAATGTATAGTTAGCAGAGTAAAAACTTACACACATTGCAGGATTCCCCCCAAAATAGACCAAAGGCAATTGTATTTCACCCAGCAGAGCTTTACTGCTACTGAAGGCAAATGAGCATAATGGTCACAAATCCAATACATTCAGGATTGGCACTGTCCATAAGAAATCCAGTTGCAGCCGACTTAAATTTACAATAACTTATAATAAGACTAAACCTTACCATTAAGTATAAAGGTAAAGGCAAAGGGACCCCTGACCATTAGGTCCAGTCGTGACCGAATCTGGGGTTGCAGCGCCCATCTCACTTTATTGGCCGAGGGAGCCGGCGTACAGCTTCCGGGTCATGTGGCCACACCATTAAGTATACTATGTACGAAACACCACACCAGAAGGAAGAGAGATAGAAAGAGAAAGTGAAGACCCAGGCTCCTTCTGGCCTATTATTATAGTCAGCATGACCTTGACAGAAGAGATAACAGAACCAGTTTAAGCCAGCTGTACTCAGCTTCTCTGAAGGAATAACCCAAACACCATGAACCTTGTGCTTGCTTCTTTCACACAGAGAAGCTTCCAGGACCCTCTTGAATTAATTAGAATAGCAAAGATCTCTACACATCGGATCAATACTTTCTGTACTAAGAAATGCAAACTGGCCAGGACCATGAATTGTTAGACTGGTCACCAAGCATGGAGTCAAAACTACAAGACCATTTAGAGGCTTCCTTTCTGCATTTCTGGAAACTAAAAGCCACTTTAATGTGGGTTGAAGCCTTGTTTCGCAGTCCTGTTTCCGGACTGAGTTCCGTCTCACTGACTGGACTGGTTTTCTAATGAAATTGGCCTAACCCTAAAGGCACTGCATAGTTCATGAAATGTTTTTAGTTGATGTGGGTTGGTGGGGCTTGTGTTTTGGCATCATTAATTGTTAGAAACCTAAATTTTTAACCTTTTCTTTTATATCCCATGACATTTTGAAACAAAAGTTCCATTGAAATGAGAGCAAAGGCTAAAAAAGTATTTGATTTTTTTATTTTTTTATAATCGCAAATCCCAGTTCCTAGGGCAATATTAATAGGAACAAAAGGTCATTATTATAAACATCCTCCCTTTGAATACGTGTCTTACTTGAAATCCGATATGTTTTTCTGACCATGTTTGCCCCTATTAGCTAAATTACATATGAAGAAAGAAACTTGGTTGGGCTTTATTAAGTGAGGTTTTTCCTCACTTTGGTTTATAGGTACATCTATCTAAATAATTGAATTGCTTTTTTAGAATTACCTTATGTAGAAAGTAGAGGCAGAACATCACTTGCTGATTCAAAAATACAGGGTTAATTCTAAATAGTGCTATACTCCTAGCATCAGGAAACAATTTAAAAATTCGTTCTTTCCTTTTACTTTGTTTTAGTCTGTTCTGTGGTGGTTTTAACTTTTGAAATAAAGTCACAATAAATCACTCCCTATACAAGCTCAGTAGGGCACACTTTAAATAGATGTTGAGCTGGTTTTTGTGAATTTTCACATTTACAGTTGAATGAGGCTGGCTTACATTGCATCCTGAAGATCTCTGTATGCACAGGGAGTTAGATTCTCTTCTGTGGCTGAAGTGTAAAAAGAGTGGAGAAATAATGCAAGCAAAGCCAAAACACATTTTTTGTAGAGTACTATCAGCACCTTTTGGGGATGCTACCATGTATGGCCAAGTATCTTTTTAAAGAGTGGAATTCTGCTAACACAGAATAAGGTGGGCTTTCTCCCAGCTCTCCACGGTTTCCAGTGGTGTCCTGAATGGATCACGCAAGTTAAATGTGCGCGAGTTGCAAGCCTACCGTAGCCGCATTCTGTCCAGAGTAAGAATGCAGTAAGCCCAACAAACCATTGTGGGAACTCAGAGACGGCTAGCACCGTCCGACAGGAGGTTGCAGCGATCCCTAGCTGTAGCGTGCATAGTGGACAAACTCGCCTAGTGGTTTTCCTGCAGTGTCGTCTTTAGCGGCAGACACACAACAAGTAATGGTACTGCCAAAGAAAAATCCCATTGTCTGCTAGTATGACTGGAACGAAAGCTGAATGGCAAATTGGCCTTAAGCAAACTATCAATCTGACTTTGATAACCCATCACTTTAAAAGGCCCTTTCATGTTTATGAAAAAGCATGACGTCAAAAGCCGTGGAAAAAAATCATGAATCCCAAAAATGTCAGGCTAAAGTTGCACAGCCTCCAAAAAAGCCCCCTGTGTGAACAGTTTCTCTACATGCATAACTAATTAGTTTAGGTTATTATAAGCCTGAGCTGTTATACCCTAGTTGCTTGTGCCATTTTGGGGATAACTTGTTTACAGTACGTCCGTGGATGAGCCTTTGAACTGGAGTAGGAGAAAATTAAAGGAAAGCTGCCAAACTGGTTGTCTAGTTTTCTAGGAGTATATAAATGTCATGCTGGAAATGCTTGAGTACAATCATTACCAGGTGAGTTACCATATTTATTTATTTTTTTAAAAAATCTCTGCACAGCTGCATATGCCTAAACCCAGTTACTTCCTTGGGGCTATGGGTACATGCATACCCTCCTGCGTTATAATGTTTGTAATCTTAGAGTTATAGCCAACTAATTAAGACTCAGACCTCTTGAAATTAATGGGCACGACTCACCTAGGTTTGTTGATTTCAGTGTGTCTACTCGGAGTGTGACTTCATTCGATACAACTTTTACCGTAAAGTAGAATAGTAAGGGAGACATACTGTAATATGCTTTTTCCTATTTGTGCCTATATAGTTTATTTAATGGAATGAGCATTTTCATTGTGTTTCGCTTCATTATTCAGCTGAAAGCCAACATAAACAATTGAATCAAATAAAGCCCATTTTTAAACGATTGAGCCTAAGTCTCTGCGTATACATGGTGCAGTTACTATATGAGCTTTAATGTTTGTTAAGTTCATTTTTCTACTATAAGAACCAACATAAATAATTGTGAATAAGTCAAATATTTCTTGTATTCCTTGTCAACATAATTTTCTATTAATGTCTTAAGTGTGATGATGCTTGATACAGATTTTGTCTACTTTCCAGCAATTTGAGGAAGGAAAGTTGAACTTTCTGGTTGACTTAATTCATTTTTATTTTCCCTTTACCTAAGTTCAATACATTCCTGACATTTTGAAATTCTTACTTCGTAGGATTCCGCCTGTCGCCTTTTACAAAACCTGCCTTTGATTTTTATTTATAAGCGATGTGTTTGCCTTCGTTTACATGCATTTCTTTTTAACATCTGAACTTGCAAATGAGCTGTATTTCCAGGCGCAACCTAAGAATTTTCAGCGCTAGATGAATGTACAGAAACTGATGTTGAAATGATGAACGCTAACTAGGTGCCACCACCTTTTTATTATGCCTTTGCAGGTGCAGACTCACCTGGAAAACCCTACCAAGTACCACATCCAACAAGCTCAACGGCAGCAAGTCAAGCAGTACCTCTCTACTACATTAGGAAACAAGCACACCAACCAGGCGCTAAGCTTACCGTGCCCAAATCAGCCAGGGGATCATATTATACCACCTGGCACTGGAAGCAGCGCACCAAACAGCCCGATGGCCATGCTTACGCTCAACTCCAACTGTGAAAAGGAGGTAAGGAAGATTTTACGTTTTCTATTTGTGTTATCACCCCTCCTCCATCTAAACATGCAGATATTTATGTCATAGCAGTGGTTCACACACCATGCATCCTGATTTATTACAGCCGGGCAATCTCTGGTCCATGGCTCAGCATCAAACAGCGACTCACAGCTTCAGAAGCCTTCAGAAGCTTGAGCACGCTCTAATCAGCAGAGTGAATAACACGCAAAAGAAGTGACAGATAGAGGCTGTGTAAAGCGTATTTACAGGCAGTTTATTCAGCATCAGGACGAAGGGAAAAACATGTCTTCCCCCCTTCGTGTCCAAGCAAACAGCACAAGCAAAAGCTATATACAAACGGAAGTTCCCAGCAAGCTATGCTGTGCGGGAGTGTAAACAGGCATGTGACATACAACAATCATGCCTGGAATGGAATATTCTACCAAAATGCTCCCACTTCACTCCTTCCATTTACCGTTACATTGAAACCAGGAACCATGACTTGTTTCACTCAAACCAACCATGGTTTGTACACCTGGAACAAACACTAAGCAAGTGATCATTGTTTGTTGCTCCCGCTCATGCAAGGGGAGGAGTTAAGCAGGAGCCCTTTGTGTATTCCTTACAATGCGTGAATGCTGCTTTTTAATTTACTCTTGTTAACAGCTAATTATGTAACTAATTTTTTAAGAAGGCAGAAAAAGTCGCGGTATTAATGGGAATGTGTCTGGTGTAAAAATATGCATTGCTTAACAACAACCAAAAAAAACCCCTGTGCCAACCCTTAGCGAAATTATTTAGATTTTCTTTGTGTTGTGTTAGCATACACTGTGTGGAAGGATGCAACTGACCTTTTAGCATACAATGTCCTTCTTGTTTCTTTCAAAACTTTCTGGGATAAATGTTATTGTGACTCGGGGTGGATTCAGATGGCAGGATTCCACCACACAGTGACATTTTTGAATTGCCTGCCAGGGCACATACTTGGAACATAAGAAAAGACTTGTTATATGTGACTGTGGGTCTGTAGAGAATGACATGTATTTCATACAGTGACTAACCAGATTTTCTGTTGTTCATCTCCCATGAACTAGCAATCAGTGGCATGCTTCCTCCAAACACAGAGATTCCATTTAGCTGTTTGCTGATAGGGAGGGAGGGGCCAATTCATTTGGTTTGCATTTTTAAGCGAACTTCCCGAACAAATACATAAACTGAAACATTGCTATCCTTTGAAATTTGCTTCTGTAATACTGTACAACATTCGGTTTTTAAAAACTATTTTCAAAAACTCTTATGCTAGGGGCAAGGGTACACAAAAATGCATACAAAATTCATTAAATTGTGGGGAACTGCTTCCAAATATTCCAAAATCTATACCGCAATGTGTACAAATTATTTTAGTTTGTGATTTTTGGAATGTAAGATATAGGAATGCAAAACATACAAAGAATCTGCTTTTGTAATAATAAATATTACAACTAATTTTTACTTAGAGTAGACCCTACAGAGATAAATTAGTCATGTTCATTAATTCCAATGGGTCTGCTCTGAGTAGGACTAGCATTAGGTAAATAAATGATATTTATTTATATATGATAAATAAATGCGTGTGGGTTTTTTTTTTTAAAAAAAGGTGTATATTAAGAGAAGCACACATGAAATTACGTACAAGTTATTGTGTGGGCTGTTTTTAAAAATCACCAACATGAAGAAATGGGATGAATGAAGTTAAGAAAAACGAGGAACAGTGTAGCTAAAACTGACAATCCATTCATCCCTACCCTCTAATAAACCTATCTTCTTTGAATTTCTCTAATCCCCTATTGAAGCAAACTAAGCCAATGGTAATTTCTGCATCTTATAATGGCAAATTCTGTAAGTTAATTATGATATGCCAAAGTATTTTGCATGTTGTTATTATAGTTTTGATGCTTGCAAACCACTCTGGAACCTATCCTGATGAAAAACATATAAATGTTTTAAATAAATGATACACACTTTTCTGCCTTTAACAAATTGTCTGGTTGCTAGTTTCATTAGGTGACCCAGCATTGTAATTTCATGATAATTACCCACTAACGCTCCAGTGTCTATGTGGACTGCCATATATTCCTTAACTTGCTGCTTGGTATGTCCAACCATTCCATTATTTATACACCCATTGGTTTTAACTATTAAAATCTGTTTTAAATACCCTATTGTTGCTGACCTTCTGTACTAACGACTGCTTGCATATTTAACATTGCTTCCCTGTATTATTGTTTTCATTTAATGGATCTGTATGCCACTAGTCCAAATATTTTAATATACAAACATTAAAAAAATCCCTATAACATATCAAATGGCACACCATTAATAACAAAAGCAGCAAAACACATTTCACTTTCTCTAATCCAGTTCCATCACCCAACCACTGCCGCACCGAAACAGAAGCCCCTATGTGAACAAAAAGTTTTTTTAGATCCCACCTAAATGATAGCATAGGGACGCGGGTGGCACTGTGGTCTAAACCACTGAGCCTTGGGCTTGCCGATCAAAAGGTCGGTGGTTCGAATTCCCACGATGGGGTGAGCTCCCATTGTTCAGTCCCAGCTCCTGCCAACCTAGCAGTTTGAAAGTACGTCACAGTGCAAGTAGATAAATAGGTACCGCTCCGGCGGAAAGATAAACAGCGTTTCCGTGCACTGCTCTGGTTTTGCTAGAAGCGACTTAGTCATGCTGGCCACATGACCCAAAAAAACTGTCTGTGGACAAACGTCGGCTCCCTCGGCCACTAAAGTGAGATGAGCGCCGCAAGCCCAGAGTCGTCTGTGACTGGACTTAACTATCAGGGGTCCTTTACCTTTACCTTTTAAATGATAGCATGGAAGGGGCCGATCCTCTTTCTTAGGGCAGTGAATTTTACAGTGGTGGGGCCACCATGGAAAAGGCCAGATTCCTCCGGCCTGTCAGCCTTTCTGTCTCCCTAGTTGATCTTCAGTCTGTGGCAGCCCTTTGAATAACTTGGTATGAAGCTAAATAAGGCTTGAAAAGTCAAGAACAGCACTGTAAAGCCAACTTGGCTCCTATGGGAGCAGGTTCCATAGCTTAACTATAAGCTATATGAATAAGTACTTCCTATTATCTGCCTTTGCACTTGTGGATATTAGCCTATACCTGAGTTATTTTGTGGAACTGAAGCACACACAAAAAAAGGTAGATGTTGTGGGATTTCATAACATTGGGGGGGGGGATATTTGCTCTTAGGATTCATTGTTAGCAAAGAAAGGAATCGGTGGGTGCATGAAGGAGAAACTTAGCAGAAGCTGCAGTCGAAATGAGCACCTAGCTTGGAATTTAGATGAATGGTCTTAAACAACAAAACTTCCTTTGGGTCAAATTGTTGGCATCCTTCCATCTCTGGAGACAATGGAGGAATACACCTTTGTGGGCGAAATCTAACTGTTGAAAGGTCACAGCACCTGCTGTGGCTGTAGAGACTGATACGAGAGAGACATGTTTTGTTGCAGCTGGGGCGTATAAAGGCATCCAGTTGTGCTACGACAGATGCACCATGGAGTTTCTTCTCACTGCACTCCTCCCAGCAGTCATTCCTCCTCTAGTCACTGCTGTGGATGCACAACCTGACTGTCTTTCTCCAGGCACTATGGTTGTCTGCAAGGGATTCCCATATGGCGGGATTGATGTTGCCAGCCTTCATGTCACATTTAGGGCTGTGCATATTAGTCCATTTCCACATAGCTGTAATGCATTCAGCACATAATTGGTACAGAGAATAGGAATAGCTGCTATATGTCAAGTCAATTGCAGAATTGGCATTCAGGGTGAGCCTGGATGGGCCTGGCCTACCTAGTTATTTTAAACTGTGGTTCATAGTTCTCTAGTTATTATTCTGGCATTTGGTATGTTCACGACACCAGCGATTCTAGGGAAGACCGACCCGCTTAACTGTAAACCCCCGCACATGTCTAGCCTCTTCTCCTTATATTTGTCATTTTTCATGTTTACAGGGCTTTTATAAATTTGAAGAGCAAAGCAACAGGGTGGAGAATGAATGCCAGACTCTCAACACACATTCTCGAGCATCTTGCATGCAGGTACTAGTTGACAAAGGGACGCGGGTGGCGCTGTGGCCTAAACCACTGAGCCTCTTGGGCTTGCCAATCAGAAGGTTGGCGGTTCAAATCTGCTCTGCGGTGGTGAGCTCCCATTGCTCTGTCCCAGCTTCTGCCAACCAGAAGTTCGAAAGCACGCCAGTGCAAGTAGATAAATAGATACCGCTGTGGCAGGAAGGTAAACAGCGTTTCCGTGTGCCCTGGCACTCATCATGGTGTTCCATTGCACTGGAAGCGGTTTAGTCCTGCTGGCCACATGACCTGGAAAGCTATCTGTTGACAAACGCCGGCTTCCTTGGCCTGAAGTGAGATGAGCGCCGCACCCCATAGTCTCCTTTGACTGGACTTAACCGTCCAGAGATCCTTTACCTTTACTATTTGACAAAGGAGCAGGAAAAAGGATGGTAAATACAAAGTCTCCTTGCAATCAGAAATAACAGCGTCCATTCCAGACTCTCTCTTTTTTTAATGTACACCTAAAAGTGTGAAATGTGACTGTTGCAGTCAGGCATAAAGCACAGACCATACATATCGCAGAACTGGTTGTGAATTGGCTAAGGTTTTCTGCCAAACAAACAATCAGTGTCACTCTTGGGTTTTGTTGCTGTTAGTGTGTTAATAACTAGGAATGCCTGTAGTATTTCACTAATATACCTTTCGGTACAAGGGGCTTGTTCCTTCTGTTACTCTATTTTAAAAGGACAAGGAGAAAACTGTGCATGTACTTTTGACTCTGAATTTAAGGGTACAGTTCTCCCTTCCTTGTAGCTCTTCCTCCCTACCCACCCCTACACTGCCACCAGTTATGCAATTAATGCTCTAGCCACTAAATTGGGAGTAGCTAAAGTTCTGGGCATCTTGCTGGTTAGTGTTTCTCTCTTCACATTGGTAGATTAGTACACCTCCTCTTGAACATAGTTCCTATTTCTTACATGTCCCACTTTTCCATTACAGATGGATGATGTAATTGACGACATTATCAGTTTGGAGTCAAGTTATAATGAAGAAATATTTGGTTTAATGGATCCTGCCCTACAAATAGCAAATACGGTACTTGTGTTTATATTCTGTGTTTTGGTGGGGTGTTTCGTTTGTTTTGCTGTTGTATTATTCAGCACCTCTATTTCAGAGTGCCTGTAAGGATGAAAGTTGAGTTTATTTGTTTGTTTAAATGTGGCATGTTTTAACTAGCTGCCTTCCCCAGCCGAAAGAGTAATCAGTAATTCAGTCTAATCTAAAATAAATAACAATGCCTGTTTACTGCAAGCAACCATATTGTTGCAAAAGTTGGGAGCCCTTACCCCTTCGCTGATCGGTAGCAAGATTCCAGGGGGTTCCAGGCGTTGACCCAGGGTCTCTGTTTCTTTGAGACTCAAGACACAGTGGAGACTGTTGTAGCTTTAAGAAATAGAATTATTTGCATGTTTACATCTGAGTTTGGATGGCCATCTCAAGAGGGGCTTGTTCCCCACAGCTGTGCAGCACTGCAGCCCAAGGCATCTTTCGCAGCCTCCCTTCACCCAGTCTGCTAAGATGGTTCTCTCTTCGTCCTCCCGCTCCTTCTTCTTCCCAGCACACCTTGCTAAAAACACTCTTTTCCTGTCACTTCACACACACACACCCCAACACCTTGGCAACCTCTGTCTGACCAGACCAGTGGATTTCTCTTAAAAGCCCACCAACCCCTTTTGTCATGTTAATGAATTGGCTTATCCCTGGCTAGCTATGTGAAGATGCCTGGGCTTTCTGATCCTAAGTGGAATGCAACAGCACTTGGCTTAGTTTTAATTAGCCAGCCTTTGCTTGCTTCATGAATTTATGAGTTTGCTCAAATTTCAGCTCTGACCCTAGAGATTGTGGCGAGCCTGCTCCTCCCCATTCCCATAACTCTATCTATCTATCTATCTATCTATCTATCTATCTATCTATCTATCTATTTGATAGAATTCTAGTGACTCTCTTGTAGTTCTCTGATCATAGGGCCAGTGTTTAGAACCAGTTTCTAGACACATCCTTGAAATCTGTGGCTTCCCCTTTTCCTGTTATTTTGGAAAGGTGCATTTGTTATTTTGGAAAGGATTTTGACAAGGCACTGCCTCTGGATTTGGGTGAAGAAAAGCATTGGATTAGGCATTTCCCAACCGTTTCACCGCTATCAACATGCACATGAGAGAAGTAGTTGTAGTTAAACAGTTTTATGTGTTCCTTCTGTTTTCCTATCCACAAAATGGTAGGTGAAACAACAATGTCTAGGACAGGCCTTGATGAGCTATTGACTAGGAATACTGGCCCTGTGTGCAATAAGTAGAAGGGACTGGATTCAAGAGTAACGCCAAGTCTTAGTAAGCTTCAACCTCTAGAAACACACAGCCAAAAATTCATGCAGTGTTTTGCCTGAAACAAGTTGTAATACCCAGGATAAGTTAACCTTGCTTTGGACGTTCAGTGCCTTTCCCTAAG
Source organism: Podarcis liolepis (assembly GCF_965112155.1). Taxonomy (NCBI): domain Eukaryota; kingdom Metazoa; phylum Chordata; class Lepidosauria; order Squamata; family Lacertidae; genus Podarcis; species Podarcis liolepis. Next base: position 96,978,803 of record NC_139555.1, on the reverse strand, counting down.
AGCTGTTTGCATTCTCAGTCTTAACATTATCAGTGGTAAGATGTCTGGGCTCCTAAACAGGAGGTATGCAAAATCCCTGCAGAGGAAGTAGCTTGCCTGCAGCCTATAAATAGTTCTACACTCAGAGAGAAAGAACAAAGATTCTGTTGTTTTGCAGCAAAGGTTTAGCCCCTGTTTGTTACATTGCAAGCTGTGCTCAATTGCTACTCAAGCATCTACAGAGATAATTAAAGTGCCATTTACACTAGGAGCATGAAATGCGAGCATTATATACTTCTGCACTGGCCCTTCATCTCTGTCATAAATCTCATTTAAGGTCACAAGTGGCTGCACGGAGACATCACATTAAACCATGTTTTTTCATGATTGGAACCAGACAGAGTGTGTGTATGGGGGGGCTGCATAGGAGCCAACTCATAGGGACCGAGTGGGCTTTGTCCTACCCAATAAAATATTTGAGGGGGCCACCCCCCAAAGTTGATGGGCATTGCCATTGAAGTGGTGTGCGTGTACCACATCACGTGATCGATTATTCAGTGTGGGGCTTGCCTGCCTCCCTGCCTGCCTCCTCCAATATTTTATTCAAATTAGCACTCTTGGGTGAGTGGAGATTGGAAATTTTCACTTCTGTTTTTGATTAACCATGGTTTAGTGTTATGCTGGAAACCTAAACTGTGGATACGTTTAACTAGTGGTTTGCTGGAACCTTCCTTCCAATTTCCCGGAAAATTTATTCTCCTCCAAAATTTGCTTCTATTCCCCCTGTCCCTTTCTTTGGGCACCCACCTTTACAGTTTTGGTGGGTGCATGCTCAAGCTTGCCTTATTCTTGAGAGGTGGCTGTGGGTGGTGTGGGTGTGTTTCTTTTCATTGAATGTGACCCCTGTGCCTCAAGCCACGTAGAACCATTTAGACCTTTATAGAACAAACACAGCACATCGAATTGTGCCCAGAAACCCAAGGGAAGCCAGTGAAGTTTGCACTCTGAGCAGCCCACTCTTAAACTGTGTTCTGAACCAGCTGCTGTTTCTGAGCATGCAGTGGCGTAGCGTGGGGGGTGCCAGGGGGGCCGGCCGCACCGGGCGCAACATCTGGGGGGGGGCGCTCGCTGCCTCCGGAATCGCCAAAGAGCCTCGGGCGCAGGCTGTAGCGGAGCCGCATGTCTCGCGGAACCGCCGAGCTGTGCGCGCGTCCGGGCTGAAGGCGCCCGGCAGGCAGCGGCTCTCAGCGCTCGCCGCGGAGGACGCGCCAGGCAGCCCCTCTTCACAGCCCCGCCTCCGCCGCTGCTGCTGCAGCTGCTGGGCCGTTGCATTTTCCTTGCCTCTCTGCCCCCTCCTCCTCCTGGCAAGCGGCGTCGTTTGGGCGGCAGCGCCAGCGGCAACTCGCAGGTTAGGGGGTAGGGGGGGCGCAAATTACTTGCCTTGCCCCGGGTTAGGGGGCGCAAATTACTTGCGTTGCCCCGGGTGCTGACAACTCACGCTACGCCGCTGTGAGCATGCATCCAGTATCTCCTTATCCATACGTAGTATGTATCAGGGCTGGCCCAAAATGTTTTGTCGCCTGAGGCAAATCACAAAGTGGCACCCACTAGGGAAGAATAGGCGATTGAAGTTCTACATCAGAAACAAGGCGGGGAATGGGGATCTGCTGCCCCTATGGACCCTGCCGCCTGAGCCCGTTGCCTCACCTTGCCTCATGGGAGGGCCGGCCCTGGTGTGTGTCCTATGCAGAATTGCATTAGCAAGTGGCCAACAGTGCAAAAAGTGTTAGCTGTCATTTTGCTTCAGCTTTCTGCATCCAAGGGTCTCCTATGGGACACTGGAAATAATCCATACCCTCCGTTGTCTCCCCCAGTTACCTGTCTCCGGCAATCTTGTGGACCTCTATGGCAATCAAGGCATGCCTCCCCCCGGACTCAACATCAGCAACTCTTGTCCTGCCAACCTTCCTAATATAAAAAGGGAACTCACAGGTAACTTACAACAGTATGTTTCAAAATGTGCATTTTCTGATAAAGGTGCTCCTAGGAACGTAAGAATTCTGCTGAACCTATAAATTACCAGTAATACATTTATACCAGGAACATTGGATGCTGAATCAGGCCAGTGGTTTACCTTGCTCAGCATGGCCTACTCTGACTGGCAACAGCTTTCCAAAGTTTCCGTGTTTTCTAGCCTCACCTGGAGATCCCATTTATTGAGCCGCCTGCACGGAAAGCAAATGTTCTGCCACTGAGCTACAGCCCTTTCCAAATCAAAACCCTGCTGGACCGGACAGCTTAGCATCCTTTTCCCAGGTGTTAAAAGTGCTTCAAGTTAGTTGGTGCTTTGAATATACACATCAGGCACATTTTTAATCCATAATGTATGAAGCACCACAAGGATGCAGATGTCTATAAGCTGCGGATTCCAGCTTTTAAGAACATTGGTTGCGATGGGAAAGAATTGGGCTGCTGCTTAATGTATATTTCAAAGGAGAAAAGACCAGCATTGCACACATGTCATTTTATTTTAGGGTATCGAAGTACAAAGCATCTCAGGAGGCATCTCTTAAGTCCAAATCACTCGCCACAGGATGCTGTGTAACAGAGTGGACACTTAGGGGTGCTGTCTACCAATCTGCCACAAAAGTGTAATTGCAGTGGGGATGCAGTGAGCACGGTCAAGGAGAAGGAAATCTGCTCGTTAATCTTTTGGAGCAAGCATACATTGGGGGCGGGCAGGAATTAAGGGAATAAGGAGAAACTTTGATAATAAAACTTATTTTGTTGTTGGGCTCGCTATGGCTGGCCTTAATGGTTGCCATTCTTACTTCTGCCATTCATACTACATAGCAGTGGAAAGACTTGATGATTGTAGATCACTGAATCTGTGAAGACATTGCTGGTCAGACCCATGGCAAATGGGCGGTTAGACGCTTGCCTTTTTAAATAATCTTTTAAGTTGCTCAAGGTTAGACCGTATCCCGAAGCAGTTCACATAGTGTACTCTGAAAATAAATGATCCTGTGTTGAAACGTGAAATGTCAAGCTCTCTCAGAAAGTTCATTGTACCAGTCACATTGTACCGAGCTGCAGTTGCATCTATGAATGGATGGGACAAGTCATGAGTGCAGAGCGGCGCTTCCATAATGTCTACCATTTGCCTGTTTTATTTAACGAAGGAAAAATAACAAGACTCGCAGCAGGCAGAGATAATGCACCATTGTGTTGTATGCAGCATCAGCAAGGAAGATGCTGCTTTTGTTCATTATTTTGTTTTTATAATAAAGGGCCCTGTATTGCACTAACTTGGAACATAAACTAAAAGTGGCCTACACAAAAGATGTACTATACGTTTTGTGTGCCTGACCTTCATAAACTTGTTAACTCCTGCATATGTAGCCCTTTCTAGTTTGGTTTTCATATTTAGGCGCAAGAGATGTTGGCTTTATTTCACTGCAGAAAGCAATGGCTTCCATGGAAAAGGACAAGAGCTTTAATACCCCTGGTTTCACTGCTGTCTAAAGGGAAAATGTTACTTCAGTACCTTGTCCACTTGGAAAACTTATTCACCAACGACTAGTAGCCATGTGCCTGGCCCTGAAAGTTTATGTTCCAAACTTGTTAATCTTACAGCCTGCACCAATATTTAGGATGGGGCGTACTAAATAGTACTGCGTGATAATATTCTGTGATAGTAAACAAGAAGCATTGCAAGGGTCTTGTGCTGATGCTGCATGCAAAAAGTGCATGTGAAATGTGTGAATGTTTTCTTGGCTTAGCGCTGCCTTTCTTACATATCTCTAATTCTAATTACTTCGTTAACATGCATAGCATGTGTATTTCCAACAGAGTCAGAGGCGAGAGCGCTGGCCAAAGAGAGACAAAAGAAAGACAATCACAATTTGAGTAAGTTTCTTGTTTTTCATTATTTAATTTGTGAAAATAGGGGTTTAATATTCGCACATCATGTTCTGGAATTACCTATACCACACAGTCCATATTGAAATAGGTTAAATTCCTGGGTACTTCCAGATTAGTGCACCGTATTTTTCGCACCATAGGACGCACCGGACAATAGGACACACTTTGTTATAGAGGGGGGAGAACAAGGGGGAAAAAATTCTCTCCCTCTCTGCCCAGCGCTCCTTCAGTGAAGCGGCAGGAGGCGCTGCGCAGAGAGGGGGAGAATTTCCCCCCTCTTGTTTTCCCGCTCTAAAACAAGGTGCCGTTTAAGGAGCGTTCAGGCGGCTACCTTGGAAGCCTGGAGAGCGAAAGGGATCGATGTGCACTGACCCCTCTCGCTCTCCAGGCTTCAGGTTCCTTTCGACCTGCTCTTTGGGGCTGGTGGGGGGAAGCCCACCACCAGCCCCAAAGAGCAGGTCAGGGAGCAGCCATAGCCGCGCCTCACCTCTCCAGCCGGGAGACAGTCGCGGGGCTATGGCGTCTTCGCTCCATAGGACACACACACATTTCCCCTTCATTTTTGAAGGGGAAAAAGTGTGTCCTATATAGTGAAAAATACAGTATATTGTAAGAACAGTGCTCATCAGCCATGCAGGGGTTTTTTTTGGGGGGGGGTGCAGCAACATGACATACCTTCCTCTATTCTCCCCTACCCTTTAATTTGGATTTTCCCTTTCCAGGGAGAATCGAGTAAGTTTAAAATAACCAAAACTCTTTGCAGATTAGGCCCCCATCTAGAAGCAAAACTCACCCATTTCCGCAATGCTTGTGCAGTTGAAATTCCAGTGCCTTGTACTTCGCACAATTTTTGGTCAGCCAAGTGCCTTGCTGAAGACGATGTAATTCTGAAGGATCTTCAAATGCAAGTCACAGAAGCCTTAGAATCAGCGGTTCTCAACCGGTGGGTCCCCAGATGTTGCTGGACTACAACTTCCATCATCCCTGTGCTCTGGCCTTGCTAGCTAAGGGTGATGGAAGTTGTAGTTCAACAACATCTGGGGACCCACAGGTTGAGAAAGGCTGCCTTAGATGCTACCTAGAGATCCTTGAAGAATTTGGATGCAAACTGACCTCACAGATCAGTGTGCAAATCAGACCTTGGCAAACCACTGGTGCTCGTACTTCCCAAATGTCCCAACACAGTTCTCAGCTCAAAAACCATATCAAAAGTGAGGATTCTTGCAGAAAAATGGCATAACAGACCTGGGCTTGGTTCAATAATTCCTCCGATTTCCACTCATAGGAGGCTTCTGCAGGAAGAAGGAATAAAATATGCTTGTTGCCCTTCCTCTGCATCCTGTGCCTCTCTGGGAATTCTCAGTAACATTATAGGAGGGGCTATGGGGCACTATAGAGGGAAGGGATTATCAATGAACTGCATCCTCCTGTCCTCATGTGGGAGCCTCTGCTGGATCTCAGTCATTTCTAGGAATGGAAACAACCCTTCCATTCATGGAATGGACACCAACCTCCTGACTGGGAAAACAGAATTTGATAGGACCAAGTTTGAATTTAGACAATGCTTGGGGATGTGTAATCTTACCAGAAAAGAGGGTCTGTGGTTTAGGAAAACATTGGGTATGTGGCTAAAGCAAAACAAGATTAGTCTTGTTCATCTTTAGTCATAGATTAAAAACCAGTAAAGGATAATAAGCATGTGCTAGTAAGTTCTAAAAGATTTCCTCCAATACCCTTCCTAGGTCACTCAGATTAATCAGCAGAACTTTCCACTAACTTCCCATGGGGGAGTTGGATGATGTGCTTGGAAAACAGATGTGGCCTCAGACTTTTGTGGCAATTAAAAAAAGAGCAGAATGAGGTTTCTTCCTTTCTTCTTGCTCTTTAATCAATGCATCTCTGTGTCCCATCTCTACTTAAGTAAAATTCTTATATCTGCAGTTGTATTTTGCAAGATGCTTTTGACAATTATGTTACCCTTTGGACTGTCGCTGATTACTAATTTGTTTTGATTCCTTAAAAGTTGAACGAAGGCGACGATTCAATATTAACGATCGTATAAAAGAACTTGGCACTTTGATACCCAAGTCGAACGACCCGTAAGTACTGTCAATGTCCTAGAACGGGTTATCAAATGCAAGGGGTGAAATTCTTTTGAGAAATTAGTGGATGTTCCTTAAGCTCTGGAATACTGTTGTGACATAGGGCATTTAATCCAGCTGCATTTAATCCAACTGCATTGCCAGTTCTATGAACATGATTAACTAATAAACATAACCTGGGTTCCTCAAAACTTACAGGGAAAGGCAACATCAGCCACCCAACAAAATAGTGGATAGTAGTCAAAGTTTTGCTCAGAGTAGAGCTATTGAAATTAATGGAACTAACTTAGTCCAAAGCTGAGATTCACCAGGATAAGCAAGTTAATATGCATTGGATTTCCTGCTCAGCCGACCAACTCCCAGTGCAGCCAAGTAGCTCATCCCTGCAGAGCCAGGCTAGTGGCCTTTATGCTGACGTGAGCCCTGAAAAATGGGCATTGCAGGGCAGGGGGGCTTAGGTTGGATCCTAACTTGGCAGACGTTCTCCCCTGGAAAAAGGGTGGTGTAAGTCAAACTCTGTTTTAAATTCTTGCTTTCCTTCTGCCAGGCTTTGGTGGGCTCAACTGGCAGCAGCACTGCTCCTGAATGGAGTTTGGATCTGCTGGCTTAACTTTAACTGGCATAAATTACACTGGCTTCCTATACCTAGGATGGTTCCTTAAACCATGTTCATTAGTTTCAGTGGGTCTACTCTGAGTTAGTTGAATACCATTGCCTGCTGCTGCTTTACATACCAAGCATAAAAGCAATGTAAAGGTAAGGTAAAGGGACCCCTGACCGTTGGGTCCAGTTATGACCGACTCTGGGGTTGCGGCGCTCATCTTACTTTATTGGCCGAGGGAGCTGGCGTACAGCTTCCGGGTCATGTGGCCAGTATGACTAAGCCGCTTCTGGCGAACTAGAGCAGTGCATGGAAACGCTGTTTACCTTCTCGCTGGAGCGGTACCTATTTATCTACTTGCACTTTGGCTGCTTTTGAACTGCTAGGTTGGCAGGAGCAGGGACTGAGCAACGGGAGCTCACCCCGTCGCAGGGATTCAAACCGCCAACCTTCTGATCGGCAAGTCCTAGGCTCTGTGGTTTAACCCACAGCGCCAACCGTGTCCCTTCAAAAGCAATGTAGGTCCACCTAAAAGAACAGAAGGCAACTTTCCTATGAGACACCATTGATTAGCCCCGCTTCCCAGCAAAAACCAAAAAAGTAGGCTTTGTTATTATGTTGTTTGAGTGCAAACCTATTAAATCCTCACTTTTTTTTAAAAAAAAAGATGGATTACACCAAAATGGATCTTATTAATGTAAATGCATTTTCTGGATTACAAATGTCTCCCCCTGCCATCCCCTCAATGTTGCTTCTTTCCAGATTTGATTATTCACATTCCATCTTGCAGGGACATGCGTTGGAATAAGGGAACTATTTTAAAGGCCTCTGTGGACTACATCCGCAAGTTGCAAAGAGAACAGCAACGTACAAAAGAACTAGAGAACAGACAAAAGAAACTGGAACATGCCAACAGGCACCTTTTGCTCAGAATACAGGTTTGCTGATTAATGCATAAATATAATGGCACTTCAGATGTGTGTGTGTTTTCCAGATTGCTCCCTTAATATTAGTCTGCCCTGAAACAGCAATCATAAGAACTACATTCAAATGATCATATTTCAGGCAATGTAGGATGAGCCTTTTGCTTATGCATCCATCTCTTTCTCCTCTCCCATTGTGACACAGCAGAATGAAACGAAGACATTTCAATTAACCATAGTTTCCTGTTTCGTCCAAACTGGAAACGATGGTCACCACTTTCAGAACAAGCCAGGGGTTGAGCCACATCTTGCATGGTTAAGACAAGGTATGACCATCCAGGTGCAGTCAGCAAGGGAACATGGAAATAGTTTCCAGAAGGCAGAATATGTGCTTTATAAATGGAAACAGTATTCAGGACCAGCATGGCCTGTGGTCAGGATTCCTCTCAGGAATGAGGAATGGCCTGTGGTCAGGATTCCTCTCAGGAATGATGGGAGTTGGCAAGAGCGCCAGTTTGGCCGTGGGTGCCTGGGGCCATGGGCTTTGTGGGTGCCTAGCCCCTTCATGGGGAATTTTGTGGGTGCTCAGGCACCCAGGGCTCCAGCGAGCCGGCACCTATGGGGGTTGGAGTTCGACAGCGTCTGGAGGGCACTACATTACAGATACGGAACATCTTAATAAACCACCAACACATAAAGCAGAATCCTTGCAGGAAAAAGTTGCCCTGCTGAATGATTTCACAAAATAAAGAGATCTAAAAGGGTTTAGATAGAACTGTGGCTCAGGGGAAGAGAGCAACTTCAGTGAAGGGGCGTTTCCCTCATTCCCACTTCCTCTCACGTGCACTGTGTTCTGTAACCAAGGAGATAGAAGTCATGGCCTCATTCTCTGCGACACCAGGCAGTGCTCCAGAAGCGCAAGTGTGGGAAGCAATGTGTACTTCCCTATACCTGAATGGTAAAGGAGGTCTCGGATTATTTATTTACATTTTGTTTATATATTAAACATGCTTAGGCTCATCCTTCTACCTAGAGATCAGAATGGGCTACAATGCAGGAGAGCATAACAAGTGTACTGTAGGATATGAATGGGTGGACCTGTCAGTTCTGGTTTCTCTCCATTTCCCCCACATCAGTTGGTCATTTAAAGCACACACACACACACCCTCATGAAAATTCGCCAGCCTTTTTGTGCCTCTTGCTCCTAATAGACACATTTTTGTACACAGCTCTGCCTAATATATACACATTTTGGCAAAACAGCTTCTCTAATAAACTGGATGTTTGTATGTTGTTTTCACTATATATGCATATCCAGGCACATGCTACCCTAGTTATATGCAATTTGTACACATTACTTGGCACTGCAAAATTCAGAGAAGGGAAGATTTCAAAGGATGACTTTGTTTTGGTTTGTGCGTCATTTTGCAAAGTGTGGCTTAGGTAGATGTGCCTTTAAATGTGAACTGAACAGAACTTCTCCCCCGTTTGTATCACAAAAGTGTCAGGAACATTAAAAAAGGCAATAGTGTGCATATTAGCTCCACTTTGAGGCCATTGTGTCAATCTGTAACGCAAAAGGTTGAATCCAACCAAGTCACTGTGGAAGCAACTTCCTCTCCCTCCAAGCCTCCCTACCTCAAGCTAAGATCTAGAGGGTTGTGGCTGCATCCAGTGTAGATTTGGGGGGCAGGCACACAGGAGGAGAAGAGGGAGGGCACGTTCCATTGTGTGGTCATTCCACTTGTGCCATGACTTTGTAGGATGTAGAATGTGGCAGTAAGCAACAGTGGCGGATAGCCACTGGCAACATGGCAAACCTTTACAAAGTAAATCAAGCCAAGCTTCTCCTTTTTCAGCAGAGTGAAACTTATACAACAAAAATTGCAAATACCGGTGCAAATACCAGCTTCTAGGGGCAGTTTTGTGTTTGTGTGGTAGTCTGGTTCCCAGCCTGGTTGCCCTCCCCACCACTCACACACACAGAACGGGTCTTTAAAAACAAGCAGATACATTAAACATAACATGATGTCGGGAACTGGACTGAGGAGGAATGGTGGGGACGCCCCCCTTCCTGAACCTCCTCGAGAAGAGGAGAACGGTATAGAATTACAACAGTGGTTTGCAGAAGGTCATAGCACAGAGGGGAGACACTGGGAAATATTGGGAGAGCAGCAGGAAGAAGAAACCAGGGGAGAGACAGCTGACAGACTCAGTGACTTTAGACAGCATTCCTGACACACACACCCTTCTCAGGACCTGGCGTGCTTTGAGAGTAGTAGAACAAAAAGCTCAGAGGCAGAAAGCACAGGTAAGCCGGTGCAGGGATGACGTAGAATAGGAGAGATTCCCTGAAGCCTGACACATGGATTTAATGGTCTATTTTGCAGGGAAGTGTCCATTTCCAGAGTTGCCATTTCTTAATTCATAATTATTCTTCAAACACGTTTATTGTTCTGCATGGTTCTCCACCACAGGAACTTGAGATGCAGGCTCGAGCCCACGGACTCTCTATCGTGCCGTCCACAGGCCTTTGCTCGCCCGAGATGGTGAACCGGCTCATCAAGCAGGAGCCTGCCGTCGACAACTGCAGCCAAGAGGTCCTGCAGCGCCACCCCGACCTGTCTTGCACAACCACTCTCGACCTTACCGACGGCACCATCACTTTCAACGACAGCCTGGCCAATGTGACTGAGTCAGCTGCCGGCACTTATGCTGTCCCTACGAAAATGGGCTCCAAACTGGAAGACATCTTGATGGACGATACCCTCTCTCCTGTCGGGGTGACCGACCCGCTCCTTTCCTCATTGTCTCCCGGGGCGTCGAAAACAAGTAGCCGAAGGAGCAGCGTGAGCATGGAGGAATCTGACCACGCTTGCTAGTGAATGCAAATTAGAAAGGCTCTTCGTGGACTTCTTTGTTTCTTGATCAGTAGATTAAGTAATTTGCTCTGTTTTCTTAATAACTATCTTTTAATATAAACCTTCAAATAGCCCAGTGTATGTGACTTTTTTAATGTTTGCAGAGACTTGTATATTTTATTTTAAAACTACCAATGCTTCCAAAGTATTGTACTGCATCTGTGAACCAGATTCGCCAAGAGCTCCAAAGTGAGCTCATGTCTACTTGAAAGCAATAGAGTTAGACTGATCGCCAAGTCCATGATCCACAAAAGGTGAAACTTCCTGTATAACTGTAAATGATACCCATTGACGTGGAAATGAAACGTAGAAGAATGTAAAGAAACCAAAAAAAGGACTAGCTTTGTAAAACTATTTTTTTGTGTTGACTTAATAGTGCCTCCTTTTAAAGATACAGTACTTGTTAATCCAATTTAATCTTTCCCAAGGCATTAAATATAATATGTATGTCAGCGGGTCACCTGTACAGAAATTAACTCATGGTGATCTTGAACAAAGTACAAGCTAGAATGAAGTAGGGTGAGACACAGAGAGATATTTAATGACATTGGCATGTGGTTATTTTTGTTCTGGTCTCCGGTGAGTGGACAACCTTCTAAATCATGGTTCAGGGTGTGTGTTTTTTTAAGAAATCACTTTTAATCATGGTAAGAAATCTATACTGGTATTTTAACAATGCAAGACTGGTGAATATTTCAAGCTCTTAACAAAAAAATCTTAGTACCCTCTGTCAGTTGGATATAACCAATTGGATTTTGGTTTTTTTTAATTGCATTGTACAGTTACCTGATTTGCATGAATTTTTCACTTTTTTTTCATTCTGAGTACATTTGTATTTTATTTGTAAGAAAATGCCTCTAGTTATCGCAATGATTTTATTTTTAACATTTTAAAACCCCACAAAGGGGGTTGTTCTGCATTCTTTGTACACACTTCAAAGTAAGCTTTTGTGCAGGTTCCTGTCTTTTCAAGAGTGGTTTTGTGACTATTTTATATATTACAGTCTCACTTGGAAGAAATGTTTTGACACCGACAGAGCTTTAAATCATAGTACAGATTTAGGTCTAGTTAACAAGACGATGCTCTGCGTTTAAAAAAACATAAAAGGAAAAAGGAAAAAAAAAAACAACCCCAAACTTAACGTATTTATTTTTAGTGATACAGGACAAATAGAAATATGCTTGAGAAACACGGTTGCTATATCCTTTAGTGCGCTGTTAGATTTTTCAGGTTGAAAGAGGATTTTACTATATCTGCAGGTATTAACTGTTACTTGATCCCAACGTTGTCAAGTTTAACCATGCAACAGTGTTGTCGTGAGAGCATGTTCTGTGCATTATCTTCTCCAGCGTAGTCCTATGCAATAACAGTAGTGATACTTGTATGATTGTCATGCCTAAATATTTTATACAGTGGCTGTGTGGTCTTACCAGCTGAGCAAGTGATTGGCTTCCCGCCCTAGCAGCCACCCAGCTGACTTGCAAATGGCAGGGAAGCATATCTCATTCAGAGTGAAGTGCCTTAAATTTAGCCGTAGTCTCCGTGAACTAGCACTGACTGAAGTGTGCGACCCAAGACGGTTTGGGAGGAGGGGATTGCTGATGGTGGCTGATGGGTGGGGCACAGCGCTCGTGACGTGAAGCAAGAGCACCCAACTCTTTCACCCAAGCCTGTACGAATTCTGACACTACTTCTAGGACTTCTTTTCTGCTCCAGCTTTGTATCTGCGCTTTGGAAACCCAAGCTATAGGCAGCTGATAGTTCTTCGGAACGCTAGGGTGAAAGCATGGCGACAATCAGGATATGTTAAGGTAGACGAGTCTCAAAAGCAAACAGCTGCTGTGTAGTTTGGTTAAACATCTGTGAAACCACTAAGGCCAAATCATGCTCCTTTGTAAGTGCACCACTAACTTGGGGGAGCAAGACCTGGGCCTCATCTTTGCATCGCCAAGAATCCACATAGACCTGCCTTCCCTAAGTTGGCTCCCTCCAGATGTTTTGGACTACAACATGCATCAACCAGCATGGAGTTGTAGTCTAAAAGACCTGGGGTGCACCAGATTGGGAAAGGCCACGGTAGACAAAAAAAGAGAGAAATAACCAGAGGTGGGAACTCTAGTTTGAAGGATCAGGAAGGCATTTTCTCCTAACCTCAAAATATCTTCCAACTCAGTACTTGCATGTGGTAGGGGTCCCCCCTCCATTTTGACTATTATCTGGCCAGTGATAATGGTCACAGGTGACTGTTAATGTAGGAGTCAAAATTTGAACTGCCTTAGTGCTGGCAGCGCAATCCTAACCATGCCTGCTTGGAAGTAAATCCAACTGAATGGGGCTTACTCCCAGGTAAGCGTGATTGGGATTGCAGTGTTAGCTTTCACAGCGAGTTAAGAATCCTGACCTGTTTCTTCTTTCTTTCTTTCTTTGGCGATCACTCGTAGCCGAGTAAGATTGTCTTCCATAAACACGGTTTTAACAATGAGTCCGTAAGTGACTGTGGAGGCAAGCGGGTGTTTGGCCCATCATTAGCAAGGTGGTGCAAGTTACAGCTCATGAAAGGTTTGTTGCCATCTACAAGCGATGGAGTACCTGTGGTCTTCTAGATGTTCCATCTTACTGGACCTCTAGCCATGCTAATGGAGCTGGAATCTAAGAACATCTGTAGGACTGCAGGTTCCCAATCCCTAAGGCATACTAGCAGCTGGAAGCTAGTTAGAATTTCATTGTGGAAAGGAAGCTTATTTTCCCCCCTGATATGGGAAAACTGGGTTCAAATTTTATCCCGGTCTGCTTCAGTGAAGTCTTGATCCTTAACAATGCAAGTGGCCTGTATCTTTAGAAGTAAAAAGTAGAGAACTACAGCTGTGTGTACCCTGTACATATTAGCTTTTCTAGATATTGGCTTCTTTTTTTACTTCAATGCAAACCATGTAAAATAGGCACATTAGGCAAGCTTACATATTTGCTTGTTTTGCACAATCTATTATGTTTCATTTGTCATTGGGACAAGGTGTCTACTTTAAGTGGGCATGTTGAAGCTCAGACCTACCCCCAGCCCTGTTCCTCAGAACACTGGACATCCTTTCTCAGGCTTCAGGCATTATTTATTTTTTCACACTGTCAAGCCTGTCTTTGCACAGCAAGGACTAGAAACCTGCTTTTAACAACGATAACAACAGCAGCCTAAGATTTTATAGGATGCTTTGTATCATGTTTAGGTACCATATTTTGTGATTGCAAATACAAAGCCCTGATTAGTAATAACAAATGAGACATAGTGCAACTGTTCAGTTAAGAAAAGCTTTTTTGCCAGGGTTCAACTCAGCAGTGTTTTTGGATCAAGAAATAAAGGTTTAGTGTACCACTTGGGTCCTGATAAAATTGAGCCCTACTCTGTGACTGAATTGCAAGCGTGCTTTGCCATGGCACATTGGGAAATGCAAACTTCCTAGTTTAGGTTTCTCTTGGATCAGATTTATGGCTCTTTTCAGCTGGATCATGCGTTTCCAAAATCCCTTGGGCTTTCTCAACATTGCACGTCAACATACTCCTTGGTTACTTTGTATTTTTCTCTCCTCAAATTATGTTTGGAGCCCCTCTGTTTTTAAGGTGGAGTTTTCATATCACCCACATTGAAATCTCTTGGAGTGAGTAGGACTTCCAGAATTGCAAGCTTGGAATTAAGGTCTTGAATGAAGCCGTTTTATTTGTTTTATTTTGAACCAAGAGCTGCGGAACTGTTAGGCCTTAAAGTGTGGTGCTTCTACAGGGGAAGAGATGCTGGAGACACTTCCTAAGTGGTAGGAAATCATGGAGCGTGTGGCTGTTCTGATATTTCTTCAAACCACAATGATTACACAAGCCCAGATGCCAAAACCGGGGAGCAAGTCATGACACGGCTAGCTAGGTAACACAGAGTACCAAGCAATTTTAACTGTTGCCAAAACCATGCAAGATATATTAGTGCCATGAACATGTTCCTTACTACTTTTAGATAGATAGATAGATAGATAGATAGATAGATAGATAAAGCAATATTAACTCTGATGCCTATAAAGCCTTTAGGAAGCATATATGGAGAAAAATAAACAAAGCAAAGCACAAAATAATGCACTTACCATTTTTATTTTTATTTTTTTGGACATAAAATGCACTGGTGAAAAATGGAAATTGATGGTATCAAAGGCCTCTGTATCTTGAAAAAGTGACATAAATGACTGCCTCTTGTTCTGGATGCTTAGTACCATGCTGTTAGTGATCTTTTCACCTGCTGTCGGCCACAGCAATAAGTTGTGTATGGTCCATCGCACTGTAAATTATGGATCAATATTAATGTAAGCCAATTAAATAATTTGAACTGTTCCTAATAGATGGATTAAAGTGTTTGGTTTTTCGCACAACGGCTGCATAATTTGTGCACGGTGCAAATGAAATACTTAGCATTGTGTGAACCAACGGACTGTGTTTCCAGCTTTGTGTGAGTTTGTGTGACAAAGGAAGCATCGGGCTGAAGAAGAAGGGACCAGCTTTTGTTCCTGCACCATCTGTCCTGTGACTTCTTGACACTGTCTCTTCAGCATCCATTTAGTCTTCCCTTGGATCCATTTAACTGACAACTCAGCACACCGTGCAGAACCTTTCTCTCACAATCCTTTTTATATATAATATTTGAATGCAGTATATGCTGGTAACGCTTTTAAAGTTCACACTTGAGTTTGCAGTGTGTGAGGGTGATAGCTTTCTGCCTAAGCAGCTGCTTGCACCCCTCCCACTCCCAAATTATCCAGACCCTTCGAGTATCCTGATTTAGTCGGGACATCACAGATCGGCAGAAGCCGCCCCAGCTTCTGTTCCCAATCCTGAATGTCCTGATTTTGGTCCCTCACACTGGTTGTGCCAGAGCAAGGGACCAAAAGACGGGAGGCGGCTGGCCTGCTAGAAGGTTGGCCCGGCCTGCCGTCTTCTCCCGACATGGCACAGGCTCGGTGCTGCGGAGGAGGACAACTAGAAAAAGGAGGGAGGGAGCGGGGTGAGTGAGGAAGGGGTTGGTGGCAGGGAGGGAAGAAGAAGAGGAGGAGTTTGGATTTGATATTCCGCTTTATCACTACCCTAGGGAGTCTCAAAGCGGCTAACAATCTCCTTTCATTTCCTCCACCACAACAAACACTCTGTGTGGTGAGTGAGGCTGAGAGACTTCAGAGAAGTGTGACTAGCCCAAGGTCACCCAGCAGCTGCATGTGGAGGAGCAGGGAAGCGAACCCGGTTCACCAGATTACGAGTCCACTGCTCTTAACCACTATATCACACTGGTATACACGAGGGACAGGGTCAGCAGGTTGGGGGCTGCTCCAAATTGCCCTCCCAAAATGTTGGGGTGGGGTATGAATTATACCATTCTTTCAAGTACCCAGACTGAATTCAGATGGGTTTACTTCTGAGTAGACAAATGAAGCCTTGCAGACAAGGCCTGAGTAGACAAATGAAGCTTTATAGTCTTCTGCCCTTCCCTGAAGTGCTGCTTGTTTTGCATCGAGCTAAGAGACGAGGCCTTTCCACATTTTATTCTCTTGAACTGCAGGGTTTTTTCACTGCTCCGTGTTTGTTGTTGTTGAGCCGTTTAGTTGTGTCCGACTCTTCATGAGCCCTGTGTTTAACAGCTTCCAAATCATTCCCACTCTGGCGGGAAGGTAAACGGTGTTTCTGTGTGCTGCTCTGGTTCACCAGAAGCAGCTTAGACATGCTGGCCACATGACCCAGAAGCTGTCTACGGACAAACGCCGGCTCCCTCGGCCTATAGAGCGAGATGAGCACCGCAACCCCAGTGTCATCCGCGACTGGACCTAACGGTTAGGGGTCCCTTTACCCTGTCCCTGCATCTCCTGGGCTAAAGAACTCCTAGACACAGAGACATGGTCAAGAAACAACAAAATAAGTAAATCATTCAAGGATCCAGGTTACCCAGTTCGTTGAGGGTTCCTCATGTAACTTCATGCCAACAATTGAATCCCTAGAATTACCTCAAATAATTGTATACCATTGAAATGCACTGGGATTGCAGTTCCATAGATGTGATTCCAAAACTGAAATCGAGTCTGCCTAAAAATAAGAAAGCCATCTTGCTGCTAATGCACATTTTATTTGTTTCACGTAGGTTCATTTGTGCCATCTGGTGGGCTCAGGCCAGTATTACAGATGCATGGTGCAAAATGTTGGGCAAAGCGAGAAATGTGTACAACCTTTTTAACCATATGAAATACATCCAGGAGACCCAAATCTTGGTTCAGAAACTGCTCATTTTTATGGGTTTGAAAAAGCCCCATGGCACAAACCATCTGCCATTTTCCAGAGCGCCTTATAAGATAGAGAAACATAATTATTCATAATTTTGTTCCACTAAACAACTAGTGGAAACTAGTGTTGGCTGTGTAATCTAACACTGACTAATGATACAATTCTATTCAAACTGACGCACAATTTAAAATGCCATCATCTTGCTTGGAGGACATTAAAAATAAACTGTGAAATAGGCACACAAATCTGAATTGAGTAATTTGAGTAGAACAATGAGCAGTATGTTGAGTACATATGAGCAGTAGGTTGGTGACTTCTGACATAAATGGCGGCTGTATATGTAACAGCCAGGGGTGGGGGTGGGGGGAGCAATATAGCAAGCGTCTAACAACTGAGTTCATTCAGAGTGTCAAATCCCTCCACGTCATCATATATGAGTGTATCAGAGAAGGCCAGTTTGAACCAGCTGGTTTCTCATTTCATTTTCCTGCCTTTTCCTCCCAGTGGAACACCCAAAGCCACGAACTGGGGAAAAAAAGCAAATTCTACTGCCCGTGGTTCTTGAGAAACGGCTGCTACAATCAAACGATAGCAATCTGGGGCAACCAGAACTGGGGGTCTTAATTCCTGGAATCCTCAGGCCGGTGGTCATTGGTGAGCCATGGGACTGGTAGGGAGCAAGGCAAGGAGACTAATAGTGGGTGGAGACAGAGCCAATGAGAGCCAGAGCCAGGAATAGACCTGAAGGAGTGGTAATTTGTATTAGGTAAAGAGACCCCTGACCGTTAGGTCCAGTCGCGGACGACTCTGGGGTTGCGGCGCTCATCTCACTTTACTGGCCGAGGGAGCCGGCGTACAGCTTCCGGGTCATGTGGCCACCATGACTAAGCCACTTCTGGCGAACCAGAGCAGCGCACGGAAATGCCGTTTACCTTCCCGCCGGAGCGGTACCTATTTATCTACTTGCACTTTTGACGGGCTTTCGAACTGCTAGGTTGGCAGGAGCAGGGACCGAGCAATGGGAGCTCACCCCATTGCAGGGATTCGAACCGCTGACCTTCTGATCGGCAAGTCCTAGGCTCTGTGGTTTAACCCACAGCTCTACCTGCATACTACTTATGTCTTTATTGATTGCTTGGTTGCAGTCATGTCCCACATTTTCTCCAAGGAGTTTGAGGTGAGGTCCATGGTTCTCCCTGTTTCTCATTTAATCCCCATAAGAACCCTGTGAGTTAGGTTAGGCTGAGAGGCAGCGACTGGCCCAAGGTCCCCCAGTAAGTGGGGATTTGAACCCGGGCCTCTCAGGTTGTAGTTTGGCATTCCACACACTGGCTCTCTACTTGGAGAAAGGATGCAAATTTTCACAATACGCACAGCTCAAGGTACAGCCAAGCTTTTATTGGAGGGAAGTCAGACGGGGAGTAGGAATGACCGTGGGTGGCAGGTAACTGACATGCCTGAGGCTTTAGTTGAAGGTAGATCTGTGTTCGCGGGCTTGGCCCAGCATGCCAGATTTGTTATTTCTGTTGCACGTTGCGGCTTTGCATAATTTCTCTGACAAATGCAGAACTAATGTGACATCCACACACCACATTAGATTAGTTCCATATGATCAGTTCTAATCCAATGAAGACCCAATGAAATTCATGTTGCTCTAATGCGAATCGTGATTTAATACTCCAATTTGTAAGTACTTTTGTCTGGATGTAGCATGTAATTTGCATCACCGGCAGCCTCGGCTCAAGACAGACAGTGGCTGAACACTGAGGACAAGACTGCCTGATTTATATCTGTCTGGAAGAAGGGTGAGGGGTAGTGGTTTTTGACAATCTACCCTCTCTTTGACAGCTCCCTTAAAAGCTGCTCTAGGGGTTGGGAACACCACCACCACCCCTTGAACAGTGTGGGAGAGGCTAGAGCTGCAACACTAAAGGCCCAATTTCTAGTCCAGACCAAGAGCACATGTGGGAACTCTAGCAGTGCCCTGTCTGAGGAGCACAATTGACTGCTATGGATATATGGAATGAGGCACTTCCTTAAGGTAATCTGATTTATACCAGATTTTGTGAACTGTTTGAAAGTACAGTGGTGCCTTGCAAGGCGAAAATAATCCGTTCCGCGAGTCTCTTCGTCTAGCGGTTTTTTCGTCTTGCGAAGCAAGCCCATTGACAGATTAGCGGATTAGCGCTATTAGCGGTTTAGCGGTTATTAAAGGCTTAGCGGCTATTAAAGGCTTAGCGGCTTAGCGGCTAAAAGGCTATTAGTGGCTTAGCGGCTTAGAAAAAGGGGGGGAGCGAAAAAATCGCAAGACTCGCAAGACGTTTTCGTCTTGCGAAGCAAGCCCATAGGGAAATTCATCTTGCGAAGCGCATCGAAAAACGGAAAACCCTTTCGTCTAGCGGGTTTTTCGTCTTGCGAGGCATTCGTCTTGCGGGGCACCACTGTACTCCTAATAATTTTATCCTCTGCTGCTGATTTTACCGTATCCTACTTCTCTGCCAAATGGTCTTCAGTTCATTACACTGGTACCTCAGGTTACATACGCTTCAGGTTACAGACTCCGCTAACCCAGAAATAGTACCTCGGGTTAAAAACTTTGCTTCAGGATGAGAACATAAATTGTGTTCCAGTAGTGCAGCAGCAGTGGGAGGCCCCATTAGCTAAAGTGGTCTTCAGGTTAAGAACAGTTTCAGGTTAAGAGCGGACCTCCGGAACGAATTAAGTACTTAACCCGAGGTACCACTGTATATCAATCACCCCCTCAGTCTTTATCTCTTTTGTTGTTGTTGTTTAGTCATTTAGTCGTGTCCGACTCTTCACGATCCCATGGACCAGAGCACGCCAGGCACTCCTGTCTTCCACTGCCTCCCGCAGTTTGGTCAAACTCATTTTAGAAGCTTCGAGAACACTGTCCAGCCATCTCGTCCTCTGTCGTCCCCTTCTCCTCCTTACTTCTTAGTCATGAATTATCCACTTTGCCTTGTCCCTGGGCTCTGTTCCCCCTCTCTGTGCTATTAGGAAGACTTCACACCATCCTTCCTGCACCCCCTCTCTCCCCATGGGATCACTTCAGCATTCTAGCAGGAGAAGAGTGAAGCTGCCCCTATCTGCTGGCTTAGGTTTCAAGCCAAGAAAGGAGCAGCCCCCCTCCAACCCTGCTGAACTACTTCAGATTTATGGCAGAGTTGGTTGAACCTCCCCATCTCCTCTCCTTTCCTCCAGAGAAAGGTAGAATCTCAAATCTCAGTAGCATTTCAGGCTGAAAGGTTAACAGGAGTAATAATATAAGTTTGCTTCCTTAATACTCTCAGACGAGTTTGTCAAATGAACTCCTTAAACCTCAGACAACCTTTGGAGATTTAATGAAAGCTACAAAATACAATACAGTACAATGCACATAAGAAGCAGCATTCGTGAAGGGGGGGAAATGCATACAATCAGCCAGCTGACTCTCGTATCTCAGCATGTTAAAAGAAGCTCATCAGAAAAAGTGCCACAAACATCACCCAGGCTGCTTGCTCTCTTTACTTTGAAGCGCATAAGCTATCGAATGCGGGGGGGGGGGGCGGTCTGTACGCATCTTCTACACAAATCACCAGTTACAGGAAAACGCAAAAAAATGCCTCGAAATGGAAATGCTTCCTTGCTACAAAATCAGATTAATCGCATTCCTCAGGGCAAATCTGAACTCCCAAGTTGACAAGCCGCCTGTTAGATGTCAAACTTTTGCTTGTGAAGACTTGCATGGTGAATAGGATTGAACTGAATAGCAGTTCACATAATAACTCTGAGATAGACTGCGAGGTGTGGAACAAAAATTGGAAGAAAGACAGCAAAAAACTATAAAATAAACTATAAACGAAAAGAAAAGATGGAGTCTACATTGCTAATCTAAAAACATTATTTAACTAATTAGTTCTTCAGTTGATGGTTTGTTGTGAAAGTTTGGGAGTGGCCCAAGCAGTATTCAGTGAGTAGAGATTTTTTTTTGCCAATTCTGTCATATGGGAGGAAGACTATCTCAGGCACGTAGATGACATGGTTCTTTCCATGCTACAGTGGTACCTCGGGTTACGAACTTAAGTCGTTTCAGAGGTCCATTCTTAACCCGAAACCATTCTTAACCTGAGGCGTGCTTTCGCTAATGGGGCCTCCCGCTGCTACCGCGCGATTTCCGTTCTCATCCTGGGGCAAAGTTCTCAACCCAAGGTACTCCTTCCGGGTTAGCGGAGTTTGTAACCCGAAGCGTTTGTAACCCAAGGTACCACTGTATTGGCATTGCTTCTCTCAGGAAGTCTCCCCATTTAACCTGATCAGATGGGGACTACAACCAACCATACTACAGAGATAGTATAAGGATTAGTCCTAAGAGCCATCTTGGAGAAGGAGGAAGAAGGAGTGGCTGGTGGTATTTCATTCTGGATTCATGTTGTTTGCCATTCTTCATGTAGACAGGTATTGGGATTTTGCCAAATGGTTGGTCCTTCAAAAGTGCCCATTGGCTGTTTATCTGAATTCCCAATTTGCCTGTTGCTCTGGTGGTGATTTATTGTTTTCATCTGCTTCCATTGTATTCATGCTTATGCAGAGATGTTTTTGCATTCACTGGTCCAGAGAATGTAAGCCCTCTCCAGGGTTTCCTCGCTGATGTCGTTGAATATATCTGGAAAGCAAAAGTTCCAATCAGTAATCCAAAATAGTGCCAAACTAAGATTTGTACAGTTATCTAGTTTCTTTTTGTTTCTGGAAAATTGAGCAGTTGTTTTGTTGTGCTTAAGTTCTACATTTGCATTTTGAGTGTGTGCATTTTTGCCTTGAGTAAATGTTTTGTGAATGCTTAATTAACCATACGATATATATCATTATTTAATCCATGGTCTGCAGCTAAGTTTGTTCACTTCCTTGACTGCTGCTTGGCTATGTGTGCATTTTGTGTTCTGCCCATGGATTCACTGGTGATACTTGGACTCTCCTCAGTATTGCCCACTGTGGTTAAATGTCTTCTGAATGCTTATTTCCTTTGAAAAAACCAGAGAGCTATGCATGTGACTTGATGGGCAGTCTGCAGATAGACTTGTCCTGTTTACATCTTCTTTGTAAATGCTCTGAGTTCTTGCTTTGTGCTCGTGACATGGTTCTGTTAGGTAGAGCTAAGGTGGCCTCAGGGTTGGGTGCTATCACTTGATGGCAAGAGACTCGCAACCATCTGCAGTGCTTGTACATCTTTGAACAGGCATGGGGAACCTGTGGTCCTCCTTGTCTACAACTCCATCATCCCTGATCATTGGGCCATTCTGGCCAAGGCTAATGGGAGTTGGGACCTAGAGAGCCACAGACTCCACTCCCTGTCTTAGATGAAGAAAGCATTTTCTGTCAGCTGTTCTTTCTGGCTCTTTCAGATTGCCCACTATCAGAATCTTAGTCTTTCCAGACTTGGTTACCTTCATCCCAAGTAAGTGTGAGCAGGGTTGGAGCCTAAGTCTGGTTTTGTAATGGGAATTACACATGCTGCTTGAATGCTTTTGATACCCGCTAAGCTTTACAAAGGGAATTAGTCAACCCTAATGCAATTACTTGAAGTTGCCTGTTTAATTACATCTTGGAGGTTGTATAATAATTCTGGTGGTTGTATAATATCTGAAGGAAATGCTTTGTCATAGTTTATTTAAAGGTTGTAATTAAAAGGGAAACCCAATTAAAACTATAAGCATGGAACTGCAAATTGTGTGGCGGGCATGCTAATGTACATCCCTTTTGTGGGGCTGCAATGGTTGAGATTTCAGGTGCAGAGGTTTCTCCCCACCCCACCATTTCCCTCTTCACACAAACACTGCCAGTGTCAAATAAGAACCAAGATTAGAACTCTGTTGGAACTGCTCTGGAGTGAATGGTTTCAAGACTGCAACCAGAGTTCCAGGAGAAAAGGTCTGGCAAGAGCTTATTCATATATCTGCTAAAAGTATGAATGAACACATAGTGCAGAGCATCGAAAAGTTCCTTGTGAGCAGGGCTGGCTCCAGGTTTGAGAGGGCTTCTTCGGGGGGGGGGGGCTTTCCTCCCTCATTGGGCATGTGTGGGTGGTACTGGGCCCACACATTCTCCACATTGACCCAGGCACATCCTGGATGGAAGATAACAGTGAGACATCTACTCTATCTATCTATCTATCTAAAAAAAAGGAGGGGAAAGGTAAAGGACCCCTGAACGGTTAAGTCCAGTCAAAAGCAACTATGGGGTTGCAGCGCTCATCTCGCTTTCAGGCCAAGGGAGCTGACATTTGTCCACAGACAGCATTCTGGGTCATGTGGCCAGCATGACTAAACTGCTTCTGGCACAACGGAACACCGTAACGGAAACCAGAACGCACAGAAACTCCATTTACCTTCCCACCACAGCGGTACCTATTTATCTACTTGCACTGGTGTGCTTTGGAACTGCTAGGTAGGCAGGAGCTGGGACAGAGCAACAGGAGCTCACCCCATTGTGCTCTATCATCTTTCTATCATATCTCTCTCTCTCTCTCTCTCTCTCTCTCTCCTATTTTACATATTGCTTTTCACTCTGTTGCTCCACATCCTGAGCCTTTAGGATGGTCTGGACTTCAGAACGAAATACAAACAATATTGTGTTTTAGAAAGAAGCACAACACCATTCTCAGCTTGCCCTTAAAGCGGATGACCCCAGCAATGACGCACCTGCTGTTCCTAGTCCAGTTGGAAGAGGCATTCTCATGTGCCCAGCACTGTGCTTCAATCTTTCCGTCAAGGCCTTTTTGATAAGATGCCATGTGCATTTCTTGTGCCACACTGGGAGCTCCAAAGCGACCATGCACTGAATGATGAGAGCCTTCTCACTGTCACTCAAAAATCCCTTCACGTGGGACAGGTAAGTCATGAAAGCCATATCAATATTCACAGCTTCTCCATGCATCAGCGTTGGTAAAACTCTCTGAAATGAAGGACACACAAGCATTTATTATATTGTATAGCATATACGCAGATGGCGCTCTGGTCTAAACCACAGAGCCTAGGGCTTGCCGATCAGAAGGTCGGGGGTTCAAATCCCCGCGATGGGGTGAGCTCCCCTTGTTCGGTCCCAGCTCCTGCCCACCTAGCAGTTCAAAAGCACGTCAAAGTGCAAGTTGATAAATAAGTACCACTCCGGTGGCAAGGTAAACGGCGTTTCTGTGCGCTGCTCTGGTTTGCCAGAAGCGGCTTAGTCATGCTGGCCACATGACCCGAAAGCTGTCTGCAGACAAACACGGGCTCCCTTGGCCTATAGAGCAAGATGTGCACGCAACCCCAGAGTCGTCTGTGACTGGACCTAATGGTCAAGGATACCTTTACCTTTATAACATATCAATATTGTTGTGAGATTGGGAATTTAGACAGGAGAGGTTTCATGGGGCCAGAAGGATTGCAATAGTTATTTGATAACTCAGAGGCAACATTGCTAGATATGTAATGTCTCAAGGAGGAGAGGAAATGGCCAGAGAATAAGACTCACTCATATTCCCTCCCCTTGCCAGGGGGACATGGCAAGCTAGAGAGTGGCGAACAAAAAATGCAGTTGTGATCTGGAGAAGGTGACTCCAAGAGTTGAGTTTGGACTCTGTAAGCTAGCAATGTTTGAGGGCTATGTTTCATCTCTCTGGAGATTTGATGTGGGAACAGTGGACTTGCCTATTGGTGTGTTTAACCTGTGTCTCCACCTATGCTCAATCTGTACATTTGTATATGAGCCCAAACATGTCAAAATATCATAAACCTCCTTCCCAAGGAAACCAATGTTTGTGCTATTAAGGGAAAAGGCAGGAAATGCTAACCCAGCCCCCTGTCAAACACCTCACATGATGATTGCATCTGTGGGGGAAGTGGGGCTGTGGCTCCCATCAGATGGCAAACAGACCCTTGAAGCCCTGTATTGGGAAGTTTTTAATGTTTGACATTGTACTGTGGTTTTATTATGCTGAAAGCAGCCCAGAGTGGCTGCAGCAACCCAGTCAGATGGGTGGTGTATAAGTTGTTAATAATAATAATAATAATAATAATAATAATAATAATAATAATATAACAATAATTCATTTGTACATGTGATTATCATGTGAAGAGTGCTTCCTGCTTAATATTTTGGGTTATATAAAGGCAAAGGGTTGGGTTCAGCTAAATAGTTGCACTAGCGGGAGCTAGAGCTAGGACTTCGGCTCTGCCCCCTCCCCTCCCCTTGTGCCCCCACAACTAGCTCCCGGAGGGGGCTCAGGAGAACCCCCAAAATAGTGCACCGGGGAGGCAAGGGGGGATCTTGTCACCTGGCAAGCAGAAATCCGTGCGCTTAGAGAACAATCATAATAGTTTGTGACACTAAATTCCACCCAATATCATCACTCACTTCTGGGTACAAGTAGTGATATGTCACAAGCTGAAAATGCGGAAGCATGCAATTAAGATATTATTATTGTAAGCCCATTGGGTGGAAAGATGGGATAGAAATGTTGTTCAACAATAAATATGCTATCTCCTCCTCACCATTTCCAGTTCTGGGCTTATAAGGTGGCCAAAATCCACCAGCCTGTTCAGATCATCTTCCCACAGATTTGGGGCAAGCTCTTCCAGCATGGTTTCTATGGCAATTCTGGTCGTCTTCAGTGCTGCGTCACCATGGTCAGCTAAGCTGCTGTGTGACTGGAACTTGGTATCCAGTAAGAATTTCCCATGACTTTTCAGCAAGTCAAACAGGCCCTTGTGTTTCATTAGTGCCATCTTGAACAGAACGAAAGAAAGAAGGGTTGCAGTGGACTGAATGAGGGTTGCACAATAATGCCAGGAAGAGGCTTGCTTTGAAAGCATGGACCTCACACTGTACACATAAAACAAGAGACTGAGTAGATCTCAGAGATGATCATAGGCAATTTGAGCGGCTTTAGCATGCACACGAAGTTGATATTTTGGGAGTGAAACTCAGTCACAGGGGAAAAGGAAGCAACAGCTTTGTCCTGTAGATGTTTCACCCAAAAAGACCACATAATAGATGTGGTACATGAGCCACAAGAGAAGACAGGTGTGCATGCAGTGAAAGCTATTGTGAATAGGATATATGAAACAAATGCTAAGACATTGGACAGAGACAACAAAGGTACAGATAGAGGAAGGAAGGGAGATGGTGCTCTCTGTGTAACAGTTGCATGCAGTGACCCAGGAAAGTGAATGGAGTGGGTTTTGTGGGGAGACTCTGAATATGTAAAAGATAAGCAATGAATACAAGAAGGGAGAAGATGTTTCCAATACAGTGGTACCTTGGGTTACATACGCTTCAGGTTACATACGCTTCAGGTTACAGACTCCGCTAACCCAGAAATAGTGCTTCAGGTTAAGAACTTTGCTTCAGGATGAGAACAGAAATCGTGCTCCGGCGGTGCGGCAGCAGCAGGAGGCCCCATTAGCTAAAGTAGTGCTTCAGGTTAAGAACAGTTTCAGGTTAAGTACGGACCTCTGGAACGGATTAAGTACTTAACCAGAGGTACCACTGTACAGGGAATAGGATATAATAGCAAGGTAGCGGCATTGAGAGTGACTCTGGATATGCAAGAATTGGGGAGGACAAGATCAGGAAGACTTGTGCCATAGCTAAGTGGTACAGTGCATAGTTGGCATGCTTAAGGTTCTAAATTTAATCCCTGGCATGCCCAGGCAAAGAAGCCCAGGTAAGAAGGCTGGGGAAAACCCAAACCTGAAGCCTTGGATTGCTATTGCCAAGTAGTTGATGGGGTGGAGACACTCACCGGTCTTCCTGTCACCTGCATCAGTGCTGCTTACTGGGAGGTAGAGGAGGAGCGAAAAGACAGTGGGGAAGTTGTTGCAGTGCAAACACACTGGGGGAGTCAACCTGGTGTTTCTGCTGGTGTGTTTGCACCACACTAACCTCACTGCTGCCTCTCCCTACCTTGTATACCTCCTGGAAAGCAGCAGCAATGTGCATGATGGGAGGTCAGGTGAGCACCCCTCCTGTTACCCTCTTTTGGGCTAAAGAGATAACCAATCAGCATAAGGCAGCTCCATGGGACTACTCATTTCCATGTGTAGAGGGATGTGCACAGGAAGGGGTAACAGGTGTTGTAAGTACCACTTTAGGAGTCGCAGAGAGATGCAGAAACAATAAATGAAAGAGGCCTGTCCTTCCAGTTTCCTCTTGAAGAGCCACATAGCAAAAATCACTGTGAGAGAAATAAATAAACAGGGAGCATCTGTGGAAATGAGCTTGCAAGGAGCAGAGAGTGTGTGGAAGCAGTTGGTGAAAGTGAGGAAGGAGTCTCTGCAGCAAAACCATCATACCTTTAAAATTTCCCCAAGTCCATTGGAGATGTGCTGGCGGGGGACTGTTTTGAGGAAGGCTCTGTCAAGGAAAGTGGCAACAGGAGGAACGTAGCTCCCGAGCTTGTTTTTGCACTGAAGGAAATTGACGCCATTCTTTGCTCCAACACTGGCATCTACGTAGGACAGGAGGGTGGTGGGGACCCGAATGTAAGGGGTGCGCCTCCTGTAAAGCGAGGCTGCCAGCCCCACAATATCCAGGCAAGCCCCTCCTCCAATTGCTATAATAGGCTCAGCGCGCCTGTCGATGCCAAAGATTTGCACTTCCTGCAAGATATCAAGCACCAAATCCATGGATTTGGTCTCTTCTGTGGTGGTCAGGGAAAGGATTTTATACTGAACCAAGTTTGCTTCAAAATATTCTCTGACTGCGGTGCCATACAAGTCATCGACCGTCTTATCGATTACAATGAAACGCCTCTGGGCCTCTTTGTTGTGAAGGGCTCTCTCCAGTTCCTTTGGATCTCTGATGTGCCCGTACAGCAATGTCTTGTTGGAGGGATCCAGAAGACCGCGTGTTTCCACCACCTTATAGCAAAGGTAGATAGGTGCTTCCACTGTCCAGGATATCTCTCCATCTGAGACAGTTTCAGATCTGTTGGGAATTATGAGGGTGGGGGGTGAGTAGTATGGAATATACATTAGTTTTGTCTATGGCTGAGCCAAAATGCCCTCCACAGTTTTCACTCTCACATTTGCACGTGAAAGGCAGAGTCCATTTGATGGAGACCCTGCTGAAAATCAGACCCACTCTTATCTTCAGTGACAGCATCATCATTTCCTTTTAATCTTTTTGAAAAGCTATTCTCACTGCCCTCTCAATGCCACCTTGGAGCTCTTCCTGGTAGAGAGGCCCCTCTTCTGGCTGCCATTTTCTCTCCCTTGGAATGCACCTAGCATTATGAAACATCTAGATGTGGTGTCCTTCTAAAGGACAGAGGCACTTCTTTTTGGGAGGGGGGGTGAACAAATGAGGGGTTGCCATTTCCCCCAATAAGCTCTCTTAGATTTCTCTTCAGTCTTCTGTATTTTGCTCTCTCCTCTGCTAATTCTTTCTGTGGCTTTTCTAAAGCCTTGGGTTCTCTCTTTTTCTTTCCGTGGGGTGTACAAAATCATGTACAGAGGAACTAACATCATTCACAGGGGTATGCTGAGGAGAACAAAATGGTAACCTCTAGCTACCGTGAAAAGAAATACCTGATTTACCACAGCCACAAGTTGTAAGAAGGAACCCCACCACCATTCCCCTCACAGAGCTACAGTTCTCAGTGGTTTAACAATCAATCCCTCTTCCCAGGGAACTCTGGGGAATCGTAACTCTGTGAGGGGAATGAGGGCTACTTAATAATTCTCAGCACCCTTAGCAAGCAAGAGTTTTCCCCACATTCTTTGGGGGAAGCCATGTTTGTTTAAAGTGGTCTGCCTTAAATGTGTGCCGCTGATGGGGCCTCGGTGTGATCTTAATTTTTTTTTACTTTTCAGTTCAAATGTAGCACTTTCTGAACTCGATGTCTTTTTCTGTCGCTATGCAGGGCAACAAAAGAAGGTGCCAACTTTTAAAAAGGCTGAAGTCAAGCAGCAGCTGGAAGGAATGACTTGTTTTCTTTTGAATTTAGTGTCTCAGTTTTTTCCTGCCTTGCTCCTGATGCTGTGTGTTGTCAGACGATGGACAGGTGGGCTTGGTTTGGGCTAAACCATGTCACAAGACCAACTGGGGAGGCCTGGTGGGCCTGATTAGGTGCAGTGTAGTGGTTAGTGTGTCAGACTTGGAAGTGGAGAAAAGCTTAAGAACCCAGCAGTGGAAAATTCACTGAGTGGTTGTGAGCCAGTCACCACCTCTCAGACTACCGTACCTCGCAAGGTTGTTGTAAGGATAAAATTGCAAGTTGGCAGGGGACGAGGGGAATCAAACACATTATTTCTGTCATAAATTCTGTGCAACAGTCAAAGAATCTCTGTAGTTCACTCACACTGTTGCTGGCAAGGTTATCAGAGTCATTGCACTGCTAGAACTTGCCAGCTCCACAGTGGCTCGGAATGAACAGGAACCGAAGTGTGTTTCTACCTTTGTAAAATGCAGCCTAAAAATCTGTAACCGTTGATGGTCTACATCAAAATTCATCTTGATTCTACAAAGATGATTATGATCTTTACACAACTGCAAATATTGTGGAAATCTGCAATATGTGAAGTAATACAACATGGTTAATATTTAATGGTCACAAATGTGTTCTGTTGCAAGAAGGAGGAAATTGTCCTACACTCAAAGGTTAATTAACTGGAGAGATGACTTTCCTGCACAGAAAGCAACGTTTGTCCTTAGGGGGAAACTTGTCAGACATTCACCCATCTGTGACTTTCCCCCCTTTAATGTTGCTGCAGGATGCAAACTTCACTTGAAGTTTATGACAAATGCATTATGCTTTTTGATCAAGCTGATGGTTTTTAGTATCACTGTATTTGTTTTCCCCCATCTCTGGAGTTCATTACCCGTGTCTGTGAATTTGGAAATGTCTGCTCTCGAAAATCCCTTCTCTGTTCAATTCCCAACCCCAATCAAATTCCATTTTAGCTCAAAAGACTTTCCAAGCATTAGAGAAAGCTTCAGCACAACAATGAGAGAGGCAACGTCATTAAGTCATGCCACTGCAGTCTCCTCTTTTTGTGCCTCAGTACTTATGCTCAGCTGAAACTGGTTTGTTTCTTATTCTGACTAGGCTGCGGATCTGAACACAGGCTGCTTCAACCCTGTTGAATTCAAAAGGTTGTCTCCAACTTCAGCCATATTTGGATGGCTAAGAGACCTATGTACTCTAAGCCTTGAAGGATAAATAGCTACCACTTATTACACAGTTGTCTGAGAACCTTACCACCTTGGCTAAATTAAAGCATATTACATATAGGCATCAATATTGCGTGGATACCTACTCGGACACATGGAGGGCTTATAATGTATGTTTAATTTTAATATTTGTGTGCTGAAGGCCAATGTATCCGCAGTGTGAGCTGGTGACGATCTACCCATATTATCAGCATTGTTTGTATATTATTATTTTGTTTCTTTCCATTTCTCTCTCTCCTTTAATTATATTTTATATTTTATCCTTTTCCTTGTTAAATTTGCAAATACAATATATATATATATATAAATATCAACAAGAAGAAAGCCCAGTACAATACTTACATTGAAATAAGCCCCAATGACCACAGGGAGACTACCTTCTGAGTAA
Source organism: Podarcis liolepis (assembly GCF_965112155.1). Taxonomy (NCBI): domain Eukaryota; kingdom Metazoa; phylum Chordata; class Lepidosauria; order Squamata; family Lacertidae; genus Podarcis; species Podarcis liolepis. Next base: position 96,948,465 of record NC_139555.1, on the reverse strand, counting down.
ACATGCCTAGGATTGGGCTGCATGTCAATATTGATATTAAATTTGAAAGCTTAGCAATGACACTCATCAGGACAATATTTGAGAACAAATAATCTAGGCATCAACATCTAATACCTCCATGATTTCCCATTCCAGAGACCATGAATGATTACTTAACCCAAATAAGAGGAACAGTGTCTCTGTTGCTTCACATCACAGAGTATTGTACAAATAAAATGCTTGACGTTTTATTATGTTTTTATATTTTGCTGGAAGCTGCCCAGAGTATCTGGGGAAAGCCAGTCAGATGGGCAGGGTATAAATAATAAAATTATTATTAGTAGTAACCTCATCTACTTACATCTTAGCCTGGGAGACCACGATCTCATTCTCAGCATCATGAATGGTTTCATCTTTCTTGATTCGGCACCAAGTATTTTTGACCCGCACTAGCTGGAAGTCTGTTTGCTTGGAACCCTGTGGTCCAGGTTTTGTATCAGCCAAGAAGATCTCTTTGGACTGTGGCATGGTTGCAATGTCTAGTTCAAGAGGTTTCTGGTAAGAGGGGGATTTGCTGTTTGCTTATAAAAGCTCCACGGGGACCATTGTTTGGAATGGGAGGTGTTCCTCACCTGGTGGAGTGAAAAGGTTGGGCTGGGGGGAGGGAATTACAAAACTATCATTACTTAATCTCTACACATGAAAGAGGGGTGGTCACATCACCCGGACCTGCGTGCTCACGTGTGCATACACACACGTACAGTGAAAATGCAGAGCCTAGGGTTGTATAACTCAATAGTTTTATAATGATCAAAAAGTACAATTAGAGTGCACTTAACTTCTAACAGGAGGCCCTGCAACGAAACGGCAGTGATTAATGTTGAATCATTTCTATGCCATAAAAAGGAGGATTCCAGGAATTTATCTCAACTTCCTGACCCTTTTGATTATAACACAACTTTATGTAAGCCTTGATGGTATTTGAGATAGAGCCACATAATATTGGTAGAACTGGATACTAAGGCCCTGCTGAATTGTGTGTTTTATATTTGTTTTTATGGGCTTCTGTGCTCCTGTTTTGTTGGTTTTATGTTGTGTTTTTTTAAGCATATCATTTGTTTTATGTTGTGCACTTCTAGAGAATTTTTTAAAAAAAACATGAAGCTGTTTGTAAATGCAGTACATAAAATAAATGCATGAGACCATCTTCAAGACAATTCTCAATCTCTGTTTTCTCCTCATCTCTGTCACATTTGTAGCTCACTTGTCCTTAGTGCAGCCCAGAGTAATACACCTCTGCCTCCCCCACCTCATTTTATTGATGTAACAGCCCAATGAAATAAACATGGCTGAAACTAATTGCCTCAAGGTCATGCAAGGTCATGTCTAAGCAGTGATTTGAGGGCAGGTCTTCCCATCCAAATTGCAGCACTATCCACTATGTTATACTGTCACACAGCTGCTGATGCCACGTTGTCTTCTAGTCCAAAGCATCTCAAAAAACAAAGTGTGCTTTTAAAATATTCAGTCTTCCATTCTAATCTAGAGTTATGAGTGATCAGCCAGTGTGGGGTAGTGGTTAAGAGCGGTAGACTCGTAATCTGGTGAACCGGGTTCATGTTTCTGCTCCTCCACATGCAGCTGCTGGGTGACCTTGGGCTAGTCACACTTCTCTGAAGTCTCTCAGCCTCACTCACCTCACAGAGTGTTTGTTGTGGGGGGAGGAAGGGAAAGGAGATTGTTGGCCGCTTTGAGACTCCTTAGGGTAGTGATAAAGCGGGATATCAAATCCAAACTCTTCTTCTTCTTCAGGGCTCCTGCATGATTTCTCTCTCCTATACAAGTATGCAATATATTTCCACAGACACAGAACATGGGCCAAGATGCACCACCTTCCCAAAGCCCTGGGGTTGCCAGTGTGGTACCTTGGGTGGACTGCTGCCCTTGAGGACTTCCCTTGAACCCCACTCATAGTCCCCTTTATCATGAAATGGTGAGGATGGTTATCTTTGCCCCTTCCTCTGAACAATACACAGAGTGGAAGTAGGCCTTTTTTTCAGCCAGAACATGCTGCAACTTACTTCCAGCACCTCTCAGGTGGGCGCCATTGCCATTATAAGAGAAAAGGGAAGCGTTCGTGGTGAGTTCCAGCAGCTCTTTTTCTAGAAAAATAGCACTGAGTGAAAGGAGGAAGTCCAAAGAGTGGCACTCTTTGTCACTTCCTCTTTCAGTTCTGTGGGCTTTTCAAGGCACACCCCAAATGACATAATAATAATAATAATAATAATAATAATAATAATAATAATACATATTATTTGTACCCCACCCATTTGAATGGGTTGCCCCCGCCACCCTGGGTGGTTTCCAACATATAACAAGCTAGCAACTTGTTGAGCGAACCCTGTACACCTTATAAAACCCATGCTTTCTTGTTTCCTTTTAAATCACATGTGGAGCAGTTACCATCTTTATAAAAGTAATGCATGTGTAGGATCCAAAGTTCTCAGCATTCGTAAGACAAAAGCAAAAGCACTGACATTGCACTAGGTCAGATCAAAGCTTTGTTGTGACTCCTACTATCTCTGGCCAGTCTCTTGCAGCCCCCGAGAATCTTACAAGCAACCCATCAGTTTCCAACTGTAATTAATCTGCATGTCCTGCCTCATGACGCCCAGTATAATGGTCTCATTTTGCATTCAGTGCACCTGCTGGTCCCTCCCTCAGATTCCAGGCTCACATCTTGTTCGACGAGAGCCCCCTCTCCAAGACCGACTTAGATCAGCTTATATAAAGCAAACAAGCACATGTGCCGCTGCCGCTGCTGCCGTGTGATACTGTCAGAAGTCCTTATACTCCTTAGCCAAAGAGCAAATTTTGAAAATGCCCCAGGGCGGCAGAAAGTCTTGCTGATCTTGCACCTCAGCCAAGTCGTTCTGTAAGAGGGCCCACAGGCTCCAACGTGCTGGCATAATTGGCCCTGCCCGTCACGTGGACAAAAAGATATGCACCCCTCCCCAGCTCTGCAAAACCGATCTCGTACAATCAGCCGCAACATCTCCAGAAGCCTGGGTGAAGGGTACCACAATGCCACACTTTGCAGGTACTTCTGAGCAACTTCCTTGTGTTTCACTTTTTTTTCCTTTTTGAGAGGTGTCTTTCAACCTCAAAACTGAGTCTGCATCACGAAAGGGGGCGGGAGAAGACATTTTGTTGTGACACGTTAAGTTGGTTAAACTGTTTATTTTATTTGAAGCCTTGTTGTTTTGTTTTGGTTTGTTTCTCTGTCCAGGAGCGGTGGGAAAGGATGGAGTTGTGGACTGGGAGGAGATGAGTGTATTGGTAATGGTGCCTTTTCCCTGGGCATGATTTTCAACAGTTGTTATTAGTCCGCCTTTTAACTGTTATTTGCAGTCACAGACTTTGATCTAGTTGTTGGTTGTTTTAGGTAAGGGCAGGGCCTGACAAGTACCTGGATGATCAAAAGGGGAAAAAGTAATTCTTGGTTCATTGAGGCTTCTAGAGGGATGTATGATATTGGAGGTAAGACTAGTTATGTAAGGAGAGGGGCTTTAGACATTTGGAAGCTATTGCCCTTTTCTGGTCCTTCTCCCACCCAACAAGATTTAGGCTCTTATGTTAGCCTTCCTAATTGTGTTTTATTTATCCAAATTCCACTTTATCATAAAAAAGGTATCACAGCAGTTTACAACTACATGAAAACATAAAACCAGACAATAAATCATAAAAAGTTTAAAGCAAGGGAAAATAAAAAAAAGAAATTAGAAATTAGAACATCAATAGACCATTGTATGTGGGATATGTGTGTGCTGATCCTGAACACTAGGTCATCCCATAATAAAACATCAGTCATCCACAATTTGGTTGTGGATGAAGCAGCAGCCCAAGTTTGTATTACTGAGACCTTCAGGGGGCGGGCAGGGGGGCATGAGGCTGACCTGACCCACGTTTGCCTATTTGGGTCCTTAGTACCTTGTTAATAGGGATGCTGGTGGCGCTGTGGTGTAAACCACTGAGCCTCTTGGGCTTGCTGATCAGAAGGTTGGCGGTTCAAATCCCTGCCATGGGGTGAGCTCCTGTTGTTCTGTCTCAGCTCCTGCCAACCTAACAGTTCGAAAGCATACCAGTGCAAGTAAAGGTAAAGGTACCCCTGACCATTAGATCCAGTCGCGGACGACTCTGGGGTTGCAGCGCTCATCTTGCTTTATTGGCCGAGGGAGCTGGCGTACAGCTTCCGGGTCATGTGGCCAGCATAACTAAGCCGCTTCTGGCGAACCAGAGCAGCGCACGGAAACGCCGTTTACCTTTCCGCCGGAGCGGTACCTATTTATCTACTTGCACTTCATGCTTTCGAACTGCTAGGTGGGCAGGAGCTGGGACCGAACAACGGGAGCTCACCCCGTCACAGGGATTTGAACCACCGACCTTCCGCTCGGCAAGCCCTAGGCTCTGTGGTTTACACCACAGCGCCACCCGCATCCCACCAGTGCAAGTAAATAATAATAATAATAATAATAATAATAATAATAATAATAATAATAATTTATTTATATCCCACCCTCCCCAGCCGAAGCCGGGCTCAGAGCGGCTAACAACAGTAAATAGGTACCACTCCGGTGGGAAGGTAAACGGCATTTCCATGCACTGCTCTGGTTTCGCCGGAAGCGGCATAGTCATGCTGGCCACATGACCCAGAAAAATTGTCTGCGGAGAAACGTCGGCTCCTTTGGCCAGTAAAGTGAGATGAGCGCCGCAACCCCAGAGTCATTCGCGACTGGACTTAACTGTCAGGGGTCCTTTACCTTTAATACTAAAAATAAATGCACCTTGGGGTTTTTTGCAAGAAATATTTCATGTTGGGGAAATATGACTTTTTCCCCAACATGCCAAATATTTTGCAAAAAAACCAAGGTGTTTTCTTTTAGTATTAAAGGTAAGGACCCTGCAGTTAAGTCTTCATTGACTCTGGGGTATGAATATTATACATTCATGCTTTATATTCCATGTACTGTCAGAAATCTGAATTGCTAACGTTTATTGCATGATTGTGTCACTCTTGTTTGAATAATAGCTTCCTACTTCCAAGATGCTCCTAGTTATTGCAAAAGAGCTGTCTTCTGAAACAAGCTAGACATGATCTCCCCTCTCAAAACAACTGAATGCACCTGATAATGGAGCTTTCAGGGCTTGTTAATAGATATATTAACAAATGTTTGCATAAATTCTTGTCTAGATAAGGTCCCATTTGAACACGTTGTCTGGGGATGCCTCAGTGGCTCATCTTTATGGGCTTGCATAAAGAAAGGCATCGTTGTTGCCTAGTGTTAGGATGTGGTGCCCTGTTGACTTCTGCACGTGTAATATCCATTATGAATGCCATATTGAATATATCAATGCCATGTTCACTTCTGATCTTATTATGCAGTCAAGCATGATGCTTGACAGTCATCATTCCCACACCATGTTAGAGACCTGCATTTGGTGTTATAACCCATAAGGGTGGAGTTGGGTTATAAAACTACAGATGCCAAGGCCATAATTCATGGGCAGCAAGGCACGGTTAGCAATTAGCTGTGCTTTTGTAGGTAAATTATGTAAATCACTGATTTTAAAGGAAACACTTTTGTCCCCGTTCTTCTTTCCTTTTTTAAACTGAAACTTAGAAAATGTCAATCTGCAATAGGTAAACCCATATTATTTTGCCAACTCCTTTCTACAAATCTATTTTTTTCCTTCAAAAATCACACCAAGTTTTTCGTCTTCATCACCATCACCCGTAGGTGCCTGAGCAATGGAGATGTCTCACAGAATTTCATTTCAAAACCTCTTGCCTTCGGTCTTTTGTTTTAGAATTATCCATTGGATCTATAGTTGAGAACCTCAAGAAAGCGAGAGAGATAGCACATGGTCGCCCTGGAATTCCTGAAGAGCTAGGATGTTACCTGCAGAAAGCTCTTGATGCAGCAGGAGGCTTGGACCTTTACCTGACAAGAGAGGCAAGTTCTAACAGGTAACACATTTATCATCTGGCTGTGACAGGAAGTGCGTCAAATTATCTTGTGCTACCTTCTCTACATTGTGAATGTATAGTTCAGTCTATTGTTATGTATTGGCTCTCTTACTGCCATGAGTGGGATTATCACAAATGTTTTGATGGAAATCTGGAAAAAAAATTAATATTTCTTAATGGCCCATGATGGTTAGGTGATTTCTCTTCATGGAATCTAATTGTTAGAAAATGTTTTCTTGATAGTTTCTGTTGGGATTGTTTTGCAACGAGAGAAGAATCAGAGTTTGGTGAGAGTGACACTTCTGACCTACCCCTAGTAAAATGCTGGTGTGTTTGTGTACATGTCTGTTTGTGCCTGAAGGAACAAAAGAAACTATTTTGGATATTACAGCTTCCCTCCCATGCCAAATTGCAGCATTGAGAGGGCAGTTATATTCCTCAGCTCAAGCAAGAATTATTTAGGGGAGCTCATAATGACAAACTTAAACCAACTCGTATCATATAACGATGCAAATAATAAGACATGCAAGTAAAATTGTTACTCACGTGCCTCTCAAGCCAAGCAATGGAGATCAGGAAAAGATGGAGATCAGAAAGTTTAATGGGTGAAGCGTGGCTCTTATTTCAGTCTTTGAAAAAGTATGCAAAACAAATACGCAGTAGATGTGGGCCCACTCCAGTTATTCAATTATTTTAGGCTACAATATTACACAGGTTGCAATTGTAACCTATTGAATTAGGCTTACTCCCAGAGACATGGGGTTAGGATTTCAGCCTTATCTTGGGAATAAAACTCCATTAAACACTTAGACACTTTTAAGATTGTGCTTTTAGATGCACCAGAGCTTGGGTCTTCAAATAACTTACTCTGCGAGCATTAATTAATCTGCTAACTAAATTGCTTTAGTAACTAAACTAATTAATTAAGCTAATTTTAGGTATCATTAATTCAGCAGCCTGACTGGGACTGTCATTATTCCTTTCTCGGCTATAACAATAATACCTGGGTTGCTAAGTAGTTCCCATTTATCAGCATATATTCTGCTATGGGGGAAGAGAAAAAAGTTTGTTCATTTCTTAGGAGCTACCAATGTGTAAACTGTTCCAGTCTGTAGGTTATAGGAAAACTGAGTGTTGGTTCTGTTGCTGAAATAATAGTCGGTAGTTGTCTGACTAACGCTTGCTGGTGATAATAGCTATACATTATCTTATTAAAGTTGTTCAAGCACTGGCGAGGGGCAGCAAAGAGGTTACCCAAAATGGCTTACTCTTCCAGTCTTGGAGTAGCTGAGCATATCTGTTATGGGTTATGAATTTTTTCTTATATTATGGAAGACTGTGTGGGGAGCAGAGCAGGAACAGATGATGTCTATTTCAAATGCTGGCCTGGAGGTATTCATACCTAAGCCTTCTGGGGTTCTGCTTTCTTCCACTGAGAGAGATCTCATTTCTTTGAAAGGAGGAGGAATGCTTGGCTATTCGAACATTGCAGCTGATGTTGCGACCCCCTTAAAAAACAGCTGCATAGAGTGATACTAATTATCTACATTGATTGATTAATTGATTGCATTTATGCCCAGCCTTTTTTCTCTGAGGTGCTCAAGGTGGTGTACGTGGTTCTTCCCCTCCTCATTTATTCCCCAAAACAACCCTGTGAGTTAGGTTAGTCAGGGATGCAGGCCGGCACTCTAACCATGACACCACACTAGCTCAGTGTGGAATAAATGCATGTAAAATTGTCAAGCATTGCCAATTAGGTGGCCAAAAACGACCAACTACACAAGATGGTTCCTCAATGCTCTGCTTCAGCAGGGTGATCCCACCAAAATGTACAAACCACTGATCTAGAGCTTACAGTTTCTTTGGGGGTTCATCATTCTGATGTCTGTTGTGCCTGGACAATGACTATTCTTATACATGGGTGGCCATAGTCATATAAGCAGTGCCTTGCTGGATCAGGCCAGAGTTCCATGCAACAACGTATTATTGCTCAACAACAGCAAACTAGGTGGCTCTGAGAAGCCACCTAGAAGTAGGACTTGAAGATCATGGCCATCTTCTATTACAGGAGTGGGAAGTCTTTGGCCCTCCAGATGTTGCTGAACTACAACTCCCACCAGCCCTTGCAAGCATAGCCAATGGCCAGGGATGATGGATGTTCAGCAACATCTGGAGACTCAAAGGTTCCTCACACCAGTTCTATTAGTTGCTCTTGGCACCTGAAAACCAGATGTATCCATGAAGAGATCTGTCCTTCACAAATTTATCTAAAGCAAGCTAAGCTTGTGTTCAGCAAGCTATATTGAGGTAGCAAATTGATTTTTTTAAACACTGGGGTCATAGCCTAAGGATTTCTTAGAAAGGGGTACAAAAAAAATCTGTTTCCAATGAGTTGGTCCTTTTCTTCTTTTTCCATTTATTAGGACAACATCATCCAAGGATTGCCTTTTGAATGTCCAATTCAGTGAAATGAAGGTCAAGACTAATGAAGAGCAGCTCTCAAACTATGCAGAAGGTGAGTCTTTTGCATTATGAAATAACTATGTTTTGCACATTGATGATGGAGTTTAGGCTTTGCATGCAGGTAAAATTTGGCATACCTCAACAAAGGCTTCATCTAATCCTATATGTTTCCTCACAAAGCATATATGGATTTCCAAATCCTGGGTAGAACCAAGGAACCATGAGATGCATACCTGCAAGCATAGATATGTGATCACATGTTTTATAATTTTGCACTATTTATTTATACCCAAGAGTAGACTAGCTTTATGCCAGGGTAGTTTGTATTTATTACAATATCATGTAGTGTATAGGCTGCAACAACTATTTCTTGTGGAATGTTGCAGACATCTAGAGAGCCAGTGTGGTGTAGTGGTTAAGAGCGGTAGTCTCGTAATCTGGGGAACCGGGTTCGCATCTCCGCTCCTCCACATGCAGCTGCTGGGTGACCTTGGGCCAGTCACACTTCTTTGAAGTCTCTCAGCCCCACTCACCTCACAGAGTGTTTGTTGTGGGGGAGGAAGGGAACGGAGAATGTTAGCCGCTTTGAGACTCCTTTAAAGGGAGTGAAAGGAGGGATATCAAATCCAAACTCTTCTTCTTCATCATCTAGTGAATGTTGTGAATGTTGACTGCCTGCCTGCCTGCCTGCCTGATTCATTCATTCATTTGTTAAAATACTGATATCCTGCCTTTCCATTTTATGGATTCTATAAGTTAGCTGGCTAATATTGGAAAAAAACATTTCACATTATAATACACAATAAAAACTAAAACAAATAAACACAGCACCAACATCAAGCACACACAACAGAATCAATAAAGCACAATAGAGAAAGCCCTACCCTCTTCATAAAAAATGGGATAAATGGAGCAGGGAATTTAAGAAAGATCTCAATGTGTGGGAAGGTCCACTTGGAAGAAAATGGTCCTTAGTGTATCCCAGACCTAGACCACTTATGACAACCTTCTCCAACTTGATGCCCTCCAGATTTTTGGGACTATAATTCCCATCCACCCATGCTGGCTGGGGGTGATGGGAGTTTTAGTCTGAAACTTTTTGTGAAAACCAGTACAGTGGTACCTTGGGTTACGAACTTAATTCATTCCGGAGGTCCGTTCTTAGCCTGAAACTGTTCTTAACCTGAGGCGCTCTTTCACTAATGGGGCCTCCCACTGCTGGCGCGCCACTGGCGTGCAATTTCCATTCTCATCCTGGGGCAAAGTTTGTAACCCGAAATACTACTTCTGGGTTAGTGGAGTTTATAACCCGAAGCGTTTGTAACCCGAAGCATTTTTAACCCAAGGTACCACTGTACTTTGAATTGGGTCCAGAAACCAACTAGAAGCCAGCGCATGTAAAAGAAGCATTTGGTTTGCACAGTTAGCCACCTGGCAGCTGTAGTCCCATTGAAAGCCACACCCTGCCTAAAGTGTGTTACTAAAGTGTCTAGTGGATGTCACCAAATCATGACTTACTTGTACTAACTTGTTTCTATTAAAAAAAGCGTAAAAATGGTGTACTAAAGCTGGTGAAAAGCACGCTTGCCAACTGAGCATTCTGGGTACTGCTTATGGCAACATCTAAACAGCAGTTTTGAAGGCGGTCAGCTGTATGGATCATACACAGCAGAAACCACAGTTTTTGTACAATTGAGTCCACAGTTCTCTTTCTCCTCCCTTCCTATCCTTGCCACAAAAGGAGGCAATCCTACACACTGGCAGACGAAGGTGGGGGTGGGGGGAACAGTCTGCCCCTGGTGCCATCACGGGGGGTGACATCACAGCCGCCCCCGCCCTCGGGATGCTCGCCGCTCATGCCCCGGGATGCACACCGCTTGCCACGCTCATGCCTGACACGTGCCACACCCCCGTGGGCGGCGCGCCACACCCTCTGGGACGCACGCCAGCCACGCCCCTGGAAGTACGCCGCTCCCAGTGCCGGAGCAGGTAGCTCTGCCACAGATCCTACAACCTGTAATGGTTGCACATTCTACGTAGTAGCAGTCATACTTCCATTTTAGAAAAGAGGTACCGGTACTTTTCCACAGATATTTCCATGATTTGCATCAACACGCTGAAAATTATAAGTGTGCAGTCTCAGAGGAGGGCTTGCAATCTATTACAGTTCATAGGTACTCTAATTTTTTTGTACCCCACAAAGAGATAAAACATAATAGGTGTGCATACCCGCAGGCTGAAGACAAGCTTCAACAAGCTTCCATGTATAAATTCAAAATCATGCAAATGGGAGATAAAGATGTGGAGATATAGGGTTGTATACAACAAAGTTTTAATGGGCCTAGGTTACTCGTGTCCATTAATTTTAATGTGTCTACTCTGAGTAGGATTAACATTGGATCCAACCCATTGTTGCCATCACACCAGTAGCAACCTATTCCGTTCCTGAAGAATGCACAGTCCAAGCATTTGATATGAGTGAACAGCCTTTCCCCCTCAAGCCATCTTTACTTATTTTGCTGGCAGTAAGGATATTAAATTAATGAAGGAGGAGTCAAATTTTTATTCCTGCAAAAATCTGGGTGTTTTTATAGAGGATGATTTGTCAGGGATGAATACTGGTCCATTTCAGATTATTTCAACACTCAGTGCCTTTGCTCCTCTGTGAAGTTATTACACTAAATCGCCAGGTTCGTGCATCCCAGATGTTGCCATCTTTTGAGTAATACATCATCGAAACAAAGTGCCCTGGAAACGTATAGCAGGAATACATTGTTCAAAGGGCAGCAGCGATGATAAATCTCTTAAATGATGTTGCTGTCTGGGGATAATGACTTTAAGAGCAAATGCAAGGTAATCCCGTGATTCTCAAACCCCCCACCGACTTAACATGTCCCAGAAACATGATATGTGAAACATCTTGAAGCCTTTTTCACAGGGGCTAATATTCAAATATTTAGCAGTTCAGGTCCTGCTTTAGAACAATGCTAGCTGGCATTTATCAAAAAGGCTTTTAACATTTTAAATGATTGCCTGTTACTTCCTGAAGCTCCATGTTGATGCTGTCACTTTGTGGTTATAGTCCCAATTCTGAAATGTTCTTGTACCTTCGCTTGCCATTTGAGTACGTCTTGAGTGAAACTCTGGCCCCAGCTACACTGGGGAATACCAGGAATACCATGTTTAACATGGTATTCGACAGGAATACCATGTTTAACAGACATGGCTTCTCCCCCACAAAAAACTCCCTGGGAACCATAATTTATAACTTATGTTGGGGTCTCTATAAGCTGCGGAAGCACAACGACAAAATGTAACATAACAAAACAATCCGATATTAGAAATTTACAACAGAGGTCACAAGTTGCTCACTGCAAAGCAATATCTGTGAAAGCCCTACACAGACCTGAACCATTTTAAAGCCTTTTTCAGATACTAAGCACACATCCCACAATATTCCCCAAGACCTCCACTGCAAGGGCTAGAAGAGTGTTTTGTTTTCATGGAAATTGCCAATCTAAGAATCACAGCTCCCCCCCCCCCCCCGGCAGCTTCTAGTCAGTTTGTATAAATAGAAAAGTCTCATGCTTTGGACATTGCCAGTGGTACTTGTGTATGTGAAATCAAAATGGTAGAAATGTGATGTATTTGCATCCTGTTTTCCTTTCTGCCCAGGGCAACTTCACAGGATGCTGGTGCGTATGACAGGAGCCAAAACGATTTTGATAATAGGAAGGCTAAAAGTCCCATCCATTTTGGCTATGGCTGAACTGGTGCCAGAAGATAGCAGCATGACCATATGTGCCATACAGCCCCAGTTTGGAGAATCCAGCCAGGAGGCCTTTGATTTCTCAGCTCATGGCAACAAAATGAGGGCACAAATAGGACCAATAATGGACTCCTTGGAGGTACGGTTTTGCTTTAAGAACTGTTTGTTGAATCTAAGTGACAAACACTGTTAATTATTGCAAAACTTCACATACACCTGTATTCTAAATTCCCTTGCTGCTTCATTAGACCCACCGAAGATTGACTCCATGAACGAAGGTCATACAAATTAGACTAGGCTCATAAGATTACCCCACCCTTGCAATTAACAACTTGCCTGGTGCAGAATACTGCTGCAAAATACTGAGGGTCTTATCTGTGCAGGGGAGGGGGGAAATGTATGTATTAATCATCTTGCTCATGAGCCTCCAGGTGATTTACATAAAATGCAGGGAAGGAAAGAGGAAATTGGCCTTCTAGACCTTGACCTTCATACTAACCTGGAGTAGAATTAGGATCAGAAAGATGCACATTTTGTGGTTGTAAAGGTCACCTATCTGTGCTACACAGGGAGGGAGGTTTGAGAGTCGAAAGGAAAAGGGTGCTATTTGCTTTCCCTCCAGTCCTCAGATTTCCCCATGCTGCTTGCCTTAAATCTGAACTCTTGAGTACCACCGTATATAGAAATATAGGAGTTCAGGAGGAGGATATAAAGTTGTTCTGGTGGGCTTGCTAGAGATCAGGCCTCCCAGTCAACGATACAGCTTGAAAAAGGCCCAAAATTTCACTACCCAGCTGGGCTTTAGTTAGGGCTAACTGAGTTCCTTACATGCTCTTCCTGCTCTTCCTCACTGCAGCCTTCTTTTGCATTATTTCTGCTGCCTTCCCTTTGGTTCTCAGTTAAACGGTTGCAAGTTTCTCGGACTCTTTTGTCGCTGTGTGCTTAACAGGAAATAAATATGTACACCTCAATACAATGATTTTGGCAGATACACTTAGCGGTGTGGGGGTGTGGGGAGAGAACGTTACAGATCACCTGCAATGGTGCAAGGTTTTAAAAATCCTTTTGGCTCCCTGCAAAGAGTGTGAAATTAATTGAATTGCTGTTGCTCTCTAGTGCTCATTCAGTGTAACTGACTGTGAATAAAAATATCTAGAGGCAAGCAGAGTACATGCAGTGTGAAGATTAAAGAAGGGCCCTGGATGGGAGCGAAGACATGAAAATGGAACCTTTAAAGGAGAGCGCTGCGGTTGATTTTCCGATGGCGTGCTGTAAACAGCCCTTGCGAAAGGCTAAGTGATCTAGATTGTCAAACACGGCCAGAAGGCAGCACGTTTTCAATACCTCCAAAGTGGGGTTAAGTTGGAAAGAGTCACAACTCTTTGTAGCACATTTAGCACTGCTGCTTTTCTCTCAGCCCTGAACATCCAGAATGAGGGAACAGAGGCTCCCAAAGATGGAGGGTGGGAAGAGAGAGAGACCGGGAAATGCCAAAAGAGGAATACATATTTAACCACATGTCTTACCCATGGTGGTCATTGTCCACCAAACATACAGTGGTGCCTCAGGTTACATACACTTCAGGTTACATACGCTTCAGGTTACAGACTCCACTAACCCAGAAATAGTGCTTCAGGTTAAGAACTTTGCTTCAGGATGAGAACAGAAATCATGCTCCGGCGGCGTGGCGGCAGCAGGAGGCCCCATTAGCTAAAGTGGTGCTTCAGGTTAAGAACAGTTTCAGGTTAAGAACGGATCTCTGGAACGAATTAACCCCAGGTACCACTGTATTGCATTCAGGAATCTCTCTCTCTCTCTCTCTCTCTCTCTCTCTCTCTCTCTCTCTCTGTCTCTCTCTCTCTCTCACACACACACACACACACTGATCAACTGAAAATATTCTTGCCCGCTTTTGAGCTCTTGTTGTGATTGGTTCCACCTTGGACATTGATTACATCTGAGCTTTTGAAGGTCTTGTGGTAGTGGACCTTGCTGGGATCTGAACCACCTTTCATGTGGTTGGGCAGCGGGGAGAGGCTGCAGCCACATCCTTTCAGGTGGCAACCCTCTTCGTGTAGAAATTCAGCAGAATGTTCATAGGATCTCCTTGTTAGTAGCTGTGCATTGGATCGGATTGTAGCATTAGAGACAACATTCCCTGTCCTCCTATTGCCCCTTTCTGGTTTATCCCATATCTGTGGTTAGCTTTCATTCATGATCATTAAAGCACTGAAACTCCCACAAACACAGGGTTTACTAATCTGTATGCATTGGAGCAAGCACATCCTCTCTAGTGCAGAGAGGTTTCCTGGTGCCTGAAGGTGCACCCATTCAAGGGAGAAAAGGGCTTCTTCAGACTGAAGACGAGCTGCAGTAAGCACTCTGGTTAGATGGGCCAAGAAGATTACAATACTGAATGAGGGATGGAGTTGCTCTCAGAGAGTGAAGAGAGAGAGTGTGTAGAGCCATCTTCTCAAATAAGTGCCATATGGAGGTGCCTTATGTGTTCTGCCTGCTTGCCAGATTTGTTCCTTGCCAGTTTGTGTGTGCGTGTGTGTGGAGGGGAGGGTTGTTTAAGATGACAAAGCCAAAAGACTGAAAAATAATTCATCACAGAGAGGCAAATGAGGCCTGGGACGTTAAAGCAAAACTGAGGCAACTCCAGGGCAAACACTTACCCATCGCAAAAAAAAAAATATTGGTACAGTTTGCATAAATTTTGTGTATATGCTAATTTATTTGCATAGATGTGCAAATTTAGAAATAGCTCCTGCGATTTCCTCGCCATAGTGGGAAGGTCTGTGAACAGGTGACACAGGTGGCCTCTTCAGCCGGCTGAGGTGTGCTAACTGTTTTGGGGCATCTGCAAAAGGCCTCTTAGAGTTCTTTACCTTTAAACTGGACTTGGGCTAGGCAACACTTTAAATAGAAGACTCCTTCAAGAGAACTGCCTACCATGGCCACACTAGGACTGGAACCAAGAGCAGGAGCCTTCTCTCTCCTTCTGTTGCTCAGCCCCCCAAATAAGAAGCACCTGTAAGCTCTTGTATGGGCCTGTCCATTTTAGGCGACTGCTCTGGCCAGCTTGTTCAAGATCTCTTTCTAGGATCATTAACACACAGCTGTCTTGCTGCTTGTTTTTTGGTGCTTATAGCTTTTTAAAAAGTTAATACAAAGAATTATTTTTAGATGTTTAGAATTATTATTTTTTTGCTACCCTGGGCTTCTTTAGGAGGAAGGGCAAGATATTAATTGATCAAATAGAAGAAGCTTATAGTGTTGGGCGCATAGGCTGATATGGAGATCTCACCACTTCTGCTAAGGCTCTCAACACCCTGGCACTAAGATTTGTCAAGCTAAAGCTTTGGTTGAAGTGGAAGGGACCCTATGAAAGCACAAAGGCATGGCATAAGAGGATGGTACATAACTTGGCATGCTTTCAATGCTTATTAAGTGGGAATAGTAGCATTTGCAGTTATGGGTCAGCACAGCACTAAGCACAGTATTTGGCAGCCAAGAACTGGAGAGAGAGAGGGGGGAGAGAGGGGTGCACAGTCCCCCCTCCTCAGCTGTTCCATGCAGATCAGGGTGGCTGCCTTATCTCTACTTATTAAATAATTTATCTGATGGGAGGGATCCATCTGCATCTCTGTCGGGCTTCGGAGCTCCACTCATCCCAATGTTATGTCTATTATACTCCCCCCCCTTTTGTTCAAGGGTGTCAATTTGAATAAAATATTGAGGAGGCCCAGGCCTTGCATAATCAATCACAAGATGTAGCCCTCACACACCATTTGAATGGCAATGCCCATCAACTTGGGGCAGCAGTCCCCTCAAATATTTTATGGGGGGGAGAGAGAAAGGGACCTCATCCCCTAGGAGTTGGGGCCTATGCTTTTGGCCAAAATTGGTGAGATCTTGGGAGGACCAGATCAGGCCCCTGCAGTGTGGAGTAGCCTAACATGTTTGTTTCTAGACTCTAGAAACAAGAGCAAAAAAAGAGGACGCCATGGTGGCCATTCAAAACAAATAAATGCAATTTGTCGTAGATTTTTCCCCCCTGAGAAAGAGGACGTATCCTGGAAAAAGAGGACACATGGCAACCCTATGCAAGATGACTTTACTAAATGGGGAATAAGAAAGTAGTGTTCAAAGAAAGCCACTAGTATTTATTTATTTCACTTCTACCCCCACATTTTTCTCCAATGATTCATAGAATCATGGAATTGACGAGTTGGAAGGGACCCCAAGGGACATCTAGTCCAACCCCCTGCAATGCAGGAATCCTGCCCACAGGCGTCGCTGTGTGGGCTCGAACCACCAGTCTTCAGGTTGACAACCCTGAAAGGTAGGCTAGGTTGAGAGGCAGTGACTGGCCCAAGGAGTCTGAGTGGGGATTTGAACCCTAGTCTGCTAGGTTCTAGTCCGAGACACTAACCACTACACCACACTGGCTGTGTATAAAAGATGGCATGGTGCAGAAGGAAGAGATGTGTCATCCCCCGGGGAGCTAGGAAGATGCTGCCCCATTGCCAGCCTTAAAGCAAGATTCACCTGCCAGTCTGGTCGGTTTCTGTACCTGGAATAGGAGAGGGCACTGTCTTCTCCTTTGCTGCCTTAGGCATCAAAATGTTTTGGGCCAGCCCCTGTTGAGCTTATATGAGACTTGGCTACGTGGAGCTTTTCATTGTCTCGCATGGACGCGCCAATAAGCTAAAGCCAAAGATTTCCTGTGCCGATATGCTTTGCAGAAGGTCAAAGGAGGCAAGCTCTAATTCATGCCGCAGATCATAGACTGAAGGATAGGGCAGCCCACAGGTTGCCTCGGTGCCCCAGTAGGGATTTGGGTACACAAGGCAGGGAATTAGCAGATGGTTGTGCACACAGGGCGGACCTACTCTCGCACGTTCCCCAATCCCTTTGCAGATGCTGTTCTGAACAGCTGCCAAGCAAAATTATCCTGTAGCCTCCTGCTGTACAGGCTTTCTCTGCTTGCTTGGATGCTGGGCAGAACATATGCGACGGCCTTCCGTGAATGCTCTCCTTTCTCTTTAAGACACCCAGGCCATGTTAAAGGAGCTGCTGATATAGCCAGACTCTTGATATCCTGTGGTGGCCACAGGGGTCTTGCGTTTCCTTTGCCTTGTATCTTAATTCCTCGCCCATAAAGGGAGACAATTGCCTCATAATAAAAGGATAATGAGAATAAACACAACAACAACAACAACAACCACTCAACGTTTTGAGTGTTTGATACCCCTCATGTTGATTATGGCAGAAACCATACATTATCGTCCTGGTGCCATGCCACAGGGTTCCCATCGTGTAAGGCACCGTTGTAACATCTTATTTATTTATCTAGCGGGTTTGGAACTTTTCCCTCATGCCCTCCAGGCTTATTATTATTTTGATGGAGGCGCAGTTTCAGATCGCTCCGTTTGAAAGCCTTAACCAGATAATACCGGGAAGTAATAAGGACGCATTTGCAAAAGCTGCTGGTAATTGCAGCGCCGCTGTGGACGTGCGCGAGGGACTTTGCTGCCTTTGTCATCCCCTCCTCTCGTTTCTTCGACAGGCTAGGTGAAGAGGTTGAAGCGCAGATCTCATTTCCCCCTGTTTGGCTGCTTGTGAAGTCTGCCAACAGAATCCACCTTGACAAAGTCAAGGACTCCACGTTTAATGTTGAGCTGAGTGAATAAATTATGCATGAAATTGTGTCGGAGTCTCTAGTGTGCAGAATTGCTCCTTTTGATATGAAAGGTTAATTCAGAAAGGAGTCCAAAATAGCTGGAAATTGTGGGGATAAGTGGATAGTATTCACTGTTGTGAGCTGTTATTACTAGAAATTGCATTCCCTCTCTAGCTTCCCCCGAGATTTAGCTTTGCCAGTGAATATAAACTGTACTCAATAGAATAGCATCCAGAAGCAACAAGAGTAGATGTCCACATGCAGTGAAATATTCCAACGGTGTTTTTAAAAGGGCCGTGTGCTTCCGCCCCCAGGTATATTAGGTGCCCCTGGGGTAGCCAATGAGGTGCAACTCGCATCATCCCTGAGTATTGGCCATAGCTGATTGGACCTATAGCTCAACAACATCTGTAGTGCACTTTCTTGGCTACCTGGGCCATATCCTATATATTCTACAGTGTAGAAGAATTACAACCTCATTTAGGTCAAGAACAAGGTGCATCACTGGAAATCACCAAGGTGTACCAGCGCCGTATGAAGACAGACTCTCTATATGTGGGCCTCTTGCCCTATTTACTATACTGCCCGCTATACATTGGACCCAGGAGGTGATTTCTCACCCTGCCATCTGTACAGGAAAGATGTCTCTCCCCACAGCAGAGAAGGTCCTGTGGCTTCTTAGCGATGTAAACGCTTCATTGACTCATAAAGTCACCCTTTTTTCCTCTGGCAGCCAAAAAGATCAGAAAGAAGACCCTGGACAATACAGCATTATTGAACTGTAAGGGAGATGCAGAGATCTAAATAGAGACTATTATTTGCGGCACGGCATCCCTTTATGTGTATTTGTTTTTTTATTCAGATTTGTCATGGCCGGCGACTAGTACGGAAAAGTTATTTGGATTGTGTGCCAGTGGGTTTGAAGTGCCTTCCCTTAGAATCCATCCTTTGTCTGTTCGTTTTAAAGGAAACCAGATAGCCATGTTTGAAAGTGTCTGATTGGGCTGTTGGGCGATGTCCAGATTCCCATTTGAATACTCAAAGCACGGCAGGTCTCTTTTCCTTAGGTGTCTCTGCAATACCAGCTTGAGCGCCGTTCTTGTCTTTGCACCAGCCACTGCCAGCCATTGTCAACTAGCAGTGCAGGGTGAAGCCCACTGTGTATTAAGTTTGCAAAGCTTAGAAATGCTAGCTCAGGTCATGTTGAGCCACAAAGTGAGAGTTGTAAGAACATGTCTAGACCTGACCAGAACTATCCGGCAGCTGGATTTTATTATGTATTTTTTTAAAAGCAAGCAGGCAAGACATTTGCTTGTTTAAAAGCAAGGACACCTGACTTGTTTTGGCCTCGGGGCCAAATAACACATAGCTATGATGTTTCCTTTGACATGGTTATAATATTTTTGATTCCAGGAGTTAGCAGCCGTGGGGAAAGATTTTGATATAGTCTTTATTGATGCCGATCAAAGGAACCCTGCAGAGTACTATCACTTTGTCATGGAGAACCATTTGCTGAGGATGGATGGGACGCTCTGCATAGAGAACGCCCTCATGAAAGGAGCGGCCTACCTGGAGAATACGGCAGATGAAAATGTATTAGGTGTCAAAAAACTGAATCAAGTAATTAATTCAGATCCTCACACGGAGCAGGTTAGTGTGATACAATTAAGGGTGACATCAATATTATAATAGCTTTCTGCATGTTTCGGGGTGGAAGTGCTATGTTTGTTTAGGCGCTTCTGCTTGCTCCCTTCCATTTGACATAAACATACTGATTATCTTTATATAAGCTTCCCTCGCTAATAGGAATACATTATAATCACATTAAGGTGAGGTGGGTGGTGACTGAGGACTGAGCCTTCTTTGTTTGTCTCTCTCCCCCCACCCCTGACTCTGAAACACTCTGCCTGGTGCCTTGGTGCCAGGTAAAAACAAATTTATTTGCCCGGGCCTTTTGATTTGGTATATGTGCTCTAGTTTTAAAAGTATGTTTGGTACTTTTAGTGCTTATTCAAAGTGTGCCTGCTGCTCTCTTTTGCTGTTACAATGGAATCTCGGATTACAAACACCTTGGGTTACAGACACTTCGGGTTACAAACTCCACTAACCCGGAAGCAGTACCTCGGGTTAAGAACTTTACCTCAGGATGAGAACAGAAATTGCACAGCGGCAGCGGGAGGCCCCATTAGCTAAAGTGGTACCTCAGGTTAAGAACAGTTTCAGGTTAAGAACGGTCCTCTGGAATGAATTGAGTTCATAACCCAAGGTGCCTCTGTATAAGACTCCCTCTCCCTCTCCCTCCCTCTCCCCCCCCTCTCTCTCTCTCTGTGTGTGTAAAAAAAGAGTGGAAACCTCTGGTGGGATTCACTGTAAAACTAAATAATAAATACATTAAGAGCTGCTTATTTTCTCTCTCTGCCGGATCCACAAGTTTCAAGATAGCTGAGATGCCTGCCTCATTGGGCAGGGGGAGACTAGATGAAATCAGATAAAAGTTATCACCGTAGCTTTTCACTGTAAGTTTCTTAGTGTGGCACTAATGAGATGAAGCTGTCAATCTGGCTTTCCTACATATCAGATAGTTATAGGCCTGTGAAATTGTATTGGGTTTCTGGTGGGTCCCAGGGTTTTTCCTTGAGTCTGACACAGACAGGGTCTAATGCTGGTGCTTCTGGGCAAAAGACGAATTTGAGAGAAAGGGTAAGTCTGGCAAAGAAATCGAGCGAATTCCTCGCTCATCACTGAGGGAATGTCCCTCATGCTGTCACTGGGCATCTTTCCACACTGTTCACAGGTGTGAAATAGGGAAGGAAGGAAGATAGGGAAGGAAGGGTGCTCTCTGTCTCAAGTCAAGAGCAGACACAGGTGTGCTGTTGCCCAGCAGGACTGCCTGCCTTAGACTCCAGACACTTCAGGTAAACTCAAACATGCACAGCTTTAGGAGAGCCCTGCTTACTCCTAGGTCTCCAGGCCCATACTGGCTTCTTCCCCCCACTCACCTCTATGTTTCCTCTTCAAGCTGTCAGAAGCCAGGAAATTGTGAAGTCCTGTATTCCAAGACCACAGACCCAGTTCAGGCCAGCAGCAAACACACTAGTTTCCGCCACCAAGATAGAAGAAAACCTTCCACTGATCCCTTTCAAAACTGACGTTGCTGTATCTAAAGGTGGTTTGATGAAGTAACAAGTGTTTCCTGAGACCACGGCGGGAGGGAAGGACCCCTGTTACTGGGAGAGGAAGGGGCATTGCGAATGTTTTTGACACTCCTCTCTGAAATAGTTGCCATGACTGGGGTCAAAGTGAATTGGTGAGGTTTTATCTGAAATGTTTCATGAAGTGTGTTTTCATTTATCAAGGTGGTCCTCCCTGTGGAAGGTGGCTTGATTCTTCTCCAAAGGAGTCGGATATGTGCCGATGAGGAGACTAACCTAGGAGTATGTATTTGCCCCTCTCTCTCTAAAGGAATTTGTGTGCATTTCAAACTTGAAAGAAAGAAACAAAAAAAACATCTGGCCAGTTTCTCCCCTCACGCCATTGACTTGCCAGTAAGGTTGGCCTCACATATTTGCATCCCTCCCAGACAGAACTTTGCTCCCCCAGTTGATGGCCTCTGATTTTTAATTTGTATTTTTTATTATATATGTCTATAATCCTAAAAGAATTTTGATAGTGTTGTGATATAGTGGCATATAAATATTTTTTAAAAAATAAACAAATAAAACAAAACATGAATCTACCCTAAGGAAATAAAGTCAAACTTCCTAACCAGCAATCCTGAGCCACACAGTCCTGAGTACCCAGTGGCCACTGGCCACTAATCACGATAGCGCCATATTATCTTGAGAAGTAGTCATACATGTGATGGGGTAACACTAAGGAGTCTGCACCTAACAGCGGCATTGCTGCAGCTAGTTAGAACTGGGGAAGGGCAGTAGTGAAGTTGCAGCTGTTTTGGCACACCTCTGTGGTTGCAACAGTGAGCTCCTGCGCAACAGTGAGCTCCTGCATATTTGCAAAGCCAAGCCAGGTCTGGCATGTTTTCAGATTGGTTGGAGGGGAGGAACCAACCGTATGTTGAGATTCCTCTATTGCAGGGGGTTCAACTAGCTTTCCCTCAAGGTCCCTTCTAACTCTACAATTCTATGATTCTGGGACTGGCGTTCAAGGCACTTTCTCAAAACTCGAAATGTGCCCACTGCGTCAAAAATGTTGTCAACCGATGCATACAAGTTGTGTGTGTGCTCTATTCACAAGTCTGAGTGAGGGCATATATTGAAAGATTCTGGGCAGAAGGTAACGGAAACCAGTGCTTTCCCCCCCTTAAAAAATGTTTAGGGGTACTCTCATTTTGACTCAAGAAAATCACCATTTTATAGTTCAAGTCGGGGAAAATAAATACAGTAAATGGACAAAATACAAAGATTCACAAAATGGTTAGGGGTATGCGTCCCCCTGAGTCCCCCCAGGGGAAAAAAGCACTGATGGAAACTATCAACAGAACTGTACAGAACAACCTTGCACTTACAGAGCAAAATATCCTTTTGAATTATATGCCCAGCACATGGAACCTTACAAAAGGACAATATGACTGGACTCTCTGTGCCCTCACCACGGCAAAAAGACTGATACTGATGAATTGGAAAAGTAAAAATGTGGCTCCCTTCTACGATTGGATTGAGGACTTACACAAATTTGCAACATATGAACAACTTGCACATAAACACAGACCTGCCATGGATAAATTCAATGATATTTGGAATCCAATCTTGCAATTCCTGTAATAGGTTAAGATCCGGTGAAGTGCAATAACAACTTTGTAAAGAAAAAAAAGCTTGAGCAAGTGCATAAAGTTTGGGAGAAAGGCACAGTCCTGCTCCTCATTCAAATGTTGATTATCCATTGCAATTGTTGAGCTAATTCTAATTACACTTCCTGGGGGTTGGACTGGCGGAATCCTTCCTAAAGCTTGCAGCAGCAAATGCAATTCTTTCTAAGCATGGAAAAATGTCCATGCTAGAAATCCACGTCTTATCCATATGGGGGCACTATGTATACACTCATTAACGGTGAAAGGCTTGCCGAGCTTCCTGATCGCAAGCTCTTGAAAGTGAGAGTGTGTCGGCTCATCTTTACATGTCACGCTTGCTTCCTTCGTGCCTCAGCGAACTCCTCTGTTTTGGTTACAAAAGGGTGTTGTGAAAGACGACGTGTTTTGGGGCCACCGTGGCCGCCACATCCTCGACCGCCTGCAGCTGGACGGCAAAGTCGCCTATGTCACCGGAGGAGGCCAGGGGATCGGCCGAGCCTTTTGCCATGCGCTGGGGGAAGCAGGGGCGAAAGTAGCTGTGGCGGACCTGGTGCTTGCCAAAGCAGAAGCAGTAGCATGTGAGCTGAGGCTCAAAGGTATGAAACACAGATAGCAACAGGAGAATATCTTCTTTTTGTGCTGAAGTTCCAGGCTCAGTCCTTGGCGTCTCCAGTGGTGCAGCTAGGGCTGGGTTGGGGGCAAGGTCCCTATCCTATGGTCCCTAGCCAATAGCACCCAGAAACAGCAGGTTTGGCTGGTGCCTTCATTATATACCTTTAGGCCCCAGGTGAAAACATTCCTCTTCACCCAGGCCTTTGGCTGATTGACATCCAATGGCCTTTTAAATGTGTTGTGGGAGGGGGAATTATTGGTTTGTTTATACTGTAATTTTATCTTGCAAACCCTCCTGGAATCTGCGGGTGAAGGGCAGTGCACAAATTTAATAAAAAGCAGGGGCCCAGCTATGTAATTGGGTATATAGGCTCACTTTAATATATTTTTTCCTGTTAAAAATATGGATCATCCTTTCCTTGGAATAGTGCCTATTCCAAGCAAGTACGTTCTTAGCACCAGGACAGTAGAAACAAAACTCTTTACAGTGCTATGATTGAAGCAAGCTTAAAACGTGAAACAACACATGTTCAGAGTAATTTTTTAAAAAACAAACGAACAGGCTTGTCTTTTGTTGCTGTAGTTGTTCTAACACAGGGTTTCCCAAACTTGGGTCTCCAGCTGTTTTGGGACTACAATTCCCATCACTCCTGACCACTGGTCCTGCTAGCTAGGGATGATGGGATTTGTAGTCCAAAAAACAGCTGGAGACCCAAGTTTGGGAAACCTTGTTCTAATGTATCTGGACATCTAGAAGTAGTTGTAAAGCATGGTAGGAGGAAGGAAATGCTGTGTGTTTCACAACTGAAGGGCCACCCAAAGAGCAGGAGCAGAAGACAATTAAATCCAGAGTCTAAATTTACCCAGTTGCACACTAGGCATCTCCAGACAGAGATCTGTGCCTGAAGCCCTGGACAACTGCTGCCAGTCAGTGATAATTAAACTGAGCTAGATAGAGCATTCCTCTGACAGTATAATCTTCTATGCCCCCAATGTTCTGGACACCATTCAGAACAATTATGCACTTTATTTAAATTTTACTTTTCTACTCTATTCTTTCTCAAAGGAGCTCTGGCTAGCATACATTGCTCCCCACTATTTTGTTCTCAAAACAGCCCTGCGAGGGAGAATAGCATATGAAACAGCGAGTGCCAAAAGTCACTGACCCAAATCCAACGCAGCATCTTTTACACAACTCTGACTTTTTAGCGTGTACCTGGACATCAACATTTGCCGTCAGCGCTGGTTCCTGTAAATGCGATTGTATGGACCTTGTGCAACCCAGCAAGGCAAAGGCAGCCCAGCAGGCATTGCTCGCCTTGACAAACCTCTCATTGTCTTTGGCTAGAACATTTGTCAGCACAGACCAGCAATTGCCAGTAACATCCTTAGTCCGGGATGCAACGATTCTGCTCTTGCCGTCTGCCGCCTCGAGCTTTCCCGGTGTCATTTGGCAAATTTACATATTTCAGTTCTCAAGCATGGCTCTTGTACAAAGGCGTTGCATATGTTTCTTCTTAGAACAGCAATGGAAAGGTCAGAGGTGGGATGTTCACAAGCGGGACACTGCAACAAAATGTTGCAGCGCAGAGGGTTGCCGGTCAGCGTGCCAGCCACTCCAGTCGAATCCATTCCGTTTCCCCAACTTCCTTTTGCTCTCTCCAACAGCTAGTCGATATATTGTGGCCACTGAGATTGTTCAGTCCTCATTGGGCTATTTTTTTTGGCTTTCTCATACCCTCAGTTACAGGTTTTTATCCCAAAGATTTTCTGTCCTGCTGCAAACAGTCAGGTTTCTCTAAGGCTACATAAAGTGATGGCACTCACCTTGCAGGCGAGAGACTGGGGGTGGCGGGTGAATCCCTACATTTGGGCGGGTGTGTATGACCTGCGGCTTAAGAGATATTCCGTCCAAGGGGATTGTTTTGAACAATAAAGCAAGTTCTTTAAAGCTACTGCCTCAACTCTTTGTTGGTAAACAAGGACTAACTTAGCTTAGCCGGATCCTTGTTGCCTAGCAGAGATGATTCAACCAGGAAAGCAAATTACCCTATATAGAATTCTTCATTGGGGTACTTGAAGGAAAAATAACATACAATGAGGCATGACTGACGGGAACAGAGGAGAGCAATCTTTTGTTAACCGGTTCTATATAATACACATCAATCAGCCAGCAAAAGAAGGTGTTCCATACAATAAATCATGTGTCAGCTGTGGCATTTAAGATTTTTCCCTAACAAAGTGGAGCCAAACAGCAGCTATTGCTCTCCCTGCTCTTTATGCTACCAGAGAACACATCCGCTGCATAGCCACAACAAATTAGGGCCAGTTCTGATCAAACGTCGTCCAGGGCTCTTTATTACCTTCATGTGCAAATTGTTACGGGCGCATCGCACACGGTAAAATGGTTGCCGGATCAGAAATGCTGGCTCAGCTCCACTATGGGGGCATTAATAAATCAGGTTGCTTCCATGGGATCCAGACCTGCCATCTCTCTCATACTGAGAGGACACCTGATAGTAAGAGAGAGCCTCTGGCTTTGAAATTCAGTCTGACCTTGCCTCTCTTCCCACACCCCTAGCCCAGTCAACACCATCTTCATTCAGGCTTTAAAAGCAATGCCATTAAAGCCATCTCCCCAATCATTTGCTTGCTCATGAAAATGAGCACCTGAGAAGCTGCACTGTTGGGTGAAGGCAGACATTTGTGCAAGACTTGAGCTCCTTTGCAAGGAAAACTCTGCAAGAAGACCTTGATGAACCTGAGCTCCTTTGCTCCCATAGCTAGTGAAAGAGCATTGCTTGATAGCTATCCCAGGGTTAGTCCTTGACTCCTCCAGTTAAATCAGGCATCCTCAACCTGCGGCCCTCCAGATGTTTTGGCCTACAACTCCCATGATCCCTAGCTAACAGGACCAGTGGTCAGGGATGATGGGAATTGTAGTCCAAAACATCTGGAGGGCCGAGGTTGAGGAAGCCTGACCTAGAGAGCTGCTGCCAAACAGAGTTGGAAAGGATTGGGCCAGATGGACCAGCAGTTGAACTTGGTTTAAGTTTGGTTTCAAATACGTAAATGTCTTCAGATGAAATCAATACAAGTGAATAAGGATTTAGGACAGCAATCTGATTCAGACTTACTTGGGAGTCAGCCCCATTCAATTCAGCAGGGCTTACTTCAGAGAAGACATAGAGAGGATGGTTATTCTTCCCTAGAACAAGGCTTACTTCAGAGAAGACATAGAGAGGATGGTTATTCTTCCCTATAACAAGGCAAAAAGGCTTGTTTTCCCATTCCAGTGTGGTCCCTACCTTCTCTCTCTGCCTTGTGGGGTAGATTGGCTTTGGGAAACATGTAATATAATATTACGAAGATCCTTCAAAAAGTGCACTTCTCCAAATTCTGCAGAGCAAATCTGCAGCCAAATAATGCTTATATTAGGGTAAAGTGCGGATAAAAATGTGCATCTAGTAAAAACGACAAACATGCATTATAGCAGTAGGGAATTTGCTTTTCAAAAAGATGTATATTAGGCAAAGCTGCATACAAAAATGCATATATTAGGAGAAACATACTCTAAAGCAGTTATGGATTTCCTTGAGGGGAAAAGTATATGTATTCACAAACAGATGTGGAAATGTGGAGAATTGAAGGGGCAAAATGAGAAACTGAGTGAAACCAAAACTGACAGTTTTTTCCACCTTAATCTAGAGGCCAAGATAATGATAAATGTATTGGAAAATGGTCCTATACAAGATGTTTCAATACAATATTCAATTTAGCTTTGAGGGTGTGGTTGTTGTTACATTATAATTATGTTTACATTTTATTTATTTAATCAGTTACACTTTCAATACTATTGCTCTGTACCTGTGTTTTCTTTCTCTTTCTCTTTCCCATTCATCCCCACTCTTTTCTTTTTTCTAACTCTCTGTAGAGATTTGTTTCATGTAGGAATATGTGAAGAAATATTATTATTATTATTATTATTATTATTATTAGCAAAATCTGAGCATTTCACCCTTATAAGCCCTGCTTTAGTTTAACTAGCTCAATGTTGAAATGTGTTGTAGTTGGCCATTGGATCAACTGCCCAGGCCTGTGTCGATCAGGAAGCCAGGAAACCCGGGCTTCCCAATCTCTTCTTTTAAAATCCTGGAGCAGCTATCTGCTTGTTACAGTTTGATAAGAATGAGCCAGTTTAATGATCTCAGAGCCCGACTTAGCTGGCTGACCCTAGAATGGGCACAATATGCAACCAGCAAAATTATGATCAACTATAGGGCACTTTTGAGATGCACTTTTAAAATCCTTACCTAATTTCGTTCTTGCAACTACCTTGTGGGGCCCATTTTTCACAGGGGTCAATCGTAGATGATAAAGAGAAGGGTTTGAGCATTACTGACAGGTGAGTAAGTAGCTCAGCCAGGATTGACTGTGGATTCAGCAAGCAGTTATTGCCCCAATACAACATTACCTCAATAAATCATGGTGGGGTCTGTGTTTGGCAGCAACAGTACCCAAACATATTCATAGTTGTTAGGTGCATTTACACGTACCTGGAAGTTGGGAAGTGAAATAAAGCAAATACCTTGGGGAAGTAGCTGTCTTCTTTGTTTACTGTCAGAAAAGGGGTGTGTGAGGGACAGGGGAGATTCAGTTCACATGTAAATATGGACCTACAAAATGCACAAACCGAAACACAGCCATTCTTTGACATTCACACTTCTCTGAATTTTGCAGTGCAGAAATAGAGGGAGGCTGAAATCGTCAGATTTCACCATCCCCAATCATGCGAAAGGCATTTTCCAGACTGAGCCTGCATAGCATGAGCAGAGAGCAGCAACTGCCAAATGTAATTCCTGGCTGAAGGGTGGGCCAATTAATCTGACCCTTGTCCAACTACGTTGCAAAAGTACCCTAAGAAAAAGTAAAGGTCACTTCCCACATTGCAGTTTTCAAGACATAACGGAAGTTCAGGCCTCCAACCTTGTTTCTAATAAATTGAAATAAGTGCAAATGGACAATCTGAATGGCATTCCCCAAACCTCTTCCCTCGAACACAGAACCTGAAAGCTGTGAGTCTCCTTCTGGAATCGCAGTGTCCATAGCTCTGGTTCCTGAGGCAGCTGTGGGTACTGGCATTCTCAGATATATTTGCAGCCAAGAGACAACCCCACCCCACCCACCAAATACAGTGAATTGCATTCTAAAATTGAAGACGGGTGAGAAGGAGACACAAATAAAGATTTCAACAACCGACAGCAGCATCTCAAACGTTTCAGTAGAAGAGTTGCAGTTGAAATCCTTTGCCAGTAGATGGCGGGGTATTCAAAGCTTCGGCCAAAATCCAAAAGCCTTGCAAGGGGTTGATTGTGCTTAGCCCTTTTGAAATGTTACTTAAAAAAATAAACCACATACAGTGGTACCTCAGGTTACAAACGTTTGAGGTTACAGACTCCGCTAACTCAGAAATAGTACCTTGGGTTAAGAACTTTGCTTCAGGATGAGAACAGAAATTGCGGGAGGCCCCATTAGCTAAAGTGGTACCTCAGGTTAAGAACAGTTTCAGGTTAAGAACAGACCTCCAGAATGAATTAAGTTCTTAACCCGAGGTACCAGTGTACACAGTTGAAAATGGTTTTGCTTCTTTGAAAATTATGCATCTGCAAATTATTACCACTACTGTATTAATTGCAATGACACACAGTAATTAAGAGGGTTGAAAGAGCAAACCGATGACAACATCAACAAAACCGCAAGCAAGTCAGATGTTTTCTGTTTGTTTTGCTTCTTCATTTAGGGATAAAAAGCATTGCTATAGCAGCAGACGTAAGCAGACCGGAAGATGTGCAGAGGATGCTTGGTACGATCGTAGATAAGTGGGGCACAGTCCATATTGCATGTAACAATGCAGGGATCAACATGAATTCACCAAGTGAAGCTACCTCCCTGGAAGAATGGGACAAAACTTTCAATGTGAATTTGCGAGGCTTGTTTTTGTGTTGCCAGGTGAGTATTGGACCCTGCAATGCTTTACATAAAACATGTTTCCCATTTTTAAGCGTTCAAAACAATATTTATCAGATATTTGCTAGCACTATCCTGACTACTTTACAAGGTTCTAGCAATAATAATTTGCCGAAACTATATTTACTAAGGCGTTTCTTGATGGAAGTTACGGTATATCTTGTAATTGAGTTGCCCGGATCTCAATTTTTCTTTGTGCACAATTGACATGTGAGGGCCCTCTCTCTCTCTCTCTCTCTCTCTCTCTCTCTCTCTCTCTCTCACACACACACACACACACACACACACACACATGGCCATAATGCTGTTTCCATGGGTGATCCTTGGTGGAATGTTTCTGTGATTTGTGTTCTGAAACTTCCCCTCAATAGTAACTGCTTATCTTTCCACTGTACACTGCTTTCCTGATCTGCAGATGTGCAGGCAATTTTTATATCTGTCTGTGCAGGAAGTGTGCAAAAGAGCCCAAGAGAAACATCACCACCCATTAATTATCAGGTTTCTCAATGGGCACAATGGATGGTTGTGCTATTTTTTAGGGGTTTAATTAAAAAACAACACACATTTTTTTTGTAATTAATTTATTTGATTTGTTACATGCCCTAAGGTCTCAGGGTAGTTTAAAACAATTTTTAAAATAACAATAAAAACTGTTTATAACAAATTACAGTCACATGAATAGGGCAGGTCATAAAAATAGGCTCCTCAAGTGTCAAAGGCTAGGGAAAGGAGGAAAGAGAGATCTTGCACAAGTCTGATATTTAGCTGGATTGAAATTCTGATAAAATAGGTCTTGCACGAGGCCTCTGACTTAATTTTTTTTTTTTAAGGTCCTGATGTATGTACCACAACTACCTTGTATTAACACAAGGATAGCTTAAGTTGGTTAGAGCATGGTACTGATAACATCAAGGTTGCAAGGTTGACCCCCATAAGGGACAGCTCTCCTCGTGTGCCCTTCATCCTCGCCAGATTCGCTCTGGAGGGTTGCAGTAACCCCCAGAACAGATTTATAGGATGATTGAGGGAGAGGGAGGGAAAGTAGATTCTGTTGTACAGCCAGAAATCTGTGAGCTGACAGAATTGGATATTGACCACAATATGCAGCATAGTCTCTCTCAATGTGCTGAGATTTTGATAGAATAGCCCCTCCTGTCTGAGTGGTTGAAACTCTGAAATGCCTTCGGTATGTGGCAATTGGTGGAGGGAGGCATGCTTGCATCATTTGGGTCACTAAAAACAAAATGGCTGGCTGTGCTCAGGTGAGGCACAAGCAAAAATACGGATGTGACTATAGAGACCACTCACCAAAATGTCACCACCCAAAAACTGCTCTATTGTTACTTACCAGTTTTTCAAAGAGGAACTCTAGATTAAATGTTAAACAAATAAAAAAAATCAGGCTGGCATTGTGATTATGATGTCATGTGGACAATGCAAGAACGGCGCCGATTCCACAATAAACTTCCGTCTGTAATCGCCTCTTGTTAGCATTCAGTAATATCACAATCATCTTATTGGATCAGACCAGCCACCTAGGCGTCACCATATTCTATCCACTAGAGCAGAAGCGTACAGAAGCACAGACCAGTAACAGAACATCCCACTGCTATGGCTCAGCTTCTGGGGGTTTTAAGATCTACAGTCCAAGCTACAAACATAGAAAGCAAGGACTAGACATGTAAGGAATTGCCGTGGAACTCTCATTCAGAGATTGAAAACATTCATTGAAGAGTGGGTGATAAACACTTCAAAATTAAATTAAATTATGGCTTTTCTTGATTTCTCTTTCCTAAATCCATGAGAATATCGAATTCAATATAGCAAAATATAAAACTTAAGCATCAGTGGCAGCAATGTAGACAATATTTTAGCACAATTTAAAAGAACAGCCAAACAATATCAGAACTCAAAAACTCTCCCTTTAGGGCCAGCTCTTTTGAAAGGCTTTAATTATAACAGGCAGATTTAAAGAGGTGTATTTTATACATCCATTTAACACTTGGGAATGAGACCATTCACAGCTCAATGAGAAGGTAGTTCTACAGTTGCCTGAAAGGGGGGGCGGGTGGCCCTTCAAATCATGTGGCCTACAAACATTTCGGGTTTTTAAAGTCAAAACCAGCAAGTTGAATTGGGCTTGCAACCAGGGCAATGGGTACAGATTTTTTTTTTGGGGGGGGGGTGCTTCATTCATCTTGCATTTACTAATGATACAAAAACTCAAGCTAATACAGGGTGAGTCCTTTAAAAGAGGCCCCGTATTTTCAGCATCGGCTCTAAGGACTTAAAGCAGAGACTCCAAATTTGCTGACGGCTTTTGGGAGCCGCACTTTGGGAGTGCACTAAAATGGCTACGTAAACTTTCCCGCATTAACCATTTCCCCCATATCAAGTTTTTACATCAAGCACTTTAGAGAAGGGGAAAATTAGTTAGCACATAAACTCTTCTGAAAAGTGAGTACTAATTTATTATCATGTCATTATTAGCGGAATCACAAAAGGGGTCACTGGTCTTTCCTTTAATTTCTATCACAGGCTGCAGGCCGCATTATGCTGAATCAAGGATATGGGAAGATAATTAACACAGCATCTATGGCAAGTTTAATAGGTGAGTGATGAGAGCTAACAGTTGTGCTTCAGAATCCATATTTTAATTACTGCCGATGCTATTTGAATCAATTAAACCTGTATTGCGCAGAAGTAAATCACTGACATTTTGTATTAGGGAAAATGTACTACAAAAATTTTATTGATATCATTTTTCAACATTTATCTGTCCTCTCCATTTTAGAGCACTTATTA
Organism: Podarcis liolepis; assembly: GCF_965112155.1. NCBI lineage: Eukaryota > Metazoa > Chordata > Lepidosauria > Squamata > Lacertidae > Podarcis > Podarcis liolepis. The sequence continues at coordinate 96,916,286 of NC_139555.1, read as the reverse complement.
CTCCTATAAGGAGGTGGGGTTAAAGCCCTCTGAAGCGGACACATTTTATTATGTAAGAAAGGTGTTGGGTATAATCTACATTCACCCTCAGAGTGAAAGGCGTGTTAATCCTTTCGCCATTTATATACAGGACCGGAACTAAAGTCCCTTGTCTTGGTTGGTGGATGTTTCCACCTCACGATGCACCTGGGAAGCTCACAGCCAATCTACCCATTATGCAGAATGATGTGGTAAATGGTAGGATTCTGAACAGCAGCACTTGAGGCTGCAGGTAGGATAGGTATAGTTGTTGTTTTTAATATAAAAAAAAGTTATCCCATGTGAGAAGCTTCCTGCAAGAGTATGGAATGAGCATAACAGTGTAGAGTTCTGCCTAATGTGCTGTTTTCATGGCACTTGGAGAGTTTTTTATGCAGTATAAGAAGTGAAGTCATACAAGCATGGGGTTATTGTTTTGTTTTGTTTTGTTTTGTTTTGTTTCAACTACCTCTTTTGTGCTTCTATCCTGTCTTTTTATCTTGTGAATCGCCTCGAGAACTTGAGGGTGGTATATAAATTAAATACATAATACGGTCATACCTCAGAAGTTGAACGGAATCTGTTCTGGAAGTCCGTTCAACTTCAAAAACATTCAGAAACCAAGGTGCGGCTTCCGATTGGCTGCAGGAAGCTCCTGCAGCCAATTGGAACCCGCTTCAGATGTTTGGGTTCCAAAGAATGTTCGCAAACCGGAACACTCACTTCCGGGTTTGCAGCGTTTGAGAGCCAAAACATTCGACTAGCAAGGCGTTCATCAACCAAGGTATGACTGTAATAATAATAATAATAATAATAATAATAATAATACTTTAACACCCACCTTAAAGCTGACATGGTGGAATCCATAGTTCTACCACTGCATTCTATATAGTGGGGAGAACAGCCCCGAAATACTGCAGGTAGAGAGCCACCTTGTACAGTGGTACCTCTGGTTACATACTCTTCAGGTTACATACTCTTCAGGTTACACACTCTGCTAACCCAGAAATAGTGTTTCAGGTTAAGAACTTTGCTTCAGGACGAGAACAGGAATCGGGCTCCAGCGGCGCGGTGGCAGCAGGAGGCCCCATTAGCTAAAGTGATGCTTCAGGTTAAGAACAGTTTCAGGTTAAGAACGGACCTCCAGAACGAATTAAGTGTTAGGATATTTCCGTTCCACCTTAAAAGGGAGCAGGCTTTGGGAGTCACAGAGTCTGCGCATGTCCTGTTCACAGGATGTTTTTGTTCTGCTGTTGTTTCCTTTCGATTTCAGATGGTCAGAGACGCTGACTGAGAATGGACGTGTTTTCTTTTGTTCTGTTCATGTTCTAAATAAAGTCTGTAAATATGCTTTTCTGCTCTTCTGCGGTGCAAGCTTTTGACTGTGCTTTCTGCTGAAAGAGGGTGCACCAGCCTAGGAATGTGGCTAGGAATTTCCAAAGGCTTTGTGCCCCTAACTGTTGGATCTGCGTGACTACGGGAGGCCGATGGACGTCCAGAACTCCGGCTTGGGGGCTCAGATGGACGTTATCTCCCTGGCAGTTTCCCAACATTAAGTACTTAACCCGAGGTACCACTGTATATGGAAATTGAGCTCTGACTGGTCTCCAGCATCGTCCTTTGAATTGCTCAGACAATTTGATGAATTCCTGGTTCCAGAAGGAGAAGAGCCGTGGTTCAGTCACAGGACATTTTGCATTCAGTAGGTACCAGGTTCGATCCCCGACATCCCCAGGCAAGGCTGGGACTATCCCCTGCCTGAAACCCAGTAGAGTCTCTGCCAATCAATGTGGACAATATTGAGCTAGATGGACCCAGTGGACTGGCTCATCATACGGCAGCCTCCTGCCTTATTCCAGGTGTGACGTGTGCAGGCTGTGCATCAGAGCTACCCCAGCTTTAGCTCTTAGAGCCAAATTGGGCCACACTTGCCTCTGCTGATTCACACCCATGTCTGTACCCACCCTCTGCCCTGTTGCCTTGTCTATCCAGGCCCATTTGGCCTTGGAAGATGGTCTTTGTTTGTTATTGGCAATGACCTTTCCGCTCCCAGCCTTGGGCCCATGCCTGTGAGTGTACCCTAGTGTGCCAGCTGGGCTCTCTTGCCTCTGCTCTAATACCAATTGTTCTATTTGATGCTTCTTGCCAACAGGTGTCTCCCCACTTGCGCTGTTGTATCAGCCACGTCGTCAAGGAGCCAATAAACTATTGCAACATATGGAACGAAATCCCAACTGCAGAGCTAATCTGGAAGGCAGTTACATGCTGGTGAACTGAGGCCCATGTAACAAAAATTGATCAATTACACAAATTAAGCGTAGCCCTTTAGGAATTTGTTTTATTGGTCTGGACATCTGTTGCAGGATTGTCCAAATCCAAAAATCAAATGGTGCCTGTGGGCTGCCAAGTTAGGCAAAAAAAAGAAAGAGAGAGAGAGAAATCCAGTAGCTATAGAAGTGCAACTGAAAAGCTCGATATTAATATCATGTCCATCTGCTGAATGTTACATAAATATGCAGTCTTTTTATTTTCCTTGGGAATAACATTTATTTTTACTGTGCCCAGTTTGACATTCTATGACATTCTGTTCAGTTTATTACTTAGTAACTTTAACTGTTTCTTCAGGGGGGGGGGGAATGCATTTATAATGTTGCTGTTAATTTTTTTTTCAAGTGCTTTTACCAGCTGTTTCTCTTACGGTTTTTAATACCAGAGATGTCGCTCTTGCCCAAGTGGAAGGCATTCTCTGCAAACAAAAAAAAAAGATTATTTTTTTTAATAAGGGGAGGAAAATACTGGTCTCAGTTTAGGACAATAACAAGTCCTGTAGGGATTAAAGTAAAAAAATAAATAAATGCATTCCCTGTATTGTTTATTGTTCAGTGGTAATGTACAATAAACGGTGATCTCTCCAATACCTGACCCAGAACACGTGGTGGAAAGCGAAGGCTGAGGTCTACAGTGCACCAGATATGGCTTTTGTAGAAGTCCTATTTGAATTAATGGGATTGTGATAGTTAGGGCTGGTTTCCATGCCACCTTTCAGCCAAAAAGGTTCCCAAGGCAGCTCACAATGGTTCACACACGAGAATAAAATTCAAATAGGGAAAATATACTCTTCAAAAGTTTAAGACAACAAAATGCAAACCTTTTTTATGTATTTTTTTTTAAAAAAAGACTAAAGTCCAAATAAATCCATGGTCCTGGCAAAGGCCAGTCCCCACAAACATGTCAGAGAGAGCAGGAGCAAATCCTTAGGGGAGCAGTTCCTCCTTGTAAGCGTCTCAGGAAGAGGGTAGGGGCAGGGCAGGTATAAAACATGACCCCTTGATGGTCTAGCACAGTCTCTTCCCTGCACCAATGTCTGCAGGAATGAAGATTGCACAGCAGCAATGCTCAATGGCCTGTGCTGCATGATGCATGTGGCTTGCAGTTAGGTTATACCAATGGCTGAAAATGCACTGTGAATATAGATTACAAAATGGCCATTTAACACGTTGGCGATTTGGACACCACTGGACTGGTATAAGTAAGTGTTCCCTAAGTAAGGAGGAAAAGAATCGAGGATGAGCTTTCCTTATCAAATGACTGAAGAACAGTAGGCCTGGTGATTTAGACTAGAGAGGCCAGACATAATCATGATGCTGACCGCATTACTCCAGCGTTGATATTCCTCATTCTCCTCAAAGGCTCATTCATTTCTCAGGTTACAGAGTCTGTATGTGGATTGCCCTTTTGGATTTTGGGCTAGCCATGTTAAAGGCTGCTCACAGAGGACCATTAATTAATTAAATGTCGTTCGCAGAATGTCAAATTGGGCACAGCGATGGTTCTGAGTCAGACCATTGATCCATGTAGACCAGTACAGTCTTTCCCTAATTGGCAGCAACTCACTGGATCCGTCTCAAACATAATAATACCACTGGACTTGTTTTCCCCCAGTGATCACCTGATATATAAGGTGAGCATTATGACCCCTGAATTGTTCACCTGCATAGATTTTAACCTGAGCCAGAGAAGAATTCTCAGCTGGTTGGCTCTGATGGGAGCACTAGTTCCCAACATCATCTGTAGGGCACCGTGTTGGCTACTAACTAGATTACTGAATACCTTATGGGAAGTTTGGAAAAGGGAGAGAAGGAAAAGAAACAGTCTTTGGGAGCTGATTGCTAGAAATGGGAAAGTCAATGCATCTAGAAAAGAATGCATAATGAATGGGCAGCATAAGAGTGCTATTCTTTAGGATATCCTGGTGTGAAATTCAGTGGCAGGACTACAAAACCATTACATTTGGGTTATAAAGGCACGAGAGATCGTGTAATATGTTTATTTATAAATATGCAAGCAAAGCCTATTGGAAGCAAACTGACTCCTGAACACAAACAGTACGAATACTGGTTCTACACCAGATTCCTCAAGGAAGCAGTGGCACCCAGTATACTTCAGTTTTTAGCCAGAGCCTTCTAAAAAGGCTTAGCATTCTATCTCTGAGTCTCTCTAGGTGAAAGGTGTGGATTTCCAAAGCCATTAGGGAGAGCGTCACTAAGGACTTGCTAGTCAAGTCAAAGGCATCTGTAAAGTAGAAGATCTCACAAACATTTTAGACTCCATTCTCTGAAAAGGAATCACGTTTAGACATTCACAATGTTTAAACATTCTGTGTCAGGCCAGCATAAATAGCTTCTCGCTCTTATTATGAGAGCAGCCTAGAAACGCTTCATGATGTGTTGAGATCCATTGACCTAAAGAGAACTGAGGCTCAAAACAGTACCTCCAACTGTGGCAAAGTCTGTCAACTATGAGTATCAGACTGCCAAATTTTGAAGAACTGGAGCTGGGGGGGAAAGAAAAGTAATGATTTTAGAGTTGAAAGGGGTCTTGTACTGTCATCGGTTCCAACATCCTGCAGGATCAGCAATGCAGTTACATGGTCCACAGTTAGATGGTCATCCAGCGTCTGCTTAAGTGCCCCCAGTGAAGGAGAGCCCATCATCTCCCAAGGCACTGTGTTCCCACTCTTACTTTTGGGAGAACCCACAAACATAGGAGGAACCTGCAGGATCAGGCCAGCGGCCCTTCTAATTCAGCCTCCTGTTCTCCCAGTGCCCACCCAGATGCCTGTGGGAAACCCAAAAGCAGGGCCCAAGCACAAGCACACATGCTGCCTCGAGCTCTGGAGGTAGAGCCTTGCCATCATAGTTAATAGTTAATCCTTCATGAATTTGTCCATCGTTGGCCATCGCTGCCTCCTCCACTCATTGGTCCTTTGGAGCAAGCGAGAGCAAACACACTCCATCTTCTATACTAGCTCCCCTTCAGCTATTTCAAGACAGCTACCAGGAATTCTGGGAAGGCAAAACAGATTAGGGTAATAGAGAGATGTTTTCAAACACTATTATTTTTCACGAAAGTGGCAAAGCGGCACTCCTCTGAGCTGAACCGACATGTTCAGAGTAATCCACTGCTGCTGAAAAATCATTTCCAGAAACAATTTCCTGATATCATTGTTGCCATAATACGACTGGATTAGAGATCCTGTTAATAATATTAAAAGCGCAAGAAGGGCATTTTCAGCACTGTGATTCATTGATCTCTTTTCGACTCTGCTCTGAAATGTTTAATTTAAAAGTACGCTTCTGCCTAAATTTGCAGCACTGAAAAGATCAGCACTGGAAATGGGTTCACTGTTCGGCTGGAAAACAAACAGCAATTCAAGTCTGCAATAAATTCAAGCCTTTGGGGGCAGTGGTGGAGCTTCATGCTCTGGCACCGGGGGGCGGAGAGCGGGTGGGGTGGGGCTGGCGCGCGTCCCGGGGGTGTGGTGCACATCCTGGGGGCGTGATACGCTGCCTGCAGGGGTGTGACATGTGTCCTGGGGGTGTGGCACGCCACCTGCGGGGACATGGCGCCCAGTGCGGGTGGGGGACAGCCACGTTGGCACCCCACCGGGATCGCGCTGCCGGGGGCGGTGCGCTCCCCCGCACTCCTCTTCCTCCGCCAGTGCTTGGGGGCATCCTATAGGGATCTAGATGCTGAACTAGACGGGCCTTTGGCCTGATCCCACAAGGCTTTTCTTATCTTCTTAATGTCATATCTCTGCAAGAGTGGGTTCTCAGATATCAACCCTGACAAAATACTACTCAGAAATGCATGTAGTATGCCACAAGTGTTGCTATGTGGAGTGTAGAGGTCAGGATTCCATCCTCTCCCTTTCATTCCCTTCGTTTTCTGTTCCCTGGCTCAGCCAGTTTGAAGTCCAGGGCCGGCCCACCCATCAGGAATAGTGAGGCCAATGCCTCAAGCAGCGGAAACCCTTGAGGAGGCAACGCTGTGGGTAGGCCTTAGGATGAGGCGGAGAAGCGACATCAACATTGGTGCTGATTTCGGGCAAGATCTCATCATCATTGCACGGGAGCTTGCAGAGTGCATGAGCTCCCGTGTGATTTGGGGAGAGATCTCACCCCAAACAGGCAAGATCGCACCTGAAACCGGCACGGTCCCCAACTCCAGCTCAGCCAACGATATGACAGCATCACGGGCTCATCCCAGGTGAGCCAAATCTGGCTTAGTTGAGCCTGGTGTTAAGTCCCTAAAAGGGGCTGTTCGTGGGCCATGGGGATACTTTCTCCTTGGTCACATGACCAGCATCAAACACGGCTTTAAAAAGGCTTGTTTTCCCTCTGCCAGGCTTAGGCAGAGCAGCAGGTGCTCCACTGCTGAACAGGGTTTGGTATATCTGGTGTATCTTTACACTGGCTTAACTTACATTGGCTTGCTTTATGCCCTTACATATGGGATTTGGTGAGCTTTGCCCACATTGGACTGCCTCTTGCACAGAGTGCCTGCTTATGTCTGAGCCACCTGCAAACTGTCGGTTTCTTTGTTTGTTTTTGAAGTCTGACTATTTAAATATTCTTATTCTTATGTTTTTGTTTTTACCCCCACCCATTTGACTGGGTTGCCCCAGCCACTCTGGCACATTATATGGGGAATTATATGCTAACTACGGTCAGGGGTCCCTTTACCTTTATATGCTAACTACATCTCTTATTTATTTGTTTATTAGGAAAGATTTGTAAGACACTTAATTAAAACAAAAACAACCCTCTAAATGCATAAAACCATTAGCAGTAACACATAGGTAAAATAGCATACGTTAAAATACAAGTCTAAATTATGTATGGGTAGGCTTCTTCAAATAAAAAAGTTTTCTAGGAGGCATCTAAGACAGTTTAATACGGGTACCTGCAGAGAGTATAAAAAGTATGAAATAGTCAAACCACATGTGGTATTATATTTCTGCAGCGTTAAGGAATTAATCCTTAAGTATTTTTATAGGCATTGTTGTATATATTTACTTATGTGCTGGTTACTTTAGGAAAACCGGGGTGGTATATGTATGAAATATGTGTGTAATATTATATTTATAATGATACACATAGTAATGCATATAATGTTTGTATTTTTAAAGGACCCAAGGAGGAATAATTCCCTTGTAATTGAGATCAAGCTGTGAGATGAGAATTAAGAAAAGAATCCATGCAGACAATCATAACATTGAGATTTTTGGAAAGTCCCGCCCCTAAATTCAATCCTCATTGGGTTGTTTTAGGATGTTCCCGCCATGAGGACTTTTCCTCCCCCTAAACCTCAAGATTCCTCCAAGTCTCCTGGTACCTCCTTCTTTTATGTTCATTTGGGCTATATAAACGGCACTCCCAGCACAAGCATCAGAAATAGTGAGAATGACTTAAGCATGGCTGTTTCCCAAAAAGTAGGCTGCCTTAGATCGGATCATATTAGCTGGCTGTCTATGAAAGTACTGACCACTCTGACAAGTTGGAGCCAGTGTGGTGTAGTGGTTAAGAGCAGTGGACTCGTAATCTGGTGAACGGGGTTCGATTCCCCACTCCTCCACATGCAGCTGCTGGGTGACCTTGGGCTAGTCGCACTTCTCTGAAGTCTCTCAGCCTCACTCACCTCACAGAGTGTTTGTTGTGGGGGAGGAAGGAAAGGAGAATGTTAGCTGCTTTGAGACTCCTTAGGGTAGTGATAAAGCGGGATATCAAATCCAAACTCTTCTTCTTGTTGTTGTTGTGGTTCTCCAGGACCCCAGGCAGAATTCTTTCGCTTTACCTGCTATCTGATCCTTTCGACTGGAGATAGGATTTGGGACCTTCTGCACGGTCCTTCTTCCCAATTTGCAGTTTCGTTCTGCAAGCTGCTCAGCTTGAAGCATACACACAATCTCACTCAACAAGGAGAGATTTCCTTTCATAGCTCCCCCCCCCCCGACTGTATCACTGATAATAATTGATGCGGTGTAAGACCAAACCTCCCAAATTTGCAATTTCTAAAACGCTACACGAATGGAAAGAAAACCGTCCTTCGAAATTTGCACGTCTCTGAATTTTGCAACGTGGTTTTCCAGACAAGTAATGTGTGCAAAAAATGTGTATGTTGCTGAAAAGAACATATAGAATGCATTATATCAGGGGAGATTGCTTGCACAAATGTCAGGCAAAATTACCTACAGAAATGTGTATATTCATAGAATGCTATTGAATGAGGATTTAAAAATAGATAAATAAGCAAAGTGATGCAGAAATGTGGAAAAGAGAATGAACTTAAGACTGAAAACATGAGAAATGGAAATTGACAAATTTGTCCATCTCTATAACAAACTTTTATGCTGTCAAGGGTGGGATGAAGTAGGAAGAAGTCACAAAAGTTTCTCTTATAGAATGTATGATAAGCACTGCAGGAAGCCACCTGATAGGTCTGTTCAGAATTAGAGGTCAGAGAACTGCCTGAATAAATAAATAAGTTTCTGCTTTTCTGGAAACAAAGACTCTCAGATGGGAAAGATGCAAAAGTGTTTGGCCCCTTTAAGCAAACATGCAGTAATTTATCATAAACAGGCATATTTGGAAACTTTAGCAGGTGCTACTTTTGCAAGGGTGATGGGGTTAACTACCAAAGTTGTATGTAACTTGGATCTTGAGTAGAGTAATTAATCAAGAAATTAGATTCCTCTCCTCTTCTCCAGCCCACATGGAGTGCTGCTTGCCGGTATGCCAGACCAAACAACAGCAAAAAGAGGGAAAATATTTGTAATGAAAGCTTATTGAATAAATATGTTGGGTCTGTAAAAATGAATTCTCTGTTGTAAAGCAAATGGATTCTTTTTTAAAAATCGTTATTAATCAAGTTTTATTATGCAGTGGAAAAAGGGAGGCAACGGCTGGCTAGGATTACAGTCTTATGTCTATTTAAGTGATTTCAAGATGTGGTATGTTTTTACATGCTTTTGTACAATTCAACAAAAACGTTCTTTTCCACCGTGTTGATTTTAAGAAACCGGCGAGAAAGCAGGCAGGCAAGCAAAATACATGAATTGGAAGGATAAATCTGCTACAGCCTTTTAAAATGTTGTTTTACTAAGTTAGTTTATTTGGTCAAATTCTCCTGACTTTGTTATAGGACTGCTCCCAATTAAATGAAAACCACTCTGACATGCAGTAATAATTTAACTCTTGATTTCTGGGGCTTTTTTTGTTTTCTTTTTATTTGTATTTTCTTATTCTTTCTAGAAATAAAAAATCCTAAATCTTACCACACTTCCAACCATTTAAGCATATTATTATTACTGTAATTAAAAAAAGAAAAACTGAAAAAAGAAAATTTGCAAGAGTGTTTCGTGGCCTGATATGGAACTTCTGGGGAATGTAGTGATGCAAGGATCTGGTTGAGCACTATTGGAGATTATGGTTAAACTCCACAGACTTGTGATCTATGGCAGAATTGCACCCACCCCAATAATTATCGAAAGAATAATTAAACAAAAATATGTCTTATACTTGTTCCCATTCTGAAACTGATTTAATTGTTTTAGCTGAGTTGCAATGATATGTTGCTCACCTGTGTATTATTCAAAACACTGCTGTTTTAAGCCACTGTTCTCAATGATTTTTATGACAGTTTTATTTAAGTTGCCTTGCAAGGGCTTGGCCCTAAAAGACAGCATGGAAATACTGAAGCAAATGAATGAACGCCAGAATAAAATTGAGGGGAAGGGAATAAAAATAGCCCAGATGAAGAATAGATGACTAAAAAGGGTATTTCTGGGTGGGATGATGGTCTGAACTTTGAAAAGTTCTGTATGTGCATTACAAAAAAATGGGTCTGAAATACATCCTTGTCAACAAATTCATGTTAATTATGAAATTGACCTATAATATGGTCCTATTTCCCTCTCAGGGAAAAATATTTTTAATAATAATAATAATAATAATAATAATAATAATAATAATAATAATAATTTATATCCTGCCCTTCCCAGCCGAAGCCGGGCTCAGAGTGGCTAACAACAATAAAAGTAACACAGTTTACATAAAATCTCAATCAATTAATTGAAATGCATTCTAAATCAATTCCTTCTAAAATCAATTCATAGGCACTTTTCATAGATACTGCCTGGTGGGGCCTAAACTCTGTTTTAAAATGTCACGAGAATGGTTTGGTTGCTAAAAATAAGCTGTCTTTTTGCAGGTATATCAGCTTAAGGAAAGGGGCAAGGAGGAGGAGAATATACCAAAGTCGCTTGTAAGCGTGAACGTTATAATTAACAAAGCTGATCATTTTAGTTTCTGACTGACATGTGACATGTGTGCATTCCTCCCCCCACACACACACATCCAAAGCATCCAACCAGTCAAGTTGCTTTGAGAGATTGGCGTTTCCGGGACAGAAGTGCACCAATATCTGCATAAATGTCTGATCTTCTATAAGAGGGGTCAGCAAAGCTTTTCAGCAGGGGGCCAATCCACTGTCCCTCAGACCATGTGGTGGGCCGGACTATATTTTTTTTGGGGGGGGGAACGATCGAATTCCTATGCCCCCAAAATAACCCAGAGATGCATTTTAAATAAAAGGGCACATTCTACTCCTGGACCCTCCACAGGCTGGATTGAGAAGTCGATGGGGCCGGATCCAGACCCCGGGCTTTGGTTTGCCTACCCATGTTCTATAACTTTGTGCTTGTTTGCCTTTTTATAGTTTGAGTTTTAATTTTAATAAGCATCTGCAGGTATAATAAGCTTTAGGCTGGCATATGATACACACACTTACATGGGAATAATAAGTCTTACTGTGGCAGTTTCTTTTAAATAGCATATAGGTTTGCTATATGTAACACTAAAATGTAGATACTTATGGGGGGTCTGTTTGCAGTTGTTCCATTTTCCATATGTTGATCCAAAAGTCAGGATAATACAATGGAAAGGTATACCTGCCTGTTTGCCAAACCTCTACAAATAACTGTTTCAGTTTTTATTTACTCTTTCTGTGTCGGGAAGTAATAACTAAATTTCTATCTCTCTCCCTTCCCAACCACCCAGTTCCTCACCCACAGAAGCAATTAGCTTACAATGCTTCGAAAGCCGGGGTTGTAAAGTTAACTCAGACGTTGGGGACGGAGTGGATTGATAGAGGAGTGAGAGTGAACTGCATTTCTCCGTAAGTAACATGTAGGGGTTTTTTTGGGGGGGAGGCGGGCGGAGGAAATAAGGCATGAATGTAATGAAGCTCTCAAGTTAAGAAAATGTAAGAAAGCAAAGTTGTTAGCTAGCAAAACTTCAGTTCCTTAAATAAGGGGGGGGGGAATACTCTCAAGCATAACACAAATGCCAAGTGTGTAGCAAAAAGTCGTCTCTATTGCTGTATATGTTCTGGGATTTTTGAAAAGATTATGCCATTTGATAACAGGTTTTCTAATTTTGTGAAGGGTGGTTTTTAACATTTCTTTCCCAGGTGAAATATTTCCTTGCTACTGTCCAAGTCGTCTGTGGTGAAAGAAAAGGCGTTTGACACTTAACAGGCAATACTTACCCCCCCCTTCCGTTCCCCCATCACCCTTCTTTTTACCTCAGACAAATATACAGGCACTTTAAAAGGGACGTCATTATACTACTATCATTGAAATTCCATTCGGCGGTAGTAATTATAAGTCAGCTTGGTATAATTTTTGTTTTTTATGAAATATATTCATTATCAATTGCATTTTACCTAATTTTTGAAGGCTTAAAGGTGGGAATTTCTGAAAAGGAAATATACAAGACTTGTGTGCATGTGTGTGTGTGTGTGTGCGCGCACACACACACACACACACACACACACACATTTCTTTTCCACACTGAGTACCTGAGCTGTGTGTGTCACACTACGTGCCCTGGGCTCCCCCTAAGCTCCCCCTGTAGCCCTCCAGTATGTTGGAGGACATAGTCTTGTCATCAGTGTAAAGTAAAATTCAACTGTGACTCTGGTGGGCTTCTAGATATTTTTGGAGTGGGAGGGGCACCATCTTCTCCTTTGCCTGAGGCAAGAAAAAAGCCCTGGACTGATCCCCCCAAGGCAGCATCTACTGTCCGCCTTGTATTCTCCCAACATCCCCGTCAGCTACATTAGGCTGAGAGACTGTGGCTGGATCTACACATTGGGGGGGGGGGAGCCCTGCTATAAATAAGTCAGAAATTAAATGGTTATAACCAGTGCTTTTTTTCTTAAAAAAAAATGTTTAAGGGTGCTCTCATTTTGACTCAAGAAAACCACCATTTTATAGTTCGAATCAAGAAAAATAAATACAGTAAATGGACAAAAGTACAAAGATTCATAAATGTTTAGGGGTATGTATACCTCTGTGTACCCCCCCACCAGAAAAAAAGCACTGGTTATAATGAAAGGGGGGGAAATTCTATGGAAAATCGCATAGGCAAAGTTTTGGGCTCTACGGTGCCATCTGGTGTTGCATGTTTATAACACAGTTATAGCGTTGCACCATGAGTAATGTAGCTGACTCCACAGGACTGGCTGAAAGTTATCCAGCCAGCTTTGCAGCTGAGTTGGGATTTGAACTTGGGTCTTTTCTAGTCTAAGGCCAAGGCACTGATCATTACGCTGCACACTAACTTTCTAATGGACTCCCTGGGCTCCAAAGAGAGCAACTGCACCCAAACAATGCTCCTGGCCACACACATCTCTTTGCTTCACCAACTTCAAATTGGCAACCACCTTACTTTCTTGCGCAGACACACACATTGCAGAAGGCTTGTCTCAGACCCCAGCACAGTAGTTGAAATAACCATCCAGTAAAGCTTCATCCATGGATATTGAGAGGTATTAGTATTATCTTGCAAGTCCCTCACTGCCCCTGAAGTGACGTCTAGACAAATCATGGCTACTTAGACTTACACAACACTGGTATTGCCTTCAATCTAGAACATGTAGAAGTAAAAATAGATGCTAGTTGATTCTGATGAATAACAACCATTGCTACTGAATTTGGGCAAAAAGGAATAATAAGAAGAATATGTTACAATTATGTTAATAAAAAAAAAGAATAAGCAAATGTATAGACTAGCACCATTAAGGCCCCACAACCACACAGTCCCATCAGACACAACAGGATGAAAATATGCAACCTCCTATTCAGTGAGGAAAGATGTACTTCTCTTTAAAGGGAAGTGGGCTCTTGACTGTGAAATGTGAGCAGTGGATCTTCAGAGTAAGTGTCAGCTATATATATATATATATATATATATATATATATATATATATGCAGGTTTTGGTGTCTTCGGGTGTCTTCCCGTGTAAGAGTTGGGGTGTCTAGCGACGTTTCGACGAGGTCTCACTCGTCATCTTCAGGCTGGTGCTTTCGGCTTCTTGTTACTGGAACAGAGCAGGATCTCAGTGTTTGAGTTCCTATAAATACTGTTGAGGGGGTGTGGTGTATAGCCTCCAACGTTCTGGGCAGAGAGGAAGTTCCCAGGTTAGTATGCCTTTTCTTCTTTTGTTCCTTAATTACTTGAGGGATATCTTGAGTGATTTCTTGAGTGATATTCTGAGTACCACTTAGGTGGGTCATTAGGTGTGGATTAGTTGCTAAAGCTTTCGTGTCTTGACCTCTTGAGCTTGTGAAGAGTTTTTCTGAGAAGATGGCTGTACTGCACTTAGTTGTGCTCTGGCTTGGCTTCGTGTATAGGGGCGAGCTGTGGTTTTGTGCCCTGTGCCAGCTAGATCTGTGTAGGGATTGCAGGGGGGTGCAGCATCCGGAGGTGCCACTATGGTTTGGCTACTGGATGGTGTCTGTAATTTATCTGTGGAGAGGGTCTGGGTTTGGGTCTGGTGTGGTTGATTGGTGATGGCGTTCTGTGTGCCTCTGGTTCTGGTGTCGGTTTTTGTGGGGAGGGCTAATTTCCAGATGTCTGGCAGGCGGGACGTGTCGTCACGCTTGTTCATGTTGCACAAAACCACAGCTCGCCCCTATACACGAAGCCAAGCCAGAGCACAACTAAGTGCAGTACAGCCATCTTCTCAGAAAAACTCTTCACAAGCTCAAGAGGTCAAGACACGAAAGCTTTAGCAACTAATCCACACCTAATGACCCACCTAAGTGGTACTCAGAATATCACTCAAGAAATCACTCAAGATATCCCTCAAGTAATTAAGGAACAAAAGAAGAAAAGGCATACTAACCTGGGAACTTCCTCTCTGCCCAGAACGTTGGAGGCTATACACCACACCCCCTCAACAGTATTTATAGGAACTCAAACACTGAGATCCTGCTCTGTTCCAGTAACAAGAAGCCGAAAGCACCAGCCTGAAGATGACGAGTGAGACCTCGTCGAAACGTCGCCTAGACACCCCAACTCTTACACGGGAAGACACCCGAAGACACCAAAACCTGCATTCCTGTACCCGTGAAAATCTACGAAAGCAAATATATATATATATATATATATATATATATATATATATATATATATATATATATAATTTTATTCTTTATACCCTGCCCATCTGGCTGGTTTTTCCAGCCACTCTGGGTGGCTCCCAACAGAGGACTAAAAACAGAATGAAACTTCAGACATTAAAAACTTCCCTAAACAGGGCTGCCTTCAGATGTCTTCTAAAAGTCAGATAGTTGTCTATTTCCTTGACATCTGATGGGAGGGTGTGCCACAGGGTGGGCGCCACTACCGAGAAGGCCCTCTGCCTGGTACTACTTCAAAACAAGGCCTGATTATTTTTTATTGATTTGCCTGCATAGTTTTGGGCCACTTACCCCACTCAGAGGCCTTCACAGCATCTAATACAGTGTATCAGAAACATAATAAACTATGTGATCAAACAATGTAGTCAATATGAATAGAAATAATAGCACAAGGAGCTACAGAACAACCCCCTACTTCAAAATATAGCAGTGAGACAGAAAGGATATCTTTTTTAAAAAAATATTTTATTTTCATTCCCCCCCCCCCCGAATATTTATTGAATTTTATAACAATTAATGATACAAATGTCATTCATCATGTTATTTACAATTATTCTCCCTCCCCTCCTCTGGACTTCCCTCAACTCCCCCTCTGCTGAGTTATTTAGTTTTATTTATTGTTTCCTGCTTTTCCTACACAAAAATAAAATCCCTTATCGTTTCTCTAAAATATCTGTTACTCAAATAAAGTTGTGAAAGTTTATTCAAATCCTTCCAGTGAATCCAGTCCATTCTGTTGTTTCTGCAAATAAACTGTAAATGGTTCCCAGACTCTTTAGAAGTCCTTTTTTGTCCTCTCGTAGTTTGTCTGTTAGCTTAGCCAATTCTGCATAGTTCATCAGCTTTTCTTGCCATTGTTCCTTTGATGGTATTTCTTCCATCTTCCAATATTGTGCAATCAAGATTCTTGCCGCTGTTGTAGCATATATAAATAATGTCCATTTTTCTTTTGGTACCTCTTGATTTGAGATACCTAACAAAAAGGCTTCAGGGTGTTTGACAAAATTCATTTTAAACATTTTTTTTCAATTCATAGTATATCATTTCCCAATATTTTTAATGCATTTGCAGTCCCACCACATTTGTCTACCTGGTAGAAACCCAGCTTGGTATCTATGAATATATTTCAAATTAACAAACAACTATCAAGCAAATAAATATCCCCCCCCATAAATTCCCATAGACTTTCCCCTTCCCTTTTGTGGGTCCTTATGTTAATTTTTTCTCCTGCATCTTTTCTGTTAATACAATTGTATTAAATCTCCATTACAACCAAAGTCTAACATTTAACTACAAGCATCATTCCAATCCTACTAATAATTTTAATAGCTTGCAGTGATTTTAAAGGTAAATTATATAGTTTCCCCATTCCTTCTTAAAATGTTGGTCTTCCTGATTCCTAATTCTTCCGGTCAGTTTTGCCATTTCTGCACAGTCCCATCAGCTTAATCTGCCATTCTTCTCTGGTAGGCACTGTGTCTTCTTTCCATCTGTGTGCTAATATTATCCGGATGCTAGGAGACAGAAGGAATATCAAGCAGGACCAAACATATGCAAAATTCGGGAATTTTCCTATAGATCAACATGGCCACCTTTATGTGACTTGGGGAAAAAAACAACAACTGAAGTGAGGTGTTCAACAGCAGAATCCTAAACTAGAGAAGGAGGGTTTTACTTCTGAGGAAACCTTCTCTACAAAGGCTCGGTGAAGCCATCCAGTTTGGCTTCTGACAATTTCTTTTTGGCTTAGCACACCACTTAAAATTAATGTCCACTTTTGCTGTTATGAAGACCATCCAGTTTTTCTTGAGTCATGTTTTCCACCTATCTAGGAACCTGCATGTTCCACCTCAGGATGGAGGCGGATTTAGGTGGCAGGGATACCCCATGTACCTGATTTCTTATCAGTGGAGTCTCTGACGCTCATCAGAAGAGGGGGCAAGGCATTATGGAGGCTGGTGCCTTGCAAGCACACTGGAGGAGCTGAACTACACTCGCACCAGTGCACCCATACACCCTAAGCACCACCATTCCCTCCCAGTAAGTCACAGCGACTCCTCTGTGGGAAAGCTAGTATTGCAGCTCTGCCCCTTATGCCAGCAGAGCCTAGGTGTAACCTGATAAGCACAAAGGTCCAAAAGAACCTCATGGAACGTCTGTGATCTCCTGTTGTTTCCCCCCCCCCCAAGTGCTCTGTTTGCCATCTAGCCTGATTAAGAGACCTGTCAAACTCAAAAGCTTGCACAGTTGTTGCCATCTGGTCTAATAAAGGTGTCACCCTAAGATGAGTTTTGGAATTTTACATATGGGCCAACATGCCTACCTGTATTTTTTTTTTAAAAAAAAGATTGTTGTGTTCCTGTTGATGGGCCTCCATTATTTACCAGGCAATAAGCACCCTCAGATATGCAGATGACACAACCTTGATGCCAGAAAGTGAGGAAGAATTAAAGAACCTCTTAATAAGGGTGAAAGAGGAGAGCGCAAAATATGGTCTGAAGCTCAACAACAAAAAAACTAAGATCATGGCCACTGGTCCCATCACCTCCTGGCAAACAGAAGGGGAAGAAATAGAGGCAGTGAGAGATTTTACTTTCTTGGGCTCCATGATCACTGCAGATGGTGACAGCAGTCATGAAATTAAAAGATGCCTGCTTCTTGGGAGAAAAGCGATGACAAACCTAGGCAGCATCTTAAAAAGCAGAGACATCACCTTGCTGACAAAGGTCCATATAGTTAAAGCATGGTAGTGATGTATGGAAGCATGGTAGTGATGTATGGAAGTGAGAGCTGGACCATAAAGAAGGTTGATCGCCGAAGAATTGATGCTTTTGAATTATGGTGCTGGAGGAGACTCTTGAGAGTCCCATGGACTGCAAGAAGATCAAACCTATCCATTCTTAAGGAAATCAGCCCTGAGTGCTCACTGGAAGGACAGATCCTGAAGCTGAGGCTCCAATACTTTGGCCACCTCATGAGAAGAGAAGACTCCCTGGAAAAGACCCTGGTGTTGGGAAAGATGGAGGGTACAAGGAGAAGGGGACGACAGAGGACGAGATGGTTGGACAGTGTTCTCGAAGCTACCAGCATGAGTTTGACCGAACTGTGGGAGGCAGTGGAAGCCAGGAGTGCCTGGCGTGCTCTGGTCCATAGGATCACGAAGAGTTGGACACGACTAAACAACAACAACAAGCACTTTGAAGTGATTAGCTCTTTTACCTTGACTGTAATAGCTATATTGGCAGAAGCTTTGACACGTTTCACAGTTTTGTATTATCTAAGTGAATACATGAGCCCCACATGCTTTATTCCCTATGTGTTACATTTTTTTAAAGCTCTACAGGGTTTTAGCAAGAAGTATACAGGCTCCAGCTCCACAAGGAAATGCGTTCCTGAACTATATTTTTTACAAGAGAATCCATATTTATAGCTGTTGGTGCCTAAGGCTTCCTTTAGTAATATCTAATTGCCAGAATTATTGCAGTATGAAAGTGCTAATGCATATATCTTAACTAATGCATATCTGCTTGTGCATTTATGTTTTGTTTCCAGTTATGCATAAAACAACAGAAATGTCCTAATATACGGCACACAATTAGTGGTAGATATAGTGCAGGAATGAGGGAAGACTGGACAGGCTGATAAAGAGGAAATCATGGGGTCACTTTTACAACAATAGGGCCTCCCAAACTAAACGACCAGGGTGATGAGGAGGAGGATTAATCACTTATACCCCACCCATCTGACTGGGTTGCCCCAGCCACTCTGGGCAGCTTCCAACATAATCAAAAGCACATCAAAACATTAAAAACTTCCTGATACAGGGCTGCATCAGATGGGTCAGTTGTGTAGTTGCTGATCAGTTTGGCATTGGATGGGAAGGCGTTCCACAGGGAGGGTGCCACTACTGAAAAGGCCCTATGCCTGGTTCCCTGTAACCTCACTTCTTGCAATGAGAGCACCGCCAGAAGGCCCTTGGAGCTGGACCTCGGTGTCCGGGCTTAAAAATGAGGGTGGAAACATTCTTTCAGTTATACAGGGCCGAAGCCATTTAGGACTTTAAAGGTCAGCACCAACACTTTGAATTTGGGTTTCCTAGGCTCCCCAGAAGGGTGGGTGAATGTGGCATAAAGAGGATATTGTGCGGTTTTTGTTTGGGCTAGGCAGTTAGCTTCAGAACCCAGAAAATTTGAGCCAGGGGCTCTCCAGATGTTGGTTTGGACTCCAACTCCCATCAGCACGGCAAGTGGTCAGGTACGATGGCCGTGGTAGTCCAACAACATCTGGAGGGATACAGGTCTCCCATTCCTGGTCTGAGAGAAATCTGGGTTTGGGAGTTGGAAGGAGATTGGTTTGTGGGCATGAATAACTTTGTAGAAGGAATGCATGATATGGAGGCTGCCCACTCAATCACACCTCCAGGAAACCAACTGCATTTCCTCACTATGGTTCTGTGATCAAACCAGCTTCTGTGCTCTTGTGAACCACTGACTGTGGTCTCCATCGCTGGTAACATCTGCTGCTTTTTTCTCACCACAGTTAGCCCATGATCATGTTCAAAGGGACTTCAATCACACCATAATGTTCAGTGCCCCTACATCTCTCTCTCTTTTTTTACACTTTCTTTTTCTTTTATTTCAAGATTCAAACTTACATTTTTATCACTCAGCAGTTATAATGCTTATTCCAAAATACTCACCCATCCTCAATTTGTATAATCACAATTATTTACGATTGCGTCTTAAAAATCCATCATATCCAGTTTCTTCCTCTTTAACAGGTATCTTAGTATATTCTATTTTTTTTTCTTAAACTTCAAACCCTGCTGTGGACTTCACATATGGAATTTTAAAAAAATATATATAGAAAAAGTTTATAGTCCTCCTTGAAAGATTCTAAATGCGTCTCTTATCAGAGCCGGCAGTTTTGCCATCTCTGCATATTCCATGATTTTTATCAGCCATTCTTCCTTTGAGGGTATTCTTTCCTCCTTCCACTTCTGTGCATAAAGATCCCTTGCTGCTGTGGTTAGGTACATACATAAATACAGCTGAAGCTTCCTTTGGAAGCGCACCTTCGGTTCTTGTGTTAACATGTGAATGACAAGGCCAACTGAGAACAGCTGGATTGCGAACGATTATTCTAGCAATCCAAACACTGCTCTCCAATCTGGATCAACAAAATCTGCAAGAGATCTGGAATGCTAAAGTTTTCAGGGTAGGATGAAGCATCTTCACACTGACGGGGGGCGGGCAATAAGTTTTTGTGCCTACAATGGAACCTCTGCTCCCAAACAAACAAAAACCAGAAGTAATTGTTCCGGTTTTTGAATGTTCTTTGGAAGCCGAACGCCTGGCTTCTGATTGGCTGCAAAAAAGCTGCTGCAGCCAATCAGAAGCCGCGCCATGGTTCCTGAACTGTTTCGGGAATCAAACAGACTCCCGGAATGGATTAAGTTCGGGAACCAAGGTTCCACTGTATATGGAACTGGCATAAAAGGACACCAGAGGGAAGAACCAAGCAAAGCCCTATCACTTAAAGGCATCCCAATTAACCAGCATTACCATCCCCATTAAGCAACAGCAGTTGCTCTTAAATATCTCTGGGCTTTTATGTAGTTTCTTGGGAGATGTCCCAATTAAGTGGGTTTTACTGATTAAACACTTCCTGAGTAATTGAAGTGTACTTAAATCATTCAAATTAATAACTCATCTGAAAGAAATCAACTTATACACAGATGGAAACCCCTTTCTCCAAAACACACAAATGCACACACTTTGGGAGAAGAACTCTTGCAACCATTCTAAGGGAGCAGCTGATAAACAGGGCACTCAAAGACCAACATATCCACTGGCACAAAGTGTGGGATCGTTTGGGGGCTACTTGAGTCTTAAATCAACCCGCCATCAGCAGCGAAATGTCAGTTCTGCATCTCCCGTGAAGGGAACCTAGATAGTGTGATAAGCCATTGTTATGCAACAGCATTGCATTCCAGATGAGGCAGAGAATTAACGCCTTGGCACTTGTCACCGCTCAGAATGGTTAAGAGCCAACGCACATTTGCCTAAAAGGGTTTTTCCATCTCCAGCATTAAATTGCCCATCTTGGCACCGAGCCTCTCCCAGAAGATGTGCTGTATACTGGGGCATATCTAATATTTGTATAAGAACCCAAAAGTGTGCTTACAAGCCACTATGTTGTTGTTGTTATTATTTTTCTCGTTTGCTTGTTTTTCCAAACCAGAACCGTCCTAAATTATGCTGTCTTTAGAATAAAACGTTCAATTTCCTCCCACCGCCAGCATAATTAAACGAAAGGCCTAAGTTCTACTATGTGGTACTGTGCTCTATAATTTATGAATATCGTAATTAACTTCAGAAATTTCAGTTTTGCTGGGTTTTATTTGCCTGGAGGCCTTGGCTGCAGCGCTATCCACAGGACTTCTATATGTTCAGGAGGGGTTCCGAGGCCTTCCTTTCAGAAAGCTGGCTGTTGTCCTGCTATTAAGGACGAAATTGAATTTTGTGTTTATTTTACTAAGAAATCACATATTTTGAACCAATGTGTGAACCAAACACAGCTATCCTTCAAAAAGCACGCTTGTCTGAATTTTGTGAGGCAGTTCGACAACCAAACAGTAAATATTGATATTCTATTCTAAAAATGCATATAGCAGTGAAAACAACACATTAAAAGGCAGTATAATAAGAAGAACTGCTTGCAAAAATGTGTACGTTTTTCAAAACTGCATACAAAAAAAATGTGTTTATTGGGAATAATTCACACTAAAATGCTGATGAACGTTCATGAGGATTTTTTTAAAAAAACAAAACCTTGTGGAAATGTGGAGAACTGAATTTAAGACTGGAAAAGGAGAAATTTAGAGGACTATAATGGATAGGTTTGACGATCCTTTTAGCCTGTTAAATGGAGAGAGGTGGAAAGGTTCATTCAAGCAGTCCTACTTCATCCTATTTTGTTCCCTAGTGGAGAATTGCAAAGATCTTACTGCAGAAACCTCCCGCTCAGTATTGTTTGTTGTGGGGAGAAGCTAAGCTTGCTCTCCCTTCTCCCCACTATACATACTGCTGGGTAGACAGACTTGTCAGAGATGACTGTGCCTCTCCCCCCAGCAAGGGTGCCATTGGACTTTCAGGCAGACGTTCAGGGCCATACTCAGCAGAATTAATAGGAGCTCTTCCCCTTGATTCCAGAGTCTAAAATTACCAAACTGCATCACTGCACACATATACACCCCACCAAATATCTCTGTGTGGTTATTCCTCATTTGAATAAACCCATTCATTTATTTTATTTTTTAAAAAACCTTTTGTATGGTGAAAAGGTAAAGAAACTGAGTAATCTATCTATTTGTTACACAATTGGTTATTGAATATATCTCCACATAGAAAGAGATGTTGCTTGGATCTGGTTTAAATGATCAAAGCCAGACTGTTTATCTAGTTTCTAATGAATAGAAAATAAAATGATGTAGCATGAAGCCTAAGGCCACACCCTGCTAACATTTGCAAATAAAACTGGCACTGAATTGTAATCAGAGATTTACAGGAAATGCTTGAAAAAATGGGATTGGTGTTCCGCCCCCCCCCCCCCCCCCGTCTTCAAATGTCTACTAAAAGTAAAATAAAATAAAATGGCTGGCCTTCTTTGGATCATCCGTCACTACCCCTAGAGCACCTAGCACATTCTGATAATTATTATTGTTGTTATTCTCATTATTATCAGTGTGATCCAATCCTAGTATTGTTTCATATTTTGTGTGTGTGTGCATGTGTCTAATATATATGGGGGGAAATGTTGTTGAGTAACAGTAAATGATAAGCCTGTTGATATTCTTTTGCAACTGAAAAATCAAATTGTTTTCGTAGAAAACATGTGCTTGAGTCAAGGGGTTGAGAAGACTGGGATAGGGAACTACTTAGGGAAAATAATATTGTGATTATAATATTACTTTGGAATGCAGGATAGTGCCAGAGGTCAACCGTGTTGCCCTTGTGTGGTATTATTTCTGAATAGCTATCCTGTTTATTGTCAGTTTCAGACTGAAAAGAAAGTCGGGTTGTGGAAGAGTGCCCCGGTTAAGCAAAAAAATTAAAACATGTATATGAGAAAGAGAGCAAAGTCTGAACCACATCCATTAAACAATATCGCAAGAGTTTCTTTTAAAACAAAAGTACAAGGCGGGGGTTTCTCGTTCCCAGAATTCAGTGTTTCTAAACCCTGTTTCTTTGGAAGCATAAATTGGGATGAGGATGAAGTTTGAGAACAAAACGGCATTTCGAGACTTTGTTCATTTCATATTTATCACTAGCTTGTTTGCTAATTTTCATTTGCAAGAGGCAATTCTTCCAGCTAACTGGCTGCCTCAATGGGCCACTGATTTCTTTGAAGTGACAGTCTGTAAATATGCATAAAAAAGAGATGCAATTAGCGCGTGTGTGGTTCAGTGCAGTCTGATTTCATTGGCAAGTTTACCCACAGTGTTGATAAGCTACATTATCTAGAAAATTGGCCGCTGAAAAACAGCACCTCTGATTGCCAGCAAAGGTTCCAGATAACAGGGTGCTGAAGAGAAATATAATTGAGGTTGAATATGTTAACCAAGGTGTCACATGTTCCTTAGAAGCACTAATTTATCAGCATGTTGGAATTTTTATTAACATTTGGAATGCATTTCTACCACACTAATGAAGTGGAATTGGCAGCTCAGGTTTTAGTTATTGTCATTTCTGAGAAGTTAAATGTAATTTCTTGTTAGGCCCAGTTATGTAAATATATTTATACAGGGACTGGGGGGGAGAGAATTATAACATTTCTCAAAATACAAATATGTTGCTAAGGAGGAGGGTGACAAATCAGTTATTGTTAAAGCCCTAAACACCCACCAAATGTTTATGGAGTGCTGTGGATTCTTTGGCTCTCATTCATATATTTTTGGGGGGAGATATATATATATATATATATATATATATATATATATATATATGCATGCAAACATTTCCTGATAAATTCTCTGTCATATTGCAGAGAAGGTGTCTAAGCTGGAAGATATTAGGAGCCAGTTCCTTCAAGCTTTTTACTAACTGACATTTTCTTTTCGGGAAAAGTCCTAGTGAAGGTGAACTTTTATTCTAAAATTAGAAAAGAAAGAAAGAATGGTTATGCCTTCCTCTTGAAATGATAGCACGTGAACCGCCTGCATTCGCTGAACATATTGTAGACCCCCTTTCACAGTGTCTCCTAATGAATAGAATAATTGCTATGTCCAGTTCCAAAAAATCTATTTGTAGGTAAACGCTCGCAAGTCACTTTCAATTTAGATGATGTGATTGTTTGTGAGGCAAATCTTTCAATTGGGACGTTATGCTAAATAATGTATCGCTAATGTGGAAATAAATGAAGGAGACAATGATGATACATAAAAACTATATTAGAAAGACATTTAACGGGAATCATGTTTGAAGTTTCTGGTGGCTTTTAGCCAGGGAGGTTTGGAATCTTTCTCATCCTTCGTTTGAAAAGTACCCCCAGGGCTATTTTTGTATTGTTGCAATTTTGTGCTGCAAAAGAAAGAAAGAAAGAAAGAAAGAAAGAAAGAAAGAAAGAAAGAAAGAAGCCATAACAAGCCGGTTTGTGTCTTATATGTTTATACAGAGGGATTGTCGAAACACCGCTCATCCATTCTGCGGAGCTGAAACCTCTTGTGCAGTGCTGGCTCACGGACATCCCAGCCGGAAGGCTGGCTCGAGTGACAGACTTGCAAGCTGCCGTCGTATACTTGGCATCTGAAGCTTCAGATTATATGACTGGCCACAACTTAGTCATTGAAGGAGGGCAAAGCTTATGGTAGAAAAGGAATGGAAACGCTCTTTCAATGCATACAGAGGAATGACAGGCACACAGGAAAGACTCCCCTGATCACATTGCAGTTCTGCACGAGTTACGAGTGTTCAGCTTCTCTCTTGACATTGTCCATTAATTCCTTCCTCCAAAAAAATAGAGCTTTTAATTTCCAAACTGCTATTTTAGACCCAATCTACAGCAGCTCTTGTCTTAACAAAAGTCAGCATGTAGAGGTTTGCTTATTTAAAAAATAATAATCTGCCCTAGACTGAATGCTATACTAGTACACACACACACACACACACACACACACACACACACACACGATTTTCCCTCTATCGACACATTCCGTTCAGTGGAGTAAACAGATTGCCACTATGCAAATAATTTTGTACTGAAAAAAATAAAAATAAAGTAGGATCCTATATTTTAGCCAACAGAGAAGACATCCTGTTGCCAGCTTGAATGTTGTGTTTGAATCTTTGCTAAATTACTGCTTCAATTAATCAAAAAAAATTTGTTGATACTTCTACTGCAGCTGTAATGTCAAATATAGGGGGGGGGGAATTGCACAGGGGGTGGGAAGAGAAATGCTTGAAATGCTAAGTTATTCTTGCAGCAGGATTTTGTCTTGAGAAAGTAAACTGAGGATTGACTGTCAATGTTTGTCGGTTTGTGTTGTAGCCCCCGCCCACCCCCAGCTTTAAATGGAAATGATTCCAGCAATTGCTCTAAAAGGTGTTGGGATTGCATTCTGCACTACAAAATTAAAATCTCTTTACCTTATTCATTTTTGATATTGTCGTTTGTTATTTGCTCTGGTGGTGCTCCATGCTCAGCCCACATTTTGTAAGCAGTGGCACGCTTTCCCTTGCACCATAATGCAGAGATAGGCAGTGGAAGAACTGTGTGCTGTCTTCTGTCTTCTTGCCCAGGGTTGACATGCATCCCATTTTAAAAAACACTGCACAAAGTTTGCATTTTAAATACACATTTTTAAACATAGTGCCTTTCAAAACACACATTTTAAAGTGTAGCTCTGATTTTTGCAGGTGTGCTGAGAACTGCAGCAAAATATTTAGGTAGGCTGATAGCTGGGGGATAAACTAATTTCTAGTCCGGATTTCAGGCCAGGAAGTGAGGATGAGAACGAGTGCATTGCAAGGTCGAATTCCTCAAGCATCCTTACTTGTGATGCACCTGTAGGCTGGCAACAGCTCTTGAAATGGTGGGGAAAGCTGTCCATCTGCAGGGCACAGTGGCCCTTCCATTGCCCTTTACTGCTATAAAAGTGGAGTTTATATTTTCTTTGCATAAAGTGTTGTATATCTGACAAATCTATGGATGCAGTCCTATGCAAACACCAACATTCATCTGGGATACTAATTTTTGCTCTCAGCAAATGCTGATATGGAGCGGGGCAGATGAGCTGTATTCTTAGCCTAATTTTCCACCCACCTTCATGACTTTCTACTGCCCATCACAAGCTGAGTTGGCTGTTCTTCCTTCCCTGACCTGTTTCTTCTTCCAAACATTACAGTGTGGCCTCTGGAGTCAACAACCTCTTAGTAATTCTTCAAGTGGAACCATTAAAAACTTAAAGCTTTTTCATTGTTTTTCTGGGCTCACGAAACATTTTTCTGTGGGCCCCGTACACTTCCATCAAATTGTGTCATGCTTTGGAAAACTTGGTTTGATTCTCACATGACTGTGGCTGGCCTTTCATCCCAAGGTTAATGTACAAACAGGAGTGAACTCATCAGGAGTTCTTCCAACTAATTCTAGGGGGACTTGTATACTGTGGCTGGACCTCTTGTGAACAGCTTGTTTTAGACCCTACCTAAGAGGGAAAAATAACAAACTTCAGCTAATTTGAAACATAAGCCACCATTTGCAATTGGCATAATAATAATAAGAAGAAAAAAAGCCTTATTTTTTTCCAGACCTAGTGGAAAGACTATGGAGTAAGCAGACTGCGAACCAACCTTTTATGTCCAATAATGACTTCTCCGACTTTCAAAGTGGAAACATCTGGGGCAAAATTATGATATGAATCACATTGTAGTCATAAGACCATATAATTTAGTCCTCCTGTTCAAATCAAAGGTGCTTCTCCCTTCCTCTACCAACAATATCGTTTGAGTATATACTTCTTCATAGTAATGGCGGGTAAAGTGGTATTGGTTAGTAATCTTTTGGACTAGCTCCTTGAGCTATAAATATGCCAACAGGTCTGTAACACCACAGCATTTTCTGAACTAAGTAGAAATGATCGTACTGCAGTCTACAAGGGGCTTCCAAATCCCCAAATCGTGGCTTATAGATCATAAAGCTTGGTGTAAAGGATCAACCTCATGGGTACAGGAGAGGGGCATACCCTCACCAATATGTCAGAGTAGCCTGGAAAATAATCAGTTCTTGTAATGGAGGGATGTACGAAGCAGGGTTCTCCAAAGCTCTGCACTGGGATTGATTCCTTTTGGACTGGTGTTAATAATATGGAGTTATTGCTGATGACACCAAGTTGTTCCAAAAAAATAATAATCCCCAAACCAGGCATTAAAATGTTAAAGGTGGTTCATTGTAATCAAGCATTGGGGAGGGAGTAGAATTCCTTTCTTCACATACCACAACCACAACTACTTATTTAAGAAGGCCAAAGGGGCATTGCTTTGGCAGGGGGATTTTCCCTTTGTCCCTTCACAGTAAATGCTGTCATCTAGCACCAAGGGTTGAGCCAGCATCTTGCTATTTAATTCTACTCTCTGCTTACTGTTCTTTAACCAGCTACCAGTCCTTTGCAGGATTTGTCCACTTACTCCACAGATATCTGATGTAAGTTTTTCCCGACCCCTGTCCAAGTCATTTGAGATCAGTGTTTTAGGGATGTCACATGAATTCACTTGCAAAAGTGAGCGCTCTTGTTCAACTGGATGTGAGCAAGAGTGAGGTGACTGAAGCTCAGGATCCTGGGAGGGCCTGCCTCCTCTTCCACAACGACCTTTACCCTTCCTAGTCCCCAGAGCAAGCTAAAATAATAGACAGTCAATAGCAGCAGGCAAAACAACAGAAACAAAACAGTGCAATTCAGTGTTAAAGGTGTCATGGGAAATAAAGAACCCTTTGTCTGGCACTGAAAAGACATCTATATAGGTGCCAGGTGAGCAGTCCCAGAAGGTATATCAGAAGCTGGGTTTCACAACCAAGAAGTTTCTGTCTCAGTCACCACCCATCTCACCTAAGGCTGGATGGTGCTGGAACTCAGCGTGAACCCTTGTTCTCTTATAATGGCAATGGTGCCCACCAGAGAGGTGCCAGGACTGAGTTCCAGCTGGAAAAAAAGCCCTGCTTTAGTGGGATGCCAGCAAAATTTACACATCACGTTGATACAAGAAGAATCAATCTAAGGTCGCAAAAATGCCACCAAAAAAGTGAGCAAGTTTTTGAGTTCATCAGAGCTCTTCGCCAAGTTGGTTGTCCAGTAAAACTGAGAGGGGATGTGGTAAAATGTAAAGGATTGCCTTACTCTGGGTTGCTGAAAGGAAATTACTTGATTACAGATATCAGGATGCCTACATGACAGATTCATCCGTATTTCACGGTTTGTTTGTTTTTACGAATCTACAAGACAAAGCAATACTCTGACCAGAGTTTATGTTTTTGCCAATTTTAAAATCTGAATTCATGTATTAACCGAAATGCTACAGGATTTTCCAAATATTACCTCTAGGGGGAAACCTCAACCTGTCTATGTTCATGTCAACTTGCTTTCTGGTTTTATCTATTCAACTTTTTTTTTATATTGTATCTAAGTTCATACTTTTGATATTTCTAATTTTTTTTTTTAGCATTTATGTAGAACACCACATAATTGCAGAAAAGATAATAGTCACATACCCTAGGGTCTAGTGTACACTTATGTTAAAAGTACAGCTTTTATTGGCAACTAAAGTAATAACCTTTCCATGTCAAATTGCTTTAAATTAAACTTTAAAAAAATACTGCCTGATACCCACATTTAGTAATTGTCAAACATTAGCATAACATCAAATCCTAATGCTGCCTAAATCTTAGGTTTAAAAATAATTATTTACTTAGGTAAATTCTGTATTCAGAAGCATAACATTAGATTTAAGGGTAGGGGGTAGGGGGGAAAGCAGCCTCCTTGCATATGTAAAGAGCTGTATCCGTAAACTTGACATGAAAGTGGGATTTGAACTTACGCCTGCCTTAGAGAGAGAAAAGGAGGATATTTGCTTCATACCCAGATCACCCATCCATCAATGGCCACATTTTAAAAAAGTGTCAAGCTGACACCTTAGATGGCAGTCAGCATCCTGGGTGATGTTCTGTGATCCAGGACTCCTATCCCTTGTGCTAAGCGGGCACACAAGCACAATTTCCAGCCATTTTAGACACACTGAGATCTGGTGTGGATATATGTGTGTGCAAACCTGAGAGGAAATGGGCCAAGCTAATGTTTAATATGGATAAATTCCACTTTTCTTGTTTTAGCTCGTTCTGTAAGAAGAAGAGATTAACCTCTTTAAGATCGCGGCAGAGAAGGGAATGGGCAGAAGGAGGCCTTTGGCAGGGTGTACACAGCGTTAGGGCCTGTTTGGCATCCGAAGGGAAAATCTAAAACGATTCCACCACAGTCCTTCCCCAGTAGGGGAGATACGAGGCCAGATGACCTCTTCTCACTCAAGCTGCATCATGAAGGAATGTCAGCCTGTAATGGTACTTTTGGAACACACACACACACACACACACACACACACACACACACACACACATTTCCATGAAGGACCTTTGCTGCTTCCAACATATCTGTTTCCTCCTTCAATTTGGAAGCCCTTTCCGTTAACCCCTGATGTTTGAAGAGTTTGTGCAAATGGAGCGCTTGTTCCCGTCCCACATAAAAGGCTTCTCAGTGACTGGGTGGTGCTGGTGGTGAGCATCCTGAAGGGAGCAAGAGCTCAGCGAGAAGGAAAAGGTAAAAGGTAAAGGACCCCTGGACGGTGAAGTCC
Source organism: Podarcis liolepis (assembly GCF_965112155.1). NCBI lineage: Eukaryota > Metazoa > Chordata > Lepidosauria > Squamata > Lacertidae > Podarcis > Podarcis liolepis. The sequence goes on along the minus strand of NC_139555.1, from coordinate 96,886,544 downwards.
AGTCAAAGGTAACTATGGGGTGTGGCGCTCATCTCGCTTTCAGGCCGAGGGAGCCGGCGTTTGTCCACAGACAGCTTTCCGGGTCATGTGGCCAGCATGACTAAATGGCTTCTGGCACAATGGAACACTGTGATAGAAACCAGAGAGCACGGAAATGCTGTTTACCTTCTGCTGCAGTGATTCCAATTTATCTACTTGCACTTGCATGCTTTCAAACTGCTAGGTTGGCAGGAGCTGGGACAGAGCAGTGGGAGCTCACCATGTCGCATGGATTCGAACCACCGACCTTCTGATTGGCAAGCCCAAGAGGCTCAGTGGTTTAGACCAAAGCACCACCCACGTCCCTTTACAGAAAGGCAGGCCTTAATTTGCATCAGGGCTCAGACTTGGCCATTGCTTTCAATGCCAAGGTATTGAACTGTATGGGCAATAATACCACAATCAAGTGCACAGGTCATTTCCCTTATGACTGATTGTGTCTCTAGCTACATCTGTGAAAAGCTTCTGCATGAAACCCTGGAGAACCACTGCCAGTCAGAGAAGACAATACTGAGCTATATGAGACAATGGTCTGACTCCATGTAAGGCTGGCCGGGGTTCAAGCAGAAGCTTGAAAGAACCTGGAGACAGATGCTTTGCCACTGAACTATGTGAAGTTAAGTACTCACTTCTGTGTCCTTTTTCTGAGCGATACTTGCCACCATCAAACTGGCAATCACAGACAGCTCAAAACAGTGCCAGCTCCAGGACTCAGACAGAGTGCAACCTGTGGACTGGAATAGCCATGTGTCTTAGTCCTCTATTTGAAGGAATCCTCTGTTTCAGTGTCCCTCGATGTTGGCTCCCCAGATGTTGGACTACAACTCCCATCGTCCATGACCCACTGGCTAAACTGTCTGGGGATGATGGGCATTGTAGTGCAACGACATCTGATGCACTATGTTTGAAGGGCTGCCCTGCCCAATTCCAGCTCAAAGATAAAGAGCCATAAGGAGGAAAGAGAGCAGCGGTCTTGCAGCTGGAACCTGAAGAGCAGGCTAAGCAGGCCTTTCAGACTGTGTTGAGATGTATCACATTTCTAACTAAATTATAATAATTATTTCTGAATTTGCATGTGCAGTCATAAATCAGTGGGTGCAAATCCTAGGCAAATCTCTGGCTTCCTTTGCCACCTTCTCTTTTGCAGATGCCTAAGTGGTTATGCTACCTTCCACCTTGATGCCAACATGCTAGAGACCCAGGGGAAAAGGCCTGAAATGCAACACATGAAGACTCTAGCAACCCATGTTAACAACCCAAGAGCAAAAACAGATTCATAGCAATAGGAATCATGAAGCAGAGCACATTCCTGGTAGATCAGGACAGTTGGAGCATATGCATGCTAACACCTTGAGATAGCAAGGGCTTACCAAAATAAATGAGTGCAAGTCATAGGGATCTGGTTGTGGGAATCTACCTTTCAGAAACTTACCTGGTCAGATGTTGGAAAACCGGTGATGGGCTGAACATTGATTCCTGGTGTAGCAGAGTATGGTCGATAGCACTGGCTGAGAAACGAACATGCCAGGTGAGAGCGGCAAAGGGCAAACACAATCCATATTCCTTTTATAACATGTGGCAAATGTTGATTGAATACACACATTGTTCAGACTGTGGCAGGAATCCGCTCAGCACTCATGGCAAAATGTGGCGTGATCTCTTGCAGCCTTTCTCAACCTGTGGGTCCCCAGATGTTGTTGAACACAACTCCCATCACCCCTAGCTAGCAAGGCCAGAGCTCAGGGATGATGGGAGTTGTAGTCCAACAACATCTGGGGAGCCACAGGTTGAGAACCGCTGTTAGAGTAATCAAATGAAACTTTAACACATGGCGTGATAAATGTGTAATTTTATCAGGACAAGTTATTTGTTGTTTACTATTGTAACAATGGTTTTCTCAGAATTTATCTTCCGTACCATGAAAGTAAATAAAAACAGTATTAAAAAAGAAAAGAAAAAGAAACTTACCTGTGCTTTCCCAGTTGCCATGTCCTCTCCTGCATCAAAACTCCTGGTGTATCCTTTCAACCATTGTCTGCAATTTTTTTCTGAGGAGTTCAAATTTATCCTTTACAATTCCTATATTATTTGGGCTACATATATGTGCCGTGTGGTTTTACAGTTCTCATTAACCGTATTGGCGGGGCTGGGCGTGTTGTTTGATAGGCTCTAACCGTTTCTAGAGGAGCTATTAAACTTGCAAATATGTAATTTTTCCACACTTTAATAAAAAAACAAAAAAGCCTGTTGTAATTTTTTAAAAAAACAAGTGGGCTTTTTTTTAGAAACTTTGAGGAAATACAGATGTATAAACTGTGGCACAAATGATATATTGATGTGGAAGTGAGTTTATTTGCTAGGGACTGTTCAGAATGCTTTAATTACACTTCTGATTAAAACAATGTTTTGTTAGAAAAGAAGTGAAAGGAACATTTTAGACTCCTTCTTTATACATATCTTCATATGAAGAAGTAATTACACTGTCTCTAGCTCCCAGTTAGAAAGCACTCATTATACTTAATCCATATACATTTTGTTCCCAAACAGTGCACAAACTGATCTATGGGACTCACTGCTCTGAGATGTTGTAGCATGGTGCCATAATGTTGGAAGGCAAACGGTCCTGCAGAAATATCCCTCTTGGGTGGATACGGGTTTCTGTCTCTGTTGAAACCCGTGTTTTCATATCCTGTTGTGGTATGATGGGTGTAAGCTAGCCAGCTGCTGATTCACATACAGTATTCTGGTTCCTGATTAGCTAGGAAGCAAAGGTTCCAGCCTTTTATTTAAGGGAGTCAATTAGGCAACAATGGAGTTGACAGGGAAACTCGTCTTGTTAGGTCTTAACTTAAGCACAACTAATTTTTTGTGGGATTGAGCCTAGAAGGGGCCTTGGCCAACTCTACAAAGTTTGTTCTGCTAAGTACAATTAGTGGCTTGAATAATTATGTTAAATGATTGCTTATCTTAGTCCTCGAGCGATTCTTTGCAGGGAACAGGGAAAACGTACTTTGAAAAACAAAACAAAAATTCAGTATTGGGTGTAATTAAGCCTAGAGTGGAGAGACATTATGAACAGCGCACTTCTTGTTAGTTTAATCCTTCACAAACAGAAATGCCGTGCAGAAGCAAACTGTGTTCCAGATCTTATCACTTAGTCCCTCTACTTCATTTTTAAAGGTGAAATATTTGTTTCCGTAAACAACCACCGGATTTTTCTTACTTAAAAACAGTTTAAAAGAAAAATACAACCACTTATTTAAATATATATTTACTGCCACCACACAACCTGTTTTCTCCATTTCCCTGTGCTGCTCTGCCTCCACGGTTGAAAGCAGTTATGCTTCTTAATAATAATAATAATAATAATAATAATAATAATAATAATTAAATAAATAAATAAATAAATAAATAAATAAATAAATAAATAATTTTATTTATACCCCTCCCTACCCAGCCAAGACCGGGCTCAGGGTGGCTAACACCAAATATAAAAACAATTGATTGAAATACAGCTTAAAAAACAAGATGACCCCTGTGAGAATAGGATGCTGGACTAGATGGGCTATTGTAGAGGAGCCAACTCCTAGGGGCTGAGGTGTCTCCAGCCTCCCCAATAAAATATTGGAGGGGGCTGACCCCCCCCCCCACAAAACTGGTGGGCATTGCCATTCAGATGGTGTGGGTGAGCCCCACAATGTGATTGATTATGCAGGGCAGGGCTTAGCTGTGCCCCCCCCATTTTCTTCAAGTTGGCACGCCTGGGCTATTGGTCTAATCCAGCAGGCTCTTCTTATCAATGGGCGATACAGAACTACAGCTTACTTTCTACATTGTTTTGAAATTGCCCTCTATATTTCTGCTTCATTAAAAGATGTCAACTGAGATATCCATTCGCTTTTCTGCCGTTTTCACCATGATCCTACTCTCCAAACAGGACTGATGCTAACTGCAACCAGCTCTCCCCAAATAGGGGCACCCCATTACAAACAATGACTGACGTGCGGTTGTGTAAATGATTCAAGGGCCAGCAGAACTGAGCCCAGTCAGGAATGGATCGTGCTCACGGGGCTGCATCCATCCAACTAAGCCTGACTCATTGCAAACCCATCAAACTTAATGGACTTGAGTTAGTCATGTCCATTACTTTCAATGAGTCTGTTGCGTTGAGTAAGACTAACATTGATATAACCCACAGTCTGGAAGTTATTTAGGAGGACTAGTATTGTGCTGCAATAAAAAGTCTCGGTTATATAATGTTAGAATTTTAAGAACAATGTTGTGTATTGTCGTTGGGAGCCGGTGCCTGATAGTATTACCTAAAAACTAAATGAGACTAAATAAAGACCTAAACTTTATTTAAAATAAGTAAGATTTAAGCATTCATTTCAGTGAATTCTCCAAAAACAAAATCTATAGTCCAAATGTGAACATTTCAAAATCTGCATCTTTCACAAAAAAAATAATAATAATGGGGGAGGGAAGAGCCATTTTTCAAATCTGTGCCAAATTTCCCATTGTAGTAAATTTCCATGAAAACAGGCTTCTGGGAGCCTTCTTTCCTTGCTTCGGTATCCTGCCACTTGCTCCAAAGGCACATATTCTGCAAGGGGATCTGTAAAAAGATCTTCCTTCACCGTGATGCACTCGCTGCAGAGAAACTGAAGGCCGTCTGGAGATTATCATTATTACCTACATTTTACATGGGGAAAGGCCATAGCTCAATGGCAGGCCTCCTTCTTTCAGGGCCGGCCCACTCATGAGGTAAGTTGAGGCGACCACTTCAGGCAGCAGTATCCACAGGGTCAGCAGATCGGAATGCACTGCACACTGCTGTTGCTGCTGCTGCTGCTACAGTGGTCTCGATGGCTGTGACATGCTCCTTGGAGGCTGGATCTGCCTTCTCCTTGGCAGCCTCCTACCAATTCCACCTCTACAGCAGCCTCTCAGGGAATACACTGGGCTCTCCTAGGCTTCGCAACTGCCTGGTGTGATTTAGAGAGGATCTCTTCCATCCTTCCACGATGGCTTCTTATTCCCACTTCAACTACTGGGAAAGGCTAAATTGATTTCCCCACCCTTGTTCCCAATGTAGATCTTAACTCAGCCCTCTGTCCCTTGTCAAGGCGGGAGGACACACCATTGTGTGGTTTGCCTCAGGTGTCAAAATGTCTTGGGCCACCATCATCTCCTTTACATTTAGAGGAACACTGGTTCAATCCCCAGCATCGGCAGGTAGGGCTGGGAATCTCCCTTGCCTAAAAACCATTGGATACTGCTGCCAGTACTGAGTTAGGTGGACCGACAGTCTGAATCAGTGCAAGACAACGTCCTATTAGTAGTTAACTTTTCTCTCTATCTTAAAAATAGAGTATTTATATGTAAATTTGTCTCCTGTGTATCAATCTTTCTTTATTTCTTTTTTTGAAAATGAACATTCTGTCCCCACCCCTTCTCTTTTCAGCCTGCTTACATTTTACTCTTGAACTGAATAAAGTGCCCTGGAATAGGCTGCATTCATTTCTCTATTTTAAAAAAATCTGCTGTAAAGTGATCTATTTATTTACATGAAAGAAAAGGATACCTCTTCCTAGCCACAATGTGCTTTCCACCAAACTTCCCCTGAAAGCTGGCGGCCTTTCCGTATTCATTCTCTGAATGGAGAAAGCAGTGTTGCTTCTTTCTGGTTGCTGGCAGATGAATGAGCATCGCCCATGAATAAACCTGTTTGAATGACCGCTTGTATTTTGTTATGAAAGTGTATTAAAAGGTAGAAAGGAAACCCCAAAGAGGAGCTCTGTAAGCTAGTGTAGAAAGCTCTCACGACAAGAAAATGCAGCCCCTTTGGCAAAAGCGTCTCACTACAAAGGCCAGCGGAAATATTCACAGAAACAGAAAGACTGTGTTCTCACTGAATGGTTTTTGTTCTCTAAACTGAGAAATTATTGTCCAAAACAAACGATAACGCTTTGGCCTCTTTGGACTCGTGGACACAACAACATATTGGAGAAAAGTTAGTGGGTGCCATCTGCACAACACCACCTTTTCTGCTGGCTGCAATGGAAGGCTTCTTTCAAGCCTAATTTTACCGAGGAAGGAGACCTTGAGGGTGCCAGAGAAGGTATTGCCGGGCTCATATATATTCACCTGCAGGTGACCCCGGCTATTGTTGTTGTTTAGTCGTTTAGTCGTGTCCGACTCTTCGTGACCCCATGGACCAGAGCACGCCAGGCACTCCTATCTTCCACTACCTCCCGCAGTTTGGTCAGACTCATGTTTGTAGCTTCGAGAACACTGTCCAACCATCTCGTCCTCTGTCGTCCCCTTCTCCTTGTGCCCTCCATCTTTCCCAGCATGAGGGTCTTTTCCAGGGAGTCTTCTCTTGTCATGAGGTGGCCAAAATATTGGAGCCTCAGCTTCAGGATCTGTCCTTCCAGTGAGCACTCAGGGCTGATTTCCTTAAGAATGGATACGTTTGATCTTCTTGCAGTCCATGGGACTCTCAAGAGTCTCCTCCAGCACCATAATTCAAAAGCATCAATTCTTCGGCGCTCAGCCTTCTTTATGGTCCAGCTCTCACTTCCGTACATCACTACTGGGAAAACCATGGCTTTAACTACACGGACCTTTGTTGGTAAGGTGATGTCTCTGCTTTTAATGATCCTGTCTAGGTTTGCCATCGCCTTTCTCCCAAGGAGCAGGCGTCTTTTAATTTTGTGACTGTTGTCACCATCTGCAGTGATCATGGAGCCCAAGAAAGTAAAATCTCTCACTGCCTCCATTTCTTCCCCTTCTATTTGCCAGGAGGTGATGGGACCAGTGGCCAGGATCTTAGGTTTTTTTTTTACCCTGGCTATACACACTTACTTTTTGAAGTTAATAGGACTCCCTTCTGAATAGACATGTGTAGGACTGTGCTGATAGCATGTGATAGTCATGGGGAAGTTCTCCCAAACTCTCAAGAGTACCTCACGTACATTGCCTAAGTAACTTCCATGAACATCCTCTAAACCAGTCTGGATTTGCACTGTATATTAATGCTGGGAGGCCTGAGTTCATGCATGAGCTGAGGTTCTGCTCAAGAGGTTCCAATCACCATGAAAGGAAAAGAAGAAACAGGTTCATATGGCTTGGGGGCAATATGTTTCCAACCCTGCTCAGAACAGTGGCAAGATGAAAATGGCTTATATTTCATATTCTAAACTCCTGTGCGATGTCAGTGCCTGCTAAGTGTCAGCCTATTTCTTAGAAGAGGTGAACAGCCTAATACAAGCTACCCCCAGTGTTACTGTTCCCTCAAACTGAACCGTTTTTCCGATATCTATTTGTTGTTTACTGGGAAACCGATCCAATCAAAAACAGGCATAATAATTGCACTAACCTCACTCCCTCTGGGCATATTTATTTACTAAAAACATTTATACTCCACTTTGCCTTCAAGGCAGCTTAGAATGATAATAAATACAATTAAAAAGCAGCAGTCTATGGAGAAGTACAGACAACAATATGTGCCAGCAATAAGACATATTTAAAACAATTTCAGCAAGAAATGCCAGAAGCAAAACAGAAGATAATAATAATAATAATAATAATAATAATAATAATAATAATAGCTGAAGGATCACTTACATTTATGGTAGGCAAGCAATAAAAGCCACTCTCCAAGCAGAGGGCCTGTGACTGGCTGCCGAGATACTGTTGGACTCCAACTAACATCAGTCTCAGCCAGCATGGCCAACAGTGAGGGAAGATGGGAGTTGTAGTCCAGCAACATCAGGAGGACCGCAGGTTTCCTATCCTTGCTCTAGAGGCCAATGCACTACAGCAGGTAGTGATGGATAAAACAGTAGTTTGTAGTTCAGCCAGTTTCATTTCCCACAAAGGGCTTCTATCAGTTTTCTGAGACCTGGCAAAGAGGAAATGCTTGCATTGTCAAGCAAGAATAGACACCAACAGTATGATCCTACCCATGTGTACTTGCAGGTAGGTCCACCTGAGTTCACCAAGACTTACTTTCAGTTAAATGGGTATACAATTGCAGCCTTGGACTGCTATCCTATGCAAACTTACATGGCAGTAGGCTGCAATGAACTCAGTGAGACCTTTGTTTAAGTATCAATATACCGTATTTGCTTTTTAAAAAAAAGGCGAAAATTGGGTGTCGTCTTATACACAGATAGTGAATGCAGAGGGGAGACGTGTGATTAATGGCAGCAAGCGGGAGATTGGCAGCGGTGAGTGGGTGGGTGATTGGTGGCTGCGGCAAGGCCTGCTGCTGATTGGCTGTGGCTGTGGCAATTGGGCAGGTGATTGGCGGCTGTGGTGAGGCAGGCAGGCAGGCAATTAGCAGCTGCAGCAAGTGGGCGGGTGGGCTGTTGGTGGCGGTGAGCAGGCAGACAATTGGCGGCTGTGGAGATGTATACGATCAGCAGTGGCTGTGGCAAGCAATCAGCAGTGGCAGGCAGGCGGGTGAGCAATTGGTGGAAGTGACCTTTCCACCCCCACCCCTAAAGTTAAACAACTTAATCTTTTAATTTTGGGTTAAAAAAAATAGGGGTCGTCTTATACATGGGGGCGTCTTATACACAGAAAAATACAGTAGATACAGGGTGGAATTCAATATTGTGCTGTTTCTCGCATTGATTTTGCTACCATTGCAGCACTGAAGTGATCTTTCTAGGGCACAAGCCTGGACAGTGTCTATGGAAATCCTGGGCTGCCCAGATGACAAGACGACCCCCCCCCCCCCGGCCTCACTGATGTGATCCAAAGGAAAGCAGAGCAATAGGTTTGCCACCAGCTTGGCTGCAGGAGTTGCCAGAAGGAGGCGTACAAGGCGCCATCCAGCTGCCTTAGGGGCTTCACTCTGGATTTGTGTTGCGTTGACTCCTTGGCCTTTTCTTCTCCTGAAAGGTAGTGAATATGGATTGTTCCTCAGGGTTTAATTTGAAAGCCTTCCTCACAAATGAGTACAGTGGTACCTCGGGTTACATACGCTTCAGGTTACATACGCTTCAGGTTACAGACTCTGCTAACCCAGAAATATTACCTCGGGTTAAGAACTTTGCTTCAGGATGAGAACAGAAATTGTGCTCTGGTGGCGCAGCAGCAGCAGGAGGCCCCGTTAACTAAAGTGGTGCTTCAGGTTAAGAACAGTTTCAGGTTAAGAACAGACCTTCGGAATGAATTAAGTACTTAACCCAAGGTACCACTGTATAGCTACAAGGCAGTAGATGCAGTGAGGTTTTCTTTCTCCTTCATGGGCTACCTTCCCAGATTGGGGAGCCCTCATTTCCCTCAACAGCACATGCAGAAGCTGCCTGCTTGACCCTTGGACCCACTATCAGCCTCGTCCCCTCAGTCTGTTGGAACTTGTCCTCGCATGCAGGCGATAGACAAGTCTCTAACTCACCAATGATTTAAGGCCCATCGGCTACCCTCACTGGGTTTAGCCAACCAATCGAAGCCCTTTTCTGGGATGTGGCCTCTGTGACACGCTGACAGGTTCTATGTGCCACTGGTGAGAACTGAGTGCAGGGTAGAGACCAAAGGTGGGTTAACTACCCAGAAGGAACATGACAGACCCCTCACAAGAGTTACTGCCCCTCCTCTAACACACCAATAAACAAATGAGCCATCACTATTTGTTTTTTTTTTGTTTTGTTTTTTAATCCATGGTGAGAAGCTGAAGAGTAAATTACAGAGTGACACATCCACCCAGTTCCAGGAGCTGCTGCGATATAAATAAGTGAATCAGCTGGTATAGAAGCTAGCATGGATGTGGGATCCAGAAAAGGATAATCATCCATTTAAAAGGCATGAATTCACCCTTAAGTAATTTGCTCAGTTATGAAAAGCTATTTGTTTATGCTTTGTTGTGCACATATTCCAACCCTCAAAGAAGAAAAAGGAAAATACAGCCACCCCTCCCTAGACATTTTAAATGCAACGCAATCTGAGATACCATTAATAACTGTCCAGTGGAGAGAGGCTGTTTTTTGTTTTTTTTAATTTCCTTCATCTGATCTGGGTCTTTGATAAATACTACAGACAAACTGAGTGCTGCAGGATCAATCTTGACAGTTCTTCAATAAAAGGCTGTGTGGTTCTTCATCAGCGTCTTCCTTTCAGTGACAGCTGCTTTGTTCTTCTTCCGTCAGATTTTCTAGTTAACACATCAAAAGTGTATCTGTGTACACGCAGCGCTGAGAAAACAGTTCAAATAGGCAGAGGCTTCACTTTTAACTCTTCCCTGCATCTCCGCCACACTCGTCGCGGAAGGCAGAGCTGCTCCGCCGTGTGTCAGAATGTGTTAAGCGGTTCTCCGTGGAGCGCGTTGAAGTGCAGTACGTGGGGGAATTATCATCTTAAAACACAAATTGGTCAGTCAATCCACTTACTGTCCAAAATTAGCTTTCTTCTGAGCTAAATGATATCATTAAGTGATATGAAATGCTCAGTTCTTTAACAACCAGGCTCTCATATCTGGCTCGTGGTAGTGGGGCGGGGGGAAGGCTTATAGTTGATTCCATGTACAAAACTGGGCAGAAATGGGTGCAACGATGAAGTCAATCCACTTAGGGTCCAAAAAGCCTTATCTGGTACTGGTCAGGGCTGATGGGAGTTGGGAATCTGGAGTAAAGAGGAACGAGGGGGAGGAGGGAAATATCCAGCCACATTTCATAAGTAAAGTTTCACAGTTCGTGAAAATCATTATCTGTTCTCGGTATCAGATAAGGCTTTCAGTTCATGGTTTTGCTATTTTCTGTCACGGGGGGGAGCTGCATCTCTCCAGATATGTTGGACTCCAGCTCCCATCATCCTAACCATTGCTCATGGTGGCTGAGGCTGATGGGAGCGGGAGTCCATCCTTAGTTTTGGTGTTCCTTATTGGGTAGGAAAGCTTATTGGGTAGGAAAGCTGGACCATAAAGATGGCTGATTGCTGAAGAATTGATGCTTTTGAATTATGGTGCTGGAGGAGACTCTTGAGAGTCCCATGGACTGCAAGAAGATCCAACCAATCCATTCTTAAGGAAATCAGCCCTGAGTGCTCACTGGAAGGGCAGATCATGAAGCTGAGGCTCCAATACTTTGGCCACCTCATGAGAAGAGAAGACTCCCTGGAAAAGACCCTGATGTTGGGAAAGATGGAGGGCACAAGGAGAAGGGGACAACAGAGGAATAGATGGTTGGATAGTGTCTTTGAAGCTACCAGCATGAGTTTGACCAAACTGCGGGAGACAGTGGAAGACAGGAGTGCCTGGTGTGCTCTGGTTCATGGGGTCACAAAGAGTCAGACACGACTAAACAACTAAACAACAACATTGGGTAAGAAGAGTAGTCATGTTATGTCACTGGTGATTCTTCCATAGGGATAAATACTTTTAGTATATATGTTTTGTTTTAATGTACTTTTGTTTTATATTCTGTTTTGAATGTTATCATTACACATAGCATATATAAATCGCTTTGAGATGCCTGTCAATGTGAAGGGATACATCAATTGAACTGAACTGAAATGGAATCTCTTGAAGGCCCCACATTAGCTATGCCTGCCAGAGACTTTCCAGTAGGGCTACTTTAGATGGTTATTTTATTAAAAGCATTTGGTTTGCCATAAAATCTAACCCCGATGAATCAGGAAACAGATATTTTAAATGGTTAATTATTTGAATCCAATAAATGAATGAAAACCTGTGGGCGCTTTCTGAGACGGGGCATTCCTCTGGTTTACAGGATGCCACTTCTAAGGGTTTGCTTGCCTCTGATACCTGTCTATTATCTAAAGGCATTTTGTCTTAAATAGAGATCTGCAGATCTGCTCACTGGCAATCATGTTAAGGAATAAATTCTTCTCCTGAGCTAGGCAAATGTGCCTGGGGACTAAGGAGGATGCTTCACAACCAAGGAAATAATTGACTTTTTATTCTTGATTTTATTATTTACGCTTTATACCATATTTTATGCTGGGGTTTTTTTGCAGCATTAATTAAGTGTTTTAAATTTGTTGTTAGCTGCCCTGAGCCTGGTTTCCTGAACCGGGAAGGGTGGGGTATAAATAAAAAAATATTATTATTTATTATTACTGCAGAAAACTTTTTTGAGAGTCACCCTCCAAACCTCTGGAAGTGATCGCAGCTGGAAAAAAGACCACAGAGGAAGACTGAACATTCTTCTGGCAAAGGAAATTAAAATAAGGCCTTTAAAAGACAACAACAACCCACCTCTAAGGAAAACTAGCCATAGTTAGTGAGGAAAATGCACTCGTAACTGTTACAAGGCACAAATTAAGTTGTCATACACTGAGGCCAGCTATAAGTGCATCTTGACCAGTGCTGCCTACCCATGTTGGCAGCATCACAACACACACACACACACACACACACACACCTCCAGCTTGAGCAGCAGTTTTGACTCTGACCTAGATGAGGAGGGCCCAGCCACATAAGAAGGATGCACAGTGAAGGCCTTTGGAGGGTCAGAGCAAGACAAAAGCCCTGACACTGAGACAGATCACCAAGAGACCTTCACATGGAGATCTCCTCATTGCCAGGTCACCAATAAAGGCAACATGCCAGGGGGAAAACTAATAGACAGAATGCTAAGCCCCAGACAAAAGTGGTTCACTACACTAGCTTCCCAGGTGATGGATCACAGTAGCTTAATGGGACGGTAAGAGGGACGAGAAAGAAATTGGGAAGGTTGACACAGAGCAGAAGCCTAGAAGCACCAGCAATGGTGACTCAACTGCTGGGAAGCGTATTGGTTCAACAACCCCTAGAAAGTCACTTCCTGCTCCAGACTAGGAGGCTAGCTCTTTGAGCTCACCATTGTCCAGGAAAGACAAAGTGGCAGCTGGGCTGAGTAGCGTATACCCTCCAACATTTATCTGATGAAAAGAGGGACGTCCCATTCCATAATGATAATTTTTCTATTTATACCCCGCACATCTTACTGGGTTGCATCAGTCACACTGGCCAGCTTCCAACATACATAGAAACATAATAAAACATTAAACTTTGCTATACTGTACAGGATTGCCTTCAGATGGCTCAGGGGTCAGATAACTCCACACCCTCCAAAATTTCTCTGAGGAAAATAGGGACATCCTACTATACCTTCTAATATTTCTCCGATGAAAATAGGGACATCCTAAGGAAAAAGCAGGACATCCCAGGATCAAGTCAGAAACCGGGACAGCTTCTTTAAATCAGGGATGTCCCTGGAAAATGAGCACACTTGTAGGGTCTGGTAGCGTAAAAGGCCTCCTTTGGACCCCAGACCTTGTTGAAGCAAACTGACCAGCTCTGCAGTTCTGCAACTCTGGCCTGTCTCACTCTGTGGGCTTCTGTGGCAGGCTGCATCGTCCTGCTGTATGAACTCTTTAAGGCTCAGGTCTTTTCCAGCATACTTTTAAACACATGCCAGGGACGTTTTCCATATCTGATGTTCAGCAAGGGTCCTCTCATGTACCTCTCCTCACTGGCTCCCAGGAAGACCCCATCCTCTCCCTTCCACTAAAGGGCGAGTTTCTCAAAAGCAGAAAAAGATGTGTCAATCATTTGCTTCCATGCTCCTTTAGCAAAAATCACACACACACACACACACACACACACACACACACAAACACACACACACACACAGTGTTGTGTAAGTCTGCAAATGAAATAAAGCTGGTTTTGATTACGAGCTACCTGGGGGATGCGAGGACACACATTTCATTCATATTATCACTCTCTGTTACTCTCACTGAGGTCTAAGGTAAAGGTTTGGGCTCTTTCCGGTCCATAAAATATAGATTGCTATTTTCAAGCTGCATCAGTGCCGTTAATGGCCATTCCCATTAGTCAGTCATATAATACCATTACGCCGCTATGAAATATCGACAGAATGAGCAGCATGACCAAGAGGTTACTGATAGCACATGAAGCCTTATTGACAAACAAATGCACACTTGGAAATGTGCTCCTCCAGTCACCTTTTTCAACCCTGATTAACAGCCCATAAACTTTTAGGACAAGTTAAGCAGCTCCCTCTTGCATGTTCCTACTCGGGACCAATGGGAAGATGTTTTCTCCATAACTGCTTACAATGTGCAATGAGCCACACCAAAACACACGCACTGACATGCACATATTGGACAGCATCTAGTATCCTGTTGGCATTTTGCATTCCTCTTAAATGCATATCCCACCCTGCAACGGCCAATTGGCAATTGCTCCAGTGCGGCTTACGAAAGAGCAAAATATGTGGAAGTGAAGAGGGAGCCAATGAGGTTGTTTCAAAAGAGGTGTGATCATGATTCCACCTTTGAAAAACATAAGACAAACTCTGCTGGATCAAGCCAAGGGACTCTGTAGTCTAGCATCGTGTTCTCCCAGTGGCCAACCAGATGCCTCTGACAGCCTGCAAGAGGGACACAAGCGCATCAGTGCTCTCCCTACTTGTGATTCAAAACAACTGACAGTCAAAGGCGCATCTCCTCCGACAGTAGAAGAAGAAGAGTTCGCATTTGATGTCCCACTTTATCACTACCCGAAGGAGTCTCAAAGTGGCTAACAATCTCCTTTCCCTTCCTCCCCCACAACAAACACAGGAATATTGGAAGGTGCCCAATCAGACCACTGGTTCATAAGAGCACAAGAGCCTTTCTGGATCAGGCCAATGACCCATTTAGGCCAGTATCCTGTTCTCACAGTAGAAGAAGAGTTTGGATTTGATATCCCGCTTTATCACTACCCTAAGGAGTCTCAAAGCGGCTAACATTCTCCTTTCTCTTCCTCCCCCACAACAAAGACTCTGTGAGGTGAGTGGGGCTGAGAGACTTCAGAGAAGGGTGACTAGCCCAGGGTCACCCAGCAGCTGCATGGGAAGCGAACCCGGTTCACCAGATTATGAGTCTACCTCTCTTAACCACCACACCACACTGGCTCTCAGTAAGGGGAGAATATAGCCATCATGGCTAGTAGCTGTTGAAAACCTTGGTTTGTATCCACTACCTTTTACTCAGAATTAAGCCACTGAATTTGATGGACCTAAGTGAGTCGTGGCTATTAATGTAAATGGGTCTCCCCTGAGTAAATGTTAGTTGAAAATGTCACACTGAATGTGCTCTTAGACATTCAACAAGGGGACCTTATGGTGAAAGGCAGGAAATAAATACATTCCTGCCAGTGGTTTTCTTCTGGTGGGATGCAGAGGTACGCATACCCCTAAACATTTTGTGAATCTAACAGGAGAATTATTTTTTTAAAAAATAGTTTCTTCTCTAGCATGGTGAATCGTTGGTTCCACTGAATAGCATGGTGAATTGTCAGTTTCATTGTTACCACCTCCAATGGCGGCTTCATTTCATATCCAGGTATTTCCGGAGCCTCAGATGGAAGCGAGCGTTTAATGTGTGAAGCAGTGTGGAATGTGGATGTATGGTGTAACCTCATGGCAATGTGGAAGTTACTGTGAGCTGTCAGCTGTGCAATATGAGGTAATGCATGTTCTTTGTACTTTTGTCCATTTACTGTATTTATTTTCCCCAATTTGAATCATAAAATGGGGTTTTTCTTGAGTAAGATGAGAGTACCCCTAAACATTTTTTTAGAAAAAAAGCACTGATTACTGCTACTATTACTGACACCCTGCTAATTATATCATCTGTGTACCATATTCAGTCCTTAGGTGCACAAAGAGAGAGACGTTCTTCATAACTGACCCACAGTTATGCAGCTGCCTGTTACTCGGCAGACTCACCAAAATCCAAGTCTGAACACCTCACAGAAATGTGAGGTGCCCGGGCTGGTCTTTGAACCCAGGGCTAATCAAGAAAAGTTTTAGATTGATAGATGATATAAGAACATATGGAGCATTCTAAAGCCCTGGCTTTAACATATATTTGGGGGAAGCCACACTTTAGCAGGAAAGGCATACATAAGAATGGATGTCTCAGGTAAGCCAAAATGGATATATCATGTATTAGGCCTTCTCTCTGCCTAATATCTCTGAACTCACCAGTAACGTATATTGAAAGGGTTAACTGGCATTTTTCACCAAACCATCCCATTAAAATGTTTTAGCATTTTCCTTTAGCCTTCATTATCATTACACAATGTGCAGTATTGATTATACAGGCTAGCCATGCTGTGATGGACAGCAAATTGGCCTATTATGCTAAAATGTTAATGAATAAGCTGCCTCTTTGTTATCCTGATGAAACCTGTAGAATGACATATAGTAGCCGTGGGGAAGCTAGAACTGAAGAAAGTGCATTTTCATTGATTCGTATTCTGACTCAGTCCACCCTCAAAATCCCTTTTAAGACTGAACTTGGGTGTTTCAGTACCAGCGAAATGCACCGCCGCAAAACTAGGTCGTGGAGTCTGTACAATTTGGGAATTTCCAAAGCATGCAGAAGTATATGAGCCTGGGATTAAAACAAACGAAGAAAGAAGCACTAAACATTCAGACAAGGTATGTGCTCAGTGACTTTCAGGGTCTTGTAGAATGGTCTGGAGCCACAGACATTTGAGAGTGATAACTGGGAAAGTGAAATATGCTAGTCAGTGGTCCTTTGAAAATCTCGAGCTGGGTTGGGTGGGCATGTGTGACCTGAGATTTACTTTGCAATCCTGTACCAATTTGCCTGGGATTAAGCCCCGCTTAATTCAGAGAAAGCCATAACCACCCACTCCATGGTCAGGGACCCTCCCTTCTAGAAGTGCACAAGCTGTTTCACCTCTAAACCACTGAGCCTCTTGGGCTTGCCGATCAGAAGGCCGGCAGTTCGAATCCCCGCGACGGGGTGAGCTCCTGTTGGTCTGTCCCAGCTCCTGCCAATCTAGCAGTTCAAAAGCATGCCAGTGCAAGTAGATAAATAGGTACCGCTGTGTCAGGAAGGTAAATGGCGTTTCCGTGCGCTCTGGTTTTCGTCACAGTGTTCCATTGCACCAGAAACAATTTAGTCATGCTGGCCACATGACCCGGAAAGCTGTCTGTGGACAAACGCCAGCTCCCTCAGCCTAAAAGTGAGATCAGCGCTGCAACCCCATAGTTGCCTTTGACTGGACTTAACCGTCCAGGGGACCTTTACCTTTTAAAATCCCCCCCCCCAATTAAATGAACCATGAAATGGGTCAAAAGGAGCCCAGGCACCTCTCTTTATAGGAAATTAAACACTGAGGAGACTATTTCTAACAAACGTAAGCTTTAGACAATAACTGTACGTGATATAAGGATCCTGAATGGAAATGTAGAAGACCAATGTTTATTCTATTCCTTTGTTTAAAAATAAACATAGAACTGTTCATTTGAAGAGGGAAAGTGCAAAATAAATTCTATTTACAACACAGAAAAACCGATACCGTTATGTACTGGGGCGGGGGCGAGGAATCCTATAGGTTTTTTTCCTACAAAGTTAATTTGAATTGTAATCCAGATATTGCTTTTAAAAACAAGCTATTTCTGTGGTTAAAACAGAGTTGCACATCTTTCGTCTTTGAGTTGCTAACAGTAATATAGTTATCTTAAAAAGGACTAATACTTTTTAACCCAGTTCAGAATCTACTTAATGCTTTCCTTATCTTCATGTTTATGTCACCTCAGCATCGGTGTCACTTACTTTTGCGGCCAGACTGAAGTAGCTCTTACTTCCCTTCCCAATGATAAGAACCCTTTCGGGAAAAACGAAAATGATTTCAAATTGCCCTCTCCCCTTTGTTCTTGATATCTATCTATTGAACTGTGCCCCTACTGATCCTTCGGATGCAGACACATGTGTTTCACAAGAATAATTGCACAGGAATATTGGAAGCTGCCCAATCAGACCACTGGTTCATAAGAGCACAAGAGCCTTTCTGGATCAGGCCAATGACCCATTTAGGCCAGTATCCTGTTCTCACAGTAGAAGAAGAGTTTGGATTTGATATCCCGCTTTATCACTACCCTAAGGAATCTCAAAGCGGCTAACATTCTCCTTTCCCTTCCTCCCCCACAACAAACACTCTGTGAGGTGAGTGGGGCTGAGAGACTTCAGAGAAGTGTGACTAGACCAAGGTCACCCAGCAGCTGCATGTGGAGGAGCGGGGACGCGAACCCGGTTCACCAGATTACAAGATTACTGCTCTTAGCCACTACACCACACTGGCTCTCCAGTGTGCCAACCAGATGGCTAAGGAAAGCCCGAAAACAGGAGCTCAGCACAACAGCACTCTCCACTCTGCTCCAGTCCAGCTGGTATTCAGAACCATACTGCCTTTGACATTGGATGTAGAACATAGTCATTGTGGCTAGCAGCCATTGGTTGCCTTGTCCTGCATGAATTAGTCCAATCCTCTTTTGTGCCAGGCCACCTGAGAGGGAGGGGAAAGAGAATGAGCTTCCTTCTTTACCCCTTTCTATCCACCGCTGCTGCTCCCCTCACCACTTGGTAAATTTTCAAGGGTGAGGATGTTTGGGGGGTTGTGGGGGCTGGGAGGGGATGAACCTATGTTCCCCACATTGTCTTGACTTGTCCAAAAATGAGTTGTTTCTGATTCGAGGCAAGGGGGGGTAGCTTGTCTCATTTCCAAGTTGATCTGACACTAGTAAGGGCAAGCTCATCCATTTCTACTTGAAACTAGTAGGGTTATTATTATAAATATTAATTAATTAATGACAGTGGTACCTCGGGTTAAGTACTTAATTTGTTCCGGAGGTCTGTTCTTAACCTGAAACTGTTCTTAACCTGAAGCACCACTTTAGCTAATGGGGACTCCTGCTGCTGCCGCGCCGCCGGAGCCCGATTTCTGTTCTCATCCTGAAGCAAAGTTCTTAACCTGAGGTATTATTTCTGGGTTAGCGGAGTCTGTAACCTGAAGCGAATGTAACCTGAAGCGTATGTAACCCGAGGTACCACTGTATTCATTTAAATTTATATCCCACCCTTCCTCCCAAAGGAGCCCAGGATGCCAAGCACACAAATAATAAAAACAACTAAAACCCCTACGAGCCAGTTCAGCGTAGATGCAGACTGGGGGAAACTGCACTCGTTGGAAGACGAAAGTCCTCAGGAGGTACTGAAAAGACAACAGAGACAGTGAACATTTAAGGGGAGGGAATTCCAAGCTGTAAGCACCACAACCCGAAAGGCCTGATTCTACATTTTGCAGAATAGAGAAGCTCTTCTTATCTGCCTTTCTCCAGTTTGGATCCAAACATTGGTACTGGTCCAATTTTGGCTCCAGTCCCACAGTGCATTTGTTTGAGAAGCGGCACTGGATTAAATTCACCGTCCGCTGCTCCCTATGCCATGGCGTTTTGGCTAGTTTATTTACAGGGTTATACGTTGGCTACTGAGTGACTGCATTGCACACAACACCTACGCGTAGAGCCTTTCCCCCAACTGGCTAGTATACGTATGGCCTCATATCTGGGTGAATATTTTT
Source organism: Podarcis liolepis (assembly GCF_965112155.1). Classification (NCBI taxonomy): domain Eukaryota; kingdom Metazoa; phylum Chordata; class Lepidosauria; order Squamata; family Lacertidae; genus Podarcis; species Podarcis liolepis. The sequence goes on along the minus strand of NC_139555.1, from coordinate 96,867,088 downwards.
TAAAGTATTTGAATTTGCTTGTTTGTTTTCAATGCTATTCGGGGTGATGGGTGGATAACTGCTTGCGTGATCAAGCCTGTGGATGGCTTTGTGCTGGTTTGAGAGAGGATCCATTTCTCTTTTGAATTAAGAACAAAGGGGATGATCTACTTCCAATTAAAAACCAGTGGTTTCCGATGAAGCTGGATCCCATGCAATGCGCTTAACATTTCCCCCAAAGCTTCAATTCTGTCCCATTCTGTTCCTGAGAGGTTGATAAGTAATTGTTTACTATTGGAGGAAAGTGTTTGAAACCTTGGTTGAGGGTAATGTCTTAGATAGATACCCCCAACTTATAGTGAATGGATTCCCCCCCCCCCCATTCTTGGAAGTCCATCTACCATACTGAGCTGAAAGCAAAAGTGGTTCCCCGCAGAAACAGTTGCAAACTCATAGCTCCCTAAGTCATAGCACCATTCTCCAGCAAACCCCGGGGCTCTGTTTCAGTAAATGTTGGTCCACACAATTAGCAGGATTGGTATGGTATGTGTGAAGAGCTACTGTACTGGTGCATCAACACAACTACTTCCTGTTTCTCTTCTATCATTGGGGCAATGTGTAGGAGTTTGAATGTATCTGAATGAATTTGATTTTACAGTTTGAGAGCCTCGCTCTCTACAGAGTTTGAGAGTTCGGAGCCTCTCTCTCTACAGAGTTTGAGAGTTCGGAGCCTCTCTCTTTACAGAGCACCCTTCCCTGGGTGTCCTTTGGAGGTTTTGAATTCAACTGCTGTCAGCCAGCATGAGATGACGGGCTTTGTAGTCCAAAACACAAGCGGAGCAGCAGGTTGGGGAAGTCTGATATAGGCTCTATATGATACTGATGATTGATAGTACTAATAGCAACAGAAGATGTACCCTACCCCCCTCCCTAGTTCCCTAACAAACATTGCATATCCTGGCATTGTAAGAGATGCATTGCTCTATCAATACAATTGCCCTTGGGATGTCACTGGGAATTTTACGAAGAAGAGAAAAACGTTTCTGAAAAAGCTGTTATATAAGTCAAGAAAAGAGCTTAATACGGTTGCGCTCGCATTGTCTGCGCTTTGAATGAGCCGTCACAATGTCAATCAAATGTCTAATGCTGAGAAACCTTACAATGTCAATGCCAGTGCTGATGTCAATGGCAGATTCCCAATTAATGTATGGGACCCCAGCTTTATCAGGTGCCAAAAAAAGTATTTTCCTCTCTCTTGAATATTCAAATAGTTGCTGCTTGTCCACCGACCCACCCACCACCCATAAATCTCAGCCAAAGAACATCTAGGCACTTCAAATGTTAGGCATACAAACTTAAAAGCTTGTCTGAAAGTGTAAAACTGCGGATGTGATTATACTGTTACTTGGGATTTGTCTGATCAAGTTTGACTGCCTATAGTAAAATGATTCACACAATACCAAGCAACACGAAACTACTGCGACCTCTTACTCTAATGCTTTGTGTGTCCCAGAAATATTTATTTTATTTCATAAAATTTATATATTGATTATTATTTTTAAAAACACACACACCTTCAAAGCCGTTTACTACAAGAATAAAATAATAAGATTGTCAGTAAAAACAGCTATTTAAAACATGCAAATATAATTAAAATCAGTGCTAATCTAAAAACAAATTAAAACAGATGCCAACAATCTACATAACTGGGTAGGCTTGTCTAAACAAAAAAAAAAATGTTTTTAGCAGGCACGAAAAAGAGTACAGTGAATGTGCCTGCCTGATGTCAGTATCAAGTGTAAATGCTGAACATAAAATACCTCATCAGTAGTTCAGCCACCCATATTTATTTATTGGATTTCCTTTTTTATATGGCCTTTTGTGCCTGTTTGTCTTTCTAGAAACCTATTGTTTCCATTGCTCCCAGTGGGAGGGAAATTATGCCAGCTCCAACACTGGCATAGTTCCTTCCACTGCTCTGGGAGAGTGTTGAGGGAACAGAAGGGCTAATCATAGAACTGTACAGTGGTGCCTCACAAGATGAAATTAATTCGTTCCGCAAGTTTTTTCTTCTTGCGAGTTTTTCGTCTTGCGAAGCACGGTTTCCCATAGGAATGCATTGAAAATCAATTAATGCGTTCCTATGGAGACCGTCCGGGGACAGAGGGGAAGCGCCGCGCGCCTTCCCCTCTGTCCCCAGACCTGTTTAAAGCAAGGGGCGCCGGGGAGAAGATTGCTTCTCCCCGTTGCCTGCCCCACAATCTCCGGGGACAGAGGGGAAGGCGCGCGCGCCTTCCCCTCTGTCTCCGGGCCTGTTTTAAAGCAAGGAAAGGGGCAGCGGGGAGAATCGCTTCTCCCCGTTGCTGCCCCTTGGTTCAAAAGGGGTCCGGGGAGAGAGGAGAAGGCGCGCGCGCCTTCCCCTCTGTCCCCAGAGATTGCGGGGCTGGCAACGGGGAGAAGCGATCTTCTCCCTGCCGCCCCTTGCTTCAAAAGAGGTCTGGGGGCAGCGGGGAAGACACGCTGCGCTTCCCCACTATCCCCAGAGCTTACGGGGCAAGCTTCGTTTTGCGAAGCCAGCCCATAGGGAAATGCGTCTTGCGAAGCGGCTAAGAAAACGAAAAACTCCTTCGTCTAGCGGGTTTTTCGTCTTCCAAGGCGTTCGTCTTGCGGGGTACCACTGTAGACTTATTCCAGAGTTGGAAGGAACCCCAAGGGCCATCTAGTCCAACCCCCTGCAAGGCAGGAATCTCAGCTAAGGCATCCCTGACAGATGACCATCCAAACTGCTAAAAAAAGCCTCCAAGGAGGGAGAGTTCACAGCCTTCCCAGGGAGTCTGTTCTACTGTCAAATAGCTCTTACTGTCAGAAAGTTCTTTCTGGTGTTTAGTCAGAATCTCATTTCTTGTAATTTGAAGGCATTGGTTTGGGTCCTACCCTCTGGAGCAGGAGAAAACAAGCATGCTCCATCTTCCATGTGAGAGCCCTTGATATATTTGAAGAGGGCTGTCATATCTCCTCTCAGTGTCCTCTTTTCCAGGCTAAACATACCCAGCTCCTTCAAGTGCTCCTCATAAGGCTTGGTTTCCAGACCTTCTATCATCTTGGTTGCACACATTCCTGCTTGTCAATATCCTTCTTAAATTGTGGTGTCCAGAACTGGACATGGTATTCCAGGTATGGTCTGACCAAGGCAGAATAGAGCAGTACTGTTACTTCCCTTGATCTGGATGCTAGATGTCTGTTGATGCAGCCTAGAATAGCATTCACTTTTTTGCTGCTGCACCACACTGTTGACTCATGTTCAGCTTGTGCTCTATTAAGACCCTTAGATCACTTTCACATGTACTATTAATAAGCCGGGTACCTGTCCCCCTCCCCATCTTATATTTGTGAAGCTGGTTCTTCCTGTGTGCCCCTGGTATGGCCTACCTCCCACCCTTTATCCTATTGCTATTGGAGTCCTACCATCAGAGGAAGACCAGCCAGTTGGCAACTGTGGCAATCAGTCTTTGGGATTAGATAACCCAGGTGGGCTTTTCTTCCATTCTCCGTTGGAAGGGGTCTTCTTCCACATAAAAGAGTTGAAGAATGGGGACCCCGAAGCCCATGATGTATTTTATGGCTTATTACTGTCCCCTCCTCCATCCTTGTGACATACACTGGGAGCATCAAACCCACATAAAGCCAGCAAAACTAATACATTTTGCATCAGGTCAAAGACACGATGCCTAACCTTGCCCTTCTGTTTTCGTCCAACTCTCATTTCTGTTCAGCTTAATTAAGGAATGAATTAATAGGGACGAAGAGGTGGGTAAATCTCCATTGCTTCGCCTCCCTATTGCTTTTAAGCAACATGTGCATTTGCGACTGGGTGTAAAGAGTGGCATGTTTCATCTCCAGAGGTGACATTGCCTCGCTCCTTGAGGCATGAGTGTTATTCCAGAGAGCCCATGCCTCTCCATCAAATCCAAAATGGAAAGAGCTCTTAGGCTTAGAGTAGTATGCGCAATTGCCCGAAAGAGAGGGGAGAAAGGAAGAGCAGCTTTCTGGAGATAATGTCAGCCCATCAGCATTAGGCAATAATGGAGAATGGATTCCTCATCCTTCTTCCCTTTAAGACAGCTGTGGGTGATACATCTCTTGGCAGTGTCAACCTAATCTAAGTTATCCCCATTGTCAGGCTCCTCAAATAGCACCTGTCCATGGTCAAAATTTATGTTGGGAAAACCTTAATGTAAGCTTTTAATAAGATGAAAAATTTAGCAATATGCTGTTATCTGGAGATGATATATTTTATATACAGGAGACATCTTTAATTAGCTCTGCTGTAGTCAAATTGGCTTGTAGGGGAGCTAGCAAGGCCTATCTTCCAATCAAGCATTCCTCTTTCTTCTCTTAATCATGGGTATCACATGAAATAAGATGCATATTAATGTTCCTAGTGATTAAGGTGGCTCATCCAGATCCATTTTGATAGGACTGATAAAATCTTAAGTTTTCACCGGTCGGTATTTTATTTTTTTAAGATATATCCACACACTCAAATCTTCATTATTAAATAAATATTAAGATGAGTTTACCAGAGCCTTTTATAGAACTAGCTGAAACATGAAATGTCTGTGTGATGGGCCTGTGACAAGCGGGCCTGATCTCTGCCCTTGCTCCACCTCCACCTGAGCTGGAAGTAAACATAGCTGGGCCAGAGGTAGAATCAGGCAGGGACGGGCAAATAAAAAGACCCACCTAGCATACAAAGAAAGCAAGATATAAACTAATAGTGCATGCTGTTCCCTGGAGAGAATGTTCCAGAACCGAGGTGCCACAATTGAAAAGGTCCCATGCCAACAGAAGGAGCCAATGAAGGAGATATTAGCAGCCAAGTAAGCTTGTAGTCCAGCAACATCTGGAGTGCCACAGAGTCTTAAAACAACACCTTGAATTGAGTCCATAAGTCATGAGGAGGGTCTCCTAATAATTCTCAGCTTCCTTAGCAACAGTTCCCAGCATTCTTTGCATGGTGCAGTGTCTGTTGAAGCAGTACAAGAATTCTTTAGATATACGGTGTGAATGTGACCTTGTTCAACAAAAACTGAAAATATTTGTGATGAAGAGGCAGCTAAATTCATGGCCACATGCTCAGACAACATTTTCACCATGAAAACCTTAATTTGGAGCAGGGGAAGGTGGTGGGACGCCCTAATAATAGTTGTATGCATTGCCACAGTAATTACCACCATTTCCCATCCTTTCCCCCCTCGTATTTTTTGAACTGGCAGAAACCTAATGGGAAATGGAGATCCCGTCCCATCTCCCTGCTTTTTTTGTTTTGTTTTTGTTTTAAAGGATATGAAATAGTTTTTAGGAGGAAAAACAATTCTGCATTAACACATGATGATCTTATATGTCATGTTTGTTTTATCACTGGCAATAAAGAGGGAATTTGTTTCACATGAACAATATTGTTAAAGCCTTAAAAATCCAACATCTATAAAAAGCAACGGCATGTAAGTACTTTAGTTTTCAAAACACTGATATATCTGGGTGAAGCAGATAAACAGATAGCATAAATACATCTTCCTGGACCATTAATCATTTTCCTCTGTAAAATCTTTTTTAAAAAACCCGCATCAAATGAAATTTAAGCATTTATCTGTTGAAAAACATTTACAAGTAATAAGCTATTGAAAAACAGATATTTAAATGAGACGTAACTGTGATATTAAATGGATACATGTAAAGTGTTCTGTGTGCATTTAGGTAGCATTAGGAGCGGAAAATTACAAAATTTAAATACTGTAGGAGGTAGTTATGCAGGTAGACTATAAAAACAACATGCAATCTGGAATCCTTCTAAAGAACATAAACCCATAGCTGGAGCAGCAACTTCATTTGATTAAGAGACAGGTCTTTGGCTGAAGGTTTAATGTTTAAGACCTTTATCTTTTAAAAAGAAATAATATCAGATAAAACTTGCTCCATTAACTCTCTACGTTAAGGTATAACGAGTTGCCAAGAAATTGCCCAATGACAATGAACATATTCTTCCATTCACAAAAGGAAGTGTTGGGTTGGTTTTTCCCCTCTTTCCCTCTTATTATTTATTTTAAAAACTTAATTCCCACCTACTTTCTCAAGGCAGCTAGCATGCCACAATACAAGAACAACATATTTCATAATATAAAACGAGTCAGGACAAGAGGAGACCATGTCCCCTCCTTTTAGTCATACTCTAAATTCCCCCACTCACATGCACCATTCTGGACTCTGTGAAAGTAACTCTGGGGATATTTGCTACAACCTATTCTGCTTAGCTGGAAAGTGCCTGGAGAAGAATGGCACCATCAGCTCTAAGGAGAGCCACAACTCATCAGCACCAAACAAGCTTGGGCAGCTGCCAGGGCTCCAGCATCCCAGTATGGCCCACTGGCACTGATGTCCTTTGCTGGGGTGGTGGGGGTGGGCCTTTTAAATTTTTCAGGAAAATTCAAAATGGCAGCTTCCCAGCCATCCACCACTGGCACCATGTAGGGTCATAATCAAAGGGCCAACTGACCAGAGGGCCCACCAAAAAGCATTTTACTGGGAGGCCCCTCACCTCTTGAGCTAGCATTGCCCCTACCTCAGTCACCTAGTTAGGAGTCAATTGTGAACCCGTGAGGGGGAAAATAGTGCCTGTTGCATCCTGCGCTGAGGAAAAAGTGTGCCCATGTAAGATGCGAAATACAAACACCAATAAGCTATGCTGCAAGGGGGCATGATATGGAAATGTAATTGATGTGTTACTGTTAAAACTATCAACCAAATCACTCTGTCAACATGTACTCTTAATATGTATACTCCCTGTCAGATTTCACACTTAATCTTGAGACCTGTAGACAGTTCAAGAGCAATGCTTTCAGAAGACGATCCTGCATCAATGTCTGCTTTGCTGTTATGTTCAGCTTACATATGTTTAACCACAGAATACATGATAAATGACAGGAGCAACCATAAACATGCATCATTAAGAACTCTAATAAAATGCAATGGAAAAGGTAAATAACACAGAATCTAGGGGCAGCCTTTGCCATTCTCTAGTCTCAAATTCCAGAAAGCATAACTGCTGACCTCTCACATGCACACACCTTTGGCTGTCTCATTAGCATTTTTCTTGGGGTGAATCTAACCCCAGGGAGTGTTGGAATACATTGCACAGACATCCGGCTGCTGTTGGACTCCAAGTCCCATTAGCCTTAGCCAGCGTGATGTTACTCCACCCTCATACTGACAAAAGAGAATGAAGAACTGCAAAGGAACAGGTCACCTCTTGCAAAAAGTTGGCTGTACAAATAGATGCTATAAAAATGCATTTTGAGAAATCAGCCTCCTTCAGTTTTCTGAGAGATTGCTTGAGGCATCTTCTCTTACCAATTTATTGAAATCCTTTGGCTTAATAACATTGTGTTTTGTTCCATGGTTGACACATCATTTTGTGAACCAGCCCAATGTGTGCCTCCTATTAAGATTCTTAGGCTGCAATCCTATAGACGCTTTCCTAAATGTTGTTGGCATCCATCTGTCTCGAGAAACAACAGTGCGCACTGTGAAGTCAAACTGTTGTGCTATCAGCAGTGACCTTGCAAGAGCACAGGCCTGGACAGTGTGTACAGAGGTCCTTGACTGCCCAGACCACAAAACCCCCCTCTTGGCATAGGTTTGATCTTCTTGCAGTCCATGGGACTCTCAAGAGTCTCCTCCAGCACCATAATTCAAAAGCCTTGCTAGTGTGGGCCAAAGGAAAGCAGAGCAATACATTTCACACCAGCTTTGCTGCAGGGTTGCCAGAAGGAGGCGTACAAGACATCATCCAACTATCTTAGGGACTCCACTCTGGATTTATGCAGGGTTTATTTCTTTTGCCTAGAGAGACATAGTGGATATAATTGACGTTAATAGTGTTTGCTTGCAATGTGCGTAGTTTTAAATTACCCAACACACAAACTGTGGTATTCATTTGGAGTCAAGGAAATAAAGCACTTGCTTAAACCATGTTAAATTTTATTTACTGGAAATACTCCATCGAGTGCATTTCATCAGCCATTCTTTCAGATAAACAGAAATTAGCACTCAGACAAGGAATGTCTGTACCAAAGGAATAAGCAAAGGCTACATCCCTGCTGTGTAGCTCTTTGATCTTTAAAATCTGGGTGTTGCACTTCATGGGTACAGAGGTGGAATTCATTTAAGAATCTGCTAATATTGCTCTTATCCCTGGGTTTGAAGAATCACTTCAAGTTAGTAGGAGCCACAGAAACTATTGATTTTTGGACTATGGGATCATGAATATACAATACTGCTGGAGCTTAGAAAAGAACACATTCAAAGAAAGTTCTTTTTTCAAGAAGCAAATGAGAGTCTGAACAAGGAGAAATGTGTTGTGTCATGCTTAGTAAATAGGACCAGCTGGAAAAAGCTAAAGAAGACTCATGCTGTGTTTATACGAATGCAGTGCAATTGATTTTTCAGAGGAAAGGTAAATTTATACAATTTGAGGCTTATAAACCTGTCTCTGATGATAAGCTGTGTGTGTGTGTGTGTGTGTGTGTGTGTGTGTGTGTGTGTGTGTGTCTTACAGTTTCAGGGTCACTGATTTAAAGAGATTATAGGAGGTTTACAATATTATGAGAATTCACTAGGTTTGGCATGAAACTGATTAAAATATCATAGGAATACATAATGCTCACTGATCTCTTTACGGTGAGAATGATTTTTTCATGGTTTAGGACTAAACATACGGAAGAATGGCTGAATCTCTTATTTGTTGATTTTTAAATGCCTGTAAGATTATTGTCATTTTAATGTAGAATTAAGGAATGATCAAATGCCGATATTCATTTCCCCTTTATGTGACAAGTCTAGTCAAACTGAAAGAATCTCACTTTCAATTAATCCAATGGCTCCATCTTGACTGAAACTTTAGGAAGGCTCTGATAAGCCTCTAAGAGCCCCTCTAGTCCAGCATTCAAGTCTGACAGGAGCCAGTTAGGTGCCTCCAGGAAGCCTATAAACAAGATTCTCAAACTATCCTGTTGGGTTATATTTAAATGAATCTAGTACCAAACACAGATCTAGAAGTGGTATTAAAGTTATTAACTGCTCCTAAGGTCTGTATTGCAAAAGAAGGAAGGAAGGAAGGATGGAAGGGCGAAGTTCCATGACTTTTAAAAAACCTGGTCTGATAGAATTTAGTCAATCATCACAATGATAAAATTAATGTATTTTAGGAGAGCTACTAATCAATAATCTAATGCATTTATGGAATACTGGCCACTGTATGTGTGTCCTCATGAAAACCCACCAGCATTTTCATGTACATTTCTAGTACTTTTTCCTATTATAATTTTCAATGCTATTTTCACTAATATAGGCATTTTTATGCAGGCTTTCCTCAAATAACTGCATTTTGTGCACATTTTTGGGTTGGAGAACGACACTGACAAAGTTAAGTGAAGTGTAAATTTAGAAGGACAGCTGCATTTTGGTTTGCATATTGTTTCAGGAAGTACCATTTGCTGCCCGTTCTTCCATTTTGGAGAGGTCCTTTTGGAACTCATCAAATACTGCTTGAGTTTTCACCATCCAGAATAATTTGGTGTTATGTGTAAACTTGGCTCCTGCAGTGTCCAGAATTCCAGATAAGGCACAAATAAGTGAAACAGCACTAAGTTAAATCCTTTGGGGACAACACTGCTTACTCCTCTCCATTGTGAGAAAGAGCTATGATCCCTAATCTCTGTTTCCTCTTCTTTAACCATATAAGAGGCCTTTATTTCTTACCCAATAATTATTCACCCTGAAGACTTCAGTTAGGCACCTTGTTTTAAGCATTTGGGAAGTCCAAATATATAATGTATATCAGATGACCCCAGCTAACATGTTTTGGTGACATGTTCAGAGAATTCTACAAGGTTAGCAAGGCAGGACTCCCCTTTGGAGAAGCCATGCTGATTCTTCCACAGCAAGAGTTGTTCTTCTATACGTTTAACAGTTGTTCCTTTGCAGGCAGATCAGTGCTTTCTTCTCTGCTTGTGGCACATTGTGATCAAGTTTGTGGTGGGAAATGTACCTATGGATGATCCAGCCTGGGGCCACTCCTGCTTTGTGCTTTCCATTATAGCTTTGGCTCACTCATTCTGATAATTGCAGAAAATAATTTACTCCCTAACAAAATGCTGGCAGTATACAGCATTCATGCCAGCTTAAAAGTAACCTTGGCAGAGCAAGCTAATAAATTTAGAGTTAAGATAGTTTTGGAAAAGTGGACCTAGAGTGGGCTGCGTTTAATAGGAGCAGAAACCTAGAGGTTCTTATTGCTTTGCAGGGCTTTGATTAGATAGGTTATTGACTTTGGCTACATAGAGAACAGTTCAGGTTCAGAAAACATCAAACTTACACTGAATAATACATTTAAGAACAGTTGTGGTGTGTTGGCTGATTATGACATTCTTTAAACCTCTGGAAACAAGTTGTATGCATTAAATACTGGGATAACTTGATATCTTAAATGCTTCCGTGCTCAAAGTAAAATGCCTGAGTAGACTACTGGGGGTTTCATTATTTTTGTAACCAAATCAGTGAATTGACTGAGATCTACGCCTTCTGACCACTAAAACCTGAGTTTAATTGGGAAAATGGAACTAATGAGTATAGACATGTTTTGTGCAGATGTTGGAAATATTTTATTTACCACTCCATCAGAAATGAACTGGTTAGTTTCTTATGATGTAACCCTTGAAATACAGTGCGAGTTGACTTTTGATTTGAATTTATGACCCATCCCAAACTCTGTAAAAAGCAAGCGGTGTTAACTTTCAGCTAAAATCTAGTTGCATGACATAATCATAGCGGCTAAAATGAAGCCTAGGTGTTTCTCTACAAATGGGGCATGATCTAGACAAACGTAAACATTTAGGTCCCATTGGTTTCAATGGAAGGGTTAATCGCGGAGGACCTACAAGTGCTTCAGTCTGGCTGGGCTGCACCCAAAGTGAATTACCGTATTTTTTGCTCTATAAGACTCACTTTTTCCCTCCTAAAAAGTAAGGGGAAATGTGTGTGTGTCTTATGGAGCGGATGCAGGCTGCGCACCTATCACAGAAGCCAGAACAGCAAGAGGGATTGCTGCTTTCACTGCGCAGCGATCCCTCTTGCTATTCTGGCTTCTGAGATTCAGATATTTTTTTCTTGTTTTCCTGCTCCAAAAACTAGGTGCGTCTTGTGGTCTGGTGCGTCTTATGGAGCGAAAAATACGGTAATTAAAATGGTGGATGGGCAGACATATATATGACAGATATATATATCTGTATCTATCTCTGGCCTTGTTCTCACATGCCAGAAAGCCAAGCTGTGGCTAAGCATAAACAAGCAAGCATAGTCAGAAATTTGTGGCTTGTTCACTCACCCTTCCCTTGCTGAACTACCAGGAATGAAGCCATAGTTTGGCTTAGTCAGTGGCGGAGCGTATCTAAATAGCGCCTGGGTCAGGTGTGCAGGGTGCCCCCCCCAAGGGTGCCGGACAAAGAGGGAGTCTGCTGCGGCACTGGCGCAGAGGCACACTCAAACACCCCAGTTTAGGAGAGTCCAGCATTGCTGCCCACTTCCCTCTCTCCGCCAGAGGAAGCAAGCCTCTCTCTGTCCCTGAGTCAGGACTGACCCTGGCAAAGGAGAGCATGCCAGGCAGGGGCAGGACATGCAGAGGGTGATCTTCAACCTCTGTGCTCCCCCCCCCCCACCACAGGCAAGGCATGAGAGGGGTCTTTGTGGTGGGGTGTGTGTGTGTGCCTGGTTTCATGCCCCCCCGATTGTGAGCCCAGAGCTACGGCCCCCATGGCCCCCCCCCACTATGCCACTGGACCTTATGTGCAGGAGACATAGCTTCCTTTATAGACAACAATGCACACTATGAGCTTTGAATGATGCCTTGCATTCTTTTTATAGCTAGCCTCCTTTTAAAATGATTCTAGGAGATTTCGTCTTGTTGCCCTAAATAGCTTCTTGGTGAGTTCAAGGAAGGGCAACAATTCTTAAAAGACTCTTGCCAGATAAAATGTTGTAATTAAATGGTGGATTGTATATATATATGTGTGTGTGTGAATATGCTGAGCTGCTTAATTTACCACTTTAGCCCTCCTCTGGGTGCCCTCACCTGAAAAGGTCTTTGGGTAGAGACTGAGAGCTTTTTCTGTGTTTATTCTCTGTGATTGTACATGTCCCTGTTTTTTGTCTGTACCTGCATTACCAATCACTTGCACCCTAAACATCTTAGATAATCTACATGGGGTCAAATACCATGATGCCTCACTAATTACTTTCCTTTAATGAAATAGGTCTGAAAAAGAACATTCAACTTTCCATATAAAATGTAATATATCATCTGAAATGCCCACCCCCAAATCCCTCTCCCATTTGGTTTCTGTAGTGCTTATGTTGACCATCTAAAGCTAAAATTGATTCGTGATAGAGCGCTGAAAAACCTGTCATTGACAATGATGGAACGAGCGTGATTTTTCTCTATAAAGGAGTGTGGTCTTTTAATTTGCATCTGCCATTAATGTCCTGCAGGAAGAAATGGCTCCTCTTAAAGGGAGGGGGCTCACCCCTTCCTTCCTTCTCCCTCACACCCCCACCCCCACATCATCTTAGCAATATTTTACTACTCACACTAAACATTATGGTCCAAGTTATATCCTGGATCCACAACAGCCGTGCTATTATTTATGATACTTCTGTGCAAGGATTCAGGCGCCTTAAGTACAAGCACTAACGATAAACAATAAAGTGATAATCAATGAGTTTTTCATCTGTAGTAAAGTCAACGATAAAAATGGCTGCGCTCATATTGTTCATGAGCCACAGTCAATAGATTTTTATTTCACCCCTCATTACCTCGAGCAGTAAACTTCCGTAAATAAAATCCCATGTAGTATCCAGCTTATTAGAGGGGATTGAAATGAATGCTTTGCAACACGTCATGTTGTCAGGAAGGTGAAGGGCTAAAGCTCATGGCTGAGAATGGGAGCTAGTTTCAGACACGTGTACATCACTCAGTGTGACTTGACTGATGAGCATGTAATGCACCTCTATGGGGAAGTGTTCCAAGCGATGGCGGACTAGATGAAAGCTGTCTGTTGTGTTTGACTGTGACAGCTGTATTTCATACCTGTGCAGTGCAGTTCTGTGTGCTGGGAGTGTGGCAGAGCCCAGACTTTGCATGCAGGAGGTCTCAGGTTCAGTCACTAAAACGTCCCATCAAGAAGATCAGTTTTCAGGAGATGGGATAGGCGTCTGCTCTAGACCTCAAGAAAACTGCTTCCTGTCAGGACCAGTCCCTCAGTCACTCAAACTATCTCACACAGATGTTTTGCTTGTGCATGATGATACCACAATGTTCTAATAGGTAATAAGAATCATAATACATCCTGACAGCTAGCTGATCGTCAACGTGCTTGTTCAGAAGAAAGACTTGGTTTCAGTGGTTCTAACTCACCTGCAAACGTGAATAGGATTGTAGCCTGAGTGGGTTACATTTCAAAAAAGGCTTCTTGTCAAAAGCTCCTTGCCCTTTCTTTGTGCGCAAAGTGGCAGGATGAAAAATAACATCGCTTGCCTGTTGGCAGGTGATTTTGGTCGAAGTAATTTGGTAAATGTTACAGGAAGGAGGGGGCCTGTTCTCAACATGTTCATGAAGCTTCTTGTTAAACAAACTGCGGTTATCACAAAACCCTTACAAAGGCTAATGCACACAAGCACCCAGTATTTCCTCCAGTGAAGCTTTCATCTGTGCATGGGCCGTCACCTGCACATGTTCAAATGCTGCCTGAACTGCTCACACCACAGTTGAACCACAGCGTATTAGATGGAAGCTGGTTTGAGAGGGAAAGGTTCAAAGAGGAGTATTTCTCAAAAAGCTACAGGATACAAATGGGTTGAGGCTAGCATCTTGTGAACCTAAGTGGTGGAAGTGCACTGGAGACGCAATAAACAGTAATGTGAACACACCCTTAGTCGTGTTCATTCATTTCAGTGGGTTTGCTCTGAATAAAGATTTAAAAAGTTAAAGGACGCCGGGACAGTTAAGTCCAGTCAAAGGTGACTATGGGGTTGCAGTGCTCATCTCTCTTTCAGGTTGAGGCAGCTGGCGTTTGTCTACAGATAGTTTCCGGGTCATGTGGCCAGCATGAGTAAATTGCTTCTGACGCAATGGAACAGCATGATAGAAACCAGAGCGCACGGAAATGCTGTTTACCTTCCTGCCATAGCGGTACCTATTTATCTACTCACACTGATGTGCTTTTGAACTGCTGGGTTGGCAGAAGCTGGGACAGAGCAACGGGAGATCAATTTGTCATGGGAATTCGAATGGTCGACCTTCCGATCAGCAAGCCCAAGAGGCATGGTGTTTTAGACCACAGTGCCACCCACGTCCCTGCTCTGAATAAAATGTAGGGCTTATCCACAGTGCCTCTTGTCCCATGGCTGTTCTCTAGGGAAAACTGCTCTTTAGTGCCCAACTGGAGCAAACAGCAATTTGAAGAAAAAGAGAAGAGTTTGGATTTGATATCCCGCTTTATCACTACCCGAAGGAGTCTCAAAGTGGCTAACATTCTCCTTTCCCTTCCTCCCCCACAACAAACACTCTGTGAGGTGAGTGGGGCTGAGAGACTTCAGAGAAGTGTGACTAGCCCAAGGTCACCCAGCAGCTGCATGTGGAGGAGCAGGGATGCGAACCCGGTTCACCAGATTACGAGTCTACTGCTCTTAACCACTACACCACACTGGCTCTCACTTTCTCTGGATTGATGTTTGCTCCAATTTAGCACAAAAAGAGCAGGCTTTCCCTCGGAAAGGAGCAGGGGAAGGGGAAAATTGCTTGGACCCATGCCTAGAAGGTAAGGTTGAGTGGAAGCCCTTAGTTGCATGGAAAGCCCTGATAGCGATCAATGGAGTCACTTCCGCTCACACAAGCAGTGCAAACCAATCCGACAGTTGGAGAATGGGCTCATATGTACACAAGTTACACATCCCTGCATTGCGCTGCCTCTTGTGTCCTGCGGCAAATGATTTCTGCTCTAAGATGAATCATTGAGTGTCTTCATTTACCCGCTTTTCCACACAAATCTTGTGCAGCTTAACAGTGCAGTCCTAGACATACCTCCTGAGAAGTTAAGTGCCATTGAGTTACATAAGTACAGAATTTCAGCCTAAAGAATCCAGTATCTATGAGGAAACATATAACACCAATTTAGTTGGTTCTCATTCAGGAACTGAATTTACTAAACAGACTTTCTGGTAGTTTGTTCTTGGGTAGTCTCAGCCAACTTTTCATTAAGTGCATTTATGATAGAGGTCCAGGTAAAATATTTTTAATTAATTTCAAGCAATAGCCATTGGACCCGTTTCTGGAAAAAGAAAGACATTTTTTCTCTCTAGTTGTTATTTCATTTAATTACTTCTCTATTTTTAAAGTTGTGCCATTAGCCCTGCCAGCCGTGGTTCTCTGACTCATATAAGAAAGGTTTTATAGTTCCACCTGCATCCATCTGAAGGAAAGGGGAACACAAATTTATTTTTAACGTCATAATCATACCCTGTTCATTCCATGAAAAGAAGCACAAATGGCATCTGTTTATTGCTGCAGGGTTACTGGGCTTATTTTAGGCCAACCTTCACAGTTTCATGTTTTATTAGATAACAGAGCTTTTTGGAGAGGGACTATGGATAATCAGAGCTTTCGATTAAAATGTTAGCTATTGAAACCAGCCACTTTGAGCACTTGAGGAACAAATTCTCTGTGCAGTGACTGGAGATCAAGTCAGCTGTTCAGTTCAGGGTGCATATTTTGTATTTCCCCTTTCTTAAAACACGGTAGATTTTAATGGTTATGGTAATTATGGTTGTTGAAAACGGCAGCTCAACGTGGGAGCTGCAACATTTTGAAAGGTACTTAGATGTATTTCAGGCACTTTTGTAACTGCTACAAAGGATAGTGCAAGTATGCCCACTCTAAGATCTCTGGGCCATTATTGCTTATCAAATACACAATAATCCAGTGTTCCTTACCAAGATTCATCAACTAGATTACTCCTTACTCTTTACGCTAGTCCCAGGAGCTGTCATAAGCATGCAGTTGTGGTTTAGAGGCTCTCCATATAATTGGTGCATGCTGTGAGAGGTAGGGTGGCTGTTCAAATGTCACATCCCCTACACAGACGTGCCACATGCCTCTGTTTGCAACAGTCTCTTTATTGTGGCTGTTAACTTTTTAAATTGGTTCGCTGGAAGTTTGAGAATACAAAGCCATTGCATGAACGGGATGACATCTCTTTTTTTTTCCTGTGCATCCCACAAACCCAGATCTGATCTGGTGTTTCCTCCAACCTTTAGATTGATTGGGAAGATTTGATTGGGAAGGAGGAAGAAAGGGATCAGGCAGAGGAGCAGAAGGTGAAATTCTGTTGCACAAGTAGAATGGCTTGGTTGGATTCAACTGAACGTACTCAGTAACTCTACAATCCAAGGCTTACTTTCTCCCTCAAAGACTGTCATAGCTTTACTCCATACAGTGGTACCTCAGGTTACATACGCTTCAGGTTACAGACTCTGCTAACCCAGAAATAGTGCTTCAGGTTAAGAACTTTGCTTCAGGATGAGAACTGAAATCGTGCTTTGGCGGCGCGGCAGCAGCAGCGGGAGGCCCCATTAGCTAAAGTGGTGCTTCAGGTTAAGAACAGTTTCAGGTTAAGAATGGACCTCCGGAACGAATTAAGTACTTAACCCGAGGTACCACTGTATATTTTTTTTACAGGCCCTTTTCCCCAGAAGGACAAATGATAAGAATTCCTGTTTATTTCACTGCGTCATTTTTTTATTATTATTTCAGGATCTGTGCAAAACAATGGCCTGCAAATGCCATGGCGCCATTCCTATAGTGAGTTGTGATTTCTGCTTGACCTGTAGCTTTTCTTATATTTATAAAGGGGGGGGGGGAGCCCACTCCTGATTTAAAACTTTGTGTGATTTAATGACTCACTTAAAGATTGGGGGCAAATGCTAGACTGGCTGTTATGGGGTTTATCTTACATGACATGTTATGTAGAAGGATGTTACAAGCTAAGGTCTGAGTTGGCTTCTTGGCAAGGCCTATTTGCACCAGTGGGTCAGCACTTTCCTGAGCTTCCTGGAAATACTCTTAAAAAAATATGACCCTGACTGCCTGTATCAGAAAGAATACAGTCATCTTCATGTTTCCCCATTGTTGTAGTATCAGCATAAATCTAGCGGCTGTCTTGTATTTATAACAATCACTGGTGAGCAGACTAATACGTCAATGCTGGTATAGCCTGCAGTTGGCATAGTGGTGACATGTTTTTGCTTTTCTTAAGATGGATGTATAGAAGATCTAGAATATGTTACTAATGTTCTGGCAGGGCCTATCATGTTTTGACAACTTAGAGAGGTGCCAACACTGAACATCAATATATTTCTGAGTGGAGAGCAGGGAGACTGTATTGGCAAGAAAAGTTTGGTCTCTATCCTCTGTACTGAGTGTGCATTGACACCAAGACTTTAGACCAGTTTAAAACCCATTTAGATGCAATAGGGTCTCATACCCAACCATAAAAAAACAACAACAAAATCCACTAAGATGAATGGCACTGCCCCTTAAACACTTTGCAGTATTTATCCTCCTTCCCCAAATGAGCTGAATTTTCCTTCCCACCCCTCCTGCAAAGGAAGAATAATCCAATGAAATTTCCATCTCAGTTTGCATAAAACTAGCTTTATACAAGTGGATACTGAAGTGAAGTTTTAGGATGCAAGAAATCATAGCAATATGTTACATTTACTTCAGAAATGATGCTAATGTTAGCTAGCCATCTGGGAAGATGCACTATCTCAAACTTGTCTTCAATTCCCATAGCACACATGAGCTAGATGTTTACTGTTGTCAACCAAATTACCAGTGAAACTCCCCTAATTTGGCCCAGCTGTGAATAAATACAAAGATAGCTGGCAAAACGTATAGGCATATAAATTAGCACATTCAATTTTTGTTGTTGTTACAGGTGTGCCTCACAATACTTTTAAGTACCTAACAACACACCTTCCTATTTTTGGTGCTTTCTAATTTCTTGCACTAATTTATTTTGCTTGCTTTATATTTATTTTATCATGCTAGTGCCCATGATGGCATTTAGGTTGGCTTTTTTGTTGTTGGTAATATTTTTAATCTTTCCCTGTTGTATTTTGTATTTTTAACAAATTTGTAAACCACTTAACCGACGAGTGGTCTAGAAATGAATCAAATAAGTAAGCTAAAGTAAGCTAATACTCTAATGCAGCCATCCCTAACTGGCTGCCCTCAAGACTACAACTCCCATCAGATGTAGTCAACATGGCCAAGAGTCAGTAAAGATGGAAGTTGTAGTCCAGAACATCTAGAGGACCACCAGGTTGGAGTATGAGTGAGAATTCATGAGCCTGCTTTTATCTTTGTACCCAGATATTTGGAGGTCTTTCAGATGAACATATTTAGTGGTACTGAGAGGCAGTTACAAGTTCCAGATGCTGGTCCATTTTACTGGGATCACACAGATGTGTTCAGCATTGGCATGAAAAATAGTTTTGCCGAATAGTTTCGTGTGTGTGTGTGTGTGTGTGTGTGTGTGTTTATAGGTCAGTTTCTCACTATGGCCAGTGCCTGTCCATACTTGGTCAATACCATCTTTCTTTGTTTGCACTTTCTACATATTTCCAAAATCTCGCTCTTAGCAGCTGTATCTTCCTAGTTTTTTATTGTTGCCATAGGCACGGGGACCATCTCAGATTCCTAGAACAAGTTCAGGACCAACATACAATGGATTTATTGATAGCACAGTAGGCATTAGCATGGTCACCTGTATTTTTAAAGGGGAATTTACAAGTGCCAGAGTTCCAATATTACTATAGTTTACCCTAAAAACCCAACTCAATCAGCAAGTTCGGTTTAAAACTGCTAAAGTGTAAAGCTAGAAATGACGGAACAAGTGAGAGAGAATGACCTAATGCTGGGACTTTGATTGGGGGCCTAAATAGCTGTTAAATAGGGAAAGGTGGCTCGTGTGAAAGGTGACTTTCCCCATATAGTAAAGATTGTATTTATGCTCCAAAGCTTAGAAAAGTTCCTTGGAGAAACAGAAAAGTGCGAGAGAGAGAGAGAGGCAAGCGTGCCTTTTACCAAGCACTGCTCGTTAGCAGTTGTGCTCATTCCCAAACACATGCAAAATGAATTAGAAGAATTAAATAAAATGAGACGAAAGGGTTCCCTTTTACAGCTCTAGCCTTGCAGAAACAAGATTTAAAGTTAGGTAGCTGTGGGGAGCCAGATCTCAGGTGTTAGGAATATGATCCTGACGGCTGCCTGTAGTACAGGCTACAGGTAGAAAAGAGAGCTGTTTCTACTCCCAAAACCACACTTTTCAGGTTATTCCAATCTCCCACTTGTGAAAGAATGGACAGCCTCCAATGTTAACAGGATAATTATATAAAAAATACATTTAGTTTAGCTTACATGCCAGTCTCTCTCCTTATATCAGGGGTAAATGGGAAATGTTGTCTCTGCACTTGTCTGGGTGGCTGGCATCTTGTTCATGGCATGAATGTACCATTGCTGAGCAGTAGACTTTTTGGGTGATATCCAGGGGATGGGACTTCTTCTTCCACTCCTGCCTCCTGCAGTCCCCAATATCTGTATTGGCTGAGGCTGATGAGAGCCGTAGTCCAAAATATATGGAGGGCACCAAGTTGGGAAAAGCTGCTCTGCAGAAACGATTGCCTTCTGATGGTCTACAAACAGAATACGGCTTCTGTATTCCACCTTTACTATTCGCATGTGAAGACCCCCAGGAGCTACCACATAAATAAATTACACACATGACACAGAATTTAGTTTTAGGTTATTGGCATAATTTTGGCCACAACTTTATTGATTACAGATAGTGAGTGGTTTGTTTAGGCATCAGTTCGACTAGGCTGCTCCTGACCTCAGCAGGATGCAGCACTGACGACTGGGCCCCACCATATCGTCAGTACAGGAAAACACCATGGGGGAGCATTGGTACAGGCACGTGACTCAAGCTCACCCCAAAATGCTCCCAGGGACTCTTGCGTGGTCCTACCCCTCAGAAAGGGGTTGACAAAAGCATGGCGAGTCCCTGGATTCCTTTAATGGAATACCTTTTGCCATTGGAGGGGTCTGGTTCATAGAATCATAGAATAGAATCATAGAGTTGGAAGAGACCACAAGGGCCATCGAGTCCAACCCCCTGCCACACCACCATTTAACCAATGCCTCCCCTCCCCTCCACACCACCATTTAACCAATGCCTAACTGCCAAACCTTACAAAGTTGTGACGATTTTCTAAACCCAAATGGCACCAGCCAATCAGCCAAATGGGAAAATTCCTACCGGGCCCCTGCCCCAAAAGCAGACGACCCATGACAGCAAAGCAAGGTCAAAGCAAGACCCTAAATATAGGGAAGGGTGGGCGGGTGCACAAAGCGAAAAGAGGAAGCTCAACACAACGTGGAGCGGTATATAAAGATCCCTTGGTTAATACACAAAATTCCCATTGGCTAGATCTGCCCAACAACTGAGGGACCTCCAATCGGGTTCTTGAGGCTATCCAATTACTCCCACCCACCCAACAGTGAGGTCAGTTCTGATGATGTCAACGTGCCCTCTGTGAGGAGGATCCAATTTATCAAGCTTCTTGGTCATTTTACACAAATAAATCAATTTACAAATAAGAGTGAAATACACAATGCAACAATTTATCCAATGAAATTATTGCACGAGCAGAGTAACTTCTGCTCATGCAATAGAACGTCCTCTCGCTCTTTCCCAAGGTGCCCCTCCACCTCCACCAAAGCTGCTATTGGATTCTGCCAAACCTCCAGAACGAATGTGGGGTTGTGGGGGGTGGGCATTACATGAAAAAGATGGAGGGGCCGCCAGATGTTGTTCCGCTTATGAAATGACTTTGTTGGATAAAGCCTATTGGAATTTAAAAAGTAGCACAGTATGAGGTATTCAGGTCATAAAGCAGCCCTTAACATAGATCTAACCACCACAGACAGACCCCAAAAGGAGAAATATATATACCATCAACTGCTGCAATGGACACCGTAGTAGTGCTATCTTTTTATGAGGCTTGCTATGTTTTGAGTCTTGCATTTTGAGACAGCTGGTCTTTGAAAAAGATACAAATCTTTTCCTGTTTTGCAGACCTTCGAAAATAGCTCCCACAACTGCGATCATTTCCATCTGCTTAATACAAAAGTAACACCCCTGTCAGCTGAATAGGTACCAACCTGTAAGATGACTGAAAAAAGGCTACCAATGTGATTTCCCCCCCAGCTGGAATCCGTTAGAGGGGTGGAACTCGATTTGGACTATACTGTGTTCCAAGCTAAACTCTGCATAGTATATCTTTCATAAAGGTAGAATGCTTTTTGCATGACTTCAGTGCTTGTGGATCAGTGCTAGGCTATGGACTATTAGATTTAAAGTCTCTGGAAGCTCAACGACCATTTAAGAGGACTCCGGTCTTTTGCTCCAACACTAGCTGTCAAAGAGATGGAGAGGATTTTGGAATGGGTTTTGACGGACTTGTATGAAAATGTATGCGGCTAAGAATTGGATTTGTTCCTCTGGAATATTATGGATTACTTTTTTATGTTGGAATTGCATAAGTGTGTGGAACTGCATATGGCTGGCTTAATGTAGCTAAAAATATACCTTGCGCATATACGTTTGGAAAGTAGCTGGATCTTTCCAGTTCCCTTGTCACTTGATAATGGCTTTATGATGTGTATTGGTTACAAGAAACTCTCTTTTAATAATAGAAGTCCGGATTCAAATGTGGAATTATAAGTGGTGGTTATATCATAAGAAAAGGCACATTTGATTCACAAGATGAAACCTGTGAAGAACAGCCTACTCATTTCTATAAAATGAAGTCAGATTTCTGTCAGTTATTTGGTCTTTTGGTCTCTTGTGGACAGCCTGGGGTAAGTTTCATCCTACCAGTGATGTTTCTGCACTTGTGCAACATATTTCGTTTCATTAGGCTCAATGAAGTGTCCTTAGCATTATGGGGACACACAATTTAACAAGTTGAGAAATAGGACAGAGACAGGTAGGCATCCATGAGAATTTGAGAAATATCTTGCTTTTCCCATTATGTATCAACACTGTATCCCTATTTCCCACCCATTTCTACATTCCTGATACACCCTATTTACACACTCCTATGTTCACACTCATTCACACCAATCACACGCACATCCCTCTTTACAGTGTTTACACACACAGTCCAATAATTGATCCCTGAGGGATTAATATCTTCCTCACCTTTCTGCACCATTTCCACCAAAATCTCAAAGCGTCTTCTGCTTCTTGGACCTTGAGCATAACTCTCTCTGTCTCTGTGGTGTAGTGGTTAAGAGCGGTAGTCACGTAATCTGGGAAACCGGGTTCGTGTCTCCGCTCCTCCACATGCAGCTGCTGGGTGACCTTGGGCCAGTCGCACTTCTCTGAAGTCTCTCAGCCCCACTCACCTCACAGAGTGTTTGTTGTGGGGGAGGAAGGGAAAGGAGAATGTTAGCCGCTTTGAGACTCCTGAAGGGGAGTGAAAGGCGGGATATCAAATCCAAACTCTTCTTCTTCTCTCTCTCTCTCTCTCTATATATATATATATACACAGTGGTACCTCGGGTTACATATGCTTCAGGTTACATACGCTTCAGGTTACACACTCCGCTAACCCAGAAATAGTGCTTCAAGTTAAGAACTTTGCCTCAGGATAAGAACAGAAATCGGGCTCTCGCGGCATGGCGGCGCTGGAGGCCCCACTAGTTAAAGTGGTGTTTCAGGTTAAGAACAGTTTCATGTTAAGAACGGACCTCCGGAACAAATTAAGTACTTAACCCGAGGTACCACTGTATATAGATAATTTTTATTAAATTTTCTGTTTTACATTTTAGAATGTTCATTTAAACAATGACTTCCCTTCTTCTCTTTCCATGGTTCATTTTGCATAACATAAATGCCTGCATATTTTATATAAACTAAACCATTCAGAATTCCATTATTACATCCACCAAAACTTATTTACACTGTTGAGTTTATCTTAATGCTTGCCACGTTTTCAAATACAGTGGTACCTCTGGTTGTGAACGGGATCCATTCCGGAGCAAAGTTTGCAACATGAGCAGAAAGCAACCCGCGTCTGCGCGTGTGTGGGTTGCGATTTGCTGCTTCTGCGCATGCACATACCGTCATTTTGAGCATCTGTGTGCGCGCGAGTGGCGAAATCCGGAAGTAACCCTTTCTGGTACTTCCGGGTCACCGCGGGACGCAACCTGAAAAGATTTAACCTGAAGCAAACGTAATAGGATGTATGACTGTATACACAATTTTCCTCCATATATTCAACAAACATTTTCCAATCTTCTTCAAATGTATGTTCTTCTTGTTCTCTTATTTTATATGCTAGGTCTGCAAGATGTGCATATTCCATCAGTTTACGTTGACATTCTTCTTTAGTTGGGACTTCACTCGTTTTTCATTTTTGGGTGTCAGGAGTCTAGGTTCCCAGCTTGATAACACAGTAGTCATTAAAAAGGAGGATTTATTGCAAAAACAAACAAATTGCTCCAGACAGCTCTAAGAAGCCTCTGGCATCACTACTCAAGATGACCTTTCTGAAGACTCTCTGTTCCTGGCTACTTTCTGCTGTTGGCTGCAATCCTTCGCTTGGAGCTGGCTCATTCCTGACACTGGGCTAACAAAACACAAGCTGCAGTAGTGGCATACATAAACAACCTTTTCTGACACCTGGGAATTTCCGTCTGAATTATCCCCAACAAAAAGGACTCTGTTGTTGTTGTTGTTGTTTTGAAAAGTACTTTAAAACATTTCTTTTTCAATTCATTATGCATTATTTTCCAGTACTCTTTTACCCTTTTACAGGTCCACCACATATGACAGAACATACCCTCAGTCTCATTGATCTCCAACACTTATCTGATTCACTCTGAGTGTAACTCTTCAGCAGTCACAATGGGAGATATTTCTTCCAGTTTCTGAGGAGGGGCCGATATTTTGGATATCCAGGTCTCCATGTCACCACAATAGTGTAGCCACTGGCTAGGGTGGTATCAAAGACTGCAGGATACATATAAATCTGGTCCCCTTCACCCCCCTTTTGTTGAGTTTCTTCTTTAAAAAAAATATGAGGGGAGAATGACATTCTCTTTATCACGCTATGGCAAATGCCTTAAAGGCAGGACCAGACTGTGTGGGGAGATACTGAGAGAAAGTGGTGTTGCTGTAATTACATATGATAGTTATCCATATACCTCATCATACTCCACTAAGTCACATGGTGTAACCTCAAATTTATTAACAAAAGATGTATTTACTTGCTATTATTCACTTTTATGCAATGTTGTGAAGTAAATGGATTGGAGCCTAGTACTGATTTTAATTTAGGAGAAGCAATGCAATCCTATGCATGCCTACTTAGTAGTAAGTCCCATTGTGCTCATTCCAAGGTAGGTGGATTTGCAGCTTTATAGTTTATTTGGAACATCTATATTTACTCAAATAAAAAAGAGGGGGACAATGATAATTCACTGGAACAGAAATGAACAAAGGAGTTTACTGTACGGCAGCTGTGCACAAATTGCTTAGCTTTCAATACAAAATACAAGTATTTTCAGCCACAAAGGGATAAATTCGGCACGCAATGAAGCATGAGTTTTGAAAGTATAAACAAAAATTACAGCTGTTTTCCTGCACTGTTGTTAACAATTCTTAGCCTCTTCCAAAGTGGATGTTACTTTAACTGCACAATTTTATGATACTAATATTGGATGTAAATCCTTTCATTTCTCATCTGCGATATACTAATGGAATCCTTTTTATGCAGTTGATCTAATAATATCTGCTGCTCTCTCCCCTTCCATTATTTCTATTTCTAAGTGGGAAAATGCACAGCAAAGTTAGGGAGGGGTATTCATTGTGAATATCTTTCTATTGTTGCCTATGGTAATATTTCTTGTTTGCTTACAAAATCGCATCTCCATTTGTATTGTGAACACTTCAAATGAGTATGGGGACATGTTGTTTTGCCAAAGCATCTATCATATAACTTCCCCTTCCTCACTAACACTGCAAACCTGTGCTCATCTCTTCATAAGTAAATCCTTGAGTTCCCTTTAACCTAGACAGATTAAAACTATGCCGTTAGTCTAAAATACCCTTTCAAAATGTGAACATTTCAGATGCTTCAGAGCTGGGATAGGTGTCTTTCAATATATTTTGAACTACACTGGCCATGACCATTGACCATGCTGGCTGTGGACTTGTAGTCCAAAACATCTGGAGAGTACTACATGTTAGTTTCTGTTTTGCCACTGAGCAGCTGCTTGGAGTCACAGGACTCTGTTTACATTCCAGAGACCTTCCAGCCTCACAGGAAAGGAGACGGGATGTGACAGGATGTGACGTTGGTGGTTTCCTGTTTCCTTTGTTCGGTTGCTCTCTACTTTCATAGAGAGAGGGTGTCTTTTCTGACTGTGTAGCTTAGAAATAAAACTCTTTACAATGTAGCCCAAACCTCTCGTCTCTTCCCTGTCCTGGGAACTCTGCTGAATGGAAGAATGTGCCTTGGAGCCTCATCAAAGGCTCGAGGTCATTAAACACATTGGAGGCGATTTCAAAGGCTCAGCTCGGAGGAAGATGAGGCCTTATCGGCTTGGCTGAGTGGAGATTCCAACACTACATTGGTTACCCTTGCGTCAGAGAGTTGTGAGTGAGGCCCACTCCCATTCATAGTTTTGGGATTAAAAACATTCACTAGTGATGTAAATAAAGAAGAATGGGTGGGTGGAGTCAATCCTTTTTTTTTACATCAAGTTTAGGGTACAGAAAAGTAAAACAAATAGAACAATACCAACAACAAACAAGTGTGGGACAATCAAATTTTAAATCTATGAAATAGGCTCCATATCTATATCAAATATCGTCCATAATTGTCAGGGACTGGGCAGAGGAGGAATGGTGGAGACAGCCTCCCCAGCCTGACCTTTCCAGAGAAGAAGAAGACAGTTCGGAATTACAACAGGGGTTTGAGGGAGATCACAGCTTAGAGGCAGATGAGGGGAAAAGCTGAGAAATAATGGGAGAGGAGGAAGAAGAAGCACCAGAGGGGGGACAGCTGACAGACACAATGTCTTTAGAAAGCATTCCAGACCCCCCCTCCCAGAATCTGGCGAGCATTGAAAGTAGGAGAGCAGAGAGCTCAGAGGAGGAGGAGGAGTCTGTAACCTGAAGCGTATGTAACCTGAAGCGTATGTAACCCGAGGTACCACTGTAGACATATTTTGTTGCTAGCTTCAACTTGCAGATGAAACCAAAGGGAACCAGAGATTGGATTTTTTTCTAGAGAAGGTGTGATTATCTGTAGTGTGGACATTGCCAGAAATATCCCTCTGGCTTGTTCCAAAAGCACTGCAGTTAAGAAGGACAGGCTGTCAGTCTTCCCCAGAGCTCTTTGTAACTGGGTAGAACATTCACACAAACAAAGGAAGTTCGGCAAAAGTCACTTTAAGAATCCATTTCTGAGGAGGCCATTCCCCCGCCCTAGCACATCTGACTCATACACAATGATCTTAAAACGCTGTTTATTTATCTTTTAAGAAGAGACAACAGGATCTTTTCCATCTAATAAATAAATACAGTTGAAGATCAATCCTATAAACGTGTACTCAGAAGTAAGTCTCATTGAGGTTGATGGTGCTTACTCCCAGAATGGGCAGAAGATCGAAGCCTTCGCTCCATTTAATTTGTCTCCCAGCCAAACTGCTAAAAGGGGTTGGGGTTGGGCTGCTCAAGATATTCCTCATGCGCTTATTCGAATCCCAACTGGAATGCATATTTTTCCCCCATATAGATTTTACGTTTGAAAAAGGAAGAGCAATCATCTTCTTAATACCGCTTCCAAAAGATTTCACAATTAGCTTCACATGGCAACTATACTTAAAAAAATATCTTTGGAAAAGAAAACACATCTGTTTGTGTCAGGATATTGTACAGCTTAAATCATTTAAGTTGTGGGTTTCCCCATGGCAAAGTGTTTTAAATCAATTCAATTCCATTAAGAGAAACATGTAAGAAATCTAGCCCAGTATTCTGTTCCTAATATGCTCCCTTTCCCAGCTAGTTTTGCAATTTTGAAAAGGCGGTGGGTGTCAGCATGTAGCAAGGCCACAATTGCTGCTCACTTTGCCCCTATTCTGGGTTGGCTGCTAAATTTCAGTCAGCGCTTTTTAGGAGAATGGATTTGGATTAGGAGATTCCAGTTGCTGCCATATGCTTTTTGTCAACCAGAGAATAGCCTTCAGGTGTTTTAAGAACATAGGTTATATACTCTCAGTAAAATCTAGATACCTGAAAAGTAAACAACATCTGCAAAGCAGTTTATAAATCTGCCTTCGGAACAACTAACTTTCTCATTTCTCTTTGCTTGGTATTTCACAGGATTTTAGCGTTTTAATTTGTGTGACTCTTGTGGGTTCATTTCTTTCACAGCTCCAAGACCCTTTGGGGGGGGGGGATAAGAATTTCCATTAAATCTCTCCAGACTATCGTTTTTAACAACAACAAAAGTAAACAAAATGTATTTTCTTCTGCTCATATCTGGAAACTTTTGTCTAATTCCCACCAATATGTTGGCACCCAGAATGCTCTTATGGTCTGTCATATGGCAGGCATGGCCAAACTTGGCCCTCCAGATGTTTTGGGACTACAACTCCCACCATCCCTAGCTAACAGGACCAGTGGTCAGGGATAATGAGAATTGTAGTCTGGAGGGCTCATATGGTCATGGGGGGGGCAGGAAGGGGAGGTACCTGGCGAAATGTTTTAGAGCAACTTCTTCCCGAAATGTGGCCTCATTTTCTATTAAGGTCAATCTCCACTAAGAAGACACGAATAGCTATGACAAATTATAATACAGTGAAAACCTCTAATGTGAAAACACGGTTGACGTTCTGCAAAAGAAACAAACCCAAACACATTCTTTAAAACTCACTTTAGAAGACACCTTTGCTGTAATGAGTACCTGGTTTCTAATTCGTTTAATTTTCCTTGACCCAAACAAAGCCTGTATGTGTGTGTTGTAAAAGGTCATAGGAATAAATCTTTAATTATCAAAGGATGTAACATCATCCATTATTGATAATAACCAACAATGTGGAATATATGTTTATATATAAAATCCATTAGGAAGATAAGCTGACTCCAGTCCTAAAAATAATGCTAGAATTTCTCCTGCATATGGGGGAGGAGCGATTGTTGTCAAAAATAAGAAAACAAAATTTTTAAAAAGTTATCGTTCTACAGCTAAAAAAGTTATTTTAGAATTCATAGCCTGCCTGCATAGCTTTGCTGAAATTCACACTGCTGCCACATCTAGCTCAAGTGTCAATTTACTGTTTAGCTGCTGTGTTTTATTAGGGTTTGATTATTACCGTATTTTTCGCTCTATAAGATGCACCAGACCATAAGACGCACCTAGTTTTTAGAGGAGGAAAACAAGGGGGGGGGGATTCTGAATCTCAGAAGCCAGAACAACAAGAGGGATCGCTGCGCAGCAAAAGCAGCGAACTCTCTTGCTGTTCTGGCTTCTGGGATAGCTGCGCAGCCTGCATTCGCTCCATAAGACGCACACACATTTCCCCTTACTTTTTAGGAGGGGAAAAGTGAGTCTTATAGAGCAAAAAATACGGTATTTGTGTGTGTGTGTGTGTGTGTGTGTGTGTGTGTGTGTGTTATGCTTCAGTTGCTTTGGGTGGTGGGCTATGCTACAAAAGGTAGCCAGAACTAATTTTATGAATAAATAAAGTGTTGGGTAAAGAACTCTTTTCTTTTGTCTACCCTAAAAGAACAAGCAATTGGCCTCACTGTGTAACCCTGAGAAAAAGATGACTTCTAACCACTTGCCAGAATTCGTCATATACCTGAAAATTTACCTCCTGCTAAAGGCATGGGATGTTCTTCACCTCCCTCAAAAGATGAGACAGGTGGTTGCTGAAGAGAGGGCCTTTCAGTGGTGGTACCCCTGTTATGGAATGTTCTCCTGAAAAAGACTCACCTGGCACCACATTAAGATCTTTCTAGTGCCAATTGAAGAGCTTTTTACTTCACCAGGCCCTTTAGAGATGCCCCACCCAACTTCCTGCTAAGTAGTAACAATCTGTAATGCTACCTGCACTGGTTTTTAGGCAGAAAATTGAACGTGTGTGTGTGTGTGTGTGTGTGTGTGTGTGTGTGTGTGTTTAGTAATGTTTTAGTATTGTTTGAACACTTTGAGAACCCTACAGAATGCACTTTTGATTGGGCAGCCAAAAAAATTCTAAATAAAACAAACAAACATACAATTCATAAAATTTTTGCAAAACTCTGAAGCCAATTTCATAGCTTCTGTTCTCTCCTCCACACCCCACAGCTCCAGCAGTTAGGAAATCCTTAAAAAAACAGAATCTTCTTTGTGCTGCTATACAGAAAGTACAAGATTTATAACCAGATACATTGACACAACCCCGGCTAGCAAACAGGATCTCTTCATACATGTTGTTTATTTATTATTTACTGCTATTATTCTGCTTTAAACGAGTATATCCTTCGGGGAGCTAGGTCTGTTTCAGCAGGGATGGTTCTTGGACATGCCGCCAACTGTTTTACATTAGTGATAACAGACTTGAGAGATCTCCAGGGCCAGCTCCAGACACTCGCTGGTTTCATGACAAGACTCAAGGATGCTGCAATCAATGTCACAATCACAGCTGCAGTCGCCGTTGTTTGTGTCGTCGCCTGAGGTTTGGTAATATCTATGGGAAGGGCAGCACACATTGGTCAACCAATTTTCACAGACATCGGGCAACATGAACAGAAAGTCCCAAAACTGGCAGAACAAGCAGGCCAAGATGAGTGTGGCACATTCATCTGTTTTCAAAAGGAGAAGAGCAAGGAGTGAGATTCACAGGAAGCAGAAATCCATGAACATTGTTGCCCAGCCAGTGCACAATAAAGCGAGACTTCCTGCACTTTCCCGAACTCAACCAGAAACTAAATTAATATGGGCTCCTCTTGTGGGTGTTATTATGTATACATGCAACACACACCCCTTAATTATTCCAAATTAGGGATGTCCGAATCTATCCATTCTGTGTTACTTTCACATATTTCTTACCCATAATGCGCTTTCGTTGCATTTCCAGATCTATCACCTCTTTAAAGCGAAAAACCCTCTCAAACTTTTACAAATAGTTAATAGGCATTTAAAGGCATGTTTCACTAGCAACATTTCAGTGTGTTAAAATGATCACAACCTGATTAGTAACTATGCCTCACTCTGCACATTAATCTGAGAGGTGTGGATCAAGCAGGGATAGAGCAGAAATTCAGTATACTTTGCAGCTTAAATGGGCCCATTACAGTGGTACCTTGGTTCTCAAACACCTTGGTACCCAAACAGCTTGGAACCCAAACACTACAAACCCAGAAGTAAGTGTTCCGGTTTGCAAACTTTTTTCAGAAGCCGAACGTGCTCCGTTTCGAGTGTTACGCTTCCAATTTAAGTGCCACACTTACATTTTGAGTGTTACGCTGAGGTCTGTCTGTTTTTGCAGCTCTTTTTTGTTTTGTTTTTGTGACTTTGTTGAACCCAGTTCCACAAACTGATTGATTGTTTGTGTGACTGCAGTACATTGTTTATTGCTTTCATTTTACGGATCAATGGTCTCGTTAGATAGTAAAATTCATGTTAAATTGTTGTTTTAGGGGTTCGTTTTTAAAATTCTAGAACAGATTAATCCATTTTGCATTACTTTCTATGGGAAAGCGTGCCTTGGTTTTGGAACACTTTGGTTTTGTAATGGATTTCTGGAATGGATTAAGTTTGAGAACCAAGGTACCACTGTAACTTTTTTTAAAAAAGGGCTTTGACTGATACAATGACAAGGATTATCACAAAAGGAAGAAATAATCCTATCCTTTGCAGTTAAGGGTGACATCCAGGGCACAGTTAAATTAGCTTAATTTTGCTGAAATGTGCACTAGGTTGCACCCACATCTGTTTGGTTCTCTCACTAGGAATGGATGAACCAATCAGTTTTGATTCTCTTCGTTTCTCTTTTCCCCACTCTTCTTCAGTTTGCAAGATTTTGGCGTTTGATCTTGAATTCCCCACAAAAGTCCTCACAAAAAATCATCAACATTTTAGTGTGCGTTTCTCTTAGCATGCACATCTTTTGCGAGCGATTTCCCCTAATTTGCATTTTCCCGTTATTCTCACTAATGCCTGCATTTTAACCATTCTTTCCCCCCAAATGGATACATTTTGGTACATTTGTTTTGGTTTAAAAGCTGCATTACAAAATTTGGAGAGGTGCAGATTTCAAGAAAAGGTGTTTTCTGCAATTTTAGGGAGTTCGTGCATTTAGAATTTCTGCCAAAACCATCTAGTTTTTGTGCCTGGGTAGGCAGCTACAGGTGGGATGAAATGGAAGCAGACCACTGTGCTACTGTTTTATTATTATTACTTATTTATTTTATACTCACTTACCTAGAAATAATTCCTATTGAACTGCATGTTACTTACTTTTGCATATAGGGAAGCGCTGTGTGTGCACAAGCAGATGAGTATCTTGTTTGTGCCATAGGCTCATGGGGAGAAAGCTGACGCATGAGCCCTTGCAAAGGGGAGGGGAAAGCCTATACAGTGGTACCTCTGGATGCAAACGGGATCTGCTCCAGAGCCCCATTCGCATCCAGAAGTGAACGCAACCTGCATCCGCGGGTCGTGATTCGCCACTTCTGCGCATGCGCATGACATCATTTTGACCATTTGCGCATGCGCAAGTGGCAAAACCCGGAAGTAACGCACTCCGTTACCGCAGTGCGCAACCCGAAAATACCGTATTTTTCGCTCTATAAGATGCACCAGACCACAAGACGCACCTAGTTTGTGGAGGAGGAAAACAAGAAAAAAAACATTCTGAATCTCAGAAGCCAGAACAGCAAGAGGGATCACTGCGCAGTGAAAGCAGCAATCCGTCTTGCTGTTCTGGCTTCTGGGATAGCTGCGCAGCCTGCATTCGCTCCATAAGACGCACACACATTTCCCCTTACTTTTTAGGAGGGGAAAAGTGAGTCTTATAGAGCAAAAAATATGGTACTTATCCCGAAGCTACTTCAACCTGAGGTATGACTGTAGAAGCTTGCTTCTCCTGGAGCTCAGACCCATTTTGCCTTGAGAGTTTCCCTCCTGCCCGGCCTCAGCTTAGTGCCTTCACTGAGCAATTTTGGGTCACTGGTTGACAGGGCCCGAAAGGATTCTCTTCTTGATCAACTCGATTGGCACTTGGCTGGGTTTTTCCATCATTCCCTCAATGAAATTATGGCCTTCCTTTGTTAGGCGGAAGAACATTGTTTGAATGAGGGGAGTGTAGAATCAAGGGGGGGAGGGAGAGCCATAAGTGGCCTGAGGGCAGAATTGACCATGACACTCCCAAGCTCGGGTTGTGGTATTTGCCTGGTTGGAATCTGCACCCTGGTCACCCAGTGAGACCTTGCTTGCTTGACTTGCACCATGGCAAAGTTCAACACTGACCAACTCACAAGTTATGGGTTTGGGGCTGTCCAAATCTGGCAGATCCATTCTATCAACATGGGGCTTGTGGAATGATGGAACTGATCCTGGGACCCGATGCCATGCCAACCCTTACCTTGCATGCTGCTGTCAATAAAGATTTGGCCTGATTTTATCCCATCAGTGTTGTAAAGGTAAAGGGACCCCTGACCATTAGGTCCAGTCATGGCCGACTCTGGGGTTGCAGCGCTCATCTTGCTTTGTTGGCCGAGGGAGCCGGCGTACAGCTTCTGGGTCACGTGGCCAGCATGACTAAGCCGCTTCTGGCGAACCAGAGCAGCACACGGAAATGCCGTTTACCTTCCCACCGGAGCGGTACCTATTTATCTACTTGCACTTTGATGTGCTTTCGAACTGCTAGGTTGGCAGGAGCTGGGACAGAGCAACGGGAGCTCACCCTGTTGCAGGGATTCGAACCGCCGACCTTCTGATCAGCAAGTGCTAGGCTCTGTGGTTTAACCCACAGCGCCACCCACGTCAATGTTGTACAGTCTGGTTATTTTGCTGCTCTCATGGGTCACATAATGCATTTGTCTGGGCAATTGCATCCCACCTAATGTAAGGTGGCTTGCATTGTGGCTTTTTTGTGGGGGGTATTGGGTTATTGTTTTTAATCTGATTTTATAAATTGTGATCTTGTTTGTGAACCGCCCTGAGACCTCTGGGTATAGGGCAGTGTATAAATTCAATAAATAAATAAAATAAAATTGTTCTTTCCCCACCCCATTATATCCTCACAATAACCCCATGATGTAGGTAAGGCTGAAATTAAGTGCCTGTCCCAAGGTCACCCCATGAGGTTCATGCCTGAGAGGGGATTTGAACTCTCGTTTCACAGGTCCTAGTACGCCATTCTAACCACTACTCCACTGGCTCTACACAGGCAGAGTGTATATATTACATGTTCTCACATCAGTGAGAAAATGTCAAGTCATCTTATTTATTTGTTTAGGAGTCAATAATGAGACTGCCATAATGGGCACATTAATGTTCTGTTAAGTTGGCTAATCTGCACTATCCTGGTTAGAAGAATTTTAACACACACCTGCACCTTTGTGCAACTGAAGAAGCAGGCAAATGGTATAGTCTCCTGCTGCTTGCAGGGATATAGAGATTGCCAAGTAGCGATATGCAGACTACACTGTCTTGCCACTTTGTTAATTGTGATCTGTAATCACACTTTGATGTGCATTTATGCATAGAAGTCTCATTATACATCACAATCTCTTTAACGCAGCGAGCAGTATTAAACAAGAATTTCATCCCTAAGTACTTAAAAAAATAATAAGAGCCATGCAAAAGCTTCCTTAAACATCCCAAATGTTATATTAAAATGTAGTTTTACAATATCAGGTAATAACCCTAGAAGCACAGCATTGAATTAATTTCTATTAGTAAGCTATCACCCATAATATTATCAATTTTAATAGTTATCTAAATTTGTCAGGGATCTATTTAAGTTCAGACAAGCAAAAGTAACTTCCAAGTCAGTCCCGGAGAATGAAAATGACTAGATTTGGGAGATACTTAGTAAATTCATGCTTGTATTTTTTCTGAGTAAATGAACTGAAATAATTATCAAATTGAAACATTTTATAAGGTGACACTGCTGCATTTAATTGTATGAATTTACAGTGTAGAAAATGTAATCATTTTATCCAGTAGTCCATGGTGTAATTAAGGCTCTTCTCTTTTAGGTACTATATATTTATGAAATTCTTCCCTCCCCCACACCCTTTTGCACCAAGATAGAAGGAATATCAAATTTGAAATTACTCATCAATTAGGGATCTTTTCAGTTCTTACTTGAAATGTAAGCTCTGTTTTCCTAATAATATGCACGATCTTCAGTTTATTAACCTTGTTGGCATCTGCATAATTTTAATCAGAGAATGGATATTGCTCTTAAGACTTTGCCCATTATTCGGGGGAAAGTACCACACAAAAAGCACAACATTTTAATAATAAAGTAATGTTTTAGCACATAGACCGTGCTGTACACTAAAGATGCTTTTAAATCCCCATCAGAGCACACGCCATGAAACCGTGCTAATGGAGAGAACATATTTTGCAAAATCTGCATGTATGAGCCTTTTTGCTTCCCCCTTCCCCTCATTTTAAGTGGGCGATGTATAATAAATAATAGATATTAGCAATTAAGCATTCATTTCTATGCATT
This sequence comes from Podarcis liolepis, assembly GCF_965112155.1. NCBI lineage: Eukaryota > Metazoa > Chordata > Lepidosauria > Squamata > Lacertidae > Podarcis > Podarcis liolepis. The sequence continues at coordinate 96,832,131 of NC_139555.1, read as the reverse complement.
CGTTTATATATATTTGAAAATAAATTAGCCACAAATTACAGCAACGCAGATGCAACCCTTCTGTTTTCTCTTCTGCTTTCCAGACTGCTCGCAAAAAAGGGAAGACGTTACTGCATTTATCTCAATAAGAACAATGACCTCACCTCTCCATTGGTAGATTAATTATTACAAAAAGAACTATATTTAATAATGCTGCTGGTCTGACTTCACCCTACATTTCCATGCTCTCGGTGGCTCCTGGCTGTCAATCCAGGCTTGATTTGTGCTGCTATGTAACCTGATCCAAACGTACAACATTGATGTAGGATTTTTCCAGTGATGCTGCTGGGCTGAAAAGTGACTTGCCTTCTTGCTTCCAATTGTAGCCCTGGGCTATGTGCCCAACTTCAACAAAAATGAACTATTTCGGTGCTTGTGTTGTGCATCAATTGCATTTTAGTGACTGTCTCTAAAACAAAGATTTAAGTTTTTCTTCTTCTTCTTCTGCATGCATTGCAGTTTTGAAAGGTTTAACCCCGAGGTAATGTTTTATCTCAAGATAATTATCATTTATCCCCATGTTTCATTAAAGGTAGGCTAAATCTGCCTCCTGATCGATTTGTCACATGCCTCTGGTTAATGATTTCCACCCCACTTGCTGCAACTTAAAGTGAGAGCAGCTGAATGCGACCAAGAGCCTTGTATAATTCTCCTGATCTAGAGTTACTTACACACGCACACACTTTGGTGCTTTCCTAGTGCATCTGTATAAGCGGATTTCGCTAGTCATTGTTATTCAGCGGTAAAGATGCATGTCCATTTGTGTGTACGGAGTTGTCCCTTCCATTTAAGTTAAAGTGAAAGGCACCGGGTGAAAGGCAGAGAAGGCTCGAAGCCCCCACCCCTTGCAACATATCTGTTATGTAGTGTAGTTTCACCCTGGGCCAACAGGGGGATACTGTATATAGTTTTCACTCAGGTCTGTAGATAGTTTTCACTCAGGTCCGCGGCAGTTATTTTAGGCGGGAACTCTGGGCTGTGGTGGTTACAATGTTGACAGCCGGCTGCCTATAAATACAGGCCGGCTGAGCTGTTCTCAGTCAGTTCTATTTCAGCTTACCACAATAAAGAGCTACTTGGAGAAATCGCTGTGCCGGCTGCTATGTCAACCCACGACTTAACACTGGCGACGAGGGTGGGATGGATGGACATCAGAGCACAGCCAGATGCGGCCAGCCTCTGAACTGAGCTGAATCACTGAGCTGAATCACAGAGCGAAATCACTGAGCGAAATCACTGGGCAGCAGAACCCTTTCAGAGCTGACTGTTCTGGCTAGAGCACTGTGTTCCATCCATCGCCCTTCACGCCGGCATCGGAATCATGGCTTCACTTGTGCCTCTACCGCCGTTTGCGCCAGCCTCTGAATCATGGGACTCCTACCTCGCTCGGTTCGACTGCTACCTCCAAGCCAACGAGCTGACAGCAGTATCAAAGGATCGGAAGCGGGGCCTATTCCTCAGCCTCTGTGGGCCTGAAGTGTTTGAGACAGCCCGAGCGTTGGTTGCGCCTGAAGCAGTCCAGGCAACACCATGGGACACGATCCAAGAGAAGCTCCGCAACCACTACGCACCAAAGCCGTCCAAGATTGCTGCCCGCCATGCGTTCTACCACCGGAACCAGGCAGAGGGGGAGTCAATCAACAACTACACCACCGCCCTGCGACAGGCTGCAATGCACTGTGAGTTCCGAGACTTAGACGATGCCCTGATGGATCGAATCGTCTGCGGGGTCCGGGACATCCATCTGCAACGGCGCCTCCTAGCCAAGCCAGACCTCACGCTACAGAAAGCCATTGAGGAGGCTGTGGCCTCAGAAGCTGCTGAACGCTCCGCCCAGGAGATCCGCAAGTCCAGCAGCCCGCGTCTTGCTAGGGAGCCAGTTCCGGTGCATCATGAAGAGGCCAGCAGTGAGGAGGCATCCTCCAGTGAAGACGATGACGTGCACCAGACAAAGCGGGAGCGCAGGAAGTTCCAACAGAAGTCCAAGGGCCAACCGGAATGTGCTGGCTGCGGAGGCAACCATTCCCGTGCCAAGTGTCGATTCAGAGACGCCATCTGTAGGAAGTGTTCCAGAAGGGGCCACATCGCTAAGGTCTGCCGATCGGCTCCGTCTGACACCCCCCCTTCATCGACTCGCAAGTCCAAGTCTTCACTCCAGTCTGCCAAGGAAAGTTGTTTCGCTCTCACCAACTGCCGCTGCCCGTCTGGAACCACGATTGGCCAAACCGACTCGACTACGCGACGCAAGCTGAACGTCACGGTGCTCATTGAAGGAGCTCCATGTGACATGGAGATCGACACCGGGTCTGCCCTGTCCATCGTGTCATGGAGCACCATCAAAAGACTGGTACCCAGAGTGTCCAAAAGGCAATTCGACTCTCACCGCGTACACCTGAGAGACTACCAGGGAAACGACATTCCCGTGGTAGGCGTTGGCCGGTTCCGGATCGCCTTCAAGGATTTTTCGGGCCTGCTCCGGTTGGTGGTGGTCGAAGGTCAGCGGCCAAGCCTTCTAGGGCTAGACTGGTTTGATGCCCTCGGCCTGGAAGTCACCGGCATCAACTGCATCTCTAACGCAGAGACTGAGGGTCTGGTCAAAGACTTTGCCGAGGTTTTTGACGGCACCTTGGGCCAATATACAGGTACGCCCATCTCCTTTAGCCTTGATCCACAAGTCGCCCCCATCAAGCTAAAGCCACGCCGGGTTCCCTTTGCTCTCAAGGCTAAGGTGGACGAACAACTGGACAAACTGATCGCCCAAGGAGTTTTGGAGCCGGTTGACCACGCAAAGTGGGAAACCCCCATCGTCACGCCTGTCAAGCCAGATGGGTCGGTGAGAATCTGCGCTGACTACAAGTGCACGATCAACAAGGCACTTCAGCAGCATGCTTATCCGGTTCCTGTTGTCCAACACCTGCTGCATTCCCTGGGTGAGGGTAAGGTCTTCGCTAAGCTGGACCTTGCCCAAGCCTATCAACAACTGCCAGTCGATGATGCCACTGCTGAAGCCCAGACGATCGTCACCCACCGGGGGGCATTCCGTTGCCGCCGGTTGCAGTTCGGGGTGAGTGTGGCTCCTGGCATCTTCCAAAGCCTTATGGAGCGTCTCCTGCAAGGGCTTCCGGGCGTGGTACCATATTTTGATGACGTCTTGGTGTCTGCAGACTCACACCAGCAGCTGTTCGAGCGCCTCCGTGCCGTGCTGACCAGGTTCCAGGAGGCCGGGCTCAAGGTAAAGAGGGAGAAGTGCCAGATCGCCGTTCCACAGGTAGAGTTCCTGGGCTATCTTATCGATGCCTCCGGTCTTCATCCAACCACATCCAAGATCCGCGCTATCCAGCAGGCCCCTACCCCAAAGAACAAAACGGAGTTGCAGGCATTCCTGGGGCTGCTGAACTTTTATAACATGTTCCTGCCCCACAAAGCCACAGTGGCTGAGCCTCTTCACCGACTCCTTAGCACTAAGACGCCTTGGGCCTGGGGTCATCGGGAGACGGCGGCCTTCAACGCGGTCAAGGCTCTCCTTTCTTCAGACAGTGTGCTGGTACAGTACAGTGAATCCAGGCCGCTGGTCCTTGCCTGCGACGCCTCACCTTTTGGCATCGGTGCTGTCCTTAGTCACCGTTTTCCAGATGGAAGAGAAGCACCGCTCGCCTACTTTTCCAGGACACTATCTCCGACGGAACGGAATTACAGCCAGCTCGACAAGGAGGCATTGGCACTTGTGGCTGGAGTGAAGAGGTTCCATGAATACCTCTATGGCAGGACTTTTGACCTCATCACTGACCACAAGCCACTCCTGGGCCTCCTCGCCGGTGATCGTCCAACTCCACCGGTCCTCTCACCACGCATGCTGCGATGGACTGTTTTCCTGGCTGCCTACCACTACCGGCTCATCCATCGCCCGGGAAAATCGATGGGCCATGCCGACGCCCTCAGCCGTTGCCCTCTTCCAGCATTTGTGGAAGACCCGGCTCCAGCTTCATCGCTCCTTCTGATTGAGGATCTTCCGGCAGCGCCTGTATCGGCTGCCACTGTGGCCTCCGCATCTGCCCAGGATCGCACCATCAGCCGGGTGCTCAACTGGGTGTGGAGGGGGTGGCCACAAGGGCCTTTTGCATCGGAGTTCCAGCCCTTCGCAACCAGACAACATGAACTCTCAGCTCATCGTGGCTGCCTGCTGTGGGGAGACCGCGTCGTGATTCCCCAGGGACTCCGTCAGCGCGTCCTGGAGGCTCTGCACGTTGGCCACCCGGGAATTGTCAAAATGAAGGCGTTGGCTCGGTGTTACGTCTGGTGGCCTAATATGGACGATGCCATCACTGCCTGGGTGTCCGCCTGTCAAGCGTGCCAGGAGTCGAGGCCTGCACCACCGGCAGCTAAGGGACACACCTGGGAGACGCCAAAGACACCCTGGTCGAGGGTGCACATCGATCTGGCTGGTCCCTTTCACGGCCGGACCTTTATGGTAGTGGTGGACGCCTATTCCAAATGGCTGGAGGTCGCCCTGATGCCCTCCACCACTACCGAAGCTGTCATCCGGGTGCTGCGAGGCCTGTTTGCAACGCATGGGTGTCCTGATGTCCTTGTCTCTGACAACGGACCGCAGTTCACGTCAGGCACGTTTGAGCGGTATCTTTTGGGACTGGGCATCCGCCATGCCCTAACGGCACCCTTTCATCCATCCAGCAACGGGCAAGCGGAAAGAATGGTGCGCTCGACAAAAGAGGCACTGGCGCGCCTGGACCGGGGAGACTGGCATGAGCGGGTCGCCGAATACTTGTTCGTGCAACACATCACCCCTCATGCGGCCACAGGGAGGAGTCCTGCTGAACTGCTTATGGGCCGCCGCCTCAGGTCACCGCTCGACCGGCTACACCCAGACTTTGCCGTGGCTGAACCCCCAGGCTGTGCCAATGCACCACGGTCATTTGTCCCAGGAAACCAGGTCTTTGCCCGGAACTATGTGGGGGACATCCCTTGGGTGCCAGCCACAGTAGTGGGAGTCACTGGACCTCGCTCGTACCAGGTGGCACTCGAAGACGGACGCTTGTGGCGACGGCACATAGACCAGCTTAGGCGCAGGGTTGGGGACTTGGACACTACCGAGGTGCCCCCAACTGCGCTTGTGGCTCCAGAAGAGACACGTACAGATGGCGAGGCCCCACCTACACCTTCCTCGCAAACTGCCAGCGTGGAGCCGAACCAAGCCGTTTCAGAACAGACTCAGACCACTCCACTTGCGGAGGCTCCACCCACAGCAGCGGATCCAGGGGAGTTGGTTCCAACGCCACCTAGGGTCGCACCACAGCCTCAGCGAGAACTGTGTGGCCCTCCGGACTTGGCTACCAGTCCCCGGCGGTCTGGCAGAGTTTCCAAGCGCCCAACGTATTTAAAGGACTATGTTGTTGGACAGGTATCACTGTGGGTCTAAGTATGGGAAATGTAACCGATATGCTTTTGTGCCTAATTGAACCATTACGCGTAGTGCTGTATATAAGGAAACCATTACGATTGTAACTAACGCCTTATCTCGGTGGGGAGGGGTGTTATGTAGTGTAGTTTCACCCTGGGCCAACAGGGGGATACTGTATATAGTTTTCACTCAGGTCTGTAGATAGTTTTCACTCAGGTCCGCGGCAGTTATTTTAGGCGGGAACTCTGGGCTGTGGTGGTTACAATGTTGACAGCCGGCTGCCTATAAATACAGGCCGGCTGAGCTGTTCTCAGTCAGTTCTATTTCAGCTTACCACAATAAAGAGCTACTTGGAGAAATCGCTGTGCCGGCTGCTATGTCAACCCACGACTTAACAATATCAGTGCTCGAAGCTTGTGCACAAGCTCTCTCTGGAAATCGATAGGTGCTCTCAGGTATGTGTGCATTGTTGCAAGCATTCAGAGGGAACATGTTTTAGCCAGAGATCCACGTCTGATAAGCTGAACATGCTGATAATTATCTTTGCTGTGGTTTAAATTAAGCGGTCCACGAGGCTAAGTTTGGTAGAGGGCATCTACATTTGCTGAGCCCGTTCCCTTAATAGTTGCCACAACGGTTAAATGTTTTCCTGTTACGGGAGATAGGAGAATTCCAATTATTGCGAGAGATCAGTCATAAAATAGATGCGACCCTAATGGTTGCTTTGGAGCATTGTGGTTTATTGTGCTGATCTGTACTTAGTACTTCTTCGTTCAAGGATCATTAATATGATAGATGTGACAAGATCCATCTATTTGATGGCAATCCCTTCCAAGGCTGCTTTATAAATTGCAACATCAGCAACTTTTCATCCAAGGGCCAAGCACATCCCAGATGTTATACTGGGGCATTTTATGCCTCTGGACTGTGAATGTTTAAAATTAAGGAATTAGAGGCAGTATAAACAAAAGCACACCACTCTGCAGGAGCTAAGGAGCACTGGGCTTCCATAGCACAACAGACTCAAATCTTTATACCCTATTTACTCAAATGTAATGTGCACCTTTTGGGGGGGCCAAATTAGGTCACGAAAATCAGGGTGCACATTAGATTAGACTGCAAGCTTGAAAAACACCGCTGACATAGCAAATACTTTTTGGGTTTAAAGGCTTTGAAAATTGAGGTACACATTAGATACGATGGCACATTGGATTCGCGGAAATATGGTAGGTGTCAGAAACACAGGGAGCTGCCTTCTGCTGAGTGAGGCCATGGGTCCATTTAGTTCAGTAGTAGAAGAAGAAGAATTTGGATTTGATATCCTGCTTTATCACTACCCGAAGGAGTCTCAAAGCGGCTAACATTCTCCTTTCCTTCCTCCCCCACAACAAACACTCTGTGAGGTGAGTGAGTCTGAGAGACTTCAGAGAAGTGTGACTAGCCCAAGGTCACTCAGCAGCTGCATGTGGAGGAGCGAAGACGCAAACCCGGTTCCCCAGATTACGAGTCTATCGCTCTTAACCACTACACCACACTGGCTCCCCAGTGTATTGCATACACTGACTGTATTACATACACTGTATTGTGTATTGTATACACTGTATACAGTGTATTGCATACACTGACTGGCAGAGGACTTCCAGGGGTCCAGACAAGGGTTTACATAATTTTGAGTGGCAACTCGGGGTATGGGTAAAAAGTGAAAGTCAGATGGAAAATCAGGAACAAGGCTGTCAGGATTGATGCCACATGCTGGAGCAATCCAATACCCATTGAGACACAGATCACATGGTAATGGCCAACAGTAAATACAGTGAAATACTGGATGTTTTTGTTGATATATATTTTTAACTGTTAAATCAGTCTTAATACGTTTCTGAGCACAATTTGAAGTGTTGGTGCTGACCGTTAAAGCCCTAAACAGCCTCGGCCCAGAATACCTGAAGGAGCATCTCCACCCGCATCGTCCAGACACTGAGGTCCAGCTCCGAGGGCCTTCTGGCAGTTCCCTCACTGTGAGAAGCAAAGTTACAGGGAACCAGGCAGAGGGCCTTTTCAGTAGTGGCGCCCACCCTGTGGAACTCCCTCCCATCAGATGCCAAGGAAATAAACAACTATCTGACTTTTAGAAGACATCTGAAGGCAACCCTGTTTAGGGGAGTTTTTAATGTCTGATGTTTTATCATGTTTTTAATATTCTGTTGGCAGCCGCCCAGAGTGGCTGAGGAAACCCAGCCAGATGGGCAGGGTATAAATGGATGGGGTAGAAACTCAGCCCTTTCCTCCTGCCTCATTGCTACACCTGGTGGCAGGCTTGTTGAAGGTGGAAACGGGGCAGAGAGTATTTTGTAACCATGGGCAGGAACTCCATGCCCCCTGCAGCTCCAGGGTTATGACAAAGGCTGAGCTCATCACTCACTCGCCAGAGAATGGAGCACAATTCTTGCGGCTGAGCAAAAATATGGAAACCCAATGTTCCCACACAATGTGCTTGTGAGAACACAAAGTACTGAATAATAATAATAATAATAATAATAATAATAATAATAATAATAATAATAAATTTGTATTTATACCCTGCCCTCCCCGGCCAGAACCAGGCTCAGTGCAGCTAACACCAATAAAATTACAATAAAACGTAAACGAAAAAGAAAAACAGTTAATTAAAATACGGGTTAAAAATACAGGTTAAAATACAATTTAAAATGCAGCCTCATTTTAGTAGTAGCCCATAAATCGAAACCATAAGGGGAGGTAAACATAAGGGTCAGACTGAGTCCAAACCAAAGGCCTGGCGGAGCAGGCCCTGTGGAAAGATGTCAAATCCCGCAGGGCCCTGGTCTCCTGTGACAGAGCGTTCCACCAAGTCAGGGCCAGTACTGCAAAGGCCCTGACCCTAGTTGAGACCAATCTAACCACCTTGCGGCTTGGGACCTCCAAAGTGTTGTTATTTGTGGACCTTAAGGTCCTCCGCGGGGCATACTGCAAAGAAGAATCTGGTGGGGAAATGTAGCCTCAGGAACCAGAAATGTAGGGCCAGCCAGGAGCAGTGGAAGGCAAATGCAGCCCCAACTCAGTATAGTACCACTTATCTTTTCACAATGGAGCTGCCAGGAGATAGGATGATAAAGTCTTAAGAAGGGGTGGAAACCATTTTGGCCTTGAGGTCTTCATGTTTTGGCGAGCAGCAGATGGAAAGTCTCTCTCTCTCTCTCTCTCTCTCTCTCTCTCTCTCTCTCTCACACACACACACACACACACACACGTATGCATGTTCCCTAAGCATTTGCCACCTAAGGTGGCTGCCTCACTCTTTCTAATGGTGGAAAGAGTGGATCTATTATTGGGACAAAGCTGCAGCAATAGCCTCCTGCCAGAAAGGGGAAAGGCAGCAGTGAGGTCAGGGCTGCACAGCGCCCCAGCAGAAGCACTTCATTGGCTCCATGCAGCCCTGACATTGCAGTTGCCTCACCTCTCCTAGTAAGCAGTGGCAGCTTTGCTTATAAAATGTCATCTTTCATGATCCCTCTCACAATCTCAATCTCTTCCTCGTGAGTAGAAGAAGAAGAAGAAGAGTTTGGATTTGATATCCCGCTTTATCACTACCCGAAGGTGTCTCAAAGCAGCTAACAATCTCCTTTCCCTTCCTCCCCCACAACAAACACTCTGTGAGGTGAGTGGGGCTGAGAGACTCCAGAGAAGTGTGACTAGCCCAAGGTCACCCAGCAGCTGCATGTGGAGGAGCAGGGAAGCGAACCCAGTTCACCAGATTACAAGTCTATCGAGGTCTACTATGTCCAGCTGAAAGTAGAGTTAACCTATTTGCTAGAGAAGCTTGGTTGGTTTTAATCGGAATTATAGTTTTATGAATGGTTTTATTGTCTATTTTTATTGTTGCTTGAATGTGACTGCTAAAATGAAGAGCCACATAGAAATGCAGTAAATAAGTAAACACATTAATATAAAGAGTTGTGCAACTTAAAAATGGAAAGTGTGATGCTAGTGTGTGTGTGTGTGTGTGTGTGTGTGTGTGTGTGTGTGTACAGAGCATTTAAATGGATTACGTCTAGGGCTCTGCACAGTTTTCAAAACGTACCATTACTGTCCCTCTCGTGGACTGATGCATCATCTTCAAGGTAGCTGAACTGTGTCCTGCATTTCTTCAGGGACGACAGTGTAGATGCACTAGATTCTGACAGTTTTCTTTCATTTTTGGTGTCCTTGGATGGCACGTCCGTGATGCTGAATTCTGATACTGAACTGAGAACAATACCTTTCATAGGCTTCTCATCCTTAATTGCTAGCTGATTTTCTAGAGTGGAGAAGATAATAAAAATGGTCAGGAAGCTTAGACATTTAGAGATTGTGCCAATACAGAGCACACATGTCGTATGCAATGTCCCAATGCCATCAACGAAATGACCAAGATTCAGGTAGTTCCTGCTGTAGCTAACATGGTGCAATGGGCTCATATATATTTTTGTAATTCAGAAACATTTTAATGCTGCCCTTTTATTGAAAAAACATCAAGGCTATTTATTATCATCATCATCATCATCATCATCATCACAAAACACGACAGAACAATAATCTATAAATCTTGTTACTCACTGACATATAGGCAAAGATCATGAGGCTAGCAAACTTTGACTTAGAGATGTCCTGGGATTAGGAAACAGGGAATTGACTCAGAAGTTCAGGCTCTTAACCAGACACCTCTCACAAATTAAGCAAGGAAGCTTCAACTAGATTTCCCCTCAGATCCATTTCATTTGCACACAGTCATATATTGCTCCTGTTCCTTTGAGGCCAAGTCCCAGAGACCCTTCCCGTCATTGTTTTTAGAAGATGCACAGGTAAGAACAATTTGGCTCTGGGAAAATTTAGCAACACTCAATTTAAAGTGTAACTTTTTTTCTCCCCCTTTAAAGCACACCCTCAAATTCTGTGCAATTTCCAGTGTTCCCACTATGGCCCAGGAAATGCACTTAAGCATTCAATGGCACTAGACGGAGAGACTCAGAAGGAAATAATCAGTAAATGCTAGATTAGCATTTGCTATATCCACAAGCTGCCCTGTGCATCAAGCTGAGTTTTATCCTTCAAGTGCTGTTGGAGAGGAAATCAAAATGAGAAGTATAAAAGGCATAGATTTAACCTGAATTCCCCATTACAACACCCTCAAAGAAAAGGGTAAGAAAAAAGCTGTCATTCAAGGACTTTTGTTTGTTCAAGAATGAAAATAGAGTGCATTTTACTGTCAGGCTCTTATTCTGAAAAGCTTCCACTAAGTAATGTTATACGTGTCTTGTTACAGCAAGATCAAGTCCTAGTACAATCACCATAACAAGCAACTTGCTATGACAAGCAGGATCCTGTCTTCCAGAAAACATTGTAGTCGAGAGAAAGCATTGCACAATTATAGGTCTCCATTTCATATTTTTTTAAAATGCAATTACCCTCAGCTCAGCCATGGGCCCATCTACATTGTGTCTTTTATCAATCTAATGCTTGCAGAACGTGCCTATGGAAATATAAAGGGAGCGGGCCAGCATGAAATCACATGGTTACCTCTTTCATTTAGAGTCCAGTATTCTATGGCTATGATAATAGGTGTGGAGGGATGGGGGGATGAAATAAATGAAGTCTAATAAACATGCAAAATATATAATGCTTGGTTGCTATTATTAATGGACAGTTAAATGTTAGCTCAACAACAATTTAAGTTACAATTAAATGTAGGCAGGATGTCCAATTCCAAACGCCAGTTTCTAACAATCAGAGCACACAGTCCAGCTTAACTGATACAGAACAATAACTGTCTGCAAACTCAGGAGTCAGATCAGCTTCCCTTCAACTGCTATTGACAGGAGTCAGCAAAACAATACTGAAACTAAGTGGCACCTTGATATGACTTTAAGCATATTTCAAAGCCTTCCTTACTGGGGCACACATATCCCCCCCCCAACACACCCTGGACTTTGAGGTCTGCTATGTCCAGCTGAAAGTAGAGTTAACCTATTTGCTAGAGAAGTTTGGTTGGTTTTAATCGGAATTATAGTTTTATGAATGGTTTTCTTGTCTATTTTAATTGTTGCTTGAATGTGACTGCTAAAATGAAGAGCCATGTAGAAATGGAGTAAATAAGTAAATTAATATAAAGAGTTGTGCAACTTAAAAATGGAGAGCATGATGCTGGTGGTCAACAAAAGAGGTTTAAAGACTCTCTCAAGGCAAATCTTAAAAAATGTAGTATAAACACCGACAACTGGGAAACACTGGCCTGCGAGTGCTCCAATTGGAGAACAGCTTTTACCAAAGGTGTCATGGACTTTGAAGACAAAAGGGAGTAATGTGCTAAGAGGAAGGCACTTTTGGCAAATCCTCACCGTGATCAACCCAGAAACCAATGTACCCACTGCGGAAGGACGTGTGGATCCAGAATTGGCCTCCACAGTCACTTACGGACTCACTTTTTAAACTATTTAAAATCTTACTCAGCTACGAGTGATCGCCAAAGAAGAAGACAGCCTCCCCACTCCCTTTCCTTTGGAAATTAAGACTATAGGAAACCAAGAACATCTATACCACTTAGTTTCTTCAGCTTCTGGTAGCCTAGTCTGCAAATAATTTTGCTGGAAGGACACTTTCCGAAGAGGATTAGGAGCTCATGCCTGAAAGGAATAATCACCTTATTTCTAAGTTGTTTTAAACTGTTTTTAGCATTTTGTTTTAATTGTTGTGACCCACCCTGGGACCTTAACGACATTTCCATGTGCTGCTCTGGTTTGCCAGAAGCAGCTTAGTCATGCTGGCCACATGACCCGGAAGCTGTACGCCAGCTCCCTCAGCCAGTGAAGCGAGATGAGCGTCGCAACCCCAGAGTCGGCCACAACTGGACCTAATAGTTAGGGGTCCCTTTACCTTTTACCCTGGGACCTTAGTGTGAAGAGAGGGTAGCTAACAACAGCTAAATACTTTCTTCATCTATGATTTGAGAATTGGATGTTGAGAGGCAATGAACTTCACATCAGGTATTGCTTCAAGGCCTCCAGTGAACAGCCTCTGAGACAACTAAGCTTGCAACACTTCTCGAAAAGATTCCACACTTTAGAATTTTTTTACTGTCTGACTGCAGCAGCAATATCATCTATCAATCTTTACTGAGAGTATGATTCTCTTCTGCCAGATGTTTATCCAAAATGATGGTTACCTTCTTTGTAGCTAAAAAGCAGGAGGTATGAAAACAACCAACTGTTTCAATGATGTCCTAAGATTGATATAGATGCAAGCTTAGGCTTTAGGTATGTATGAGTGATTAAGGATTTGATTAAGACACTTACAATTAACAAATAGAAATACAAAATAGAAATATGAGGGTAAAATGTTAAGAATATGTCAATAAGGTATGATTTCAGTTTCAATATATAAGGTATAGAAAACTACACACAGAAGAAATGAATAGGTGATAAACCAAAAAGGGAAGTTGGGGGTGGGGGTGGGGAATAGAAATGTAAAATGCAATTTCTGGGGGTTTTTTATTTAGTATTGATTATGGCAAATTTTGTTGAAAAAATTTAATAAAAATATTTTTTTTAAAAAAAGGTATGTATGGGTGACATTATTTGTGGGACAATGCTACAGAATTATTCACATGTTTCCACAAACAGAATCTTACCTGGATGATCTGCTGTATTCAGAATTACAATAGGGAGAACTTGCAGAGGAAGGGAGTTGGTGCAACTGTCTTGGTGGAAAAATAAACAAGGATACAATCAACAAATGCTATTCATTCCTTAAGAACATAAGGGTCATTCCTTTAAGAACATAATACTTCAGAGTAGTAACTATGTAATAAGACAGGGAGGGCTTATTGGGTGAAATATTATTTTTACACTCATTAATGTTCCTTCAGCACATTCATTTTGTTATTCTGGGGCAACTCCTCTTCCTCAAAGGGGAAGTACTTTTGGCCAGGGCAATAACAACCCCATGGGAACTTTTGTCTAGGGCAGGACTGGTTGCTCAGTAGCCCTCCAGATCTTGCTGAATCCATTATTCCTGAGCATTGGCTACACTGCTGGGAGTTGGAGTTCAACCAATGGCTGACTGACCGAACCCAAAGGGTGCTCATCAATGGTTCCTCTTCATCCTGGAGAAGAGTGACTAGTGGGGTGCCACAGGGTTCTGTCTTGGGCCCGGTCTTATTCAACATCTTTATCAACGACTTGGATGATGGACTCAAGGGCATCCTGATCAAATTTGCAGATGACACCAAACTGGGAGGCGTGGCTAACAACCCAGAGGACAGGATCACACTTCAAAACGACCTTGACAGATTAGAGAACTGGGCCAAAACAAACAAGATGAATTTTAACAGGGAGAAATGTAAAGTATTGCACTTGGGCAAAAAAAAAAATGAGAGGCACAAATACAAGATGGGTGACACCTGGCTTGAGAGCAGTACATGTGAAAAGGATCTAGGAGTCTTGGTTGACCACAAACTTGACATGAGCCAACAGTGTGATGCGGCAGCTAAAAAAGCCAATGCAATTCTGGGCTGCATCAATAGGAGTATAGCATCTAGATCAAGGGAAGTAATAGTGCCACTGTATTCTGCTCTGGTCAGACCTCACCTGGAGTACTGTATCCAGTTCTGGGCACCACAGTTCAAGAAGGACACTGACAAACTGGAACGTGTCCAGGGGAGGGCAACCAAAATGGTCAAAGGCCTGGAAACAATGCCTTATGAGGAACGGCTAAGGGAGCTGGGCATGTTTAGCCTGGAGAAGAGGAGGTTAAGGGGTGATATGATAGCCATGTTCAAATATATAAAAGGATGTCATATAGAGGAGGGAGAAAGGTTGTTTTCTGCTGCTCCAGAGAAGCGGACACGGAGCAACGGATTCAAACTACAAGAAAGCAGATTCCACCTAAACATTCGGAAGAACTTCCTGACAGTAAGAGCTGTTCAACAGTGGAATTTGCTGCCAAGGAGTGTGGTGGAGTCTCCTTCCTTGGAGGTCTTTAAGCAGAGGCTTGACAACCATATGTCAGGAGTGCTCTGATGGTGTTTCCTGCTTGGCGGGGGGTTGGACTCGATGGCCCTTGTGGTCTCTTCCAACTCTATGATTCTATGATTCAATGGGTTCAAGTTACAAGCAAGGAGATTCCAGCTAAACACCAGAAAGAATTTTCTGACAGTAAGAGCTATTCAACAGTGAAACAAACTCCCTCAGAAGGTGGCGGACTCTCCTTCACTGGAGGTTTTTAAGCAGAGGTTGGATGGCCATGTGTCAGGGATATTTTAGTTGAGATTTCTGCATTGCAGGGGATTGGATGAGATAATCTTCATGGTCCTTTCCAACTGAACAATTCTATGATTCTTTGATTCTACAAAAATATAGATGGCCACAGCTTAGCCACCCCTGTTCTAGACTCTAGACCTTTCTGGATTTTAGATGGGAGGTCTCATCTGATTTGATTCAGGTCTCATCTGTAGCCAAATCTATCAAAGTTGCACTTCCTGAAACAGCAGGTGAGTCAAAACACAGCTGTCCTTTAAAATTCACACTTACTTGCATTTTTCAACCACCAAAAGCCAGACCAATAGTGCTGTCCAAGTGCCTGATATCAATCAATCAATCAATCAATCAATCAATCAATATTGCCCAATAGCAGGGATGATAAATCCTCCGTGGGAGACCATACCACAGTCAGGGGACCACCATGGAAAAGGTCCATTCTCTTGAGGCAGGAATACAGAGCAGGGCTTCAGATATTGATCTCAGTGTCCAAGTAGCCTCATACAGGGAAAGGTGATCTGTGAGGTATTGTTTATAACGCTTTATAAGTCAAACCTAGCACTGTGAATTGGGCTCAAAATCACTTCTACTTGCACCTGCAAGTTTGCTTCCGCCTGCTTCCACTTGTCAGATTGCGACATATGTTCACAGAAAACCAGCAAACCACTGTGGATACACCAAGTTTCCAGAAAATACTTAGCTACAACAAATTACAATTCAAGTGTGTATGCATGTAGTGTGCATGTGTGAGAAAGAGACGAAAGACATGTGTGTGTAAGCACATAAGCAGCGCACTGGTCTCATTTTCAGGCTGAATACCTGTGAAATTCTGTAAGCTACATATTGCACATGGTGCAAAGAAAATAGATAAGCAAACTCCAACAGAAACTAGAAGACTGAAATAAAGTTGTGGTTGTCATCTGAAATTGAAAACAAATTGTGATTTGTTTTCATACACTCACAACCTTTCTGTTTCCTATATTGAGGCAAAAGGATGTTAAGGGGGTTTGGAAAGTGTTTATTTTAGTAGCATAGAAGCAGGAAACTGTACCAGCCTATAAATATACTATGGGTTGCTTATGACATCATTAAGCCATGCAAACCTCTTCTCTTTTGATTTATGATGATGTATGAGTAATTCACATTGGCTTGAGTTTACTGGATTTGCTAATGCAGTAACAGGGAAGAGCTGATGGTGTGATCTTTGAAAGGAACATATAATCGGAAGTGAATTTTTGATCTCACCTTTTAAGTTCATATATGGGTGACTGGGTAGATTAGAATGTTTTTGGTGGACTTTTAACTTTTATTTTTATTATTTATTAAAGTTCTATAGTGCCCTGCATCCAGGCATCACAGGGTGGTTTATTATAATATGATGGCCAGGCACTTTGTCCCCATCCAAATCTCACATCCCATTAATTTCCATTAACGTCATTGTTATTAAACTATATCCTGTGCACATGAATGTATCCTCAGAAACCACCTGCCATCCCCATATAAAACTTGGCCTTTCAAATTATTCCCATCCTTCTGATGAATAACCCAAGCATGTTTAGTTTCCAAAGAGAAAAGGTCCCAACTTTTGTATGTGATAAGAGCACTATAGCCATTTTTGGCAAAATAAAATTTGCTGTTTTAATAATAATAATAAATAATAATAATAATAATAATAATAATAATAATAATAATAATAATAATAATAATAATAAAAAATTGCAAAGAAATTATCTGACAAAAAGGCTTCTTTTTATTAAGAAATTCAGTTCATTTCATCTCTGTTCTATGTATGAAAAGCTGAAATTCAAATTAAACGGATAAGTGTTCAACTCTAATTTACCATTGTGTAGCATTACCCATCTGTATGCAAAAACCTCAATTATATAATGTTCATATAATATGTAATCCCAGTAATGTGCAATGACCAACATGCAAGTAAAACCAAGCCGAATGTGAACCTATATGGCTGCCTTAGCTACAAATGTATTTTTCTGTTTTTTGGTCACTTATCACTTCTTGTCCCATGAGTTAAAACCCTCCGACAGACAATATGCATTAGATACCACGTGTGTAACTTTGACTTTCTGGAGTAATCTCTGTTGCATACATTTTCTTTTTCTTTCTTTTTCTTTTTTTAAAAGAGCATGTTAACTTTGCACATATTACAATGTGACATGTTAAAAGTATTAAAGGTAGACACTTGAGACACAGAAGGTTAAACCTATTTTGAAAATATGTATCTTTTTAATAGGTCTCAGCTACTGGAAGTATTAGAATAAATATATGGTAGGGCTGACATTTGGAGCTCTTTCGTCTCATCTCCTCCGCCCCCTTTTTTCAAATAAAGAAATATCTCTCTTGGAAGACATTTTGTAGCCAGACTTCCTACAAAATAAAAAGTGGAGAGATGTGTGAGAGAGAGAGGATGGCAGGAAAGGGAAGTTAAGAAAAGATTCTCTCTCCCACATTCAGTTTAATAAAATTAAAGCAATTTACGTAATATTGATATGTCGATATGTTTTTTCAATAATTTCCCCCCTGCAATTTAAATAAAACTCTCATCACTTCAAAAATTATAATTATATGTCTTCCTCCCACTTTGAAAATGGCAGAAGGTGCTCATTTGCAGAGTTCTACTCTTCAGATTTTCCCTGAGAATAGAAATGTCATGACTCAGTTAACAATGCTTTATTATTCACATTGATCTTTTTTTATAGTGTTCTTTATCTCAAAAACATTGTAAATCAGATAGCTTCCTCCCACTCTTTTGTTCATTTGCAAATTTTTATTATTCTCGTTTAAGAAAGCAATGGAGTGTCAAAAGTCACTATATATTGTTTATATTCTTTTTCTTCCTTTAAAATTACCTTTAACAATAAAAAAATAAAGCTTAGCATTTAGGGGGGAAATACCTGAATTTTTTAACAAGCACAGAGTTAAGAAAGGAAGGAGTAAGATTTGCAGTAGTGCATGTGTGTGTTTGTGAATGCATACATAACCAGCCCAGCCAAAGACATTTTGCTGCCTGAGGCGAAGAAACATAAGAAGCTGCTATTCACATAATCAGACCATTGCTCTGACTAGCTCAGTATTGTCCACACTGACTGCAAGCAGGTACACACGGCTGCTGCTCACCCTCTTGAGAGCCCCCTGGCTTCTTCTTCTAATGCAAACCTTCACAAACACAACTTATTATGGTGAGGCGCCAGGTCCTTGTCATTCTTTCTCCCCCATTTTGCTATTTTTGGCAAGCCAGGGGTCGGGGTGGGGTCAGGAGGTTATCCTGGCCATGGTGAGCCTCAGAAATAATATTTTCCTCCCACCCCTCAACAGTGAATGAACTTGAGATGCCTGGGGTTGGAGATTGGGAGAACACAGCCCAGCAGATTGAGGAACAGCTGGATATTATTTGGAACACAGCTAGAGGTTATCCTGGAGTGTATATTTTGAATACTTTGAATAATCATTATGTACATAGTTGGCAGACGGAGAATCGGAAATCCTTCTCATTTCTTTTCCTTTTCCATGACTTCTATTTTTTCTTTTCTTTCTGCTAGCTCTATCTATAGTTATGTAAAAGGACGCAGGTGGCGTTGTGGTCTAAACCACTGAGCCTCTTGGACTTGCCGATCAGAAAGTTGGTGGTTCAAATCCCCACAACCGGGTGAGATCCCATTCTGTCCCAGCTCCTGCCAACCTAGCCGTTCGAAAGCATGGCAGTGCAAGTAAATAGGTACCGCTGTGGCGGGAAGGTAAATGGTGATTCCATGCACTCTGGCTTCCATCACGGTGTTCCGTTGCGCCAGAAGTGGTTTAGTCATGCTGGCCACATGATGCGGAAAGCTGTCTGCAGACAACGCTAGCTCCCTCAGCCTGAAAGCGAGATGAGCGCCACAACCCCATTAATTGGACTTTAATTGGACTTAACCATCCATGGGTCCTTTACCTTTTACCCTTATATTTATGTGGGGTTTTTTCCCCCCTACTTCGGGTTAATGAAGATACACACAGGAAGATGATGGATGGAAGATGAAGGGGCAGGGTATGGGGGGACTCCCAGGTGACAGATGGGAGGGCTCGCTTTCCTTTGTGTGGAATAAGGGTTAAGATACAACCTTAAAGAGATTGTTGCATCTTCATGTACCACCACCACCTGAGATACAACATGATAGAGTCCTTTCAGTTGTGGCATCTGGTATTGGAATGACCTCCCCAAGGAAAGATGCCTGGCTTCATTCCTGCTTTTTTTAGGTTGTGAAGACAATTTTCAAGAAGTTTGGCTTTACTGTGAATTGTGTTTCTGTTTCAAAATCCTTGTGTTGATTGCTGTTTAATTTATATCTTTTAATTTTATGTTAAATCTGTTTTCTATTTTGGATTATATTGTCTTGAACGCCCTGTGGAATGCCCTCCCACCGGATGTCAAGGAAATAAACAACTATCTGGCTTTTAGAAGACTTCTGAAGGCAGCCCTGTTTAGGGAAGCTTTTAATTTTTGATGTTTTGTTGTGTTTTTGATATTATGTCGCAAGCTGCCCAGAGTGGCTGGGGAGGCCTGGCCTAAGTCTGACTGTAAAGAGGTGCAAGGAAGTTGCAGCAATGAGAATTCCTAGTGATTTCCTTGTTCCTCCTCTGCCCTGGGCAAAGTATCTTGCTGGTGGGCTGCAGTGACAGCACCCTGAAGCTTGCTGAAACCATCTATCCTGAATGTGCAAAACTGGGCTGAAAAATCTAATGGGAAACTTAGCAGTTGCTCACAGCGCAGGCTTGAAATTGTCTTAAACTAGGCTTTGTTTCGTTGTGTGATACGTATATGTCTGGCTGTGGTGTGCTTATTTGACAGGAAGTAGTCCTTCCAAGGACCTCTCTAAGAGGAAGGTGTACCAGCTTCTTACTGGAAGAAAGGCGTCTCTTAAATTATGGCCTGTATAGAGCTGTAACGCCAAGGGAGAGTCATGCATAAGATGTAACTCTGCTTCTGTATCAAAATTAGGCAAAACCCACCTTTATTCCCACTTGAAAAGAGGGATCTTGCTCTCCCTCTCCCTCTTTTGGTATCTGCTATATATTCAAAGCAAGCACTTTTTGCTGTCAGTATACTGCTATTGTTCACGACTCCAAATGTATTAAAAACACAAGGGCATTTTACGATGTGTATTGTGCACGAGAAATATTGTTACATGACAAGCTCCAATTGGCAAGTGAAAAGAGGTTTTATTGAAGGAAATCGCAGCAGCAAACAGTGAACTATGCAGAATAATGGTAATTGTTCCTTTAACATTGGCAGCACACGTTCACTTAATATGACTTGTTCCTCTGTCTCTGCCTCATCAAGACCCAGAGGACCTGTTAGACAAGCAGCCAGCCACCTCTCTCTGGGATCAAGCTGTCAATGCAAACTTGCTTTCTTTTTCTTTCTTCGAGCTAAGCTATACCCCCAGAGCTCCCAAAGCTTTTCCTGACTGAAAGCTTTTCTGAAGAAAAAAAAATTTTTTTTTAAGCGAGCTCTGTTCTAAATTACATCACATGAGCACTTCTGTTCAGATTGACAGAACAAAAGAGGTGTGTTTGGAAAGGGGGAGGGGGGTTCCAAAAATATAGCCTGAGTTGCCTCCATTTCGCCGTAGGATTTGCTTCGTTGCAGCTGATCGGGGAGGTTGTTGTGTTAGACCTGCTTTACAAACAAAAAGTCCAGAATGGAAGTGTGGAATTAGTCAAATAAAAGTAACCAGGTTCCCTACTTTATAAAAGACAGCCCTATATTTTAATAGCTATTGATGGGCTGGGCTGGTCCATGTCCAGTTTAAAGGGAAAGAACCGTAAGAAAGTTAGAGCAGAGGCCTTGCAGATTGAGCTGGAACACAGATTACCTGGTCACCCTCTTCCCCACTATGATGAGATGCACTGCATTTCTGTTTAAATTATGCTAATGATTTATATATTTGCATGATATTTATACAATTGTAAGATGCCATTCCTATGCAAATCTGCATCCACTTTGGTCCTCTCTTGGGGCGATTCGTAAGACACACACATGCAGGACAGTGCAGTCCTGGAAGTTCTTGGTTCACATCTTGCCTCTGCTATGAGCACAATGGGTGATCATCAGTTGGTTTGAATGTTACTTAAAAGAGTTGTAGTTTAGACTAAGGGCATAATCCTAACCCTAGATCTGCCACGTTAGGGTAGCTCAGCCAGCAGGTTCCTGACTCAGCTGGGCTATGTTGGTGTAAGACACCAACCTCAGCTCAGCCAGAGATACGATAGCATGACTCTTTCATCGTAGATCAGCCAGGGCTAAACTGAGACTAGCAGATCTTACACTGTTAAGCCTTGAAAAATTGGCCATTCTGTTTCCTCTCTGCCATTTTAAAGGCTTGTTTCCCCTCTACCAAACTTAGGTCAACTCAGTCAGCAGTAGAGCAGCAATCCTGCTGCTGAATCAAGTTTGGATCTGTTATACTTTGCATCAGTTTAAATTAAACAAGCATAAATTACACTGGCTTTGCATATTGCTACCTCATGGTGTATTTCTGCACACACACAACCTGAGAGCACGTCTTATTCAGTTTAGTAGAGTTTTGTTATCTGTTCACAGATAGCACCTGTTAGACTATTGTGATGTGCTAAAACATGGGGTTGCCGGTGGAAACTGTTTGGAAACACTTAAATTCACCTCTAGTTTGCACTTTATGCTTAAAATCTGCAGTTACTTTGGTCTCCAAGAGGTTGGGAAATAGGGTTGGTCAATCATAGAATCATAGAAGCATAGAATCATAGAGTTGGAAGAGACCACAAGGGCCATCGAGTCCAACCCCCTGCCGAGCAGGAAACACCATCAGAGCACTCCTGACATATGGTTGTCAAGCCTCTGCTTAAAGACCTCCAAAGTAGGAGACTCCACCACACTCCTGGGCAGCAAATTCCACTGTCAAACAGCTCTTACTGTCAGGAAGTTCTTCCTAATGTTTAGGTGGAATCTTCTTTCTTGTAGTTTGCATCCATTGCTCCGTGTCCGCTTCTCTGGAGCAGCAGAAAACAACCTTTCTCCCTCCTCTATGTGACATCCTTTTATATATTTGAACATGGCTATCATATCACCCCTTAACCTCCTCTTCTCCAGGCTAAACATGCCCAGCTCCCTTAGCCGTTCCTCATAAGGCATCGTTTCCAGGCCTTTGACCATTTTGGTTGCCCTCCTCTGGACACGTTCCAGTTTGTCAGTGTCCTTCTTGAATTGTAGTGCCCAGAACTGGACACAGTACTCCAGGTGAGGTCTTGGGAGGGAGGGGAGGGAAGGGGGGGAAGAGAAGAAAAATTACTATGTTTATAAACATGAAGGCTCATCGTACTTTGCAAATCACACCATAGCACCTGGAGAAGCAGGGGTGTCAGGGTATCATGTAAAGGAACAACCCCTCAAAACACAGCTCAAAAGCAGCCTTCAAATTCTCTCACTGGAACAAACCACATTCTTTCTAACCCTCTTCAGCCAGCCAGTCTGTGCTTTGCTTGGGGTTTGGACAGCACAAATGGGGTTGGATGGTCATCAAAGTGCATCTCATGGGATATATTTGAAGATAATAGCAGTTTTTATGGAGCAGAGAAGGTGCAAGAATAACAGTGACAACAGTTTTCAACGTTGTCTTTGCTGGAAACATGGGGGTTTTTTTAGATTGCAGAGTTGAGGAACCCTTTTTATCGATCTCTTGCCTCAAAATCCTACATGAGACTATATTGGGGTTGTTTTTGTGTGTGCCTTTTGTTCATGGGAATGTATTGCTAAAGTCTGTTGAGGAGTACTAGTGTGACAGTTCTCTTGCCATGAATCTACTAGGGATTCTGTGCCAGCGTTTTGTGGGAGGTCTTTGAAATGCCTTTCATGTAGCAATCATTCTCCCCTTTCCTTTGTTGCTCTGAAATGGTGAAGGTGGTATCCTCCCCACCCCCTGCAGCTGTTCCTCTTTAGAGTAGATACTAGATGGTCCAAGGTTTTGAAAATAAATGGGAAGACTCTTCATTGCTTGGTCTCCAATTTCTGTTCAGAGTTCAGAGCCGACATTCCAATGTCCCCTCTCTCCATAGTAGTTCTGAGGCTTAAGATATCACAGGGGACCCACTGTGAGGGACTGCCTGGACCTTGAGGAGCAGTGAGTGGATACTGATGAGTGGGCACTGGGAAAAGGGGGCTTGGAGACTGACTAGGAAGAAGAGATCAGTTAGCTGGGGGACCCTGTAGTAGCCAGGAGATGAGAGTCAGAGGCAGGAGAGAGAAGCTGCAGGATTGGAGCATGAAGAACAGGTGGCAGCGGAGGGAGAGAAAGATCAGGCTGGTACAGAGTCAAGGGTTTGCACACCTCCTCCTCCTACCCCCACCTCTCCTGCTCCACCGTCTCCCAGGACCAGAAGAGGATCGGAGCAGAAACAGGTTCCCCACAGGTGAAGTATTTGCCTGCTTGTCCACTGCTCAGGTGGGGGAGATACATACAATGAGGTCAGGGTGGGGCCTCTCTGTTGTTGCAACTGCCTCATTGAGTGCACACCTAGGAGTAGCTGGGAGATGTAGGACTGATAAATATCCTTTGACCATTTTTTTTTGTTCATTCCTCACTCTGGACATCCCTTGCCTCGCAGTGCCATGACAACCACCCAGAGAACTTTCTGCAAATAGGAGGCATGTAAATGTTGTAATTAAAAATACAACAAATAAAATATAGGAACAATGTACCTCCCTTGAAATGGGGTGCTGACAAAAAACCGGCAGACCTTAAACAAACTGAAGATTGTGCTGGTTGAGGCTGCTTAGTAAAAGATCAGGAACTCGTTCTAAAAACTGGCACACTGAAGAATACACACAGATTGACACAGAAAACCATCTGCATTCATAGATCTGTGTGGAAGAGTGTCATCTGAGCCTCTCTGCATGAACCAAGATTTATAAGTGACTATTGAAAATACAGTGCTCAGTGGGAACACACACAAACACACATATACCCAGATCAATTATTATGTGATTTTTTGTCTGCTTAAAGATTCATTCATTCTTGTTCATGGGGGAAAGAACACGTATTTCTGGTGTATTGCTTTTGCTTCACAAGCAGGCTGCATCACTAACTAAAGGCTGCTTTCTCCATGGATCAAAATATCAGCATTCCACCTTGAGCGTTCTATGATGCTCCAAATTAACCAGTCACCTGTATCCATTCAAAATAATGTGTGAGGGCTCAAACTGCATAGGGCAGAGCTTTCCATACTGTGTGTTGTGACATGTTAGTGTGTCGGCGGCAGTGTGTAGGTGTGTCACGCGAACACTCCTCGCGCTCTTATAACGGGTTAGTTTAAACCCCCCCCCCCAGTTTGCTAGTAAAACTGCATTACTGTGTTACGAAATGATGCATGTCTAAAAAGTGTGTTGCCAACTTGAAAAATTTGGAAAGCTCTGGTACACTGCCCCCAGTAATCCCATGCATGTTGGCTGGTTCCACAACCATTTCACTAAAGAAAATCTTGCAGGAAGATTTTGAACTTGATTAGAATCCTGAGTGCTCAGTGTTTCCAATCGCAGAGATTGGGTTTCATGCTCAACTGAATGTGGTTAGATGGAATTCCACTCCAGACTTACTTGGGTCTTGTCCTATCTTGGGCTACAGCTACCTCCTGTTATCACCAGCTTGGGCACCTTCTTCCATACCAGCAACCCCAGGCCTTTCGACTGGGGCAGGGGCGGGATGCAGTTGTCACTGAAGTACTGGTGGGCTTGGGCTGCTGCACAGTGGTGAGTGGGTGTTCGCCACTGTGTTTTATTTATTTATTTTAAAATTAGCGTGGTTGCATATTTTGTAACATTGGGAAGTGCCCTGGGATCGCGATGAAGAATCCTCTCCAAATTCTGTAAATAAAGCCACCATTTTAGAGATTTTATTATTTTATTACCATTTTATTATTATGTGTACTATTGAGAAATGGAAGGGTTTTTGTTGTTTTTGTTCAAAGAGAGCAATTTGTGTCTGCCCCAGGTCCTGATAAAAAGGCTTGAACCCTAGGGTTTTTTTTTCTTCCATTCATGCAATGGTGGGGGGGGGGGCAAGTGGTGTCAATTCTTCTCTTCATCTGCAGACCAATACATCCCACATAATTCCTAAGTGTTTCCTTTTCCAACTCCCAGAAATTGTGGTAGGGGCACAGGAGAGAGGGAGGTGAACTCAACTTAATTCATGGAGGAGAAGTTAGGATCGATACCACTTTGTGTGGAGTGGTTCTTTTCTTTGTTTCTAAATTCAGTAGAAACAACATTTGATATTCTTTACACCAACATTATTTCCTGTTATGATTTTTACTAATGGTGCGTTCATAAGAAGTTCAGAACAGAGAAAGGGTTACCGCTGTATGTTAGCATGTTAGCATTTTAGATATAAAGAACGCTTCAGCTGGGAAAATTAAGAATTAGTTAATTGGTTACAGAGCTTTAATTAAAGGTTACATATGGACTACTTCATATTTTTATTCTCTGTAACCAACTGGCAAGAACTAAACTTCTGTGCCACAAATTAGAGCACAAGCTTGTTATTCTTTAACCTGCAGAAACAGTGCAGGTTGAATGTAATATATTTTATGTTTTGCGTGTGCTTTTCCCTTTCACTGTATCCACATCCAAGTCACAGGTAAGGTGATTTATATTTAATAGGAATCTTATGGGACCATCAAAAAGGGCATTTATTTGCTACTGAAATATCAATTAAGATAATATGCAAAGTAATACAGTAATCAAATAAACCTGATGGATAACATAAACTTTCTCCCCCCCCACACACCCCCAAAGCTGCACAGGCATGCTAACAAATCTATTTGATCAATATATGGGATGTAAAAAAAGGAAAGGAAAAGAAAAGACAAGATTGACTGATGAATAAAATGAAACTGACACAAATAGGCTGACAGCCAGTTTCAAGTCTCTTTAGGGCAAATGCAATTAACTTAGAATAATAGACTCAAATTTGATGGTTAGAAATGCATTTTTATTAACAATCACAGCCTGAATCATTATGTGAGCTTATGAATAAAATTGTACTTATATTTAGCATATGTGTGTGTATATACATATATCAAAGTATATATTAAGAAAAGGAGAGAACATTGTTTTTAAGCATCAGAATGAGAGGGGGGGGTGAAGAAACCTGATGAGATTTTAAATAAAGATACATATACAACCATATCTGTAAATATAGCAAGTATATAAGGATGTGGCGCTTAGATATACAGTATAGCATAGATCATCACCTCCCGCCAGCCAGCTAGTCCCCCAAACTCCTAGGCCTTTTGGGATATAGATCTGCAATCAGGGTTTTTACCAATTTCATTCTGAAGAAGAGAAGTCATTACTAGAAAACTATGCTCATTCTCTTTAGTTTAATAGCTTTTTAAAATGATTCATTTAAGGAAGAAAAGATTAACACTATATTTACCAAGTGTTTTATTTCTGCTAGCAATGCCATCACAGTGACATTTTGAAATCTATATTTAAACTTTTTCTTTCCTTTTCTAAAAAGTAGTGGAAGGATTGGTAGTGTCGACATTTTTTTCTATGGCATGTTTGTCATTGGACCCTATTTGCACAAATAATGTTGTTCTAAAACAAAAAATGATGGATGTGAGAATAATAAGAGAAAGACGATATGGGCTGAATATGATGTGATATTCAGGGTATAATCTTCAGGATATGACTGTGGGTTGACGCAAAGGTGTGCCTACATTTTTTTTCATCTGGTCATAGCTACTTGTACTGCAGCAGAAGTTACTCTTGAGGATCCTTCTCTTTTCAAGGGAAACCTTTTAGATAGAGGGTGAAAGTAGCTCTGCTAGAAAGGAGGGTGGGATGTGATTATGGGTGTCAAGTCTTTACAGGATTCCAGGAATTGGGATTCCAGGATCCAGAGAGAGCTGGCTGCCGGTCCAAGGGGGCTATAAGCAGGTGTATGGTCTCAGAAGGGGAGAAGTTCCAAAACTGCAATCAAGGCTCAGATGGACTGGAAGCAAGTTTGCAGTCAAAACTAGACATGGTTAAGTTCCAGAGCAGCAGTCAAGGATCTGGCAGACCAGGAGCAAGAACAGATAAAAAACCAGACAGGCTGGCAACATCCAGAGAAGTAACTAATGGCCATAGGCAAGCGGTTAGGTCTGCCTTCCCTAACTTCCAGGTGTTTTAGACTACAACTCTCTGAATTCCTGACCATTGCCCAATCTCTCCATTTACCTGAGCACCACAATCAGTCATCTGTGGGGCGGGGAGGGCATGAGTCTTTTGCCTGATCTATCCAGATTCTTCTTGTAGTCTTACATTCTCTTCTCCTTGTATGTTGCATTCTTGGAGACAATCATCTCCCACTACACATGGCTAGCGTTTAATCCCTTCAGTAACACCACATGTCATCAAGCCCGAAGTCTTCCATTCCACTAGAAATTTTATAGAGGTGTGAATTGTTTAACTTTTGGATTTCTTCCTTTTGTGCACAATGTACCAGAAGAGTATCCCTTAAAAGCTTAGTCTCTCTCTCTCCCCCCTCCCCCCGCAATTAATCAACTTAAAGGTTATTTCCAAGAGTGAAAGCAGTCAGTCACTTGACTAAATTGCCTTCATTTTCATGTTTACCTGCATAGTACATACGCATAATGTCAGTTTTGTAATTTTAGTTTGCTATAATTTATTATTTACTTACCTTTCTTTGGTAATTTATCACCTGCTCTTCATTAGAATCAATGCTAGAGCAGGATATAACATAAAAATATATAACACGTAATAAAATAAAACAATCTTTTTTAAAAAAAAACCCAGCCAGCACAACAATAAATCAAATTTATATCACAGTGTCATGAGAACAACGAAACATCTAGCCAAATGCCTCAGAAAATAGAAATGTCTTTGCAAGCACAAAAGGAATTGAGCCAGAATGGTTCTAAACTAGTGGCTGATTTGAATACTGTGGGGTGCTGAAGGTTGCATACACACGTTTTGTTCTAGAATCAACGGAGGCTAATTTTTCTATATACACAATCTAGATCCACTGCGTATTTTTTTGCCCCTGAAAAGTGTTTCATAAGAAGTTCGTTTTATTTCAAAAATGAAAGCAGACAGCAGATTGGTTCTGCATTACTCCATAATGTGTCCATTTGAAAGCAGATGGTCCTGTCAGGTCTCCACACCTGCCCAATGGTGTTGTGGGTGGGGGTCTACCATGATCACAATCGCTACTTGCTTCTTCATTCACCTGCAACATGTGCAGGGAGAAAATGATGTTTTCAAATGTGTATTAAGTAACCACACCTATCCATGAGGACGGCAAAATCTAGAACCAAGCTGGATTGAAAGTATCCAGTGGAGAATGAGTGCAGATGATTTCAGACTGAGAAAAACAACATTCTGGGGTCCTATAACGGGGTTAGTTTGCATGGAGCCAAAGTCATAAACAGAGACTGGTGGTGCCTGACTGATTACTTTTCCAAACAATGGAAAAAAGAACAAACCACAGGTGCAACAAAATCACCAACCCAGCACAGAGAGCAAGGTACATCACATCCTTCATTCCGATAACCACCATTCCATTCCATTTGCGCACTTGAGACATTCCCCCTCCCCCTCCACCATCCAAGCTAAATGGTTTCCTAAATAAGCACAAGACCAGGTGTTTCTGATAGAGGAATGGAAATAAATTCTAAAACATCATGTGCAAAATTGGTAATCTCAGCTCATCAGTGCCAGCTACTGAATTATTTTTTTCCATATTAAAAAGAGCAAAGTGTGAGAGACTAGGGTGCACATTTTAAGGCACGCTGCTTAACAGTCAGGTATCGCCACCCCTTCTTAGAAATCTGAATTAGCCTCTGGCATGATTTCTTTCCCCACCCCCCTCCCTCAGTATAATCATGTTGAGACACAAGAAACATAAGGAGAAGCTTTATACAGAGTCAGGATCTTGGTCCTTCTGGCTTGGTATTGTCTACACAAACTGGCAGGAGCTCTTCGGGTTTTGCGGACAGAGCCCCTACCTGTTGGAATGCTGGTCCTTCTTCAGATGTTTAGTCACTAAGTGGTGGCCCTTCAGTTCTTACTCTTGGTTGCAATTCAAAAGTCATTCACATGAGATCCCTGCATTGTAAAGTGTTTGACTAGATGATCTTCAGTGTCTCTTCCAACTCTACAATTCTATGATTCAATGCATCTGAAGAAACAAAGGAAGTCATGTACACACATAGAAATGTCTGTATTTTCACTCCTACATCCCCCTCACTCAACGAGCACAGTTCTCTTGCACACAACTGACTTCTCTGAATCACAGCCTCTGTGAACTCTCTGTGTGATTCATAGCAACAAGCTCTACATCTATCTTGCACAGTTGATATAAGAAAAGGGGCAACCTAGGAATGGTGAGTAAAACAGGATTCTCAAGTTTCTGCTTCCTATGTGTTGATAAGAACCCTGCTGAAGACTTCAGAACAGCCAGGAGAAGGAGAGCAGCAAAAAGCCAGGAGTGGGCAGAAGAAGCATCTGTGCTTCTGGAAAACCCTGTCCCTGCTGCCACTGACTTGGTCTCAAAGATGCCTTGCATGTACAAACAGGCACTTGTGCTTGTGCAAGGCAGCCCTGTTAAATCATTCTGATTTCCCCATTCCCCTAGACTAGAGTCTCCCTTGCCCCCCAGCTCAGCTGCAGGTGCTCAGGACGGAGGAAAGAAGAAAGCTTCACTGTGTGAGTAGAGTTTTGCACCACTCTTCTATGGCTCCCACCCCACATGTTTGCAGCTGCCTCTGCTGTTGCTTCTGCTCCATGGACTTGGTGTCATGCCTTTATTTCTGCTGCTGCCAAGTCTGAAGCGAGAGGCAGTCCAGGGAACAGGGCATCGGAATGGCACCAGAATAATCCACCCCAAGTCCAGCAAACACAAAGCTCTGCACTCGATTAGCCTTTCCTCTCCAGAGAATATGTGGCTTCGCATGTTTTTACGGACGGAAGAAAGACCATAGTGATCATTTGATTCAATGGCTAAATAATACAAAGCATAGAAATCCATCCAGTAATTCTTGAAGTGGAGGGAATTAACATCGCTGAGTGCATCAGTGAACAATGTCAAGCCCAAAGAGTCAACGCAAGGCCAGTTTTGCATCTCACATTTAGTGCTCAATCCCTTTCTTGATGAAGCGAAAGGGGGGGATTTGCTGTTGACTTTGATGGAAGCAGGATCAAGCCCTTTCTTTGCGAGCAGTGACATGGAAGGTGGTGTTATGAAGAATGATTATATTTAAAATAGCTGTGATGTAATATCAATGTCAAGTCCATTATTTAAACAGATGTAAATTTGCTCTGCTCTTGAACTCTGGTGAATTTTGATGGCAATATTAAAGGGATACTATTAAAACTACTTAAAACATCTATTTGTTGGAGAGAAAGGAAGGAGAGAACATGTGTACATGGCATTGGTGGCGACCTGGTTCAAACTGCTTTCTTAATCACTTGCTGCAATTATTTATTTGTAAAGCTTCTTATATTCTAGCAAATTATAATATGAATAAGCAGCTAAAAGAGGAAACAGGAAACATATATAGGATCATGTGCATGTACTTAAAATTAGCTTCTTTAGGACAATGTTTTTCATACATCTGTAGGTCTCCCTCTGTCCAATGAGCTCAGGGAACCGAAGATGGTATTATCCCATTCTGAGCTCGCACAGCTATGGAGCCCACTCTCAGTACCAGCATCTCGTGACTACTAGGCCCCCAAATCCCAGCCAGTTCTACCAGTATTGGGATTTGCCTTGAGGCCAATCCAGTATCTGGTGTTTGTGTCAGCCATTTACATTTCTAAACTATGCCCTTGACATAGTGCCAGTCCATGGCATTGTGGGAAATTACAATGGCTGCCAGGTCCAGCTCACAGCCAGCTCAGGGATGATAGGAACTGGAGTCTTGCAACACCTGGAGCTGAAAGTTCTCCTTCCCTCCCTACAGCAATGTTTGAAGTTAGCATCAACAAAATGATTTGGGAAAGTGGGAAGGGGGACAATGAACCTATGAAAAAAGTTGTTGCCAAACTCCAAACTCCTCATATTCAGATTTTTTCTCATCCATTAAAGTTGGCAGTTCTTTTAAGGATAACAAGCATATATATCTCAGTCCATTATCACAATGTCTTGAGGAAGGGAACTTGCCATTAATAAATGCAGAGCGCATGGGTCAAAAATATCAATATGAAAAATGGAAAATATTTTCAAGTATTACATTAGTGTCAAAACTTCGGCTGATGGAGAAATCTGAGGAAAGTAATGTAGAACAATGGAAAGAGAAGTGGCCGTATTTTAGAAGAGCGCATCGGCTCTCTGCATATCTTGAATTACAAGGCTAATTGCTTGTTTTTGAAAATGCAAATATATACCGTATTTTTTGCTCTATAAGACTCACTTTTTCCCTCCTAAAAAGTAAGGGGAAATGTGTGTGCGTCTTATGGAGCGAATGCAGGCTGCACAGCTATCCCAGAAGCCAGAACAGCAAGAGGGATCGCTGCTTTCGTTGCACTGTGATCCCTCTTGTTGTTCTGGCTTCTGAGATTCAGAATATTTTTTTTTCTTGTTTTCCTCCTCCAAAAACTAGATGCGTCTTATGGTCTGGTGCATCTTATAGAGTGAAAAATGCGGTATATATTTTTAAGGCTAATTGGAGGGAAATGGCGAAGCAGTCACCCCAACAAAACCAAGCTGACTGATGAAGCCCCCAAAGCTTGAGAAGGGAAGGGATGAAGTGTGTGTGAAGGGGAGGGGGAACTGAAGGAATGAAAATGGACACATCTTGCCATCCTTAATAGGGAAGGAAGAATGAAGAATGTAGGTACTTGGAAGAATAAGCAGAGGAAGGGTATTGGGGGAAGACATTGCTGTCTCTAACCAGCAAAGACGAAGGGGTGTGCCTGCAATTCTCCCTGTTGCAGCCACTATCTGCAAGGTACAAAACTTCATGCATTAATATTGTTTATGCTGCATTGTCACTGTGAAAGGGCTCTGTCAGTAGTGCCTGCTGCATTTTCCAGAATTGGCAGCGATACTATAAGGGATATCGAAGTACCCATTTTGTTGCTCTGGGACCCAGACATTTTCCACTGTCTGAGTATTATATACAATGGGACGGAAAGGTACAAATTAAGTCATTTTACGCATAAAACTGTTTCATTTGAAATCTAGTTAAAATTATTTTAATGACTTACGTAAAGTGAAATATCAGGTTTTCCCTTTATTCCTTCTTCTTGGCTTTGGCGTCACGCAGGCATATTAATGATTATTTGTCAAAGTCACACTGTTTGCTTACAAGGTATGAAGGCTTTTTAGACACTATGATGACAGCTTTTGACTCGCTTGATAATATTTGGAGTAAGCCATAAAAGCCAATCTCTGAACGAACAGACCACTTTTATTGGCTTTTAGTCCCATTACTGCTATCATAAGTGGTAAATTGGCCTAATTCAAGTAATGCTGCTGCGTCATACTGGAAAACCACTGCTTAGTTTTCAACTTTATTTATTTTTACATGGTTGTACTTTAAGATATGATGCTTAGAAACTAGTGCATCACAGCCCTACCAGAGGTCCCCTCTGGGGCATGGCTCCTAGCAGCCTGTGAGAAAGTGTGCACTCCTGGGTTGTGGTTCTACAGCTGCACCTATTTTTGTGAATGAAATGTTCTCCGGTATAAAGCGTATTACAAACCCCAGGCAGGAACATATGGAAAGCAGTGCATAAGTCAAGCCAGGACTCCAGTTGCTGCCAAATTATAAGCACAAGGTGGGCTTTGCACAACAACAGTGAACTGTACTGTACTCGATAGGCTGTCCCCCAACTTTGGGCACAGACCAGCAAATGTACAGCTATGGTTCTCTGCAGTGCAGGGGCAGGGAACATTTATCAGCTGCATTCCCTTACGAGCAGCCACATTTCAGTGTGATTTGATGTTTTGTTTTATCCCTTTATATTTTATTGGAAGTCACCCAGAGTGGCTGGGGTAACCCAGTGAGGTGGACAGGTTATATGGAGGAGGAGGAGGAGGAGGAGGAGGAGGAGGAGGAGGAGGAGGAGGAGGAGGAAGAAGAAGAAGAAGAAGAAGAAGAAGAAGAAGAAGAAGAAGAAGAAGAAGAAGTTGTTGTTGATATCCTGGGAAGTCATCTTAAGGAGAGGACACACCACTGCCTCATTCAAGACAGATGGTAGCTCCCTTCTCCATTCAGTCCCTCCCTGGACCCACCCATTCAGCCATATGGCTAGCTCTAACCGTGACATCCAGCTCTGTCTGAATCTGAGTGGTTTTAGCCTCACAAAGTTGTTGCAGTAGGCCTCCCAGGGTGTCAGAACAATGCTCTTTTGGCTAGATGACAAAAGGCCATGTACCACTGAAAAAAGCTCTGCGGGGCGGCTACTTGCAGGTGCAACAGTGCCAGTGAAGTAAGTTTTATTTACCGCCACCATGTGGTGGGCATGATGGTGCAACCTCACCTGCGTTTGGTTAGATTTGGATTGAGTCAGAGTTGGCGTCTGATGCAAAAGTTCACTCTCACACAACACAAACACACAGGAGTTTTATTTCAGACTGGTTTGTTTTAATGGTAAGAGATTAATATCATCTTTATTATTTATAGTCTAGAGAGTAATTCATTATTAAATAATATAAGAAGCCGGGCTACAAATTTACCTCTTAATTATAGATGCGGCAACACTGCTAAATTGTGTTCCTGTCTCCACTAAGTAATCTCTGGAATCTAGCAGAAGAAACTTGGCACCTGAGCCATTCCATCAACGTCGAAAGAAAGTGTTCCCCTTCCTATTCAAACTGCTTGCAGGGTTTTTCCAGCAAAGCTGAAGTGAAGTCTAATTTGTGCTAGTAATTAGTACAAAGATGCATTGTCAGAAAGAAAAAAAAATTGGCCAGAGAACCCCAAAACACGCAACTACTACTTCCCTTGTCTTTTTAGTGGAATGGATTAGATCTCTCTCTCTCATCTATCTATCATCTATATCTATCTATCTATCTATCTATCTATCTATCTATCTATCTATCTATCTATCATCTATCTATCTATCTATAATCTATCTCCTTCTCTGTGTGTGTCAATTTCAGGTTCTTCTTTTACTTTTGTCCTTATATTTGTTTACTTGCTGTTTCTCTTCTTAGATCGCAATTTGCTTTGGGATGCTTACCCGTCAAAAGTGACAAAATAACAGCAACAACAATAGTAGCATCATCAGCTTTGAATCACACATTGCTCCCATAGTGGTGTGTAGTCTATTTCATCCAAATTTCCCATCCTGAAAAGAAAAAAACCAACTTTCAAGCCTCATCTCTGCCAATTTTGAAAATACCATGTCTGTAAATGTTGGAAAGCAATGACAAACCTAGACAGCATCTTAAAAAGTAGAGACATCACCTTGCCAACAAAGGTCCGTATAGTAAAAGCTATGGTTTCCCCAGTAGTGATGTATGGAAGTGAGAGCTGGACCATAAAGAAGGCTGATCGCCAAAGAATTGATGCTTTTGAATTATGGTGCTGGAGGAGACTCTTGAGAGTCCCATGGACTGCAAGAAGATCAAACCTCTCCATTCTTCAGGAAATCAGCCCTGAGTGCTCACTGGAAGGACAGATCGTGAAGCTGAGGCTCCAATACTTTGGCCACCTCATGAGAAGAGAAGACTCCCTGGAAAAGACCCTGATGTTGGGAAAGATGGAGGGCACAAGGAGAAGGGGACGACAGAGGATGAGATGGTTGGATGGTGTCTTCGAAGCTACAGACATGAGTCTGACCAAACTGCGGGA
This sequence comes from Podarcis liolepis, assembly GCF_965112155.1. NCBI lineage: Eukaryota > Metazoa > Chordata > Lepidosauria > Squamata > Lacertidae > Podarcis > Podarcis liolepis. The sequence goes on along the minus strand of NC_139555.1, from coordinate 96,797,535 downwards.
GGCAGTGGAAGACAGAAGTGCCTGGCGTGCTGTGGTCCATGGAGTCACGAAGAGTCAGACACGACTAAACAACTAAACAACAACAACATATCATCTTCTAAGTACTACAGCTTGATAAGTGTACAGAGAGATGTTTTTAGTCTCCTTCCCTGCCCCACAAGCCTCCTAAAATTATCTCCCGAACAATGTGGAATGGGGTGCAGCTATGTCGGAGTACAGTAGCAGTCAGTGGCATTGTCGCCACTCTGACCTCCCCATCTTCCTTTCAGTAAGGTAAAAGGTAAACAACCCCTGGACGGTGAAGTCCAGTCAAAGGCAACTATGGGGTTGCAGCACTCACCTCACTTTTCAGGCTGAGGGAGCCAGCGTTTGTCCACAGACAGCTTCCCGGGTCATGTGGCCAGCAGGACTAAACTGCTTCTGGCACAATAGAACACCTTGGTAGAAACCAGAGCACACGGAAAAGCCTTTTACCTTCCTGCCACAGCAGTACCTATTTATCTCCTTGCACTGGTGTGCTTTCAAACTGCTAGGTTAGCAGGAGCTGGGACAGAGCAATGGGAGCTCACCCCACTGTGGGTATTCAAACCACCAACCTTCTGATTGGCAAACCCAAGAGGCTCAGTGGTTTAGACCACAGCACCACTCGTGTCCCTGGCTCCTCCCAGCAGGCCTCAGCAATGCTGGCGATGGGAGGTCAGTTAAGCGTCATCCTAACCGCTGCTGCCATGCATGTGAAGAATCTTTCACAATGTGGGCGGGAGGAGAAAATTTCCTTCTCCAAACTTCCTCCCATATCTTACTATCCAAGCCTACCATTTAAAAAAAGTTGTAACAGGTAATATCAGGGAACCTGTGTGAAATCCTCAGTTGTAACAGAAATATTCTACTGGGAAGATTAGTTATTTCAGGCCTCCTCTGGTTCCTTGTTCTGCTGGAAATGGCAAGATTACTAAGGAAGGTTAAAGATTTGGAAAGGGCCAAATGTTTTTGAAAATGGGAGCTTAGATGGTGTTTTGATGCAAGCTGAGATGAGGCAAGGCCAGAGAAAAGCACACTGGACAGCTCCATGCAAGGCTCGGGCATGAGAAGAGAGCCCAGATGTTGCTTCAGAAGCAGTTCATTTCAGGACTGAGCCTTATATAGGAGCTACAGCTCCATCTCAGTAGCTGAGATGTGTATCACTACATAATGCATATCATTTAAAAAGGGCCCAGTCATTGCTAGCAGAGGCTTGTTCCTATGGAGCGGGGAAGACTTGAGTTGTCTTTGGGCCAGAGGGGTAGTGGTCATGCGCACGCCTTGCAGAAGTATTCCCAGTAGGGCTGGCCCCGAGGGGAATCCCCCCTCCCACTGGTTCCTAGCCACAAAGAAGGGGAGTCTGGTCCCAGGGTCTGGAAGATTTTCATAGGGACCGTGGCCATATCCCCATCTGTACCCTGGAGCACTGAACCTGATCAGGAGTGGGGAGGGTGGAGGCACTACGGTGGCCTTTTTGCATTTCTAAAAAACCACACACACAAAGGAGACAAATTTAGCATCGGGTGTAGTTTGGCTCAGAGCCTGGGAAAGGGAAAGAAAAGGGAAACACGAGAACCTATGGGCAGTATAACCAACAAAGCAAGTGTAGGGACTTCCATTTGTGCAACGAGACTTCCGCTTTGTCTCTGATTCCCATACGCCCATGCGCTCCCACCCTCCACCAGCCCAGAACAAATTTAGGGGGCATGCGACAGTAGAGCATGTTGAATTATTCAGTTTTCAAATTCCCAAATGGAGGGGTGCGATGAAGTTGTAACATGACTTAGGAATTCGAAAGATATTTTGGTCAGATTAATATAATTTAGTTTTGCTTGGTAAATAAATTGTGTGTAAAATTGCATAGAAATCATGAAAAATGATTGCCAAGTACTTGAAGTTGTTGTTGTTGTTATTTAGCATTACTTGACATTTTCAGAAGGTAAGATTATTGTTATTTTGATTTTCTGGCAGTAGTTTATATGCTGCTTCATCAGACGTAGACTTACCAAGCTAAATGTTCGCCAATCACATAAATAATAGCATATTTGAATTCCTCACATCCAATGCATGTTCCAGCCATGCAAAAGCACAAAAGAGGTGGCTGAGGAGAAAGTGCAGCCTGGGGAGAGTCCTGACAGTTCCCTACCCATGCTGTAATTCCTGAGCTGTTCAGTGAGAGTTAAAGGTAAAGGTACCCCTGACCGGTTGCGGCGTTCTTCTTGCTTTATTGGCCAAAGGAGCCGGCATGCAGCTTCCAGGTCATGTGGCCAGCATGACTAAGCTGCTTCTGGCGAACCAGAGCAGCGCACGGAAACGCCGTTTACCTTCCTGCCAGAGTGGTACCTATTTATCTACTTGCACTTTGACGTGCTTTCAAACTGCTAGGTGGGCAGGAGTCAGTGAGAGTTAGATGGAGTCAAAAGAGTTTTAAGAATGAAACATTATTTAAAATAGACAACCAGTATTGGGAAGTTATCAGGATGGACAGCACAGTTGGCTGGCTGGTGCTGTCCTAACAGAAGCATTTCCTACACCTCCCTAGTTACTGTAACATTGTTTCTCTGAGTGCATTTGAAATCCTTCCCTTCCCAGGAGATTGCATTGCAGAGTTCAAGAGCCACTCAGCTTATAAAACTGCAATTAATAGCAGCAAGCTGGAAGTATGCTACATTTGATAGACTCTGTGCCCACTGGAAGGGAGTCTTTAAATCTGCTTTTTTACAACTTAAAGGAAGGGTTGCATTGATTAATTCACTTGATCATAGGCCCGAAGCTGACAAGGCATCTTCCAGAGATTTTAGCCCTCTGGGATTGGCATCATCACTTTTCGGTCACATTTTGCCCTGCTCTTTAAAGTGGAGAGGAGTCACCTAAGGTTACACAACTTGTGTTTTAAATATTTTACCTGACGCCCCCATGCATAAGTAACTCTGCCACTAGCAATCTTTTGCTAAAATACATCTCTGCTCCAAACTTCAGTTAACTAAGAAAGCAAGCTGGTTTAAAATGAGGAAAAGACCTGGCTCTTTCCTCTGAATGACTGGCTCCAAAAAGCTCCAACAGTGTCCACAGGTCACCACATTTTGTCAGGAAGGGTCATAGCTCAGTAGCAGGGCATCTGCATCGCATGTGGAAAGTCATAGGTTCAATCCCCAGAATCTCCCCGTACGGCTGGGAAAGAGTCATTGTCTTATTGAGCTAGATGGATCAATGATAAAATAGCTTCTGGTGTTCATATGTAAAAATCCCAACGCTACTGGTCCTCCTGAATTTTCTACTGCATGCCCTCCTTTAAAATAGCATAGGTGTGCCTTCCATGTGTGGTTGGACTATACCCTCCATAATCCCTGGTCATTGGTCGTGGTAGCTGGGGTTTATGGTAGTTGTATTCCTACAACATCTGGAAGGGAACACTTTGCTTGCTCCTGGAATAACACATGCCAATGCTTTGTTAGGAGACGGACTACCTAGTCTCAAAACACCTAGTCTCTATAATTTCCCCCATTTAGAATCTGCTCTTCCAGCAACAGCAGCTTGTGCCGATGGGAATTCAAAGGGCTTAACCTTGGCTGGATCGTGTCCTACATTTGTTGCTCCTCTCCCTCTCCCTCTCCCTCTCCCTCTCCCTCTCCTTCTCCTTCTCCTTCCAGGGGCTGATGCTACTGGAATCAAATATCAAACAACCTCCTCGAAAAGTTCATGGCTCTGTCTTCGGCTCAGCATTTCCTCCACGAATGAAACAGGTTGTGACCTTATAGCCAATAAACACTTAATGGATACATTATAAAGATCACAACCTCTTACTAGTGCACACAATGATGGCACTCGCAGCACATAACGTATTATTTTGCAAAATGTTTTGGAAGCTCTGAGGGCGCAAGGCACTATATAAAGAGAGCTACTACGCCATATCTTTATGGCATATTTCTTCCACTGTGTGGTTCATGGTTGTTGTTTTTAGAAGGCACAAGTAATCAATACAAAACCAGGAATAAAAATAACTTTCCTTTAAAATTGGATGCTAAAAGAACATACTGCTTTCTTGCTTTTGCAGACAGGATCAGGTTCTACTATGCAACTCACTCTTTTTGCTGAGAGACCTGAAAACTAATATTTTTAAGTGGTGCGGAGCACAAATAAATAAACATAAAAACCATTAATAAAACATTGGGGCAGCAGAGAGGGGAATCCTGTTCATCTTTCTGCTAGCTGCTTCATAACACACCCAGTGCCCCCAAATCGTCTGGTTCTATCCCTGCCTTCACATTGATGACTGGTAGCTTGCTGTCTATAGAGAAGCCAGAACTGCATCTCCCTTTCCCATCACACCACAGAACTATGGGAACAGCCAAAGCTTAGAGGTGGAGCATCTGCCATTTATGCAGATATCCCAGGTCCAATCGCCAGCATCTCCTCGTAGACCTGGATACATCCCCTATCTGAAACCCTGAAGATCTGGGTGGACCAATCTCTTATTCAGTATGTTCCTAAAACAAGTCATATGTGTTTCAAGACCAATAAGCCCAAATCAGCCTCTGTTCACCTAGGATTAGGCATCCAGGAAAATCTTCCAGGTAAGAAACTCTGGTACCCAGAGGCGGTACACTGCACATTTCATGTTACAAACTAAGCAAACTGAAAACATCTACGTGTTACTGATGACCACTCTGATCTGCAATGCTAAGAGGGCTGTACATTCATCAAGGGTGGGGGGACCAACAGTTCAAAGGAGTTCAATGTGGCATACGTGGTTCTACACCTCCACAGCAACCTGTGTGGTAGGTTAGGCTGGCAGACAATGGCTGACCAAAGGTTACTTTGTGAGCTTTATGGCTGAGTGGAGATCTGAACCCTGGTCTCCCAGGTCTTAGTTCAATATTGTAACCACTAGACCTTATTGACCTGTTTTGGGGCACCATCAGCAGCAGATTCCCATGGGCTGCACTTCCCATTGGCACAGTGAAAGCCCCTACAGTGGTGGAGTCCCCTGCCGGTGGGCAGGCCCCTCTACCAAATGCTATTCCCCCTCCAGTAGCAAAGATAATGGGAGTTGCTCTCTTAGTTAGTATACCTACTGCACAGGAGTAATTGCACTAACAGCACTGTAGCAAAAACAAGAGACACCTGTGGCATTTTGAAGACTAGATTTTGTCTACGGTGAAAGGCAGTCTATACATACTGGCAGTGCTGGATTTAAGTATAAGCTAAACAAGCTATAGCTTAGGGCTCCACTCTCTTGGGGGGCCCCAAAAACCTAGATGTACATTTCCAAAATATAAGATAAAAAACAAATAAAATAAAACCTACATACAGCAACAATGTTTTGTGTTGTGTAGGCTCCTATGATGTACCGTATTTTTCGCTCTATAACACGCACCCGACCATAACACGCACGTAGTTTTTAGAGGAGGAAAATCCGTAGGCATGCCACCCGTAGGCATTTCCTCCATAACACGCACAGACATTTCCCCTTACTTTCTAGGAGGAAAAAAGTGAGTGTTATGGTGCAAAAAATACGGTAAGTAATGGGCCCCGCCTGCTATATAAAGGGCCCCATTACCTTCAGTAGCTTAGGGCCTCATCAAACCTAAATCCGGCCCTGCATACTGGAAATAAATAAATACATTGTGGCATTACTTTTCATAGACAAAAGACGTTTTCATACTATGTGCACCATGGACGTTCAATGCTGCTGCCTGCAGTTTACAACTAGGATAGCGCTGTCATCCTCTCAGACTAAATGTGTTAGTCTTTTGGCAGCCACAGTTTAAAACTCTGTCGTTTCCATTATCATGCAGATGCGAGAACAACATGCAGCTATGTCGAAACATTGCGTATTTTTGAGACAAAACATGTTCTTCTCCTTTGCTCCTTCTAATTCTAATGTATTTTTCAAATGAATCTGAGCAACAGCAAACCAAATGCCACCAAGACATGCATCCATCTTCCATTAAATCTTTTAATGTCATTATTTGCATTCCAGCCATAAACTATTGCCAAGCATAATTTCGCAGATAGCATTTCTTTTTCCTGTATCCTTACTTTATGTCAGATGCTTCAAAAATTCATTTTGACTGATGGGTGGCACCTATGGCTAACATTTATATCACTATATCTAGAAACTAGGCCCACTTCCAATGGGGCACCTGAAACGTTCCTTATTTATTTTTTTACTCAGGATGAAAAATTTTATTACTTAAAAACAGGACTCTCTAAACTTTAGGCCAAGCCCCAGAATAAGCAAAATGCACTTGCCACTGCTGTGGAGTTAGGAGTTAAGCACTGTTGAATTAGACTCTCTTGTGGAGTATTACTGTTATTAGGAAGTATTTCCAGTGATAAACAGTACAACTCACCTTCCTTCAACAACGTTGAAGTATTTTGCTGGTCATTTTCAAAGCTCGGTGTTGTTCTAATTTTCACTTTATCTGTCTCTGCTTCTGACATCTACATGGTGGGAAGTAAGATAGTATCAGTAAGTTTGAAGTTTGAACATGGTGGAAACAATCCCTGCAAAGTTAAAACACTTTATGCCTCAAAGATTTCTCTACTCAAAATTCCATTGAGCTCTGCAGTGCTTACTCTTCGGTATAGGACTAAAGACTTAATTATATCCCATTGTAATCCATGCAATGTGCAGTGTAATCCTAAGCGTGTCTACTCAGAAGTATGTCCCACTCGGTTCAGTATAGTCTCCTCCCTAGCAACTGTGTTTAGGATGGCAGCTGTACAGCACAAGCTTATTTCTGCATGTCTACTCAGAAGTAAGCTCCAATGAGTTCAATGGGACTGACTTTCAGGTATGTGCATACAGGACTGCAGCCTTAAAAGAATTTAGCTTTGGGTGGGTTTTTCCCATTCTCTATATTTATATACTAAGACGTTTGTGCCATGTTAAATAAAGCACATTCCCCCTTATTTTTCTAAAGATGCTGTATGCTGTAACATCTCTTGCATTAAACCAATATGCCTTTTCGCAGCGCTTTATTAATATTACATGCGTTCTTCGATGGCACTCCTATCAATTTCACGTTGAGTTGTATTAATAATACTTACGAGTAAATTACAGCGCGCAGATCTGCCGTGCTTGGGTAGGATGTACCCCTCTGCCTGCTTAATGTGATTCTAAACAGCAATAAAGCAAGCTATTAAGCTGCTCACAAATAAATATCAATAAAGAGAAGTTTAGCTAAAGTGTAACCAAAATTTTCTTTACTACCACCCCCAGCCATTTATCTCTCCTAATGAAAATCACCAGCCCCCAAAGCATGAAAAATTACAGTACCTGGGAGTGTTATGTGTGTACATTAGCCTGCTGAGTATTATCTGGATTTCCTGTTGTAGTTTACCTCCACGGATAGCTAGGAAAAAACAATAACACTGGGCTGTCCAGTCTTCTTCTAATTGATTTTCATCCTCTCAGAGTCCAATTAGCTCAAACATTGCCATAGGATTACTTGTACATTCCAAGCAAAAGAGGTGAAGATAATGAGGTCCAGGAGCCTTTGCTCAGTCTGCAGCCTCCCAGGTTGTGTAATGTCCAGCATTCCCTTACACTGACAAAACTAAAAAGATGAGCACGGCAGTCTCTCTTTCCTCGGCTGTGTAGTGTCAGATTTGACTTGCAGCCAGAATCAGCCAACTTAGTGCTAAAATGATTTTTTTTTAAAAAAAAAAAAATCTTTTCTAGTTTAAAAGTTGGGTTTTGAAGAAACTACATAACAACGCTAAGAACAGTCCAGACCAAAAACTGCAATTCATCTGGCAGTGATTCTGTATAAAGGAAGAGACACGTGATCAGCTGTGCCCAATCTGAACGTTGTTGACCACTCGTGGAAGCTGTGGCCCTCCTTGAGAATGCTGGACTACAGTTCCCATCATCCCTGACTATTGACCGTGCTGTTGGGGGGTCATGGTTCAGCAACATCTGGAGGCTCCTGTTCAGCAACGCCTGGAAGCTCCTGTTTTCACAAAGTAAAAAATAAAAGTAAATGAAATGGGTGATATTTCTTTGAACAGCTATCTGAAAAACAAAAGTCCTGATCAAGTCAAGTATCAAGCTGTTGTATATTTGCACGACACCACTGAAATCAAGGCTGGACCTGGATTATCTGCAAGCCTTCCATGCAACCAGTATGACTAAAGGTGTGTATACAGTTAGTTCCTGTTTTGAGAGGAAGTGCTTGAAAGGGGAACTTCCTATAGAAGTGTGTGGGAGGAGGAAGCCGATGTGGGCCTGGGGGCTAATAATAATAATAATAATAATAATAATAATAATAATAATAATAATAATACCCTGCCCATCTGGCTGGGATTCTCCAGCCTAGGAGAAAGCAGGGTTCCCTGTCTACTATACTTCAATAAAGCTGTTCATGTTTGAGTTTACCAAAGCAGCTGGAGTTTGTTTCTAAGAAAGGCAGCCCTACTGGTCAAGAAGGCAGATGGGTGTGAGGCTTGGATGGAACCATTGTCAGTCACATGAGCAGGAAGGGGCTTACAGAGAGTCCATCTAAGCAGTCCGGTTGGAGAGCTTCTCAATGGTTGCAGATGGGATGGTTCTTTTACCCCCACAGCTCAAGGACTTTCCTGAATTTTGTGGGCTAGTTTAGGGGGCTGCACAAGTGGACTTAAAAACTAGCTTTGTGGTGCTTCTCTCCTCTCACTTCTTTCTAGTCTCTGCACCTTTGGCAAAATAATAATAATAATAATAATAATAATAATAATAATAATAATAATAGGCAATAGTGGGGTTGTGGAGGTTGAAAGCACACCTTTTGCATTTCAAGAATTATCCAAACAAAAAGCCTTTTGGCTCAGCGCTATTAAATCCAATTAGCATATTCAACCCATACCTATTGCACTCTGGACAGAAAACTGGAAGCCAGCAATGGGTATCCTTCTTACTGAACAACTGCATCGAAATCTAGCCAATCGTGATTCATCTTATGGATGTAGGTAAATTGGCTGGGGGCTTTATTCTGTGAACTGCCCTGAAACCCCCGGGTATAAGGAGGTATATAAATTAAATAAATAAATAAATGATTTTAAAAATAAAAAATTAAAGCTGAAAATTAAATGAGACTTAACAGGTTCCAGTTATAATAATGTTTGGCTGCTTACAAAAAACTATTCTGCTTCAGTAGCAGAGTCCAATATGTTGCACCTAACTATCTATTGTCCAGTTTCTTCCCCTTCTCCTCCTGCTTGCATTAGGCTAGTCTCTTGTGATCTGTGATGACTCTTTGAAGGTCAGGTTCAAGGTCATATATAGTGGACTGCTCTTACACCTTGTTTGAAATTCAACGGGAGCTGGATCAAGTGCAGCCAAACAGAAAGCAAGTACCAATTCTCCTTTGCAAGATGTGAGTTTTGGAACTATTTATCGTAGAATAAATTCAGTGTTATCTTCCTGCAATATTTATAAAATCCTGTATGGCATTTGCCGCCCAATATTGTAATCCCAGATCCATGTACTCATGTTTGTCCAATAAATAATAACATATTCCTTTTGTTATGACAGAAGCTGCTTCTACTCTCGCATCACATGTCATTCTCACTCGCAGGGAAAAAATGTTTTTGCTATGTGTGTATGTGTGTATTATTTCTTTCTTTCTATAACTTCATGGGCAACCTACCATCTCTGGTTAGTAGTGAAGTGGGGGGGGGAGGGGGTGAAAACATTAAAGCAACTGAATTTTTATTTTGTATCATTTTTGACATGGGAACAATTTGTTCAAACTCAAGCCTGTGGTAATATAAGTCCCTGCAGGATACTTGTACTTTCTCGCTCTCTCATTCTTTCTCTCATTTGTACCCAGTACAGTGGTACCTCAGGTTACAAACGCTTCAGGTTACAAACACTTTGGGTTACAGACTCTGCTAACCCGGAAGTAGTACCTCAAGTTAAGAACTTTGCCCCAAGATGAGAAATGAAATTGCACGGTGGTGGCAGCGGGAGGCCCCATTAGCGAAAGCGCACCTCAGGTTAAGAACGGTTTCGAGTTAAGAATGGACCTCCGGAATGAATTAAGTTCGTAACCCGACTTACCACTGTACCAGCGACTGCTCAAGTGAGCTGGACTGAGTTGATGGATTATAGCCAAGTGAGATAATAACCTGATCCTAAGCACACCTACTGGGAATTAAGTTCTATTTAGATCAATGGAAGTTAATTCCAAGTAAATGTGTTTAGGATTAAGGCAAATGACTGATCCTATGCTCTTCTACCAGGTGAAAATGGAGCATAGGAATAGAAACAGATCCCTCCCTCCCTCCCTCGAGGATGTGGTATCTTGCAGAGAATCTAGAAGCGGACTTTGGCCTGATTCAGATGTAGTGCTGAATTCACTGGTCAACAACAAATTTGTTGTCTGCGTTTTTTCAGTTGATTTAGGACGAATCTGATGCACTGAATCCAAAAATCACATTGGTTTTGCTCAATCAGGTCAAGTTTTTGAGCTATGGCCACATGTCTTTTTTATGTTTTTGTTCACATGTATGCTTGTGTGGAGCATTTTAGAAGAAGTTGGTGGGGGTAAAATGCCATGTTGAATAATTGTTTTGATTGGAAATGATTATTTTAATGACAAGAAGTATTCAGGTCCGATAGTTCTGGGTGATTATGTCAAAAAAGGATCAGTTTGAAGTCATAAAACCTTGAAATCTTCCATAAATTGGTGCGGCAAAGCATAAAGTTGGGGGATCAAAACTAAGTTAATCCTGATCTTCAATCAGCACGTCGTCCTGTAGCTCATTGTGATGAAATTCCACTGCCTATCTTCTGAGAACTTCCTGACACTAGTGACAAAGATGCCTCCAGTGTTGAAGGACATGAAGAAGAAGAAGTGGTTCTTGAAGATGATGCTCCACATCCATTTTCCCAAAAGGAATTAAATGATCTAGTTCGTGACCTCAGCTTGTCAAAGGACTCTGCCAAACTGTTGGCATCCAGATTGAAGGAAAAAACCCTCCTCTCTGACAGTGCTCGCATCAGCTTCTTCCACAACAGGCATCAAGAGTACCTCCGTTTTTTCTTGGAAGAGAAGGACTTGGTGTACTGTGCAGATATTGCGCAGCTTCTGCTCAAGCTTGGAGTGCCACAGTACGAACCCAAAGATTGGAGACTGTTCATTGACAGCAGCAAACGATCACTGAAATGTGTTCTGCTACACAACGGCAACCTGTTTGCCTCTATACCCCTGGCTCACTCGAGTACACTGAAGGAGAACTATGAAGCGGTGAAGTATGTGCTGGAGAAAATTGGTTATGATCAGCATAAGTGGTTTATTTGTGTTGACCTGAAGATGGTGAACTTTTTGTTGGGACAACAGTCTGGCTTCACCAAGTACCCATGTTTTCTGTTCATGTGGGATAGTAGGGACCGTGCTCAGCATTACACGAAGAAGGACTGGCCTGTGTGGGAGGAATTGGTGCCTTGCAAAAAAAGGAACGTCATCAATGATCCTCTGGTGGGCAGAGACAGAATACTCTTCCCACCGCTGCACATCAAGCTCGGCTTAATCAAGCAGTTAACCAAGGCTCTGGACAAGGATGGTGACTGCTTCACTTACTTGTGCCAGGCTTTTCCAGGATTGACCATGGAGAAGTTGAAAGCTGGCATCTTTGATGGTCCTCAGATCCGTCAGCTCATCAGAGATCCAGAGTTCGGAAACTCAATGAACGAAGTGGAACTGGAAGCGTGGAAGGCATTTGTTCTGGTAGTGAAGAACTTTCTTGGCAACAATAAGGCCAGAAACTACGCAGAACTTGTCAACAACATGCTGACTGCTTTCAGAAACCTGGGCTGCAACATGAGCGTCAAGATGCACTACCTATTTTCACATATGGACCGGTTTCCTGAGAACCTGGGTTCAATGAGTGACGAGCAGGGGGAGAGATTCTATCAGGACATGAAAGAGATGGAGACCAGGTATCAGGGTCGCTGGGATGCAGTCATGATGGCTGACTACTGTTGGACTCTGAAGAGAGACCTCCCTGCCGCTGAGCATTCCAGGAGTTCCAAGAAACGGATGTTCAAGCCCTGAAGTTTGAAAAATGGTGAAGCAACATGCAATCTATGTGTACTTACTTTTATCAATGCCCACCATTCAGTTTACAGTAAACCTGACCTGATGGAGAGAAACGGATGCCATTTCCTGATTCAGCAGTGCAAAAATACCCTAAATCAGTTGTAGAAATCTAGACAACATTCAAATAGTAAAAAATTGTTGCCCAGTGAAGTGTTGTATACATGAATCTCTGGCGCATGTGTACTTTACCCTCCGCTTTCCTTCTCTGAGACATTCCCCCCTTCCTCCTCTCTCTACACACAAAACAAAACAAAACAAAACAAAACAAAACAAAACAAAACACACCATGTTATGGGTTTCCCATCAACGCTCCAAAGCAGATATATAGGATACATGGAGGGGGGAGTAAAGGAAGTCCCATTGCTTAAGTGGACCTTGTTCCATGCATGCAGCAACTGAGTTGAAATCCCAAGCACAGCATCTGCTTTGCGGTACCATTTTCTGGTACATTCTGCTTGTGGAACAGCACAATCCTAGCAATCGAAGTCCAAAATCCCAATCATTAGTACTCTTGCCATCAATATTCCTGGTCCATGGATTCAGCCTCCTAATGGACAGCACCATCCATTTTTCAAGCTTTTTTTATTTTAGGTGGGAAATATTTGAAGTGTGCATTTTAGAATATCTGCTTGGCTTGTCTGAATATCTTTTAATAATTAATGGAAATTCAGAGTTAAAATATATTGATAATGTGCTTGAGGTGGGGTGGGGCAGCTATCTTTGCACATACATTTTGAAGAGCTTCCCAGAGTACTCCTTTTGAGTGTCTGATTAACTTCCAAAGAGGAAACACTACTCTACTTCTCGATCAATGACTTAACAGCAAATTGTGTTTTCCAATTTATTCCCAAGGCTCATGTTTGTTCTGAGTTCTATTACTGATGCGGAGAAAGTGGTTTGCAATAACTTTTTTCTTCAGTCAAACGTCGTTGCTGCAGCACATTATGTAGTCAGTATCATCATAACAAAGGTGTTGCTGTTGTTTAGTCGTTTAGTCGTATCCGACTCTTCGTGACCCCATGGACCAGAGCACTCCTGTCTTCCACCGCCTCCTGCAGTTTAGTCAAACTCATGCTGGTAGCTTCGAGAACACTGTCCAACCATCTCGTCCTCTGTCATCCCCTTCTCCTTGTGCCCTCAATCTTTCCCAACATCAGGGTCTTTTCCAGGGAGTCTTCTCTTCTCATGAGGTGGCCAAAGTATTGGAGTCTCAGCTTCACAATCTGTCCTTCCAGTGAGCACTCAGGGCTGATTTCCTTAAGAATGGATAGATTTGATCTTCTTGCAGTCCATGGGACTCTCAAGAGTCTCCTCCAGCACCATACTTCAAAAGCATCAATTCTTTGGTGATCAGCCTTCTTTATGGTCCAGCTCTCACTTCCATACATCATTACTGGAAAAACCATAGCTTTAACTATAAGGCGGGACAATTAAACAACAGTTGAGCAGAAATAAAGCTGGACCTTTCCTGTTCCTCTCCTCTCCATGGGCATCTTATTTGTCCTGTCATCAACCTGTTGAACCTGAAGGTGCTGCTGCAGAATTCTGGTTGAGCTATTGGCAGGGGGGACGGATGACAGTGGCCATCGAGGACTTGATCAGATATGAGCATGCTGACTTGTCAATATTATCTGAGGAGTGGCGAAAGATTTATACGATCTGAAGAGAAACCAACCAAGGAAGAGTGGCCGATTAAACTGATGACTTCGGCTGAAATGGTGTAGTAAGTAACCAAGTAATCAAACCTATCCATTCTTAAGGAAATTAGCCCTGAGTGCTCACTGGAAGGACAGATCGTGAAGCTGAGGCTCCAGTACTTTCACCACCTCATGAGAAGAGAACACTCCCAGGAAAAGACCCTGATGTTGGGAAAGATTGAGGGCACAAGAAGAAGGGGACGACAGAGGACGAGATGGTTGGACAGTGTTCTCGAAGCTACCAACGTGAGTTTGACCAAACTGTGGGCGGTAGTGGAAGACAGGAGTGCATGGCGTGATCTGGTCCATGGGGTCATGAAGAGTCGGACACGACTAAATGACTAAACAACAACAACAAGTAACCAAGGAGGGGGGTTATTAAAGATTGGGGAACATTTGTGGAATATCTGAAAAATTATGGTATGCAAGTAACTGCATTAGCAGGGTTAACTTAAATCAAGCAGTTAAAATCATTATCGAGGTAAATGGTAGAATAACTAAAAAACAGAGTAAAGTAGAAAATGCAGTGTTAAAAATTTAAAGAAGACAAGAAACTACAAAAGGGGGAGGGAAGTCTAATATGCATTTGTATTGAAAGTATGTGATTGTAAGGCATGCATTTGTAAACTTTTGAAAATTGAAAATACACACACACACACACACACACACACACACACACATATTATCTGAGAAATGTCTCCACTGGTGGTAGCCAATGTGGTGCCCTCCAGATCAACTCTGATCATTGGCCATGCTGGCTGGGACTGGTGGGAGTTGGAATCCAACAGCATCTGGATGGCATTGCATTGTCTACTCTTGTTCAACACGGACTTGTCATTGGTACTCTGTAGCTTCAGACAGGGATCTTTCTGAATCCTACCTAGAGATACCCTGGATTAAACATGGGACCTTCTGGGTGCAAAGCATGTGCCCTACCACAGAGCTCTTCCTCAAAGCAGTTCATTGTAATTCCATTACCCTTATCAAGTGCCTTCTTTAGCTGGCCTCCAAATTCAAGTTTAATGTATTGTTACAAATCTACTCCAATAGCAGTTTTCTTGCTCAAACTGACCGAAATGACCTCAGGTGCCATGTTGGTTCTGAAAGACCAATCTGCACCTTCCAAAATGTCTGCAGCCAGGATATTGCAAGATCTTTCATACAAAGATGGTTAGGTGATCCTGTCAACAAGTCATAAAAATTTGATGTTTAATGCATTCTCATACATTTATTGAACAAACCACTGTGTAAAAAAAATAAAAGTGCAAAATTCAAATGATAATTACATTAGTTTGGGAGGCAGATATTAGGTCTCCCTTGAGTTCAATGGAGCTTCCTTCCTGATATTTTGTGCACAGTTGTATAGCCCAGTCCTAAGGATGTATAGCACAATGGTAAAGGTAAAGGGACCCCTGGCCATTAGGTCCAGCTGTGGACGACTCTGGGGTTGCGGTGCTCATCTCGCTTTACTGGCCGAGGGAGCCAGAGTACAGCTTCCGGGTCATGTGGCCAGCATGACTAAGCCGCTTCTGGCAAACCAGAGCAGCTCACGGAAACGCCATTTACCTTCCCGCCGGAAGGTACCTATTTATCTACTAGCACTTTGACGTGCTTTTGAACTGCTAGGTTGGCAGGAGCAGGGACTGAGCAACGGGAGCTCATCCCGTCGCAGGGATTCGAACCGCCGACCTTCTGATTGGCAAGTCCTAGGCTCTGTGGTTTAACCCACAGCGCCACCCACCTCCCAGCACAATGGTGCTTATCCCCTATTAAGTGTGCTTAGTATTGCAGCCTTAGTCATCTTCCCTTTACTCCTACATTACAACTCCACATGCAGGCACTATTCCAAATGTATAAATGATATATAATGGCATTATGGCAATTGTTTCATCAGCACAAGCATTCTAGCTCACAGATACGGGCTCTGCATTATTGGGGCACTTGGTTGTGCTGGTGTCCCAGTTGCCTGGAACTCCTACATACAAGGAGGACCTCACAAGTTACCTTCTATATATACAACCGCAAACAACAAGTGGTTGATTAAAAAAAGAAGACCTGACACTGAATGTAGAGCCAAAAATATGGCCCGTCTCCAATCTGTACTGAGTAGATGCCCACATGCACTAACCTAAGACATGCATGCTGTTACTGTCTGCATGTTTTTAATGTCTGAATCAGCAAAGCACCTTGAATAATTTCAGAGGTCTTCACTTTGGTTCTGGGTGCTTCAGAGAGATCCCACATTCGCTCTCTAGTTTGCAGCTTGAGAGGGTGTAGTATTGTAACATGGTTACCATAAATACTTTCTGGGCATCCTTACCTAGAATTATTTGCAAACTAAGAAAAAGTCATTTAAGTATGCAACAACTGCAGCCCGTGTTTTGTTAGCCCAAAATTGGAAAATGAGCCAGGTCCCAGCCAAAGAAGATTGGCAACTTAAGTTGACAGAATATGTACAACTTGCAGGCTTAACATATAGAATAAGAGAACATACGGTTAAAGAAGATTGGAAAACGTTTATTGAATATATGGAAAATAATTTTGCACAGCTGAAAACGCTGGCAGCATTAAGCTAAATTCAACAGTGTAAATAAGTTTTGATGGATGTAATAATGGAAAACTGATTGGTATAGTTTTTTTGTAAAATATGCAAGGATATAAGATATGTAAAATGAACCATGGAAAGAGAAGAAGGGAAGTCATTGATATCTTAAGCATGTACAATGTTTATCTGAAATTGTAAAACAGAAAATTTAATTAAAAAAGCATATTTTGAAAAGGAAATATTTGCAAACTATTTATTTATTTACAAACAACCCTTCACAAAACAAAACATCAGATTCAGGGCAGCAGAAGGAGAAAGAGCTGCATTGAAATGCTAATATATTTGGCCACACAAACCAAGCTGAGTCTGGTGTTTAGAACTGCAAGCTGAACAGAGTGAGAAAGAGCCTGCTATCTGAAAGAAAGGGTGAAAAAGAATTGAGTTATAGATAAGGAAGCAGGAACCTGAGAGGTGATGGTAAAATGCCAAACACTAAAGGGCAAGTTGCTGCTGCTGCTGTGTTGTTTTTTTAAAAAAAGACATTTGTAATTATTTTACATTCTGATTATAAACTAAACCAATGCAAGCTAATCCAAGCCTCATTCCACATCCACACAGAGAAGGCAACCTTAGAGGACCACAGTGTTTAGCTAAGATAACAAGGATATGCAGATAGAGGGACACAGAATGAATCAATTAAAGGGATGTCCTGTTGATGTTGCAAGACCTGATGACCACGATGTATCTTATAGGGATGAAAGTGTTATATTTTCCCTCCCTAGTGCTCTTCTTTGTCAGCTTCGCCCTTCTTGCCACAAGAATATCTCTGTGCAGGAGGGTGTATGAAACAAAGGCCAAGGAGAAATAGTGTTAAGTTCAATTAACAGGTGAAGCACTGCATGGGAGCTAAGGAAGAAAAGCTTATAATATTTCCTCCTCCTCCACCCTGACATAAGCAGGAGGGAAGGAGTCACTGCAGCCTCAGCTCCTCTAACAGTATCTTATGCACAAACAAATTATGCATGAGTTTGCCCAAGGGACTACTCAGCTACTCAACAGTAATGGGTAATTGCCCTAGCAAACTTATACCTCCTATCAGTGATACACACCAACACTTATGCCGAGAAGGAGAAGGGGGGAAAGATGCAAAGAACAAATTTCAATAGAAAGCACATTATTATTATTATTAGCAGGAAGATGGCATAGTTTTATTTAACTCTTTGCAGGCGAAACAAGAATCTTAGTTATTCCAACATTTAAAAACCCCAGATTTCTTTGTGAAATCTGATATTCTTCCCATGTATCCAGAAAGGTAAACTGCCAGGTTAACATTTTTTGTAATGGCACATTATTATACACAATTCTTCCCAATACCCCAAAAAAGTGCACACACTCATGAAACAAAGAAATGGACAAACAGGAAAACTCAGACCCTGTAAGGTACAGCTGCCCCCAAAGGTAGCTTTGTCTATAATCTTTGGGGATTCTTGGAGAACAGGTGAGGGCCCTACAGGCTGAAGGCAGGCAAATGTGGGTCCCATCTTTGAAAAGCTTAGAATGAGTCAACAGTCTAAGTGCCAACTCCTAGGGGCTGAGGCACTTGGGGGGTGGGGCGTTGCTTTGTTTTGTTTTTGAGGGGTTTTGGCCCTCCAGTGTTCAGAGGGTGGAGGATGGCAAACATGGAGCCGGGCATGGTGTGGTAGCTGGAAGTTCAACCTCCTTCTGCCACCATGGGAGGGATGGGGGAAGCAACTGATAAAGAAAACAATAAAAGGTAAAGGTGTTGGGATATTTCCGTTCCACCTTAAAAGGGAGCAGGCTTTGTGAGTCACAGAGTCTGCGCATGTCCTGTTCACAGGATGTTTATGTTTGCTATTCCTTTCGATTTTGTCAGTCGGTCGGAGTCACTGACTCAGAACGGTCATGTTTTCCTTTGTTCTGTTCAACGCTAAATAAAGTCTGTAAATTATGCTCTTCTGCGGTGCAGCTTTCTGGCTGTGTTTTCTGCTGATAAAAGGTGTGCACGAGCCAAGAATGCAGCCTATCTATTTCTGAGGCTTCGTGTCGCTAATTGCTGGATCTGCCTGTCTACGGGAGATCGATGGACGTCCGGCAGCCGGCTTGGGGCCATGATGGACTGTATCTCCCTGGCAGTATTCCCAACAAAAGGTACCCCTGCCCGTACGGGCCAGTCGTGTCCAACTCTAGGGTTGTGCGCCCATCTCACTTAAGAGGCCGGGGGCCAGCGCTGTCCGGAGACACTTCCAGGTCACGTGGCCAGTGTGACGAAGCTGCTTTGGCGAGCCAGCACCAGCGCAGCACACGGAAACGCCGTTTACCTTCCCGCTATAAAGCAGTACCTATTTATCTACTTGCACTTAGGGGTGCTTTCGAACTGCTAGGTGGGCAGGAGCTGGGACTGAAAGACGGGAGCTCACCCTGCCACGGGGATTTGAACCGCCAACCATACAATCGGCAAGTCCTAGGCACTGAGGTTTTACCCACAGCGCCACCCGCGTCCCAAAAGAAAACAATAGTCCTGTTCTATTCTGCCTTGGTCAGACCACACCTGGGATACTGTGTACCCAGTTCTGGGTACCACAATTTAAGAAGGATATTGACAAGCTGGAATGGGTGCAGATGAAGGCAACCAAAATGATCAAGGGTCTGGAAACCAAGCCTTATAAGGAATGGTTGAAGGAGCTGGGTATCTTTAGCCTGGAAAAGAGGAGATATGATAGCCATCTTCAGATATCCCAAGGGCTGTCACATGGAAGAGGGAACAAGCTTGTTTAATCCTACTCCAGATGGTAGGAGCTGAACCAATGGCTTCAACTTACAAGAAAGGAGATAAACATCAGGGAAAAGTTTCTGGTGGTAAGAGCTGTTTGACATTTGAATGTACTCCCTTGGAGGGTGGTAAGTTCTGCTTCCTTGAAGGTTTTTAAGCAGAGGTTGGGTGGTTGTCTGTGAGGGACGCTTTAGTTGTGAATTTTCAGCATTGCAGGATGTTGGACTAGATGACCCTCAGGGTTCCTTCCGACTCTACCATTATATTCTATGTTTTTTTATTTATTTCCATACTTTCCTGTGCTACCGATGGAATATCGAGGCCCATGGTCTGCTTTAGTCACTGCTACAGTGCAGTGTTGTCCACGAAAAATGGGTCTTCCAGTCACTTCAGCATGTGCCACGGGTATCTTACAGCCACTTTTAAGCATTATTTTAGTATGTTGCGGATGTACACCACTTAATGAGGAGCCATAATGGATATTGTGCCAAATGCAGCCCAGAAATCTACCAACTGCTTGAAACGAAGGCTGTGCCAAAATCAAGTGTTTTGGGGAGGGGCACTTTCAGGAGCGAAGTGAGTTTTTATACCCATTTTTGACCCTCACATGATGGCAGCAGTGGACCTTGCAGCAGCCACCCAGAATGCCCTCTGGAATAAAGCCATGTCACCATGTAGCATTGTGTTAAGAGGAACTGAGGGTTTAAAAAATTGTGACTGCTTTTTAAATTGTTTTGTTAATAGTTTTTTTTTTAATTGTTAAGAGGTTACGGCTGCCACATTTATTATTATTTTTAAATTCACAGTATCCCTCAGAACAATGCTGCATGATGTCTTTCATGGAAGCATTGTGGTGGAAAAACGCCACCAGCTGGCAGCCTCAAGTGGACTTCAGTGGTGGCACTGGGCAGAGAACAAGCCCCCTGTGACAGGCCACCATAAACAGCTAGTGGGTTGATTCCAGGTTGATCTTCCATCCAGCTGAGCAGGCCTAAGGTATGTTAACTCAAGGATAAGCAGTTTGCTTTCATTTTCAGCCTGGTAAGATTAAGAAGTTATCAGCAATCAGATAGTTGAATAGTTACTGTCCATACATGCTACTCTGGCTTCAGCCTAGATTTGGCCTTCCGTGTGTTGCAACTCATGGGCCAATGCAAATGCAGTGATGTGCCAAAATCAAGATTCAGTCAGTGGTGGTGGATGCAGCCAACTGCATCTCCATAAGCACTGAAGCACCTCAAAGTCAGGATGGGCTGAGACTTGCCCTTTTGTCAGTGGAACCTGTGGCATACCGGGTGCTGTGGGTTCTGACTCAGCTGGTGAGCCCCATTTTGGGGTAGTCTCCCGACTGCCACTGCCAGGGCTGCCACAGATGGAAGGGGAGCTCTGAAGAAGTGAAAGGATGCTGTTGTAACTCCACAGGGGCCAGGCTGACACATATGCCCCTCAACCCCAAACACACATAGTACAAAAGGCATTTGGGTTGCTCTGTCAGTCAGTTATTGGGCCACAACCTCTATTATAAATATATTGCACAAAATCAGGAGATGAAATATAATATATATGCTATGAAGCAAAAGCATTGTTTCTTTTTATTCTTTAGCATTTCTGTTGTATAAAGAAGAAGAAGAGTTTGGATTTGATATCCCGCTTTAAGGAGTCTCAAAGGGGCTAACAACCTCCTTTCCCTTCCTCCCCCACAACAAACACTCTGTGAGGTGAGTGAGACTGGGAGACTTCAGAGAAGTGTGACTAGCCCAAGGTCACCCAGCAGCTGCATGTGGAGGAGTGGAGACACGAACCCGGTTCACCAGATTATGAGTCCACCACTCTTAACCACTACACCACACTGTGTAACAATTCCATTCGAATTAATGGCTGCCATGTTCTGACATGCGTGTTGCGTTGATTTCAGCAGTGTGTACATCTGCAATCTGAAACATACTTGGCAACATGATTGTTGTCAAAGGCCTGCACATAGATATGCCTTCAGGATGGGGACCAAATGGACACCATTAAAATGTCACTTGCTACGAGCAGGGTCTGTTTGACCAGTTAGGATGGAATTTTGCCCCCACATAAGATTTGCTGTTGGTTGCTTACCATGAAAGGCATGGTAGCTCAGTAGTAGAACATGAGCTGGTTTGATGTAGTCTAGGAGAGATTAGAATGTAGTCTGGGAGTGAGGAGGGGCAGGTTTAAATCCCCTACACAGCCATGAGCTCATTGTGTGACTTTGGGCCTGTGATTCTCTGGTGAAGTTAAGCCCATGGATGAGTCATAAGGGTGAAAATCTGGAAAGCAGAAGGTGAGAACAGGTAAGAAACACATAGGCAGAGATCTAGTGAAATTAAGATTCCTGAACAAAGTAGATTGGTGATAGGCCTTTCAGGACCCCGGACAGAGCATTAGAACCAAACGGAATATGCCAATAATTTCAACTGAGTTTTTTTCCGGCCATTTGCCAGGGCGATTGAGTAGAATTTGACTGAAACTTGTCTGAGTCTGGGTGTTTGGGGATTCAGCTGATGGGTAGCTGAGTTCTACTTTTTCCAGTCCCATACTTCCTCAAAAGCCCAAGGGACCATGTTATATTATTGTGTCCTCCCCTCAGTTTCCCAGGAAGTAAAGAGAGCCAGGGTAGGATGCTGTCTGTGAAGCATAGGGGAGCGGTGTGCTGATTTTAGATTTTAATTTTTTTAAAGCATCAGTGAGCCTCTCTTGGGCACTCCGCTGGCAGTTTCCATGACTTCCTGCAAGGCCCATAAGAGGAAATCATAACATAGTATTACCCCCTGGGCTTTCCAGAGAGCACGGGAGTCAAAGGTCAAATTCACAATTTCAGCTTGGCTGTGGGAGATGATGTGATACACTGGCTGAAGTGTTAGATTAGTGTCTGGAAGCTTAGGCTCTGGTTTAGAGTTCTCTTTGTGACCAGTTTAGAACCAGCCTTTTTAGAACCAACCTGTTAGGATAAGTGTACTTCATAATGGAGGATTCTGTTTCACAATATGAATGATGTTTGAGTCTTCAGAGGCAATTACGTTTCTAAAGAACAGTCTCTGGGGATCACAAATAGGAGAAGTGCTCTTGTGCTCAAGTCCTGCTTGCAGACTTCCCAGAATCCTCTGGTTGGCCATTGCAGGGACAACATTTTGGCCTAGATAGACCTTTGGTCTGATCCAGAAGGGCTCCTACGTTCTTAAGTCTCTTTCTGTTTTACAGTTAATTATTTTGAGTTTGGACCTCATAAAAGCAATTTAATTTTATTTGCAGTTTGTTTGTTTTTTTAAGTCTGAAAAGCATCGTAGAGATAATTGTTTAGCTGTGCTGGTTTTAAATCTCCTATATACCTTGAGCAGAGAGGGGGAAAAGAACATAAAGGTTATTGAAACATCTATTTTCCTTAACTGTGATCCTCAGGCTCTGTTCTTAATGTGGAAAGAAGCGCTTTTATATAAATATCATCTCTGTTATCTGGGAAATAGTGTGACTCATATTCATGTTTAGAGAGTAGGTTAAGTGAATAGAGATCTAGCTTGCCAAAGACACATTTGTCAAAAAGAAAATTAGGACATTCATTTCACTTCTTCGAGGAAGAAAAAAGATCTAGGAACAGCAGCAGCATCTAAAAGCTATAGTTATGTGATTATTCTTGCTTGACTGCCCTCTGCTGGAATTGCTGAATTATACACAATACTCACAAAATGGCATCATAAGGCAACTTGATAATTGGTAAAGGTAAAATTACGTTATTGCAATTGTCTTCAGAAACTGCCTACACTGGACTGAAACTGAGAAATATGCAGTGCCTTGGTACTGATTTGATGAATCCCTGAGTAGCTGGCATTTGTATTACTGAAAGAAAAACAAATGGTAAAATAATGGGTGAGACAATTGATATGACTGAAAACAATTGCTGTTGTCTGAATCAGAGGGGTTTTTTTTCCACATTAAAGCCTGCAAGTAAATAATGTGTGTGTAGGCTTCTAAATATGTTTAACAGTATTTTATATTCCTGAGCCAAGGGAGCAATTTGCAGTAGATATATATTTGTCTGGTAACTCTTATTGCGGGGTGTGTGTGTGTGTGAATACATCTTACATTTTCTCCATGGCATAGCTATTAAAATATATAAAAGCACTGGCGTGGATGCTATGTAGAAGAGAAATGCATTCTCTTCGTTTGTTTTGTTTATTTGTTCTAGCTGACTGAGGCATGCACCTTAGACTTACTTGTTCCACTCATGAGAGAACTGTAAATAACCACAAAATGGAAAAGTTTAAGGGGCTGTTTGAGAACATCAGAACTCTGCGTATCTGGAGGGCTTCAATATAATGAATTCTGTTTAAAAGGCAAACGGTTCAAATGTCAGCACATCCCTTACTAGTTCACGTTGCCATTTTCAACATGTAGTCTGCTTTAAATCTTTGCGCGGAAGAGGAATTTTCAGAACGTAAACCTCTGCACTGTTGCACTGTGAGGGAAAAAAGATATACTTGCTGAGATAATGACATTACAATTTCACTCATTCAGCTAGGAAACCTATTTGGGAGCTGTTTTTAAAAGAACACGTTTGAAGATGAAGGGTCAACAACTAGTGGCTCGCTGGGGAGTGGTGATATCTGGTCCTGGGACCAAATCTCTCTCTCTCTCTCTCTCTCTCTCTCTCTCTCTCTCTCTCTGTGTGTGTGTGTGTGACAGACTGGTTGGACATAGAGCATGGGTAGGCAAACTAAGGCCCGGGGATCAGATCCAGCCTAATCGCCTTCTAAATCTGGCCCATGGACGGTCTGGGAGTCAGCGTGTTTTTACATGAGTAGAATGTGCCCTTTTATTTAACATGCATCTCTGGGTTATTTGCAGGGCATAGGTATTCGTTCATTTTTCTTTCAAAATATCGTCCGACCCCCCACAAGGTCTGAGGGACAGTGGACCAGCCCCCTGATGAAAAAGTTTGCTGACCCCTGAGGTAGAGGAATGGTGGGAGGAACCAGTTGTGGAACCTCCAGTGGAAGAAAGCTCATAGCCTGGAGATTGGGGATGGGACAACAAAGAGGGAGAAGACTGGAAGGAGGTGTCAGTAGCTGAAGAGGCAACGGGGGTTAGGGAGCTGGGAGAGTCTGTGGCAGAGAGAAGTCCAGGATCAGAGGAAGAAGCTGAAGCAGGGGGGTGGGAGGAAGGAGAACAAGATGAGAGATGAATCAGGCTGGTGAAGAGTCAAAGGTGTCTCTCCGTCCTGCTGTGACAAGTGCCCCTCCCCCCTTTTCTCCCAGAACCAGAAGAGGCATGAAAAGGGCAGAGGAGAGATTGGTTGCATGCTTGGAAAAAGCCCTGGAGAGGAAAGGACTTAGGTAGCTGCGAGAAGGCAAGGACCTTCAATCCCAGCAACTGCTTCATGAGGGCAAGGCCTACTGGGGATGAGTTGTTGCGCTCATTAGGCCTGACGCTCCTGGGCAGATTACTTTTTTCTAATAAAGAATTAACTCCCACTTGCACTGTGTGATTTACCATCAGCTCGCTCCTAACAGTTTATCTACCAAGGAAAGAAGACAAAGAAGGAAAATGTAAACCAGAGACCCTTGCTTTCACCAGTCTCATGCTCTGTTGTATACACCAACCTCATGTGCCCCATCTCAATGCCCTACCACCTAAGCAGCTAGAAAAGAAGAGTGTTAGGGAAGAGGTTTTCAACCTTTTTGAGTCCACAGCTCCTTTGACCAACTACATTCTTTCTATGGCACCGCTGTGGGGCTCTGGAGCCCAGTGATGTCACCCCTTGCCTGCAGAGCAGGAGTATTCCCTCAGCTTCCTCTCCTTGGGAGTCCTCAGGGCAGTCACTGCTGCAACAAACAGCTGTGCAAGCCTTTGGGAGGCAGAGACATGAGCAGGCATCAGAAGAGGGAGGAAGGAAAGGAAAGAGGGGCAGAGTCCAGGGTTGCCCACGGCACCCCATCCATCATTCAAGGCACCCCAGGGTGCCATGGCACACTGGTTGAAAACCACTGTGTTAGGAAGACTATCTCTTCATCTCTGGTGCTCTGCCTCATTCAGGAGGGAGTAATAGATGTCTCTGGGTGAATGTGTCCTCTCAGCAACAGAATGAATGTGTGCTCAAGCAATGGACCTTCCCCTCTTCTCCCCTGATGCCCTGAAGAGCTTGTGGATCCTCCTGAGCACATTTTTAGGCCTGTGGGTTCAGAGAGTTCCAAGTGATCTACTGTAAAAGTAATTGCCAAGCAAAGAGACAGACCATTTAGTGGGGTTCAAACAAAGGCTAGCGAGGCAGTTTTAAGGGAGCTAACAAAATGCTGCCAGTCATTGAAGCATTTTGCTGATTTCCCTCCATATCCTTTCCCTCCTTCAGCCCTCCAGGCTCCAGAGAGTTGGAATAGCCACTGGAGCTGTGTGGGCTTTAGTGTGGCAGCCAGCTGCAGGCAAAAGAGAGAATCTGCCAAAAATGACTATTCTCCATCCACCCCCCTTCAGTGTGTGTGTGTGGGGGGTCTGCAGGATTACATTTGCATTTCACTTTCCTTCCTCCTCCACTCACCTCCCCTTTTTAAAATCGAAGGAGAGAAAAGGTGTGACACACACACACACACACACACACACACAGAGAGAGAGAGAGAGAGAGAGAGAGAGAGAGAGAGAGAAGATTTAGCCATCATCCTCAAAACAAGCAAATCTACATGAGCAGCCCTTGGATATTCCTCTGATAAAAACTTCAAAAGGGCACATTCTTCATTCAGACAGACACAAAACAATGTTCTTGTTGCTAAATTGGATTGATTTTGAGTAACTCCATGGAAAGCGGCAGCACTTCTTGGGATTTCACAAGTGTAGCTCAAGAGCAGAATACATCCAGGATGTGTCAAGAAGGGAAAGACTATATAAATAAAAGCAGTTCTACATGCTCTTAAGTTGTCACACATCACCTGCTCTGTGTGTCTCCTCAGTGGCCCTAGCACATTTACATACACTGTCATCGAATTTCAAATTGCATCTCAAATCAATGCCAGTTTAAAATTGCCTTTCAGATCACTGCTGTATTTTTTTTCCCTCCAAAAAAGAAAAGAATGCTCCTTTTGTATTAAATAGCAGTGCTGACCTTCTTGTTTCTCCTCTGGGTCTTCATTTAGGAAGAATTCACAATAATTATCCCTCAGATGTGTTAGGAGTAATATGAGGCAGGGAGAAGGCAGATATTTTTTCCCTTGGCCATCTCCATAGATGCTTTTTGTGTGTGCATCAACACACAAAACAAAGCTGCAGTGTACTGAACATTTGGGTAGTGTCAGAAACCTGATGGATATTTACTAATTAGGGAGGGGGTAGAAATTCAATCCACATTTAAAGGCAAGCCTACCTAATCCATAATTTCTTGGGGGGGGGGAGTGAACTAAAACAGCCATCCTTTGAAATTTGCATTCCTCAGAATTTTGCAATGTGGTTCCCCAGTCAAGTTGTATCTACAAATACGGCACACATCCTAAGGTAAATTGCATATATTTGCAAAAATGTAATTAGGGGAATTTACATTGCAAAAAAAATGTGTTTGTTAGGCAAAATCGCATACAAGCGTGTGTATAAGGAGAAATTTGCACTAAAGTGCTGGTGAATTTTCATGAGGACTTTTATCATTAAAAATTCAAAAACTGATGTGGAAATGTGGAAAACTGAGTTTAAGACTGGAAAAATGAGAAACTGAGAGAAATCACAATTGACAGATTCACCCACCCCTAAAGGAGGGATGGGAAACTTGAGCAGAGATTGGTGAGGACTGAGCATGCCCAGTGGCTGCAGAACACCCCTCCAAGTGGGGTCATTCTGGGGTTTGAACTAGCATTTTCCAAATGGTCTATCCAATCATTTGCTATAAAGTCTGTAATGTGTATGGGTTGCTCGTGAGTAAGTTGCCGCCTCTCCAGACTTTGTTGCCTTGCTAAACCTTTCAGTCTGGACAGCCCTTCACTTCATGGCTGCCTCAGTCGCTAGCAGAATCCGTCAGTGGGCGTTTCTTAAATCTTTTCCAACATAAAAGTTGTTTGACACCCAGTCTCCTCCTCCTCTCTCTGCGCGGAGGTCTTCTGCGCAGGGTGGGCGTGGGTAGCGGAGGACCCGTGCTCTCCCCGCTGGTGTCCGGTGAAGAGTCCTGGAGCCCTCTTGCCGATTCCCCCATCAGCCCCTCTATATCCCTGGTGTTGCGCTGATTTGCTTCCCCATCTGCAGAGCTGCCTCTCTCTCTGCTGGGCCCTTCTCCAGCATCATTTGAGAGCCTTCCCTCCGCCTCTAGCTCCGATGTCAGTTCCCTGACAAGGTCTTTTGGACCTTTAAAGTGCTAGAACTTTCTAGGGTTTGGGGGCGACCTTTGATCATTATAAAGCCCCACCTAGTTCTTTAAAAATATTTTCCTAGGTCCAGGGTAGGTTAGGTGTCCAAATCCATTTCAGTACGGAGGCCCCAGTGTTTGACTGATCTTAACTTTTAAAATATTTTATTCCCTGTTCTATTTTCATTTCATGAACTGATATCAGCCAGACTTCCACTGAGGTTCCTCGAAATAGCTATAAAAACAGCCTCTATAAAGAGGACAGTCTCCTAGCAGCAGTAATAAACGCAAAAATAGACTGAGACAAAAGATGAAAAGGAGACGGGCGGTTGGAAAAGGAAGGTAGGTGCATTTCATATTGCATATTACATGCAAGTGTTACATATTATTTTAAAATGTCCCAATTTCATATATATTTTTGGCCTGTTTCTATTACAAAGCACTCAAATTCAGCTTCTGACTTTGCAAAATGAGAGTGTACCTGTTAAGTCAATGCCATGATGAAACTTGTTTGAATACGAGTTATACCCACCTCTCTTAGGAGCAAAGGATTAGCATTCTGCCTTATTTTTGTTGTATTCAGTAGAAACATGCCTGATTCACGAGCAGGCATTATACATGTAATCCAGCAATCAAGGCTGGCCCAAGATATATTGCTGCCTGAGGCAAATAACAAGCTGACACACACACACACACACACACACACACACACACACCCCAACTCCATGTACATCAGCACTGAAAACAGGATCGTATCCTCTCGTGTACCTGAGCCCAGCTAGCTAATTTATTTGTGGGGTTGGGGTACAGGCATGTGGCCCACACATTGCTCAGTTTACTAACGCAGGAGAATGGCTGCTCCCTGAGGTGATGGCCTCACTCTGCCTAATAGCAGAGCGGGCGCTGCCTCCAATAATTAAGCACTTCAATTTCAATTCAGAGGGACTTCAACATGCTTTCCTTTGGATTGTGCTGCATTATTTTTGACCTAGCAGGAGCTTGTGCTTCAACAAAGTTGGTGTTAAGTATAGTAATTTAATTCACTGAAATTGTAAATGCTTGCATGTATTGGTAAATTTGATTAGTTGGTAATTGAATTCTAGAGAGTTCACTCGTAGTTCTCATGTGATTGGCTAAGGTTGGTCACATGGGACATATGTAGTGAAGGAGAGACTCCATTTTACGTGAAGCAAGATGACTGTGGTTTAGCATCCACTGTGAACACTGCTAAATTGAATAGATTGTTGGAGTGTTTCTTCTCTGCTTGAAAGAAAGAGAGCAAAGCTGCAGGAGAAGGTAAAAGTGGGAATCTCTCATAGGAGCTGCAAGTCTTGGCCTAACTGAGATACAGAAGGCTGAGTGCTGAGCTCTGGAAAGAGAGGAAAATACAGTTGTTTGGAAGTTAGAAGAAGAGATTGTAAGCCCATGCTTGAATAAGCATGGGACTGTAAGTATTATGTTTTATCTATAAGTTTCTGCCAGCAAAGTTTTTGAATGTTAAAGTCTGATTGTTAATTTCCAAAGAAGGGTGTCAGTCATATACAGTGGAACCTTGGTTTTCGAATGTAATCCATTCTGGAACACCATTCAAGTTCTGAAACATTCGAAAACTAAAAACTCAATACGGAAGCCTCAAAACGGAAAAATAAATACGGAAAGCTCAATACGGAAGCTGTCTCAGAAGTCGGACTTCCAAGGCGTGTTCGAAAACGGGAGCATTTACTTCTGGGTTTACAGCGTTCAAGTTCCAAAACATTCGTCAGTGGAGACGTTCGAAAACCGAGGTTCCACTGTATAGGAATTGAGCTTCTTGGCTGCAATTTCACTACCCTGTGTTGTTCTAAATATCCCTGAGCGCTGGCAGTTATGAATATATCTTCTCACTTTGTTGAGAATCAACGACTTGCCCCCTGCTATCGCAGAAAACAGGATTAAATTTAAATAGGCTTAAGTTACAGGAGGATGGTCGATTTCAATTGAACATTTGGGGGAACCTGGATGGTAAAGGCAGGAGCAGCAGGCATGGGGGGCAGTGCCATAGAGCTGCCCTCCTGATACATACACACATACACAAGCATACATACATAATTTTATTTGTATGCCACCTTTCCACAGTTCCAAATATGCTGGAACATATGTAAGGCAGCTTACAACTTGGGAAAAAAATGCCTAAGTACAACATAACAAAAGCAGTTATAAACAATTAAATAAAACTTGAAAAATACACGGCCAAACTGAACCATTTCCACACAAATCACAACAAGATCTAAAAGAAAGATACAAAGAACCAACAGCAACAACAGCAAATCCCACCACCACCCAACATTATTCTAGTCCTGGGATTCCTTGCTGTAAGGGTGAGGTATGTCAAACTGACAGAACCAGTATTTTAAATCTACCTGAGCAGTGAAGAACTGGTGACTTTTTAATTTCCCCCCATATTGGCCCTGAGTCAACATAACTGAAGAGAAAGCAGAAAAGTTACAAGCTCCCCCATAAATGCTTGATCAAGGTGATAAATGAAAAGTACTTTCAGTGGTAGCCAGAGGCTGGAGTAGCTGCAAACATGCTATTCTTTTATCATGTTTATGTAATCTTATATAATTTCCAATCCTTACTTCTCTTTTAGCTTTTAATCCTTCTAAAACCTCCTCTTTAGCTAAAGATATTTGCCAACGTGCTTTCTGCCTTATGTTTTTAAATACACCCTCCTGGTGTCCGGAGGTTTTTGAATTATATGCAGTGTCAACACCAGGAACCTTGTGTGGGAGGGCTTTTCCAAAATGCATTGCTAGCAAGATGCAAAAATTAACATTTTTTAAACTGACTGAGGTTCTGCTCACCCCACAGCATGAAGCCTGCCCCTCTAACATAAATCTTGGCTCAAATCATAGGGCTTTGTGCGCTCTCTCTCTCTCTCTCTCTCTCTCTCTCTCTCTCTCTCTCTCTCTCTCTCCTTTTTGCCAACTCTTGTGATAGTTGTTCTGTGAAGTTCAATGCAAAAGGGCTGTACCATCCCACCCACCTCTAACATGGGCTATGGTTCAAAGCAGTGCCTATATATAGTCCATAAAGTGCATTGAGATTGTTCTAGACAAAAAGTACTACATGTAAGGAAGGTCTTATTTATTACTATTATTATTATTAAAGGTATCATTACTATAACTTGGTTGCAAGTTACAACAAAGCTATAAAAAAGTTATCTTGGAATGGCTAATGAAGGCACTGTTGAAGCTCTAACTTCTCTGCCTTTCAGCGCAGGGTTTATTTTATCTGGCTCTTTGGATTAAACACAGTCCAGGACATAGCTGGTATGAAGATTTAGATTTCCTTAATGGAGAAGTCTCTCATAATCACATCACCCTTGCATCTAAAAAGCCTTTTTATTTAAAAGAGTAACTTTGGTCACACTGTGTCTTAAACACCATTCAGTTCCATCATGCTGTTTTAATCAATCATCCCCTGAGTTTTTTTCAGAGGTAGGAGTTAGAGAATAATGCAGCTTGATAAGATATTTTAATAAAATATGTTCACCACCTCCACATCATTTTAATTTTCCACTGCATTATCCAAAAGTGAGCTTTTAGCCACACACAAAAAAGTGGGGGTGAAGCAAAATAATTGAACATATGGAAAGATTATTTACATCTTACTTTTTTCTAGGGAATTCATTCCTCTCATCATCCTTCTCTGTGTCCCCCCCCCCCAACCTACCAGAGAGAATTTAGGGCATGCTCCAAGCCATGAACTTCTAAAGCCCCACTAATTTCAAGGAGAGAGAGAAAAAAAAGCAAGTAAGACTGTATACAATTGTTAAAACACTTCTAGGCTGCTTTCCCAGGCAATCACCACCCTAAGAAGCGTACAGCAATAAAAGGTATGTCACAAAAGAGCATCATTTCAAAAACAAAAATGCAAAAGAATTGGGGGGGGGCCCATCCATTTCATTAAATATCCATAGGCCTACACAATAAATTCTAGTCCCAGATGAGCCAGTAAAAAGCAAAAACAGAAATAAAATTGCCTTTAAAACTGTTAAACATTTCTCAGTACTGCTGTAACGGTTCTAAAGGTAATTTTGTTTTAAGGTAATTTTAAATACATTTAAATGACTAGAAGAAAGTAGTACTTGACCTGCATTTGCACACAATTTGATAGCAACATGCAGGATTTCCTTCCTCAGGTTTTAACTGATTTTCATTTTCATTTTATTGAGTTACTTGTACACTGCTTAGAGACAGTTGTAATTAAGCTGTATATAAATTGTCAAAATTAAAAAAAATAATATGCAGATAGTTGCGTGTTGTTGAAGGCAGAAAAAAAGAACAAAGGCTATGAACTCGTGCTGGACTGAACTATCCCTTCCTCTCCAGTTGTACGAATTTGCCGTCAGAAGTCACCAAAACCAAAATACAGTGGTACCTCGGGTTAAGAACTTAATTCATTCTGGAGATCCGTTCTTAACCTGAAACTGTTCTTAACCTGAGGTACCACTTTAGCTAATGGGGCCTCCCACTGCCGTTGTGCGATTTCTGTTCTCATCCTGAAGCAAAGTTCTTAACTCGAGGTACAATTTCTGGGTTAGCAGTGTCTGTAACCTGAAGCATCTGTAACCTGAAACGTCTGTAACCTGAGGTACCATGTATCTCCCCACTTTGGCAGGGGACAAATGTTCCTGCAAAAATGATGGAAGATACCCAGCCTAGATTTTCTATGATCATAGGAAGCTGCCTTTTACCAGGTGCCACTTTCCCCATCCTTCTAGAGCAGGCTTCCTCAACCTCGGCCCTCCAGATGTTTTTGGCCTATAACTCCGATGATCCCTAGCTAGCAGTGGTCAGGAACTGTAGTCTCAAAACATCTGGAGGGCTGAGATTGAGGAAGCCTGATATAGAGTCGTTTTGTCTACTCTGACTGGCAGAAGCTCTCCAGGGTGTCAGATATGGTGTCCGTCCCCCCCATCAACTGCTATATGGTCCTTAAGAATATGATAACAACGAAGAGTCTGTTGTATCAGGCCAATGGCCCACCTAGTCCAGCACCCCGTTTTCACAGTAGCCAAACAGATGCCCGTGGGAAGCTTGCAAGAAGGACCTGCGACTTCGAGCAACTGCCTCTGACTGTGGAGGTGGAACAGCCATTGATAATCTTATCCTGCATCATTTTACCCAGTGATGCTGACGATCGACCTTCTGCCCTTCTTCAAGGGCCCTTCTTCAAGACCAGAGTCGAAGTTGTTAAAAGTTGCGCTTAACACCGATGCGCACCACCGTTGGTGCATATGCATCAAGTGGTACATGCTTTCTCTGCACAAGGAGAAAATCTCATGAGCCATAAGGAGCCATATAGTCCATTACCTACTTTGACACAGCCGTTTGCTTCAGACCACAGCTACAACTTCAAAATCAACTTAAACGCAACAACAACAGAGCGTTTATTTTGAAACCTGCAAAAAATGAAAATCCAGCAGGGGTTGCAGCTGGTATGCTTCAAAGCAATAAAGGTCTGCTTTTCGGATTACACATTTCCAAGAGGATGACGTGCATCATCTAAACATGATATTTGAAACAGATCAAAAGTTTGACTTAACTTTTCCAGAAGGCCAAGCTGCTGAGTGTTTATGTTTTTGAGACAGCACAGGTAAATTGCTTTTGATATTTAGGATAATATATGGGGAAACTTAGAGAAGAAATGAGACATGGTGGGCGGGGAAGGGAGAGGCAGAATGCTGCCTGAAGACAAAACTGGATATCTCTGCCAATATATTCCCGGAAGAGGAGGAAGCTATGGCTTAGTACAACCTGATTCTATAAGATCAGATGCCATATGATTCCTGGAGCCATTGAACGTTGACCTCATAAGTAAGGATGAGAGGATTTCCCCAGTTGCACGCCTTTATTTTTCCTTCAATTTTCTCCCATGCATTCTACTCTTCCTGAATTCTGGAATATCTAGGAACATTTCTAAAATTTGTTCCAGAAGTGAAGCACAAGTAGCCTGACATCCAATTCTGTTCCTTCCATTTGTTTGCATTTTGTGCCCTCCACCCCACATCTGCATTGCTTGTGAAGGCAAACAAATGGATAAAACAATGCAACAAATCAGTCTGGAAGAGGTTAATACCCACATATTAGTTCATCAAGATTTGGGAGATGTGATGATTTACTGATGTGTACATGCATTGGTAAAACAGCATGAAAAACTAATTTCAAAAGAATCTCACATAACATAACATCAAACTTTGAATGAGCTGATGGAATGAAAATCTATGGCAAATTGCATACAGGGTGCCCGGTATAAAATCTGGAAATAAAAATCAGAAG
The DNA here is from genome assembly GCF_965112155.1 of Podarcis liolepis. Lineage (NCBI taxonomy): Eukaryota > Metazoa > Chordata > Lepidosauria > Squamata > Lacertidae > Podarcis > Podarcis liolepis. The sequence continues at coordinate 96,763,737 of NC_139555.1, read as the reverse complement.
GATTAATAATTCCTAATACATTTGTTTCACCTGGAATCAGTTATTTCAGAATTCCAAAATAAGGGGAGAAATCTGGATAAGACTCCTCTGAGAAGTAAGCCTACTTGTAGGAGACATGGGTGATGTTAGCAGAAGTGTTGTGCTATCTCTAGACATACCAAGGGTAGGCTGAAGTTCTTCAGAGTAACCGTAAATGCAACTTCACTCATTGCATAGGATGCAACAGTTAATAAGCTGCTACAGCTAACCCTGGCTTTCTGGTGAGCATACCTATATGACACCTTTTGTTAGTAAAACATCTGCTGGATGTACACACAAAGCATATTTGCAGATGACATATTAAAGCATCTCAACATGTTAGATGGTACAATATAAAGAGCCACTAAAACATTCAGATAAAGAGCAGAGCAAAACAAAAAAATTTCATTGCCTCCCACCAACATGTATCTATAAAGATCATACAGTGAAATCCATATAACCAAATGTTTCTGTTGCTAAATGTTCATATATTAGGAATTCTACTGTACCCCAAAGTTTCCCATAGCATTAGAAACATTCACTGTTTGATGTGGGAGGATTATTTCCAAGTATATCAGATATTAGAAACTAGGGACTAGGTTATGATTTGTTTAATGAAATGTTAATTTTTGACCAAGAGAAAGGTTAGGGGGGAGTGGAATCAGTTAAGCCTAGGAATGATTAAAAGGGGATTTGTGAAATTTCAGAGCAGTCATTTCTATTAATTCAGGCCCATCTTAGTTTATATGCTAAAGGTGGTGAGCGGATTTGGTTTGCGGGCCCCTTCTTGAGCCGTTCTAGGGGGAATGTAACACGTTAGAGGAGGGGAAGGCCTTTTTAGTAAGGAGCCCCAAGAGAGACTGAACCAAAAAACCTTGACACAAGAAAATTCAGCTAAGAGACAGCTGATTTCTCAGTTGGGAAGTACTTCAGGAAGAGATGGCATCTTGCCTTTCCCACCTGGACTTGGTAATAATTCTCACTATTCATGAACAGATGTCTTGGTTAGATTCCTCAGGTGTAACTGAATTTATTAAAGGATCCAGAGACTCGAGATTAATTCTGAATCATTACATACTATAGATATCTCTTAGGATGACAAAAAAGATGGTGGGGGGGGGGTGCTGCACAGGGAAGGGAGAAGGAAACTGTGATAGAGATAATAATCTGTGTGCTGTGAAGAGGATTGACCTCAGTGGGTCTATGTCTCAGTCTCTCCCTTTGTGAGGAAGTTGGTTGTTTAAAGCCTGGCTTTCATGTCAGTTTTGAATATGCTGAACCCCTCTCCTCTGCCACCCACCTGTGTTTTTTCATACCCTTCCATGTTGGTAAAGATTTTACCTAGCTATGCCTTCACACAGTGAGGTATACTACTATTATGCACCCTCAGGACTATGGATGGGGGATAAACTCATTTGCTAACACACTTGCCAAGCCAATACTTGCCGTTTCTAACCCAAAATATAGCCATCCTTTGAAATTAGCCCTTCTCTGAATTTTGCAATGCAATTGTCCAACCAAAGAAATGCCTACAAAAATGTATATATCATGCACACAAATGTATATGAAAACAACACACATGCAACCGGGCAAAGGAATCCTGGGAAACGGTCTATAATGAGTTTTGGGGTTTTTAAAATCAAATTCACATTCCATAATAAACCAGAAGCATTTCTTCTTGGCATAATTGGGAATCTACCAAAAAGAGCCTATAACCTATTTTTCTATGCAACAACAGCTGCAAGGATAGAATACGCAAGATATTGGAAACACAGAACCCAGGGAAAGAACAATAGCTAAATAAACTAATTGAATAAGCAGAGCTGGCAAATCGGACATCCAAAATAAGAAATACAGATGATAAACAGATGATGAGTGAATGGGAGTATTTAGGGGAATACTTACAAAAAACTGACCTTAAATATAAATTTCAGGTAGGGGATGACTTCTGATAACGTAAAGGACACAAGAAGGTTGAAAATAAGGTGAAGGAATTATTGTATATGCAGCTAAGTAAAATGTACAAAGAACTGTCATGAAATGCTGGGTGGGAAGCCCAAAAGAATTACTGTATAAAAATGAAAAATGATATGGGTGTATAACTAAGAACTTATTTTTAAAAAAGAAAAGAAAACAACACACAAAAATGTGTTGCATTTGGGGAAATTGCTGGCAAGCAGGGTGAATGGAATTCAAGACTGGAAAAGGAAAAATTGTGAGTAGCCAAAATTTGCAGATTTGTTCATCCCCATTTATCTCAGGACAAGTGTTCAGTTGTATCTGTGCATGTGAATTGTGCTATCATGTCCATCCTCTGTCTTGTCTTCTCCAGGGTAAACATACCCAGTTCCTGAAACCTTTGCTTTGTTTTGCTACTGCTGAACATCTTCACTAACCCTCTTTTGAACTCTCTCCGATTTTTCTAATGTGCGGACACCAGAATTGGACTCCAGAGGAAATCTCAGTGGTGGAGAATAAAAATGGAACTTGTGACTTGGAAACTATTGTTCCATTAATGCAGCCTAAAATTGCATAGACTTTTTTTTTTTTTTTTTTACAGTTGCATCACACTGCTGGCTCATCTTCACCTTGTGGTTGGCTACAGTTCCAAGATCTTTTGCAAATGTGTTCTGGCCAAGCCAGGTGTCCGCTCTATAGCTGTGCATTTTACTTTTGCCTAAATGCTGAGTTTTGCATTTGTCTCTGTTGAATTTCTTATTTATAGCCCCGTTATCAAGGTCATTTTGAATTTTATTCTGTTCTTCTGTAGTGTTAACTGTCCATCCCTGTTTTGTGCCATATGCAGATTTGATAAGGATAAGAGATTTATTTCCTCTTCTATTATTTAATAATTTATAGAGCAATGACTAAGGGTCATGTGGCATGTTAATGATCAGTTACAATTTGTGTTAATACATAATATTACCATATCATTTAGAGTTCAGGAAAGTCTTATCCGGTTTATCATGGCTGATGAGAGTTTGTTTTTTGATTATGCTGAACTGCAGCAGCAACAACAAATCAAACCCAAATCTCTTAATGTAAAATTGAACATAAAGGTTGCTTTTTTTGGCGAGACAAAGTGTCTGGGGTAAACTGTTTGCTGAACTGGATAAAACTCATCCTAGAAACACAGAGGAACGTCCCATTTCAATTGTGCAGTATTGGGAAACACGACACTTAATTTTGAAACAAAAAACAAAACCCCCAAAACATTTACTATCAATCCTTCTGACAAGGGCTGCATTTGCTTACAGTGTCCAGAGACAATTATGCCCATATCACAGGGCAGCAGACAACTTATGAATTACAATTATACCAAGAAGCTCTCTACAAATATCACCGATGAATGCAGCTCAAGAACATTATCAGCATGGGCTTAAAACATATGTTGGCCTGGAACAGGGACTTAAAAAACAAAAACCCTTCAAGGTACAAACCAGGCAAATTATACCAACTTACAATGTTAAAAACCCAAACAATAATTCACAAATATATCCTGTCCTCCCTTCAAAAAAAGAATGCCTATATTGAAATATCTGGATAGAATCTTTCCTCCCCTATAGTTGTTTCCAGAAATCTGTTTTCTGGAAGAGATTAATGACACTAGAATTAAGAACGTATTATCAGAGACAGGCAAGCAGGGCCACAGAAGAGAAAAGGCTAATGTGAAATGTCCACACCAAACACCAGCAATTAGTATGTAAAGTTTTCTGTTTATAAAAGGAACCATCCTGTTTTGGAAGAGAGAAACAGTGTAGTTGTTCCCACCACCATAAAAACAGCTATTGATTTCCACCGAAAGAAAGAAAGAAAGAAAGAAAGAAAGAAAGAAAGAAAGAAAGAAAGAAAGAAAGAAAGAAAGAAAGAAAACAAGGGGGATGAAAAGGGAATAAAGGAACACCATCTAATTTGAAATCCATCTCTATAGAAATTCATTAGAGACGGACTGCATCCATTACTGATAAATGGCGGAAACAGAGAAGAAGTAGGGCAATGGCAAGGGGAAAGTTTGAGTACAGGGCTACATTATCACATAAGGATCAGACTCGGTTTGCATAGGATGTACCCAGCTGGCCCACCATCTTGAGTGTAATGTTTGCATCCTGAGCTCTGCACTCCTTAACTGAAGGCTCTCTGCGTATCAGTCCAAATCTACAATTTCTCTAATTACACAAGTATGGTCCATATTGCAGTAAATTGACTTTGGCAGGTTGTGAAGACATGTCTGTTCCCTCCAGCTGTGTGATGCTGCAGTTTGGGAGTGCCGTGTGCGGCCAGCTAGGAAGATGAAGGTGCAACAATGCCGGAATACACAAGCACAAGTCAGTGTCAGAGTGTGTGGTCAAGGGGTTGATCAGCCCCAGTCACTTTGGGGCTAAGTTAGAATTGTTTGCCTGTCTACAAATGGGCTGAGTTTGGGTAGGGGTTTTCCCCACACACCTACTTTGAACTGAAAGCTGGAGGCAGTAGGGGTTTCAGAGTGGATGCTACTAAATAGGTTAACTGGTCACCTTCTCAGCCAGGAAGGGGCAGGAAAAGTTAATAGGAGACCAGGTGAGAACCCTTCAGCATCTTTGAAGGGGAAAGGAATTTCCAGAGGCCAACAGCTCTCTTTACTCCTTAGTTTGATAACAGTTTCCTATACAGTGGTACCTCGGGTTACAGACGCTTCAGGTGACAGACGCTTCAGGTGACAGACTCCGCTAACCCAGAAATAGTACCTCAGGTTAAGAACTTTGCTTCAGGATGAGAACAGAAATTGCACAGCGGTGGCAGCTGGAGGCCCCATTAGCTAAAGTGGTGCTTCAGGTTAAGAACAGTTTCAGGTTAAGAATGGACCTCCAGAACGAAATAAGTTCTTAACCTGAGGTACCACTGTATGAACAAAGTGAAGATCATTCTACCCTTTTCATTCTCTGTTATAATTTTGCGTCTTAAATACTTACTGATTTCCAAAGATTACCTGACTAAAAGGCCACAGGCCTTCGAACCCAAAGATGACCTCCGCCTTTCTGGTTTCATGGCTGTTGTATTCCAGGCGCCCATGTAGAGGTCCAGGAATTGTTTGTTCCCTAAAATAGAACTACATATTCCTGGAATGGATTAATAATTTCTAGTATCCACAAAAACTGTACTCTGCTGTCTATAACCATGCTTTTTGTTCCTCTTTTATGTCTGGTTTGATAAATTTCAAATAAATGGTACCGTCTCTAACAGGACTATTGGCTTTCCCCAGGATCATTGGAGAACCTTTTTTTAAAAAAAAATGTCCTGCTTTTATTAATAAAATAAAATGGAAAATGACTACAGATGAGTTTGAAAATAAAATAAAAGATATCATTCAACAAATCACCAAGTCAGAAGGGTTTTGTGTGTCTTAAAATGTTCTCATCCTGCCCTAGCAACACAAGTTAATAAAACACAACCACCTGCACCATTAAGGCTACAATCCTATGCCCACTTACCTGAGAGTAAGCCCCATTGAACTCAGTGTGAGTTACATCTGAATATAGAATTGCCCTGTCAGGATCCTAGCTGTTGGAAGGGAGATATTGAAGAACCTGCCTTTGAACTTAACAACATTATTTCATGGAGGGGCTCCTGAAGATAGATTTATTGAAGAAGAAGAAATCTTTTCCAAGTGTTTTGTTGTCAAATTCCATTTCTTTCCCCTAATGTATGTTGTGGCTCTGAAATGACAGACCAATGTATTAAAACCAATGTCAAGAACTAGTACTAAGAAAACATCCTGCTAAAGAAACTTTCTGCAGAGTTGTTCTCTTTCTTTCTCTCTCTCTCTCTCGGCAAAATGTGCAGTCTCAGGCTGCTTCTCCCACATTCTGTTACCTTTCAAGGCGCAGCATACAGCATATTTTCTCCGAGCAAGTATAAATAGTGCATAGAAAGAGGGCATTATTTAGGAAAAATACTAATTAAATTTAACAATAGAAATGGCAGCCCTTGTGTTTCTAAAATTAGAGGCGGGTTATTTTATAATACACAGCCATTTCATCGTGATGAGCTTTTAGGCTCTTCTTTCCATGCCTGACATAAACATTGCCACGCTGTTGTTCCATTCTCCTTTCTAAACATGGTTTGTCTCCAGAGCTTTGCATTGTTGGCCAGCCAGGTCTTTCCTACATAAGATCTGTGAACCTCTAGATCTTTTGTGGCAAAGTTTAATCCAGAGAGACAGCCTTTCCAAATTGGTTTGAAGAAGAAATAAAATTTGTTCTGCACAAAGCACTCCTCCATGAAGATATTTATTAGTGTTTTCATTTCAATAGTTTCTGATAATATTAAGGAACCCCAATGGCTTATGTTAGGCAGTGCCTAAAATAAATCTGCTGAATGGGCCTATAAATAACAAGGCTGTGTGTGCAAATTTAGACAACAGAGCTGTTAAGCTAGCCGGGAAGGGCTGGGCGATGGGCTCTGCGGGGTGGTGAATGCTTCCCTCCGTGAGGGAGCCTTCCCAGACCCACTGAAAGAGGCGGTCATTAAACCGCTTCTTAAAAAAACATCTTTAGACCCAACCAATATGGCCAACTATTGCCCAGTCTCAAATCTACCATTCTTGGGCAAGGTGATTGAGCGGGTGGTTGCTGAACAATTCCAAGCATGCCTGGAGGATGCGGACCATTTGGATCCCTTCCAATTGGGATTCAGGCCTCACCATGGGACTGAAACTGCCTTGGTCGCGCTGGTTGATGATCTCCAGTGGGCTAGGGACAAAGGTGAGAGCTGTTTCCTAGTTCTACTGGATCTCTCAGCGGCCTTTGACACCACTGACCATAACATCCTTCTGGACCATCTAGAGGGGCTGGGAGCTGGGGACACTGTTATACAGTGGTTCCGCTCTTTCTCCTGGGCCGTGTCCAGAAAGTGGTGGTGGGGGATGAGTGTTCAGACCCCTGGACACTCACTTGTGGGGTGCTTCAGGGTTCTGTCCTCTCCCCCTTGCTTTTTAATATCTACATGAAGCCGCTGGGAGAGCTCATCGGGGGGTTTGGGATGGGTGTTCATCAGTATGCAGATGACACCCAGCTCTACCTCTCTTTTAAATCAGAACCAGTGAAGACCATGAATGTCCTGTGTGAGTACCTGGAGGTGGTTGGAGGATGGATGGCGGCTAACAGATTGAGGTTGAATCCTGACAAGACAAAAGTACTGTTTTGGGGGGACAGGAGTCGGGCAGGTGTGGAGGATTCCCTGGTCCTGAATGGGGTAACTGTGCCCCTGAAGGACCAGGTGCGCAGCCTGGGAGTCATTTTGGGCTCACAGCTGTCCATGGAGGCACAAGTCAAATCTGTGTCCAGGGCAGCTGGTTACCAGCTCCATCTGGTACGCAGGCTGAGACCCTATCTGCCCATGGACTGCCTCGCCAGAGTGGTGCATGCTCTAGTTATCTCCCGCTTGGACTAGTGCAATGTGCTCTATGTGGGGCTACCTTTGAAGATGACCCAGAAACTGCAATTAATCCAGAATGCCGCTGGGAGATCTGCATTGGCTCCCAGTATGTTTCCGAGCACAATTCAAAGTGTTGGTGCTGACCTTCAAAGCCCTAAACGGCCTCAGTCCTGTATACCTGATGGAGCGTCTCCACCCCCATCGTTCAGCCCAGACACTGAGATCCAGCGCTGAGGGCCTTCTGGCGGTTCCCTCATTGCGAGAAGTGAGGTTACAGGGAACCAGACAGAGGGCCTTCTTGGTAGTGGCACCCTCCCTGTGGAACACCCTCCCATCAGATGTCAAGTAAATAAGCAGCTATCTTATTTTTAAAAGACATCTGAAGGCAGCCCTGTTTAGGGAAGTTTTTAATATTTAATGCTGTATTGTTTTTAACACTTGATTGGGAGCCGCCCAGAGTGGCTGGGGAAACTCAGCCAGATAGGTGGGGTATAAATTATTATTATTATTATTATTATTATTATTATTATTATTATTATTATTATTTTAAGAGCAGTGGAACAGTCTCCCTTGGAAGGTTGTATACTCTCCTGGATGGCCATCTGCCAGGGATGCTATAGTTGAGATTCCTGCCTTGTAGGGGGTGGCACTAGATTACCCTTGGGATCCCCTGAAACTCTACAGTGCTATGATTCAATGATACTACTGTCAGGATAAATGAAGCTCACTTCATGCATTACATTTCCACAGTATTCCACTACACAAACACAACACACACATACACAAGGTGTTTGGGAAAATGCATGGTGTGTTTGGGGTGAGGGACTCGCTCACCTAAGAGATAGACCCTTTTTACACATTACTCATGTGAAGGGGCAACAGGGATAGAAGCAGCTGTGAGGCTGAACCTCTGGCCTGATCCTTGGCAATGTATGACTTCCCTGCCTCTGGATTAACATGAATGTCTGTCTGGATATAGAGAAGCCTAGGTGCACAGTGTTCTCCAGACCCTGGAACCCCAATTCTACAAGGATTCAGGACCTGAGGACACCCTTAGGTGGTGGGGGCAGGGGAAGCACATGCCAGTGGCGTGGGGCATGAGGTGCAGTTCTGCGTTGTCCCTTCATGTTAATAATATGTGAAGGAAGCTTGGTACAGAAAGAGGATTGTCAAAGACATAGCATATTTTGGAATGGCCAGTATAATATACAGACCACGATTTAGGACAGACAAAGCTGCAATGTTTAGATTGGATCCAGAGACACATCAATAGGAAGAATTCTGGTGGCAGTGCTGTGGCATGCACAGCGGTGGGGATCCTCAGGCCTAGTAGCCAAATGTAGACCTCTCCAGCCTCTCCATCTGACATTTGGGACTCTTCCTTGTCTATACCTCATCCTCAACTACATGACCTTTCCCCAGCCTATACTACTTTTCACCCTCCTTCGGTGTTTTTACCCAGTCGGAATCTGACCCTTGATCTGAAAAGGGTTCTCCACCCCCTGATCTAGCAGAATGTTTTGCTTGTTCTAAGCTCATCTTGTGCGCACTTTCTGAGGTGCTGCGCAATGCCTTGTACTAGCAGGTGTTGTGCAAGAGATAGCTTAGCCCCTTGTGCTCATCTGAGCACACTTCAGTTTATCATTTCTCTTTTCTCATGCAACAATCTTGAGCAAAGTTAAGGCAAGCCCTTCTGCCTGCAGAAGGGCACCTCAAGAGCCAACATTTGAGGTAGAATTCTGAGTTAGTCCTACTCAGAGTAGACATACTGAGTTCTACGGATGAAGGGCAGAATACAAATTTAATAAATAAAAAATAAAATTAATGGACATTCATTAATTTCAATGCGTCTACTATGAGTCAAACTTAGTTGTTGCTCCAGACTTTATTGAGAACTTCACAGTGGCTTTTTCCTTCTCTCAGGTGGTGCCACTAAAGTATTATTTTTCCCATGAGCTGCTGTAGTGATTCCTGCTTTGCAGTGAGAAATACCACAGGGGAGGCAAATGATTTCAGTTACATCAGCGCATGCTTTCAGTGTCCTCATTTGTTCTCCCACATAAAACAACCCCAGCCATCAACCCACATGCATCACAATGCTTGGCAACAGCGTCTTCTTCAGATTTAAGTAATAAGCAATGCAAAAGTATCCATTTCAGGAAACGTATGCAAAATATGTTTGTACAATGAAGTCTGTGCGGTGGAACCTGGGCAAAAAGGGGTTGCGTTGTGTGGTTTTTGCATGTAGGGCCAATTACATTACTTTTGAAGGTGCTGTTGGATAGAGGGTCCAAGTATCAACATGTGAATTGATGTGGACTGTAATAAGCGAATAAAAGATGGCGGAGGGGGAAGGGAGAAGGGGGAAATGGAGAAATGAACCAGAATGCTCAGGGAAAAATATAGATAAGAGGGCAAAGGAGGATCAGGAGAGAGAAAAGGCATGAGAAACTATAAAAATTCACCGCTGTCAGCTGAAAATTGGGGCGACCCTGTCAGAAAAATGACAGGAAACAGTACCTTCCTTGGCCGTCACTGACAACATTTCCAGCAGCTGCTCTGGAAGGGAGGTGACTGGCGTGTGGGTGAAAATATCTAAGACATTGTACATTTATTTTGTTGAGAAGAGAGAATTTAGGCTGGGAACAAGGATTCATCTGTCATTATCATATCCTCTGCTGAGCGAATGTTGCCCTTGGCAATGGGTGCGTGGTTGCTAATTTCGATTTAGTTGTTCAGCAGCTCCGTTCTCCTCGTTGGTTCACTTAGTAGCTGTGATTTTTAAAAAACAACATATATAACTAGATGACAAATTTTTATTTTTATTTAAACACACACAGAGAGATACAGATGTTTTGATTCCTCAGGCCCCATTCAGTGGGCACTTTAAAATGTCAGATAAAAAATAACATCCTTGCTGTCTGGTTTGCAGTTATATAACAATGAAGGGGTGAAGGAACCAGTTCTCTGCTGCTGTTGCAGCTATTTTAAACAAACAAACAAAAACACGGCAAGAGAACCATATGCATGAAAAGCTGCTGTCCCCTGTGTGTTGATTGTTGAAGCTTCGGGAGGTAGATTTCCAATGTTTCCTTTGGAAGGCCTTTCTGTTGCATCAGAATAGACACAGGCATAGAAATAACTTAAAAGTTTAGACCAATAATCTCCCAGTTTCCCTAGCAAACATGTTCACATAGTCCCTGGCCAGCTACAAACCTCACTATTGCCAGACTGTGTAGTCCCAACATACTGTCAGCATGAGTTCAAGGCTCCATGATTTCTCCTTCAATCATAGTATCATAGAATTATAGGGTTGGAAAGGACCCTGAGGATCACCTAGTCCAATCCAAGTGCAGGGATCTCAACTAGATCATACATGACAGAAGGCTGTTCAACCTCTGCTTAAAAACCACCAGTCCTTCCTCCAGAGACCTCGGGCAATAACTCTCTTCACACATTACTCACATGTATTTATTTATTTTATATTTATTTCTTATTACATTTACAGTTCTCTATAAATGTAATTATAGTTCTCTTTGCCACAACCCTGTGAGGTAGGTTATGCTGAGAGACTTTGACTGGTACAGGTGAGCTTCATGGTTTAGTAGGTACTACAACCCTGCTCTCCTAGGTCCTAGTCTGACACTGCCAGTGTTTCTCAAACTTGCGTCTCCAGCTGTTGTTAGACTACAACTCCCATCATCCCTAGCTAGCAGGTCTAGTGGAGCTGTAGTCCAACAACCACTGGAGACTCAAGTTTGGGATCCACTATATCACACCAGCTAAAGGGTAAGCATGTTGAATAGGGGTTCAGGATTGCATGATCAGTGCATTTTGGGGAGTGGGACCAAGCATGGAGCCTTGAGCCTTACCTACACATGAGTAGTGCATGCTGAGGGCTATTGTACACTGGAGTTCTTATTTTATGCTCACAAGTAAGCTAGGCTGAGAGAGAGCCCAATGTTACTTTGGGGAACTTGTCGGCTGAATGAGGATTCGATCCTGGTCCAAAACAAGCACTCTAGTCACTGCACCACATGGGGCTTGTAGTCACCAAATGTGAGTTTATTCTGTGAGGATGCACTGAGCAACATGGCCCTTTTCTTCTCTGTATGAGAACTGCAATGGCCATTGACTCATACAACTTTGGCATTTCAAGAAGTAGGTGTGTCTTTGAGAGTAGTGACTACAGGAATGGGAAGAAATTTGGTTCAGTTCACATTTTAAGGAGAGCCTACCTAATTCAGAAACAATGTGTGATCCAAAGCACAGCGCTTCTTTTGAATTCACAGTGGCGTTTGCCAACTCCAAAAAGTGTACAAAAATGCATGTACAGTGGTACCTCTAGTTACGAACTTAATTCATTCTGGAGGTCCGTTCTTAACCTGAAACTTTTCTTAACTAGAGGCGTGCTTTTGCTAATGGGGCCTCTTGCTGCCGCTGCACCACCAGCACACGATTTCTGTTCTCATCCTGGGGCAAAGTTCTCAACTTGAGGTAACTCTTCCAGGTTAGCAGAGTTTGTAACCTGAAGTGTTTGCAACCTGAGGCGTTTGTAACTCGAGGTACCACTGTACTAATGAAACAAAAGTGCATTGTATCAGGGGAAATGAAATACAAAATTCAAAGAAACAAGCATTGAAATGCTAACCAGTTTTCAGGAGGACTGGTTTTCATTTCATTTTTTTTTAATGCAGATTTATGCAGAAATGTGGTGAACCAAACTTTAGACTGGAAAAATTCAAAATTTAACAAGACCAAGAACCATTTAGCAAGACCATTTGTCCATCCTGATTTTTGTGAGAAGCTTCTGTATTTGCTGAGTTGGTTCGCCATACTATGAACATAATATTTTCCTGTAGTTCTGGAACCCGTATGTCAGGTCCTGTAAGACTACAACTCAGGATAGCGATGTATAAATTTGGGCGATACATTTTGGTGTAAGAACCTATGTTTTAACTAAAGATGGGCAACCCACCCATGACTCACATCAGATTGGCTGCGAAGTAAGTTGAGTCATTTCCATAAAAGCTGGAAAACAGCTCACCTCATTATTGAGCCAAACCAAATTTAACCACACACCCTATTTAGGATTCAGGGATCACTTTCAGAAATGCCTAGCAGCTGAGGTAAACAGGGTACCTCCCTTTGTGGGGAGAAAAGCCATCACTTCAGAGGACTTTGAAGAAGGGGGTCCCTCCAGTGGAAGCTTCTCACGAACTATTTCCACATTTGCAGCTTCTTTGTCATCCTGTTCATTCTAATGGAAGTCATCATTTTGTCTTAGAATCATAGAATCATAGAAGTCTTGCAGTGGCAGAGACTCAAGCCAGCTTCGCATCTTCTACCGAGGCTGCCTTAAGACATCTTCATCCAAAGTACCCATGCTGCAATCTTTTCAGCACCAAGCTAAAATATTCTTGTTCACCCAGGCATTTTAACAAGTGTGGCTTTAAGTTATTAAGGGTTCTGTCTGTGGTTTTGTTGTTATTGTATTTATGCTGCGAGGTAACTGATTGACCATAAAGAAGGCTGATCACCGAAGAATTGATGCTTTTGAATTATGGTGCTGGAGGAGACTCTTGAGAGTCCCATGGACTGCAAGAAGATCAAACCTATCCATTCTGAAGGAAATCAGTCCTGAGTGCTCACTGGAAGGACAGATTGTGAAGCTGAGGCTCCAATACTTTGGCCACCTCATGAGAAGAGAAGACTCCCTGGAAAAGACCCTGATGCTGGGAAAGATGGAGGGCACAAGGAGAAGGGGACGACAGAGGACGAGATGGTTGGACAGTGTTCTCGAAGCTACCAGCATGAGTTTGACCAAACTGCGGGAGGCAGTGGAAGACCAGGAGTGCATGGCATGCTCTGGTCCATGGGGTCACGAAGAGTCGGACACAACTAAACGACTAAACAACAACTGATTGACCACCCCCCTGAGATTCTAAACAGAATGAAGGGTGGTATATATGTTTTAAAAGTTTGAATTAAATAAAGAAATGTCAGAGGTTGCATGCCCTGCTGCCCCTCAATTCATAGAAGACTCTGGTCAGTCAGAGAGCCATCTGGGAATAATGGAAGGGGAGGGAGGAAAGCCCCTCTCTGCAATTCCCATAGCATCACCTCTGCCACCAAAAGAATCTGGCCCAGATTCCCATGAGAGGTGGTATGAAAAGCTATACAAGGAAGGGCCACATTCCAAAATTCACCTCTCATCACTTCTGTTCGTGGATCAGAGAGCCTTGATTTTCTACTGCAAGTGAAACAATCACAGACAAATACAATGGAGAAACATGACTCCATTTGTTTGGAAATAGGGATTTTAACAGGCTGCACCCATGAAAACAAAGGGGGTGGGAATCCACCTCCCTGCAGACGACCCATAGGGAAAGAGGGTGATCTCTTTAGGGGGTCATCTATCTACACCAGGTGTTTTCATAGCTACTTTATTCCCCTGCTCACTGTAATGCAGCTAATTTTACCAGCCCCCCCCCCCCATTTCACTAAGAGAGACCAAAGGCTGTAGTACTGTATATATAAGGCTAGTATACAGTTTATGGTAACTGCATGTGAAATACAAAGAGGATAAATATAGTTTATGTAACAATCGAAGACAACTATAAAAAAGTACCGTTGGGGTGAGTGCTCAGTGTAACTCAAAATTATAAAAGCCCATTTTTAAATACAAAATTTGCTTGTACTCTCAACTCATTTAGTACTTTAAAGAAGTAATAAATGGCACTGCTGGATATGATTGTAATAATATGAGTGAGTCTTAGGTATCCCATGCTTTTGCCTCCTACATCTCCAGATGACTATAAGTCATGCCATGAGCTATTACTGTTACTGCACATAATTTCTAGTATCCATTGAGATCCAATCACTCTTTTGATAAAGTGATTTTCGGACTATTCCTCCCACGCTTTCATAGCTGTTTATGGATGTGTGTGTAATTTATCTGTTTATTATAATTCTGATAAGTGAAAAAGAAAGTGAAATGCTATTAGAAGGCCCAGCGTGGTAATCAGTTTGTTGTTAACTATGGTCATGGGAAGCTTTTCAAAGCCTCCCGTTTTGCTCAAAGGCACATACCGCATTTACAGAATTGTAGGAGATTTAAAGCTGTTTGGCGCATTCTGCAGGGAAAGGGGGTAGGGCTCTAGACTAGGAAGCTGCAGATTGAAGTGGGCAATGTGGTCTCCTTTAACCACCAAGTTAAAATAGTTAAGTGGACAAATTTGTCAGTAAGATTTGAGCCAGGAGATGATTTTGCTTAGGTAAGTTTTGCTCCTAAATATAGTTTTGCTCCTAAATAATAACATGTAATGGGTATGCATGATAATGAAGAAAATGCTAGACAGATCCACCCAAAGGCCCTTCTAATCCAGTATTCTCTCCTGACAGTCAGTGGTGGAGCATATGCCAGCGCTGCCCAGGGCAGGCGGGCGTGCTCCCAAGAAGAAGAAGAAGTGTTTGGATTTGATATCCCACTTTATCACTACCTGAAGGAGTCTCAAAGCGGCTAACATTCTCCTTTCCCTTCCTCCCCCACAACAAACACTCTGTGAGGTGAGTGAGGCTGAGAGACTTCAGAGAAGTGTGACTAGCCCAAGGTCACCCAGCAGCTGCATGTGGAGGAGCGGAGATGTGAACCCGGTTCACCAGATCACGGGTCTATCGCTCTTAACCACTACACCTCGCTGGCTCTCAGGAGTGGTGAGAGGGGGGAGCGGCGCGGAGGGTGCTCTCCCAGCAGGTACGTGGGCCTAGGACCCATGTACCTACGGGACCGCCTCTCCTGGTATGCCCCAAGGAGGACCTTAAGGTCCACAAATGACAACATTTTGGAGCTCCCAGGTCGCAATTTGGTTAGATTGGTCACAACTAGGGCCAGGGCCTTTTCAATACTGGCCCCGACTTGGTGGAACGCACTGTCACAAGAGACTAGGGCCCTGCGGGACTTGACATCTTTCCGCAGGGCCTGCAAGACATAGCTGTTCTGCCTGGCCTTTGGTTTGGACTCAGTCTGACCCTTATGTTTCCCTCCCCTTATGGTTTTGAACTATGGGCTACTTTTAAAATGATGCTGCATTTTAAGTTGCATTTTAACCTGTATTTTAAATTAGTCCCCCCCCCCCATTATGATTTTACTATAATTTTATTGGTGTTAGCCACCCTGAGCCCGGCTCTGGCTGTGGAGGGCGGGGTATAAATTATTATTATTATTAGACATTCAGCGTGCCGCCCGCTCACGACTCCCAAGCCTCCCCCAAGCTGTCAAAACAAAGGGGGAAGGGGATATGCCACTGGCAAACTGGCACAGCTCTCCCCTTACCCCGACGGCTTGTGATAGGCTTGGAAGTCATGGGCTGGCGGTGCGTCGAATGTCACCCCCCTCAGTGAGGGCACCCGGGGCGATGTGCCTCCACCGCCCCCTTCCTACACCCCTGCTCACGGTGATCAACCAGGTGTCTATGGGAAGCTCCCAAGCATAACATGAGTGCAACAGCACTCTCCTGATTTGAGATCCCAGCAACTTGTACTCAAAGGCACACCTACCTCTGAAAGGGAAGGTAGAACACAGTCATCATGGTTAGTAGCCATTGATAGCCAATACCTTGTTAAAGCCACCTAGGTTGGTGGCTATCACCACCACTAGTGGAAGCAAATACCATAGTTCAACTGTGTACGGTGTGAATCGCTTTCTTTTGTTTGTCCTGCATCTGCCAACATTTAGCTCCAGTATACATTCCTGAATTTTAGTATAACAAGAGAGGGAAGAAAACTTATTCCTATTTACACCATGCATAATTTTATACATCTCTCTCATATCCCCCTTTTACTCCCTTTTCTCTAAACTAAAAAACTCCAAATACTGTAAAATCTTTCTCAGAGGTTTTTTCCCCAGCTAGAACTCGCTAGAACTCAGTTCCGGTCCAGCAGAGAATTCATTTACAAGATTTGCTCAAACTTAGGAATATATATATATATATATATATATATATATATATATATATATGTATATAAAATGTATATAATTTCTGTTCTAACCAATCCTAAGTACCTACAAATGTATCTTCCAATTTACCCGTGCACTTTATCCAATAGACTCAAAGATCTGATAACATGCACAGGGATATATTTATTTATTTTGCACATATTGTAGCTAATGAAACCTGCCCTAAAGAAAGGGATTTTTTTTTTTTTTAAAAAAAAGAAATTTATGCATGCAAACCTGGTCAAATTAAAATGTAAACCAGTACACAGTCAAAGGTAAGACATTAAAGTATTTGCAGCAACTGTAGCTTCCAGGAGAACAATCGTAAAATTAATTTCCTGACTTGCACAGCAATATCAATGGGTACATTTCATCAGTAAGTGCCCAGATTGGTTTCTAGCATTGATGGATATGAGGTGGAAAAGGTATTGCATTTTCTTTCTAATTAGCTTTTAAAAAAAATACACACACCAAAAAAATGAAATTGCCTCGTAATAATTTTCCTTCATCTCTAGTGCATAAAGGTATCTGTGTATAGGAATTTAATTTATATGCCAATGATGTTTTATGCATTGTCTTCCCTGCATCTTATTAGTGTCATTAATAGGCATTCCACTACGTTGTGTTACAAGGTTAATTGGGACAAACCAAAAAAGCATCATCCCCTCCTTCTGCACTGTAAATATGATATATCCTAGCTGCACGATCCACCTGAAAGGATTCAAACCATGGGGAAGTTTTAAATAAACAACCCTATGGTATCATACTCGGTTTTAGCTATATTGGCATTTGTATCACCCTAGAGTAAAAGGTCAATTGTCATATACATTAGTGGTGTATAACAACATAACTGAAGCTCAACATCAAAAAAACAAAGATCATGGCCACTGGGCCCATCACCTCCTCGCAAATAGAAGGGGAAGAAATGGAGGCAGTGAGAGATTTTACTTTCTGGGGCTCCATGATCACTGCAGATGGTGACAGCAGTCCCGAAATTAAAAGACGCCTGCTCCTTGGGAGAAAGGCGATGGCAAACCTAGACAGCATCTTAAAAAGCAGAGACATCACCTTGCCAACAAAAGTCTGTATAGTTAAAGCCATGGTTTTCCCAGTAGTGATGTATGGAAGTGAGAGCTGGACGATCAAGAAGGCTGATCGCCGAAGAATTGATGCTTTTGAATTATGGTGCTGGAGGAGACTCTTGAGAGTCCCATGGACTGCAAGAAGATCAAACGCATCCATTCTTAAGGAAATCAGCCCTGAGTGCTCACTGGAAGGACAGATCATGAAGCTGAGACTCCAATACTTTGGCCACCTCATGAGAAGAGAAGACTCCCTGGAAAAGACCCTGATGTTGGGAAAGATTGAGGGGACAAGGAGAAGGGGATGACAGAGGATGAGATGGTTGGACAGTGTTCTCGAAGCCACAAACATGAGTCTGACCAAACTGCGGGAGGCAGTGGAAGACAGAAGTGCCTGGCGTGCTCTGGTCCATGGGGTCACGAAGAGTCGGACATGACTAAACGACTAAACAACAACAACATAATAGTAACAGCAATAAATGGAACAAGTTCCCTAGCCTAATTTCCAAGCCTTTCTTCTCTGACAAGACCCAGTCCACCCTCTGCTCAAGCCAAAAATATATGCGATCTCTTTGGTATAGGGAAGAATGCCCTGAACTCATGATGTTGAAAAGGACTGCTAGACAAATAGTGGCTCACAATGCTTCACCACCAAAATTGCCCAGGAGCAGCTCACCTGGTGGGGTGAAGCCACAGCAGTACCCTCCTGGAGGGGGTGTCACGGCTGCTTACCAAGAAGGGGAGGGGGAGACAGCAGCAAGGATGGGGCTATACAGCTGCCTTGGCAGAGCCAATTCAGTGCTCCAACCAGTGTGCTCATGCAGCCCTGGCCTCACCTGTATTTTGCCACGCCCTCTCCGGCAGTGATGCCCCTATTTTAAAGCTCCATGCTCTGTGTCTGTGACCAGATGTGCCTGTTAACTTCAAGACTGGTTCCAAGTTTGGACTGTGTGGCTTAAGCAAGCTATCTCTGTGTTTCCATACAGATAATTCAGAAACATTTACCACTTTGGAATCTAAGATTCACCGCCTGCGTTTTCTAACTGTTGTATGGGAAAGCACATTAATATGAGCTTTGAAGAGTTTGTAAGTAAACAACGCTTAACTTGCCAAATGTGTGGTCTCTTTCTATGCTAAGGGAAGTGGGGTGAATTTGGAAGCAGCTTAGAAGGGGATTTATTTTAAAGGTCTAACAGCCTATATTTCCACGCTTCACTTTGCTGCATATTTTGTGATTTTGAATCTTGTGGGGGAAAGGGGTTCTGTCACCCAAGAGGACTTGCCCCAAACCTGGATCTAGCAAGTCATCTTTGCCACTTGTGCTCTAGTCATCATCAAGCCTTTTCCTTTTCCTTAGTTCCCTAGTATACCAGGGATCAGAATGGAATCTACAGTGCTGGAGACGGTGCTTGTGGCAGACCATGACAGGAGCTCACAGACAGACAAATAAGCCGCAGTTTGTTTTGCCAAATCTTGGTTAGCTTTCTAGCTGCTCTTGCCTCATGGTGGGCATCTTGAGTCAGGTGGGCCAGCAAACCACAGTTAAGAAAAACTATTGCTCTCTGGCATCATCATCATCATCAATTTATTTATTTAATTTAAATAATTTTTATTAAATTTTCCATTTTAACAATCCAATCAATTAAATATTCCAAATTATACAAATACCTATCATATAGTCCAAATATTCTGCCAAATTATAAATTTTTGTTGGGGCTTCCCATGCTTCAAGTTCAGTGGGTTTCCAATCATCTTATGTTTCTACTGCCTTGAGTTTCCAATAGTTCCTTCTTTAAATCTTCCTGTTGTTATCCTTCCTTCTTTCGTGGCCTCTGAGCTGTTTCCACAGGCGAGTTGAATTAAACAATAATGTGCTTCTGTGTGAAATTTGTATGACTCTCCTTTTTTTTTTTTTGCAGCTGGTAAGTCTGTTATTTGCAGAATATCCTCACACACTGGTGTTTATGCCGAATCAATCCAAAAGTCCTTCTCTGGTGGCAGACGCCATCTTCACTCAGTTCCGATAAAATAAAATCTGGGTGTTTGCTCATTAATCTTCTCAGACAGGTTGCATCAAACATTAGTCTTTCTAGGGGAGATTTGCCAAATCGGACTTGAAGTACAGATATAATAACAAATTAAGAGCTCACCTCCCCCAAGACTGTTTATTTCTGCAACACATCCTTCTCCCATAATGGCGGATCCCAATTAAAAAATGTGTCACATCATCCTCAGAATCCATCCAAAGTTTTTTGGTATCTCTCCAGCGGCTAATGAGACATCATCATCAATTTAT
Source organism: Podarcis liolepis (assembly GCF_965112155.1). Taxonomy (NCBI): domain Eukaryota; kingdom Metazoa; phylum Chordata; class Lepidosauria; order Squamata; family Lacertidae; genus Podarcis; species Podarcis liolepis. Next base: position 96,743,930 of record NC_139555.1, on the reverse strand, counting down.
TATTTATACCCCGCCCATCTGACTGGGCTTCCCGAGCCAAACCATAGTTAAACAAGCTGTGGCTTGTAAGTTAGAACAAACCACAGCATCACATTGCTGAGAAAACAAACTGGTTCATCTGCTGGACTGGGTTCAAACTTTCAGACAAAGCCTATCATGGCTTAGTGTTACGTGCAAATCAGGCCACAGTACAAATACCAAACACTTGTGACAACAAACATTTGTTTTGTTACATAACTTGAAATGAGTACTCCAACTTAATTATTAAAATTAAGTCTATTAGTTCCCTGTGGCATGGAAGCCAAATGCAGCGTCTCTCATCTCAAGCATCCTCTAAATAGCTGTAATGCAGGATGCCTTACTCCCTAATGTATCCAGTGTTGTTATTACAAACAAGCTTTATTAATGTCATGTTATCTACACTGTTGAATTGGTGCTGCTCCCTGGGCAGCAATTAATATTTGTGTTTCGTGCCAAACAAATAATTTTGTGTGTGTGTGTTCCATTTCCACTACATTAACTAATACATAGCTCAGAAACTGACTGTATCTTAATAAACCTTTCTCCTAGAGGCTATTTCTTTTTTTAAAAGAGAGGCAACAAGGGTGGAAAATTAAAAAATAAGAAGAAGAATATTTACTTAGGCTAGTAAAATGATATCATTAATGAATTTCAGGGAATACCTTTTTTTTTTTTTTACTGAAAAAACTTCTTAAGCTGTGCTGAACCATTCCTGTGATTTATAGGGTAGGATTGCGGTTTGAAATTAATTCTCCCAGCAAATGCAACACTACTGATCTACAAGCTATTGCTTTTCATACTATTACAGTGGCATATCTACACTACAAAGGTGTTAATTTTCTATGGGGCTGATCTGAAGGAAAGTCCTATTTCATGGAACTTTTTGTTAGAATTGAACCGATTTTCAGTGATGTTTCTAGGGCTTTTTGTGAAAGGACTGCCAAGGTGTTCATTCTGTCATCCCTGAATGTTTCTGGTACCTGATTGGCTAGGATTACATATCCTGTACAGGAAGTTTTCTCCTCTCTTTGGATAGGCTCCATTTGCCCTTAAGAGATGTCAGCAAATAGTCAAATCTAACTGTTGCATGGCATCATGGTCTGATATGTGACTCCTGATTAGATGGGATAACTTGAGAAGGAATAAGTGTCTGTATGACGTGGAAGTGAGGAAGTCTGTGGAAGTGGCAGCAAATGGGAGGACAGTGATTGCAAAAGCACCCAGTAAACAGTGTAAAAAAACCAAACTGCCTTTTTAATTACAGTATTTGCCATTCCATCACTACATCTGAGCCAAAAAGTATGTTGAGAACATTCAGCTCAGCCCTAGTTTTACAAAGAAATGTTAAGAATTATAGTTTGGAAAAGGTGCTGATATTTCTCTGTGAGAAAACCTTCACCATAGAACTACAGTTCCCATTGACCCATGGCAAGAGAAAATGAATGTTAAAACAGGAAGTCTGCAGGGTAGATATGCAAGAAGAATAGCAGGAAGAATTGTTTCATGCTTCCTGAAATATTCACGTCAGAGTTTAAATATTAGCTTACTAAACTGTTAGCAGGCAATAGTAGGGCATCAAATCCCCCTCCCGCCCCTAAAAAGCCCACTGCCAATCAGAAAATGCTACATAGTTGTCTTAAAACATCACCCCTTGAACATATTTCAGTCCAAGGTCATTTATATTTGCTAAGGGGGTAAATCAGGAAATCCAGTGAGTTAAAAGTGATTTTTTTTTTGTAAAGAAGCTAAAATAAAAATAGGGTCCTCTTTATTCCATCCATGATAAGTGATCATCTCACCTAAATATTAAAATGGTTGCTATAGCTGGGTACTAAGAATTGACATTTCTATTAAGAAATACAGGTCCCGTGTTCTCATGGGAAACCTCTCCTTAACCTTTTTTTTTTCATTGTTACAATCCCTTGCAAAGTAAATAGAATCCATGTAGATGGTATGTTTCATAAGCATATATTAACTGGCTGTTTCTCTTTCACGATTGGAATGTGAAACTAGTGCGGATGGGTGCAAATTTGCCTTTGCTTAAGGAGCAGATGTATTGGTAACGCCCGGCTGATCAAAGTTACATTTAAAGTTTTAACTTTTCAGGCCTTAAAATGGAAATCGTTTCCAGAAGAACTATTCACTGGAGTTTCTGCCATGAGTGAAGATAACAAAGAGTGCTTTAATAAGCATAACATGCTGGCTGCAAAGAGATTCCAGCTCTCTAATGTCTGCTTGTGAATTTCTTGCTTAAAATCCTTCCTTTTTCAACTATTTAAGAATCGTATTATGTCAAATAAAAAAGGCTTGGTAGATGACTTTTGCAAGGCTTGGTCGTTTTCCATTCTTCACATTCACACTGTACAACTGAACTATTGAAACATGCTTAGAAGCAAAAATAAAATAAAAAGGAATCTACATATACATACCAAATGTGCCTCACAGTTCAAGGTCTGGAAACCCAAGACTCCTCACTTGCTAACAATTGCTCATTCCCCAGCATTGACATCTTCTGAGCGACATGGGGCAGGGGGAATGATAGGAAGAAAGTTCTGTATGCTTTGGTGGTGAAAACAAAAGCTTGGGATCAATTGAGGGTTGTTTCTAAATCTTTAATATCCATCCTTATTCTCTCTGTTGTGGGATTCAGCTACCATAGTACATGCAATCATCTTTCACCACAATTCGTGAACCTATTCCTGGGACGGTGTGAAGAATAGGACATTAGACTGCTCCTTAAACAAATATGATTTCTCGGAGTTCCCAGACTTCCTTTTATTCCCCAGCATGATGCTAATCAGTATATTAGACTGATAGAAGAAGGGGTGAGGGGCGGAATCATCTGCCCCTGCTACTTCTGGTGCTTGCAACATAACAGAAGGAAAGGGAGAATTGTTTGGGGGAGAGGGACTGGTTGGAAAGCTTTTGGGTACAGGGAAGGCTGAGAGGGAGGGATATAGGGTACAGTTTCTTAGAACCTTCAGAATGGGGCAGATAATGTCCTGGATTTTCTTGATTTTGCCCTACAGGAAATCCATGAATACCTTTGAAAAGCAAAGTCTCTATTGCAAAGTCATAAAGGTGATTGACAGACTCTTTGTTGGAAGACTAGAAAATGCCATCAGGGAATGTGGCACAATACAGAGCGCTATAAGCCAAACCTTCTCTGCTAGCCTCTAAGCCCATGCCTACGGTGACTGTGCTGCTGCTCCCACCACCAACTTAGAAAGCTGCTACATACCGAGAAAGACCATTGGTCCATCTAGCTCAGTATTCTCAAAACTGACTGGCAACGGCTCTCCCGGGTTTGGGACAGGAGTACTTCCCAGGCCAGTCTGAAGGTGCTGGGGCCTGAACCTGGGATCCTCTGCATGCAAAGCATGTCTCTAGCCCTGAGCTATGGTCCTTCCTCACCACTTTGAAGATGTGAAAAGAGGAGGAGGAAATGTGTTTTGTGGATAGGGGCTAATGGAATGGTCTTGGAAGCAGGGGAGGAGGAAGCTAGGAATCAGAGGACTTGTTCATCTCACTTTTGCTCTGATGAGGGCTTTTATTAACTCCTCAAAATTCATCTCCAAGACTGAGCTCAGAAAACGTCACCAGCATCCCAACCACTTAGATGTCAATTTATAGCAACGTAAGAGTAGCCTGCTGGATCAGGCCAATGGCCCATCTAGTCCAACATCCTGTTCTCCCAGTGGCCAATCATCTGCCTGTGGGAAGAAGAAGAAGAAGAAGAAGAAGAAGAAGAAGAAGAAGAAGAAGAAGGGTAGTTTGGATTTGATTTCCCACTTTATCACTACCCTAAGGAGTCTCAAAGCGGCTAACAGTCTCCTTTCCCTTCCTCCCCCACAACAAACACTCTGTGAGGTGAGTGGGGCTGAGAGACTTCAGAGAAGTGTGACTAGCCCAAGGTCTCCCAGCAGCTGCATGTGGAGGAGCAGGGAAGCGAACCCAGTTCACCAGATTACAAGTCCACTGCTCTTAACCACTACACTACACTGGCAGCATCTGAACATAACAGCACTCTAATCTATGCAGACGAAACCCTCATCTCCTACAGCGTATTTTGCAGTGAAATCAGTTGAAGCAATCTGGTCTCTAGCTGCTCAGCCGGACTGCTGTACAACTGCCATTCATATCAAGAGAGTGCAAGGTCTGCTGTAAAATGTGTTGGCGTTTCTATGCTGTAGCGCTCACAGTTTAACTGCACTTCATATGCACAAGATTCAGCATCCAATCCTTTTGTCCAGAAAATACTTAAACTTGTGCTTCCCCATTCATTTCAACGGAGAGAGCAAAATGGCACATACACACCAGAAAAGGCATACTGAGATGAGTGGGAAGGTGGAGACCTTGAAAACAGGGGAGAACTATGTGTGCATCAGCTCTCTCAAACCACCATGACATTGCTGACTTGAATGGGATTGTTCAGCAGAATTCTTTGAGACTAGTACAAAGAATAAAATTGTGCACAGATCCAAGATTCAGAACCAATACTTTTTCAAATACTTATTGGTACGCTTTGGAAATTTAAATTTTGAAGCCTAACATTTTTTAAAAAAAATAAGTGGAGAACTATAATTATGCATGCAGCTACACGTCTCTAAAGTGATTATTATTTATGCTGAAGTGTTTAGAAGACACAGATGTAAGTTGAGAGATGTGTTTTTATATGCACTTATAATATTTTATTACACACATGAATTAGACATATGTGGCAATATGTCAAGAATGGAATCGGAATGTATGTGATAAGTTTACAAATTATAAATATCACACAAACCTGGATATGGAGTGGAGTTTATGGAAGAGAGGCCTCTTTTTTGCATTTGGTTTCTCCACAACACAGGGCTGCAACTCCCACTATGGAGTTTATGTTGACTGAGGACATAAATTATGTCCCCGTGTATATATACAGGTTTATATTTCCCCGGAGTAAATATAGTTACATTTGAAAAAGATCAATGGCAATAAACTGGAGATCAATTGAAATTTCACCATTTGGCTAAATGCTTTAAAGTCTGTACACAGTTTATCACCGCAAGCAAGCATTGCTTTATGTTTAGGGAAGATATATAAATGTAGCGGCTGGTGTCTCCTGCAAAGTGTGCTTGCAGTAATATTTAATGGTGCTTTGAGAGTGCATATTGAAGGACTCCTGGAAAGTCTGCTTGAAACTTTCACTGTTATTTGCCCTGCTACCTCTTCCCTCTCTGCAGTCTCTTGATCTATGGAAGGCATTAGAGAATGACCGCTAATTAGTGCTTTAAGAGTAGCCAATGGCAATATTGCAAGCTGCCTAGGCTTTCTAAGTTGCTAATTTACAATCCCATTCCAAAATAGCTGTCATTATATATATATAAAAACCAGGTCACGATAAAGGCAAGAATCTATAAATATAGAGCCTATGTCATATCCCATCTCCTCCAAAAGGATCATGCTCTCTGTCTGTTTAAAAGAGGTTTACATATTCCTTATAATAAATGTATGATGAATTAGGCACTCCTCTCCAGACCCCTTTAAATGGAATGCACTGAAAACACAGTAATGATATAATTAATTACAGTCATAGTCTTGTTAAATTTCCTGTGGAAAAATTACACCTTTTTCGATTAACGTGAAATATAAGTGTCAAATCAGTAATAAAAACCTGATCAATAAAACAATAATAACCATGTTGTTAAAAGCGGCCCCAGAAAGGTGTTCACAGCAACATATTTTAGAGGTTAGAAACCCTTTTAAAATAAACGGATTTCATCTTTACACTATGTCATCTAAATCATTACAATGTTTGTGTATACAATTATCATCAGACGATAAATTGCAGCTATTGAATGGATTAAGTCTGAACCTGTTGACCTCATAAATCTGAGTTTGTCATAGCTTTAGAAAATGCTTGTGTAACAATCAGTTGATTACATGGCAGGAGCAGATATACGCATGTTAACTGGAAAATATGAAAGGGGCAGGGTAATTCAAAGTTCATTGGCAAAGTTTATAAAATTTGTCTGACAAGGCTCCAAAGTTAACACTTTCATTACGCTTTCCCAGTGCCAAGAATGAACTGTTTGCTGCTGAAATGTTAGAAATTAATTACAACCCATTCCCCACTATATGTGTTTCCAGTTGGATTCAGAAGCATATTAAAGAAACATACCTTTTTTATAAAAAAAAAGCATGAATTCTTTCCTTAGTGGTTTTGCTAAAGGAGACAAATGAGAGAGATTCCGCAATGTCTGTGAACGTTCCTGAGAATTTATATGTTCGGTTTTGTTTGCTCAAAACACAGACAGCAAAAAGATCAGGTATTTCCATAAAGTTATGAAACAATAGTCAACAACATCTGCAGACCACTGTTGAGCCATGTCATAGTGAAGGGGCATTTTTATCCCATAACCATTTGAAATCTGAGCCTGGCCTATGCTCCTGAGGAAACAAATGGCACCAGTGGATCATAAAACTAAGGACATTCCTGAAGGGTTCTAAGTGTAAAAGCAGCTTTGCATGTTAGATCAAGCAGTGAAATCTAGCAGATGCACACAAGCATGGACATAGCCAGGGTTTTGTTGGGGGGCAGGACTTTTGTTATGGGGGGGCTGTACCCACGTGATGGGTCAGTTAAGTATTTCTATTGTTTTACTTGATCTAGGGGGGCAGTTGCCCCCTCCCCCCCCCGGCTATGCCCATGAGCGTAAGCAATCTGCCCCCTTTTTAATTGCTTCTGGAGAGAATTTCTTGAGAATTTTCCTCTTCAAAAATTATCCAGAAAAGGTGTCGCTGATATGCTGTGGAAACATGGACCTGTCCTTTCCATCAGCTGTGAAGTGGCCTGCACAGGCCTAACAAATTTAGAACAGTTCCAATTGTTGTTGTTGTTTAGTCATTTAGTCATGTCCGACTCTTCATGACCCCATGGACCAAAGCACGCCAGGCACTCCTGTCTTCCACTGCCTCCCGCAGTTTGGTCAGACTCATGTTTGTAGCTTCGAGAACACTATCCAACCATCTCATCCTCTGTCGTCCCCTTCTTCTTGTGCCCTCCATCTTTCCCAGCACCAGGGTCTTTTCCAGGGAGTCTTCTCTTCTCATGAGGTGGCCAAAGTATTGGAGCCTCAGCTTCAGGATCTGTCCTTCCAGTGAGCACTCAGGGCTGATTTCCTTAAGAATGGATACGTTTGATCTTCTTGCAGTCCATGGGACTCTCAAGAGTCTCCTCTAGCAAACAGTTCCAATAGTCTTTCCCTTATTCATGTTTTTCCCTACGTGAAATGGGAAGTGGAGCTGTCCGATGAACACAGAGTGTAGGGATCTGCCTTATGTTGTGAACCGCCCAGTGATCTGCAAATGAAGGGCAGTGTACAAATTGAATAAATAAAAATAATTATTATAATAGGTATGCTACTATCTAGCCCAGTATTGTCTGCTACTGCAGTCACCAGCGTGGTGCCTTCTAGATGTTTGGGCTACAACTCCCTTCAACCCCACTTGGCATGACCAAAGTTTGGAAATGCTGGGAGTTGTAGTCCAGAATATATGGAGGCCGCCATCTTGGTTTCCCTAAGCTTGTTCAGACTGGATGCAGTTTTCCAGAGCTTTGGTTCTCAGGCAGAGAAGAGTCTTTCCTACCACCTGCTACCTGTTTCTTTTCACTTATTTTTAAAGGCCTTTTTCCTTTTAAGGAAATTGGGGCAGCAAGATTTGTTTAAAGGCAAAAGGAAAGGTAAAAGGAAGGGATTCTCTCAAAAAATAAATAAATCAGCAAGTACACTGATCTAAGATACTTGACAGACAGCCTCCCTGGCTTCCTTTGTGTAAATTAAACTCCAGTAAAAGAAGTAATGAAGTCATTCCTCCCATGGGGAATTTTCAGATCAGGAAGCCCAGGCCAACATGGGACAGTATTGAGTGCTGGAGACTCATTTAGTGGAAAGATGGAGAAAACTGCTACCCTTGCCTACCTTGGAAGTATAAGGTAAGTTCAAGCCCATACCCACTGAAATTCTGAAGAAATGATAGTGCACCCTGTGGATGAGGATAGGAAAACAACAAGCCTTTCTTGTTGGGGAAAGAGGGCAGGTTTTGGCACAGCACCAGTCTAAACAGCAGGCCAGTGATTACAAATGCCACCACTGGTAGCACTGAAAAAATAAAACGTTGCCCCAGGATTGTCACACACACACAAACACACTGTCCAATTTTATGCCTGTTTTTATCAGCATTTATTTCTGCTCAAGGAGTGTAGGATCCAATCATGTGATCCACACAGCAAAGCAGGAAATAGCCACCTGGACATGAATTACCATGTGGGGAAAGGGAAACTTGTGTAAACCCTATTTAGGTCATCACCACAATCCTGGTCTGCACACACGACATGTACATCAATCTGGGATTTCTATTGAATCCCAGAACACGTACCCACAGTGGAACATGTGTGCCTAGTTTTTGCACTCTGACTGTGTGTAAGTGCTAACAGCGAAAAAGAATAAAACGACTTAAGACGTGAGTTTTCATAATGTCTGAATGTTCAGATGGGAGCCTGATACATGGCGCTGGCAGAGGCGCATTGGGACTTTGCCACTTCCATGTGTCAGACTTACATCTTTCTGTTTTGACATTTAAAAGATGCATGGCTTTGGCTACTGCTTTCTCATTTCCATAGCTGAATTTGAGAGATGCAAGTAAAAAATAATGTTGCATTTGGCAAAGTATAAATATCCAGAAGCTAAGTTTCATGTTGCCGCAAGATCCACAGAAATATCATCTGATACTCTCAGAGGACACTTTCCGATGTGAGCTTTAGTCCGACAACATCTGGAGCGAACTATAATGTCTACACCTACCTACACTTTCAGCAGCTTTCCAGGGTTTCAAATAGATGTACCTCCCAGACCTGCCTTGAGATACCAGGAACAGAACTTGGGACCACCTGCATGGAAAGCAGGTGGTATAGACATTTATTGGTACCACTGGCTACTCATACAATTGTAGAACTGTTGTGGCTCCAGTAGGACTTTGCCTGAAAACTTTGTGTCTCCTTGAGAGAAACTGAAGCTTCACCAGCACCTTTAAAACAATATTATTGTTCCCTAGAAAAAGCTGTAATTTCAGTTTTATGACTATTGTGCTGTAAGGGCCCCTTCATGGATCACTGCCTTGCCGTGGCGAAGGGGCTTGAATAACTCAGAGAAGCTATGAACTATGCCGAGCAGGGCACCCAAGATGAACAGGTCATAGTGGAGAGTTTTGACCAAACGTGATCCACCTGGAGGAGGAACCAGCAAGCCACTCCAGTATCCCTGCCAAGAAAACTCCATGGACAAAGACAACAGGCATATAAAAGTTATGACGCTGGAAGATGAGCCCCTCAGGTCAGAAGGTGTCCAACATGCTACTGGGGAAGAGCGAAGGACAAGTACAAGTAGATCCAGAGCTGATGAAGCGGCTGGGCCAAAGCCGAAAGGACGCTCAGTTGCGGATATGCCTGGAAGCGAAAGGAAAGTCCAATGCTGTAAAGAAAAATATTGCATAGGAACCTGGAATGTAAGAACCATGAACCTGGGTAAGTTGGATGTGGTCAAAAATGAGATATGCAGATGACACAACCTTGATAGCAGAAAGTGAGGAGGAATTAAAGAACCTTTTATTGTGGAGAGCGCAAAATATGGTCTGAAGCTCAACATCAAAAAAACGAAGATCATGGCCACTGGTCCCATCACCTCCTGGCAAATAGAAGGGGAAGAAATGGAGGCAGTAAGAGATTTACTTTCTTGGGCTCCATGATCACTGCAGATGGTGACAGCAGTCACGAAATTAAAAGACGCCTGCTTCTTGGGAGAAAAGCAATGACAAACCTAGACAGCATCTTAAAAAGTAGAGACATCACCTTGCCAACAAAGGTCTGTATAGTAAAAGCTATGGTTTTCCCAGTAGTGATGTATGGAAGTGAGAGCTGGACCATAAAGAAGGCTGATCGCCGAAGAATTGATGCTTTTGAATTATGGTGCTGGAGGAGACTCTTGAGAGTCCCATGGACTGCAAGAAGATCAAACCTATCCATTCTTAAGGAAATCAGCCCTGAGTGCTCACTGGAAGGACAGATCGTGAAGCTGAGGCTCCAATACTTTGGCCACCTCATGAGAAGAGAAGACTCCCTGGAAAAGACCCTGATGTTGGGAAAGATGGAGGACACAAGGAGAAGGGGACGACAGAGGATGAGATGGTTGGATGGTGTTCTTGAAGCTACCAGCATGAGTTTGATCAAACTGCGGGAGGCAGTTGAGGACAGAAGTGCCTGGCGTGCTCTGGTCCATGGGGTCACGAAGAGTCGGACACGACTAAACAACTAAACAACAACAAGTGCTGTAATGGCAGCCCTCTCTACTCTTCTAGGATGAACTGCAGAACATCTTAAGGGGGTTGCAATCAGCTCTTATACCGAGACATCGTCTTGAAGGGTTAATGCAGAAGACACTATAGAGTGATTGGTCTATGGCTGTTTTGTGTTTTGAGAGCGGGAGGGGGTGGGGAGAGGTGGAATTCGAACTGTCATGGAGATAATGTTATGGTATCACTTCAGTTACCAGCCAACAATACTCTACAAAGGAAGGGAAATATAGAGATATATACATATTTTATCATGAGCCTCTGATCAGTACACACTCGTTGTAGAACAGCCATAGCAACTACATTATCTTTCGCCCCGGGGTTAAGGTCATTGTCAAGGATTTGAGGACAAGCTTGTATTGCAGCTGCCTGCATTTAGAGCTGTCAGGGCTCAGAAAAACCTGCTTGATGGACACGTTCTTGTTTGTAACTTTTTCTCCCTCAAGCCCCGAATGCCTTGAGAAGACTTAATTACAAACGGTGCAGAAAATCTCTCGAAATAGCACATGAGGCTCATGCCTCTGAGAGCCCAGAAATCTGAAGGAAGTGCACGAATGGAAAACAATTGCTCATTTGTGGTCTTGCTGCTCTAGGTTTTTGCTTGTTTGGGGATTATCAGCTGCTCTTTTTGTAAGTTTGATGGTGGGGGAACTGTGATATTGATTCAGATGAGAGACGAGGAGATCTGTTTTACTTGTAAATGGCTCTGATATTCAAGGGGAAGCGAGAGAAGGAGATGCTAAATAATAAATGGGTCTAATCAGAAAGTTCACATTAAAAGAAATGCTAGCTAGCTGCAACTACTACTAACTGGGAGCCACGTAAGAAATAACAGTAAACTTTGGCCATCATTATTAGTTGCCCTGAAATAAGTAGAAGTAATAAGTTAATTATAATGCACATCAATCTCTGACTTTTGTCTTCTGGGTTTCTGGGATTTTTCCTGTTGTTATTGTGTCTCTCACAGCTACAATAAACCTACCATTAAAATTATGGACTGGTCATTTCTTCATCAGAGGACAAACGGGAAAATTTAGCAGGGGATCAAATACTTTCCCCTCTCACTGTAGTGTCAGGATTGCTTGCAGGAGCCAGGCCCTGTGACTGGTAGGGTCTCGCAGGACTGGGGCCTTCCTGATTTTAGCTTGGAAGGGCAAGGCGCAGCCGCACAGGTGAGGCTTGACAGAAGACTTGTAGCACCTGGTGGTAAGGGCCGGGAAGGGTATATAAGACCAGCATTTCCCTCCGGCTCTTTGCCACAGAAATATGCTACCCACCTAGCTAAGCTTTGGCTTCCTGACTCTTGGATTTCTGACTCCTGGTTTCCTGACTCTTCAACCCTTGACTTCCTGGTCCCAGGACTGCTGACCCTGGACTGCTGATTCCTGCTTCCTGACCTCTACCTCGGTCCTGACGTACCAAGCCAGGACTCCGACTGCCTGTAACCCAGACCGTGACATGTAGAGCATAAAGGACTTGACACAAAATATAAGTGGTGATTTGGATGATGTCCACCATGGTGTCCCCCAGTTTTTTTGTTGGATGAGTGGAAGTGTGAATGAGCCTTTAGCTATAAATGGTATTGGGTGAAAACTTCTTCAGTCCCATCTCAGGGACTCCCTCCCACCACCACTCACCCCCCACCCCAAGCCTCTAGCAGAATGCTGAACATCAGCCCTTGATCCACTTGGCCTCTTAATGAAGAAATGAGTTTCTTACTGTCCAGCAATTATAGTGTGTTACTAAAGGGTACCAATGCCATTACATTCCTGACCTGTTGAGATAATTAACAGGTTCCCAGAAGTTCTTATAGCTGAATTATGGGGCACCTTATGAATTTTCTTTGCAATAGGTAGTAAGGAACAGGGGAGAAAAAGGCAAAGGCTTGCCGATTTCATTTTAGCTTAGGCTCTGCTAGTACCTCAAATATTGCTAATGCCACCAGGGACCCAAGGAACCTGGGTCGCAGATCTCCTCTATCTATCTATCTATCTATCTATCTATCAGGATTCCCCTCCTCCCCACCCACATGCTTTTCCATTCTAAGATGGAGCAGTCAGGGTGGCTAACATCATTAAACAATTAGGGGGGAAGGGAAGATGATGAAGCCAATCTGCTTTAGTCCAGTTGGACAATTTTAGAAGCATATATCCAGTGCAATAACAGGAACTTTTTAAAAAAAGAACAACAGCCAGTTCCCAAAGCGACTCACAACCGAACAAATAGTCAGACAAAAGCCCCACACAGAGATACATTCAGTGCTTTTTTTCCTAAAACAATATTTAGGGGTACTCTCATTTTGACTCAACTATTTTATAGTTCAAATTGGGGACAATAAATACAGTACAGTAAACAGACAAAAGTACAAAGCAATGGAACGGACAATTCACCATGCAAGAGAAGAAACACACACACACACACACACACACACACACACACACACACATATATATATTCTTCACCAATTAGAATCACAAAATGTTTAGGGGTATGTGTATCCCTGTGTCTCCCCAGAAAAAACGCACTGAATACATTAAAACAAAGAGGGGAAAAGCAATACACGAAAAAGGCCTCCTAAAAGGCCACAGATAGCTAAAGGCCAAAGGCCTGGTTATAGAGTAACGTTTTTGCTGGCTGCCTAATGATATATAATGATGGTGCCAGGTGAGGCTCCCTGGGGGGAGCATTCTACAACTGGGGAGCCACTGCAGGAAATGCCTATTCTCATGTTGCCACACCCAGACCTCTTGTGGAAGAGGCACACTAAGTAAGAAGCACCAAAGATGATGACTGCAGGGTCCGAGTTGGTACAAATAATAATTACACAGTGGTCAGGCCTGCTGAAACATGTGTGTCTTCAACAAGGACTCAGCTACATTAAAAAAATAAAATGTTTTAAATGTGTTATAACACTATGATACCAGAGGGCACTGTAGAGCTGAAATCAGAACTCTCTGAAATTTCCCGTTGTGACCTTTAAAACATTTTTTTCCCCTGGAGCATTTTCAGAGCGTTTTTTTATTGATGTGTAGATGCAGCCCAAGTAATGTCAGAAGATGGATAATGATGGGAGAGATGAATTTGTTAATGGGTTTTAGATCCTGGGCACTGCAACTGAGAAATCTTCTTTTCTTTTGTTCTCAGCAGCCAGGTTCTGATGGCAGTGGGACATGCAAAGGCTCTTTCCTACTGACCCAATGAATGGGCAGGATCATCCGCGGTGGGAATGATCTTTCACATACACTGGCCTTCAGCTGTTAAGAGATTTGAAGGTACCGTAATAACCAACTCTTTGAATGGAACCTGTGAATGGAGAAGCAACCAGTGCAGCTGGTATGAAAATGAAGTCATAAGTTCCAAAAACCTGGCTCCAGTCAATATCCCCATTGGTGCATTTTGAACCAACTGAAGTTTCCAAGTGGTCTTCAAAGGCAGCCATACACAGAGCAAGTTATAGTTATCCAGTCTTGACGTAACTAAGGGGTATGTGACCAACATAGGCGCCGACTCCATGGGGCTTGAGGGGGCCCGAGCCCCCTCAAAAATTCGTTTGGGGGGGCTCAGCCCCCCCAATAATCTCGGGCGGCGGTGGGCGCGTCCGCGGCTTTTATAGGGCGCCCGGCGCGCACCAGCTCGATAACGGGCACCGGTGCGGCGGGGGGCGCCGGGCCGGGGGAGGGGGGCGGCCGGCCTGTCTCCTTGGCAACCCCATTGAGCAGCGCCGGCTCCCCCGGGAGGGCCATCCCCCCGCGCCGATCGCCAACACCGCCGACGCTGTGGCTGCCCGAGCCCGAGCCCGACCCGGAGCCCGAGCCCGAGCCCGAGCCCGACCCGGAGCCCGAGCCCGAGCCCGAGCCCGAGCCCGAGCCTGAGCCCGAGCCCAAGCCCGTCAGTCAGTCAGTCAGTCAGGAAGGAAGGAAGGAGAAATGGGGAGGGAGACGAGGGAGGAAAATTGCGCGCAGGGTGAAGAAAGGAGAAGGGCGAACGAGACGAGCTTCCAACCCAAAAAAGGGCTGGAAGACTGGGAGGATGCAGGATCGGGAAAGAAAGCGACGCCTTCCCCGCCCGCGACGTCGCCCGCTTGTCATTGGCAGCGCAGCGGGCGCCCAGAGGGGCTGGGCACCGGCGCAGGGCCGCTCCGCAGCCGCGGAGGACAGCTGCGCGGCTAGCAAGGTGTGCCGCGTAGAGCGCGGCCCTTGTGTGGCCCGGTGGCCAGGCAAGCTCGGGCGGGGACCCCCATGCAAATCTAAGACGGGAGAAGAGGGCAGAGCAAAGGGGGTCCCTTCCCCAACCTCCGGCTCTGAGACGTCCCTGAGCCCCAGAAAAGCGAAAGGATTTTCTCTTCTTCTTTTTTTATAAATATTTTATTAAGTTTTCAAATACAAAGTTAGAAACATACACTGAAGAAAAAAGTAAAAGAACAAGAAAAAGAAAAAAAGAAAAAGAAGAAAAGAAAACCAACCATTCAACACATTTTTTATATAACTAACTGGACTTCCTCGCATCTCCCTTACCCTGCATTCTTTATAATAAAGATATCAGCAAATTATTACCTTGTTTCGTACCTTATTTTGTACTTTTCAAATACTATACCTCTAAATTTAACATACTTTTCATCAGTTACTTATATCTTAAATTAAACATAGTATTACCTTAGATTTTGACCTTTTCTTACTTAAAATATAATTTCCTGTTTCCCAAATCTAATTGCTGAAGCTATAGTTTCCGAATCGTGTAAATTTTTAACATTCATACAACTTATATTGTTTTTGTAAATAGTCCTTAAATTTTTTCCAGTCCTCTTCCGTTGTTTCTTCTCCCAAATCTCGGATTCTGCCAGTCATTTCAGCCAGTTCCATGTAGTCCATCAATTGCGTCTGCCACTCTTCCAGTGTGGGCAAATCTTGTGTCTTCCAATATTTTGCGATAAGTATTCTTGCTGCTGTAGTTGCATACATAAAGAAAGTTCTATCCTTCTTTAACACTTTCTGGCCAACAATGCCCAAGAGGAAGGCCTCTGGTTTCTTGGGAAAGGTATACTTAAATACCTTTTTTAACTCATTATAGATCATTTCCCAGAAGGCCTTCACTTTTGGACAAGTCCACCAGAGGTGAAAGAATGTCCCTTCAGCCTCCTTACATTTCCAACATTTATTATCAGACAGGTGATATATTTTTGCAAGCTTGACTGGGGTCATGTACCACCTATAAATCATTTTCATAATATTTTCCTTCAAGGCATTACATGCCGTGAATTTCATTCCGGTGGTCCATAACCTTTCCCAGTCCTCAAACATGATGTTATACCCAATATCCTGAGCCCATTTTATCATGGCTGATTTGACTGTCTCATCCTGAGTGATTTTCTCTTCAACCTGCCCTCCATCCTCTTGCAGAAAACTCTTTGCCTGCCCTGCCCGTATCTCGTTTTTGCTTTTTAATTCCACACACGCACCCTTCGGACTTCGTGGCAATCGGGCGCGCGGGTGCGTTTCCTAAGAGAGTGAGGACCCCCGCCTCCTCCCCACCTGCTCCCTCGCCAGCCAGCCAGCCGCGCGCCCTAGCCGGAGAGCCCCGGCCGTCCCCGTCGCGCAATCGGCTGGATCTCCCTTCAGCAGGCCGTGCTCACAACTCGGCCCAGGGACCCCCAGCAGCGGATCTCCGGCTCAGCTGAAGAATCCGGCAACAAGCCCCCTCCTCCCCAATCGCTCCGCCGAAATACGCTCCAAAACCCCCCAGATAGGCCGCTGGCCGCCAAGTCTAGTGGCGCCCTGAGCGAGGGTCTCTCCCCAACACCGCCACCTCGAACTGCGTTCTCCCGGCTACCCGAGCGAACCAGCGGCAGGACCCCGGTATGGGCCCCCCCAATATTTTTTATAAGTCGGCGCCCCTGGTGACCAAGGCCAGGTCTACGTTATGTAGGTTGGTGTATCTTATAAATCTGGGCAAAGGCAATCCTGGCCATTGTCTCCACTTGGAAATCTGGAGCAAGGCTAGATCCAGGAACATCCCCCATTCACACACACACACACCACAAGCTAGAGTGCTACTCCAAGAAGGATTAATCAACAGCGCTACTGGATCAATTGCTTCGTAGCCCTACAGATTGAAAACATTTCTGTTTTGTCTGGTTTGCCACATCCAGCCCTTATCAGTTTCATACAATTATTCCATTTGGCAGAAGTGGCTCGTCTGCCTTTGATTTCCAACCCTGAGACTGTTCTTACTTGTTGCCTCTTTCCCCAAGGGAGTGACGGCTACAAAAGACCCACATGCCCTTTTCCAACTTTTTAGAAACATGCTGGGGGAAGCAGTGGTCCATCAATAGACCAGAGGTCACTGTGATCCATGATATTTATTATCCCATGTGATCAATGATATTTATTTCCACCCATAAATTTGGAGCAAGCACGCATGTAGTTTTGTATTATATATTGCCAATTCCTATCGCTAATACTTTGTCAAGGGAAATTTATCCAAAGTTTCCCATGAACACAGCAATAAACTGGGCTCAGCCAGTGCTGAAAAGGCAGAACGTTTGAAAAATATCCATCATCTTCAGCTATAATGATCGGTGATTGTTAAGTGAAACTCTTAAGTACAGTGTGATGCCTTTCATTACTGACTACTGACATGGCATCAATAGATGCAGCACATTGTACTTCAGCCAAATTAGATTAATAAAATGCATTGATTGGATGACAATGAAAATGAAATATGGCGCCATCACCCCACTGCCCTGTGAATGAGTGAATGAGCATTAAAAAAATTATATATAAATAAATAAAGTGCTTCTTTGTATTGCATTATCTCTCAGATATGTCACTTTGCAGTGGATCCTCTTCACACCGATACCAACAGCCCACTCTCAGCTCAATAGAATATATAAAGGGGTGTCTCTCTCTCTCTCTCTCTCTCTCTCTCTGTGTGTGTGTGTGAGAGAGAGAGAGAGAGAGAGAGAGAGAGAATCAAGATGTAAAAGTAGAAGCCTTAGGGATTCATAATGCTTCCATATATCTTCTTGAATTATCTGACACCATTTATACAACTTAAGCATACTAGATCAAACCTTGTCATAATGAGATTTTCTGTAGTGTGTTGAGGGTGTTGGGTGGAGAGATCAATTTGTCTCCAAGTAACGGTACTTGCCTTCTATCCTGGGCCAAACATGGATAGAAAAATATCATCCCCTGCTTCCCAAAGATTGTCTTAGAAATCACACCAAGTAATTAAGAACAACTACGGGACCCAGTGTAGTGTGGCTGCATTCTGATGGTGTTCAAATGAAGCAGAAAACACAGCTGGGGCGACAATGTGGTTGTATCCCTCCAATAATATTACCAAAGCAGTGTGAACCTGCTTCCTCATGGAGTCTCTAGAGAGAAACTGCTTGGGCCACTTGGTTCAGGTCTCTGGATGTTACCAAGGCTTATAGGACTACATCACAAAGAATTAACTTCCATGTGGCCCAGGAATCATAAGAACCAGCTCACCAGGGCTTGTGGATTATAATAATTTCCTTCAAACAGACCGTATTCCATATATCTAGCTAAAAGTGGCTTCAGGTAGGATACTCCAGACAGATTACTTGCATTGTAGCTAGTTAAGAAAACTGGCTTCTCTTCTCTGAACTAATGGAAAATGAGAATATTAGCATACTGTTCACTAAACAGTCATGGGTACATTGGTCAGTGTGATCTCTGAGGTTCTATAACCTATGAAAGTTTTATTGTGAAGATATTAGGAGCTATACTGAATCTGACCTGTTGTCCATCTACCTGAATGTTTTCAGTTCTGACTAGTAGCACCTCTGAGATATAGGCATGCAAAAATGTGCTTTGCTGCTAATGTAGGACTCTCTCCCTCAATGGAGGGTTGTTGTTTTTTTTTTTTTTTTTTGTATTTTCTGAAATATTTTCCATTATACATTAAAAATCCAAAGAAAATCCCAAACCCCCTCCCATTCACTTTGGTTTGCTGAATTCTCTTCCCTGCTTCTGCTTTTGAATCTTTCTGCTCTCCAGCCCTCTACTAGGATATTAATACATCCTATTGTAGAAAACATACATAACGATCCAATACCGAGTACCTAATCTATGGATTTTCTTACGATCCTTTAAAAAAAAAATACTGTCTATGTCGCAGGAAAGCTGTATTTTAATTTGTAAAAACTTCTGATAATTATTAATGCATATATCAAACCAAGCTTAATGATGTTGTCTTTCAAAATGAATTCTATCTGCAGAAGGAGATTGTAAAGACTAGCATCATCTCAGATTGGAAGTTCACAGAGGTAAAAGAGAGAAGGAGAGAGAGAGAAAGAACGAGAGAGAGAGGGAAAGGGAGAGAGAGACAGAGACACAGACACACAGAGAGAGAGAGAGCACTGGTTTTCACCCATCTCAAGGAAAGCATTAGTATTCATCTTCAACACTGAACCTTATGAATCCTTATGTTTATAATACTTCTCAACTGGAATAAATCTTACAACTGATTATCACAGCATTTGGCACCATGCCACCTGCAGTTCTGGGAACAGTATTCAATCAATGTGTAAACCAGTGAAATGCCAGGAACTTTTGAAAGATCAAGGAGGGATGATTAGTTATTTAAGAATAAACAATGGTGAAATGTTGAGTACAGCTTCCTCCTACAAGTCGGGCAGAGAAGAATTTTTTCCATTATTTGAAAATAAACATCTCTGTTATATT
Source organism: Podarcis liolepis (assembly GCF_965112155.1). Lineage (NCBI taxonomy): Eukaryota > Metazoa > Chordata > Lepidosauria > Squamata > Lacertidae > Podarcis > Podarcis liolepis. The sequence continues at coordinate 96,724,812 of NC_139555.1, read as the reverse complement.
TTAGGATTTAGGTAGTTGACTCATGTTTCGTTAACTTCCTAGACTACATTCACACACAAGTGAAGCAAAATATACTGATTAGACCTTGAAATAATATATATTAACAGCCAGGTCTTCCAGTCTCGCACTATGGGATGGAGGCAGAAAGGTGCAGAGTGTAAGGAAATGGGACTGCTACTTTCTAGGGCTCTGGGGATGGCAGGCTAACTCCCAGACCCTGTTCCATGATGGCAACTTTGAGCAAAGTGCTAGCTCCTTGATCTGCTGCTTCTGTCCCTTCCTATATTTTAGGTGCTCCATTCAGCCTCCTGTGCCCTCCAACACATCACCATGGAAAATCAGGATGTGCTCCCATGTGAGTCACGTGACCCATGCAAGATCGCAGTGCCCCCAAACATACTTTTGGGGGGCACTGCAATCTCACACAGCCCCAAAAGATGTGCATCTTTCAGGACCACGACACCCCAAAAATGGGATGCCCTGAGTTTATTAGGACAGTTGAAGGGTATGATATACAGTGGTACCTCAAGTTAAGAACTTAATTCGTTCTGGCGGTCCATTCTTAACCTGAAACTGTTCTTAACCTGAGGTACCACTTTAGCTAATGGGGCCTCCCGCTGCCACTGTGCAATTTCTGTTCTCATCCTGAAGCAAAGTTCTTAACCCAAGGTACTATTTCTGGGTTAGCGGAGTCTGTACCCTGAAGCATCTGTAACCTGAAGCGTCTGTAACCTGAAGTGTCTGTAACCCAAGGTACCACTGTAATGGAAAGGCAACATGCAAATCAATGTAGTTTCTGCAGACAGAATCTGTTGCAAATACTGCTATCCTGTACGGATAGTATCTCTGAGTTGCAACATGTCTCATTAAAACCATGAAGTCTTCCATAAGAAATTTCTTACAGTTTGTCCCTTGACCTCCAGCTCATCTTACACCAGCTACTCAAATAAAATTGGATGAGAAACAAGTGGTTGATATATTGGCGTGGTCAAGCTGTCATTGCTTTATTTAAAACAATAAGAAGTAATAGACACCACAGAAGATGACAACAAGCTTTTCAGACACTGTTGCATCTAGTTGATTTAGCATATCTACCCATGCTGGGCGTGCTGCAAGGTTCATTTTTAATGTTGTCCAGTCACAATGCAATTGTTGAAGTTCAAATGAACTGCGGGTACTTTAGAAATGCCCTCAAGCTATCCGTTGACAAGCCTCTAAATATCCATAGCGTGCCTAATCAGTTCATATAAAGTTGCAAACAATCTTGTGTGTATTTTCCATTGTTGTTCTGTATCTCCAAACAAAGGAGTCCTTGAACCAGGCTTAATTATTTCAATCTTGATCGCTTCAGTGATAGACACAACGGAAAAGGTACACTTTTCCTTGAGCTTTTCACAGTAACAGTCTCTACCTCTCATCATGCAAGAATCACTTTTTCTAAAAAGGGCAAGGACACATAAAAAGGGCACAAGACACATTTCAAATGCTTGCAGAGGCAAGAATAGTCATTTGCAGACTCAGATCTGATTTCTCTTTTGCCATGATGAAGGAAATCAGCCCTGAGTGCTCCCTGGAAGGACAGATCGTGAAGCTGAGGCTCCAATACTTTGGCCACCTCATGAGAAGAGAAGACTCCCTGGAAAAGACCCTGATGTTGGGAAAGATTGAGGGCACAAGGAGAAGGGGACGACAGAGGACAAGATGGTTGGACAGTGTTCTCGAAGCTACTAACATGAGTGAGCAAACTGCGGGAGGCAGTGGAAGACAGGAGTGCCTGGCATGCTCTGGTCCACGAGGTCATGAAGATTCGGACACGACTAAACGACTAAACAACAACTACAAAGGTTCAGCTGCGATCTGTTGAGTCCACATACCTCAGCTTTGTAGCAGTGGCTCTCGCAAGATCTCAGGCAATGGTCAACATTCCTGCCCTTTAACCTGTGCTTGTTTTAACAGGAAATGCCAGGGTCTTAACTAGGATCTTCTGTCTGCAAAGCCTTTACCACTGAGTCTTGTAAACGGTGTGGGTTGCAGAGTCAAAAAATAAAGATCCCATGACAATGACAAAACCTTTGCACAGAAAGTCACCTGTCATCATCTATTTACTTGGCTTTTGTTCTAAGCACAAGTTTAGCCGCTGGATTTTGTTCCTTGGTCATTGGTGCTAAAATAAATCCTCTCACTGCTGTACAGAAAGTCATGGGCTGATGCTGTCAGCTGCCCGCATGGATTCCTTGCACCGTGCCAGCATCCCCAGTCATTGCACAGGAGGAGACCATTCCTTGCGCAGGAAGAAATGCATGTGAACATCACCTGCCGACATTGGAATGAATGAAGAAGCATACTAGGGATGGGACTCAGAATGAATTATCTGATTGTGGTATATAATTACAATGGGTGTGTATGTAGACTGAGAGCAGAGATAACTGGAAGATACAAGAATTAAAAAAAAACAGCGTGTAACAGCGTTTTGGTTCAAAAAAGCTCTTTGTAATGGCTCTTTTATTTTTTCAGATCCCGGAAAAGGGTTGCCACTGTGGCTATTCTATTCTTTCTCCTGGTCTCGAAACGGTTCTCCATTCTTTTTAATATTCATTTTTATGTCAGGGCAATATATATTGGCACCTTACTTATGGCGTTAGTAAAAATGTGCTTATGCGCTATGATTCTCTTATGATAGAAACATAAAATCTCGGAAGGATCAAAGTCCACAGAGGCCCGCCATCCTGCAACATCAGGAAATTGATTGCGAGAGAGATGCCCACCTAATGCTAAGGGATTGTTATTTATTATAGCACTAATATTGTGCTGGGGTGCATTAGAGACCAGCATGAAGGCAAGGTCCCTGTCCTGGAATGCGTGCAGGCTAAGTGGTTGATCCTGAAAACACTTAAGTTGGCGAGGAAATTTATTCACACATATAATCTGAGGGAGGGAGACAGAGTGAAGAGGGGGGAGGACGGAGGGATTTGTCCTCTAGATCATATTAAATTCACCTGATTCTGAAAAGGAGCTTTTATGCAACTGGAGAGCCAAGGAATCACATCCAACAGTCTACTTCCCTTAATAGAATGTTGAAACGAAGCTGCAGATGGACTGCATTCAAATCGCAGAGACAGAACAGGGAATTCAAATGATAATCACTCTCCCCACACTGTTCTCCCAGTGCATGGTTTTAATAGCATTATATCTGAGCTTTAATTTTAGTCAGCAATTGACACTACACTCCTCAGGAGTCCGGGACCCCATTTTCCTTTCCAGAATTCAGTTCGCCAGCCTTCAAAGTAAGTAATAATGGAACAGGGATTGCCTTTGTGCATAAGCGGAGTGCCAGCCGCTGCTCTGTTTGGATTTCAGATCCAGGAAATGATTGCAAGGAACCCTTCAGGAAGTTTTAAATGTGTCATGTTTTATACTGATTTTGTATAAGCTGGAAGCTGCCCAGAGTGGCTGGGACAACCCAAGTCAGATATGCGGGATACATATAATAAAATTATTATTAGTATGTTTCAGTAAGAACTAGTGAAATGCAGGGGTTAGGGCACTGGAGTATGATTGGGGAGACCTGGGTTCAAATTCCCATTCAGCTATGAAGCTTGGACCTATGGTTAGCCTACCTCATAGGGTGGTTGTGGAAATTACCGTAAAAAGGGTGAAGAAGTACGTATTTAACTACTATGGAGGAAAGGCAGGATATACCCATATGCAATAAATTTTACAAATAAAGTTGTTTTTTATGTTTTGTCTCAGTTGATCCAATAGTTTAAACCTTTGTTAGTATTCTTTTTAAAAGACTCTTACCACCTGACTTGCCTTTTTCTGCACCTTCTCCAGATCTACTATATCTCATTTGAGATGGAATGACCATACCTGATGACTTTATTCTTAAATTTCAGCGCATCATGGATTTATATAAGAGCATCGTGCTTATCTTTTGCTTTTGCTTTTCTTCATAATTCACAACAGCTTGTTTACTCTTTCCCCTGAGACAGTACACTGAATTAACATACTGTGACCTGAGTACTTATAGCCAATTCAGAACTCGTCAGTCATTGTGAAGTTCAGATTACTTGTCCCAATGCACCTTTGCAATGCCATTATCTCATCCACTCACCCAGGTTGGAGAGATTCTTGTAGAAATATGCACAATCTATTTGCAGTGTTACTATTCGGAAAATGTCAACATTCCCTGAAAAGTCGGTATCATGTTTCCTTATAGAAATGTAATAAATAGTAATAATTTTCCACAGAACATTTATGAGTGAGTTAACAAAACAAACTACCCAACAATGATCCTTAAGATATGGCACAGATTACTTGTGCAATTGATGAATTACTTTAACGCTGTTAAAAATGATCATAAGTGGGGATCATGGGTGCCTTAGGTGGCGCAAGCAGAGGGATTTTGTGGTCTCATCTGCACTATACATTTAAAACAGTATTATATCACTTTAAACACTTCAAAGCTCCCTCCCCCCCCCCCAAGAATCATGGGAGCCATAGTTTGTTATGGGTGCTAAGAACAGTTAAGAGACCCCATACACCTTCAGAGTTGCAATTCTCAAGTTTCAGACTTCGGGGAAGTGGCTTCCTCCCTCCCTTTGGCCGTGGATAAGCAGAACAAAGCAAAAATAGTCTCTTACCATTTAAAGAGATTTTAATGATCACAGCGAAAAAACAGAGTCCATTCTTGGAGTAAAGGTCTCCCAATTAAGGTTTCCACCCACTTCCCTCCGAGTCACCCGAGTCACTTCCTCGCCTTGCAACCTGATCTTGCAACCACTGTGCCTTCTGTGCACATGACCTTGGACTGATCAGCTGGACACTTTCCAGAGAACTGGAGAACTCTCTCTCTCTCTCCCAGTTCTTCTTCTCCTAGCTGTTCACCACCCAGTTCTTCCCAACTTTTGTCTTCTGAACTATGTCCCTCTGTGAACCACTGTTCCAAATCTATACTGTCCCACTGCTCCTGGGAAGATTCAGGTTCCTGATCAGGAGTGGAGGAAGGCTCCCACCATTCCTCATCTGTGCAGCATGGTCCCTGACATCAAGATAGTTTAACAATTATTTCCTCTGCCTAGGGAACTCTGAGACTGGAGAACCAGATTGGTTCTGCTGGTGCATTTGGACCAGCCTTATCTCCCTGTTGCCTTGCCCCTTCCCCTCTCTTTCCCAGTGACACAACTGCCAGGAGGTCAGGTGGGTGCAGCTGCCCCCACAACGCTGTCCACTACCGGGAAGGTTAACAAAAAAATGTGAAAAGCAATCACATAAACCCATTTACATACAATAAAACCATAAACAGGGACTACAGATAAGAACAGATTCAAGCAAGAGATCAGTCCACTGAAACTCATCAACCCAGCAGGTCAGATACGTATTTCCTGGGGGCGAGGGAGAGAGTCTTGACTGTGCAGTGGGAAGCCAAGAAAGTGTGTCCTTGTGGCACACACAACCAAATGGCTAGTTGCCATTGCCTTAGATCCTGGTTGTAATAACTTATTTGATCTGGTGATTGAAAAGCATTACTGCCCATTGGATAGCCTATGTTCAGTTTGGGTTCTTTCTGCCTCAGTGGAGAAAACAAATTGTTTTGGGGCAGGGGTGCAGAGAGTCTTTATAGAGAGGGCAGGACTTTTATGGCGTGTCATGAATGCACTGTGTTCCTGGTCCACTGTTTTGTAGATGCTGACAAGTGCTTTTACTTGCGCTGCAACCTGTTTTAAAATGGGGAGTGATGCCTAGGTTATGTTTGCACCTTTCAATTGTAATTTAAATCTAGCCTTTCACATCATTCTTGCAATCCCCCTTAAAACATGTATTGTAGCCTGTGAAATAAAATACATATTCAAGACACGGATTCTCATCTTGTGTTCAAACATGCATTACATTTGTAATAATGGTGGTTGGGAAGATTGGGAGGGAATTGGCAGTAAGGCAGAAGTGCAAGGGGAATAAGTGAAGGGCAAGAAATTGTAGGCTGAGTGAAATTTTGTGAGAATGAGGGGAAAGGAGGAAGACAAAATAAAAGAAGATATAAATTGTACTATACCATAAACATTTTAAATTGCTCTTTGAAATGGTAGCCAAAAAAATCTGAACATTTTTTAATCGCAAAATTCTTACCAAAATAAGTCAAATTTGAAAATAAAAATGCCAAAATGTCATTCAATAAACTCAATTCCAGTAAGGCATCTGCTGGGCCTCAGTTGAGCTGCAACTCCCCAGTCATTAGAGCTATGGGGACATACGTACTCTGAGTCAGTAAAGTTGACTCTGGGAATGAACTCTGAGAAAGCGCTGCCAGAAGATAGGCTGAGATTTTAGTTTTGAAAACTTTTGTTTTCTGCACTAACCTATATACAGTGTATTTTTCTATAATTATCATGTTCCATCAAGACAAAGTTTCCCTCAGACATCAGCTTTTGTTCATCAGTGATATTATATTATATAATTATCATACAAAATTTGTCAAGTGATATCTCTTACTGGACCAGCTTTCTTAGTGGGAATCATGATTCTTGCATCTAAAACAAGAGAGACTGGATATATTGATAGCAGTAGCCCAGCTCAAACGTATGTCTGAACATGCAAAGGTTAGAACTACGCAGACGAAAGGGCACTAGGGATGATGGAGAAGTTCGGTTTGGTTTGCATTTAAAGGTGAACTGACCTAATTCCCACTTTCTGAAAAAATATGGGAGCCAAAACACAGACTTCCTTCAAAAGCCACACATCTCTGAAACAGCAAATTAGGTAGGTATGCAAGGAGGTTAGGTGGTGCTTTGTCAATCAAACGTTATCCCACACATTAAACTGCATTTGTCAGATTGAGAAATTATTTTGGGATAGAAAATATATGAACTGTGTTGTTAACAAATCAGACTACAGATCCATTAAGTTTGGTAAAGCCTGAGAGAGGAGTTCTCCAGTGTCTCAGGCACAGGCATGCTAACGGGGATCCTTTGACTGGAGATGCTACAGAATTGACATGGGACCTTCTGCAGGAAAAGCATTGCTCTCTCACTGAGTGATGGGCTCTCCTACCAGCACCAGCCCTACCATTAGGCAGAGTGAGGTGGCTGCCTCGGGCAGCTGATTTGAAGAAGAAGAATAGTTTGGATTTGATATCCCGCTTTATCACTCCCTTTAAGGAGCCTCAAAGCGGCTAACATTCTCCTTTCCCTTCCTCCCCCACAACAAACACTCTGTGAGGTGAGTGAGGCTGAGAGACTTCAGAGAAGTGTGACTAGCCCAAGGTCACCCAGCAGCTGCATGTGGAGGAGCGGAGATGTGAACCCGGTTCACCAGATTACAAGTCTACTGCTCTTAACCACTATACCACACTGGCTCTGCACCACATTTGGGGTGTCTTAAAAGGGCAGCAAATTCTTAATTACATTACAGTGGTACCTCTGATTATGAACTTGATTCGTTCTGGATGTCCGTTCTTATCCTGAAACCATTCTTAACATGAGGCGTGCTTTCGCTAATGGGGACTCCTGCTGCACGTGTGCCTCTGGCGCGAAACTTCCACTCACATCCTGGGGCAAAGTTGGCTTCCAGCAGCACCTACTTCCGGGTTAGCGGAGCTCATTACCCAAAGTGTTCACAAGGAGGACAGTGCGTAACCAGAGGTATTACTGTTTTATTGTTGTTACACTTTTCCCTGGTAGAGGCGCATGTGGGATTTTCTGTATATACCTCACCACCACCAGCAGCTGTGCCACCATGTGGCCAGCCAGAAAGGTGACCATTCCCATGCAGGTATCTCTGGAGACACAGTGGTGCCTGCCATCTTTCTCCATTCCCTGGCTGCCCACCCCCACCCCCCGCCAACCAGCGAGGTTGGCTGTTCACCAAACTCTTTTGGGCCAACCCACCGGGATTGAACGAAAACACACACGGGTTCTTACAAACAAACTACACCTCCACATACACACAGAGGCTGGATCTAGACACATCAAAGAGGCTTTTCAGTTTAAAGCGTTGTACATTTAAACAGGGAAAACAGGGAGAGTAAAACGGGACTCCACGACGCCATCTGCTGGCACAATGGCCTTGGCCCAGTATACTTGAAGGAGCGTCTCCACCCCTGTCATTCAGCCCGGACACTGAGGTCCAGCTCCGAGGGCCTTCTGGCAGTTCCCTCCCTGGGAGAAGTGAGGTTGCAGGGAACCAGGCAGAGGGCCTTCTCAGTGGTGGTGCCTGCCCTGTGGAACACCCTCCCATCAGATGTCAACAACTATCTGACTTTTACTGAAGGCAGTCCTGTTTAGGGAAGTTTTTAATGTTTGATGTTTTATCGCGCTTTTAATATTCTGTTGGGAGCTGCCCAGAGTGGCTGGGGAGGCCCAGTCAGATGGACAGGGTAATAATAATAATAATAATAATAATAATAATAATAATAATAATAAATGTATATCACACATACAACACATATAAATCCCTTTTTCTTTACCAGTCTAGCAGTCAATAAACAATCAACAGCCTACCTGTCTGAGGTCCTTCCACTTTTATATATATTCACCTATGAGAATCTTGCATTTGTGGAGTTTGACTGTAATAACATGCCACGGCTACTCACATCTGTCACATTTTACCCCAGGCTGGCTATTTGTTACCTCTTCTTTCACTTATTGTATGCCTTTTTCCCCCCTCTTTTTTTTTTGGTAGCTCTTAGTTTGTTTTTAAACTGAATGCTAATTTTGACTATTAAACTGGAATTCCTTACAAGGGCAAAGGCATACAATGTAGTCTTTCTGAATAGCCTTGTGTGTTCAATCACACAGTATATTAAAGTGAGACACGGAGGTCTTGTTATCTCAATCAATGCCATTGTCTCTGTAGAATTATGTGCTGATTTCTGAAGGTGATTTGGAAGCCAACCTTACATAACGGTGTGATACTACAATTTGTCTTTGTGTCAGTCTTGATGTAGGGAGGTGGGAACAGCTTAAGCACATTTGCCGATGGTCCTACCTGAAGATATAGCCAGGCTCATATTACAAGGAATTCAGCTGTATAAATACGCCATGCCATCTGTGTATGGCAGGGGAATTGAGCCGGGAGAAGCCTAAGACCTGTGTCAGTGTTCTCACAGAAGGACTGTTTATGAACAGATGTTATGTGGTGTTTTTCACAGAAAATGGACTCTGGAGAGAGAAAATGTCTATCAATTACTGAGGTATTATGTATAACAGCAATTTTTAACCTTGAGAATGATGCTTTAAAGTTCTAGGCAAAAAAAAAAAAGCCCTCAAAGACTGCGGCCACTTCCTTTGTGTAACGTACTTCTGTGGCCTTGTATATTATGTTAAACTTAAAATATTTCATCCTGTTACATAAAGAATTTAATCTGACAGGATGTACAGTACGCCACATAGTCCATTAACCCCTCCAAACTTTTAAGAAGTTTAATATGTATAGAACTAGTCTCTGCAATAAACCTAGGAGATAAACTCTGGATTTTGGATTTATGTACCTGAATAAATTAAAGGTCTTATACCCTTGCAGGAAGGGAGGAAGACACATGAAATAATAATAATAATAATAATAATAATAATAATAATAATAATACAGTGGTGCCTCGCAAGACGAAATTAATTCGTTCCGCAAGTCTCTTCGTCTTGCGAGTTTTTCGTCTTGCGATGCACGGTTTCCCATAGGAATGCATTGAAAATCAATTAATGCGTTCCTATGGAAACCGCCTTCAGACCAGGTCCGGGGACAGTCTTCTGAAGGCTGGGGGGGGGACACAAGGGCTTTTCTTCCCACCCCCAGCATTTTAAAAAACCCTCGTTTTGCAAAGCAAGCCCATAGGGAAATACGTCTTGCGAGGCAACTCGAAAACGAAAAAACCTTTCGTTTTGCGAGTTTTTCGTCTCGCGAGGCGTTCGTCTTGCGGGGTACCACTGTAATATAATTGCAACTATAACAGCATACTTGGCTGTGTATATAGTGTTCAGAGCACATACAGCTATACACTCTTACACTTGTATACAATAAAGTTGTCTCACTAGTGAAAGGGCTTCTGCCTGCTCAATGAGACTTCCTTTTCTTTTTCTTTCCCTGTGCAACCTTTCTCAAATATCTGTTCCAAAGGTTTGGTGGAACGCTTGGAATAGATGGGGGCATATGGAGATGAGAGGGAGTGGAAGTCGCATTGGACCGGCAGAAGGTATTGCACAAACAGGACAACTCTACTGGCTATAACTTTTCAATTATGTGTACACAGGGAAGTCTGCATTTTTTCAGGGTCCCCAGTCTCGATGAGCGAGTCTGTCCAAGCACAAATTGAATGCATTCAGGGTTGTGTTCAATGTGGTGCTAAGGAAATCCTTGCACAAGTGGAACAACATCTGCTTGCGTGGTGGGACTGTGCCCCTTCTCCTGCTCCTGTACATCCCCTAAAAAAATTATGGGTGTTCCTCCAATCTTCAGGAACAGAATTAGGGAAAGTGTGGGGGACGAGAGCAGGGGAAGTCCTTTTACCAGTGCAAGGATGTAGTTGAATATATGGTCGCTGCTTCTCTGCTGGCTTTTGCCATTTTTTAAATGCAGCAACATAGCCCCATCTCTTTAAAGTACAGTAGAAGACATTGTTTGCATCACTGCATAAAAGCATGCTTAGGCACAAGGACATTTGTGACAAAGCAGCAGACACTTTTCATTCTCATCTCAACGAACCGGCCAAACCAGTTCAGTAAAGAAAGGAATAATCCAGACATTAAACTGCTGGGACAATAAGGATGCTCACATACAAAGTATAGTGTTTCTCACAGAAGACAATAGGTCACCTGCATTGTAAAATGAATCTTAAAATGCAGTATTCTGCATAATAATTCCTGGGGGGGGGGGGAGAGAAGCATATTGGCAGGATTTAACAAACATAAAGTCAAATTACAAATTACAGTTGGTGGGGAAGGGAACGAAACCACAAGCAAACAAATGCGAAACAGAGCAAAAGAAGCGACAGATTTGTACGTGCCTAATATGTATATCATATAGATGCAACAATATGTTTATGGATGTTGTTGCACTTGAAAACTTCACCTGACCTATAAACCGACTGCATAATATGCAGGGTTTCATCCTCAGATGGATACAGCAAGCCTGGTTTCATGCACAAGGCTCTTTGCTGTTTTCATAGCCAGCAAAGGTGAAACTCCACTCAGATACACAAAGTTGCTTTGTTGGATTTCTGGACAGATCACACACACACACACACACACACACACACTGCTCTCACTATTTGTTTCATAAATTCTTGGGGGGGTTTTCTTGTTGACAGCAGTTGTATGTATAAATGTACTTCTCTTTATCAGCTAAATGCTAATGCTTTATTTATGTGCACCAAAGAGAGAGAAAATAACTGAATTGATGTTTACCTAACAGGCTGCAACCCCCCCCCCCCACAAAAAAAGCCCACGTGCAGTAATGTAATAGTAGAGTTCATAAGTATCCTGGCTTATAATTTTTGGTGTCAACATTGGAGTTGCAGAAAGAGCTTATGCAGACATTGCACGTATACAAGTGCAGTTTAGATCTGCATCTATAAAAATAACATCTGTTTAAGCATACATTACATTTAAAAATAACTGTACAGTGATCAGCTGGTTAAGTACAGTTAACCAGATGTCGTTTTAAAGCGCCAGATGGAACAATGAAACTAAGATTGAAAATTTAAAAATACTGTGAAAGGTCAAATCAATTAAGCAACCTGTTTTGTTGGCATGTAACAGTTAAAAGTAAGTTTAAGCTACTCAAGGAGTGAGCTGTATGAAGATGAAGCAGTTAATTTTAACTTGTTATTTGGAAACGATAAAGATGAAATGTTAGTTGGTTGTAACATTTAGGATTGCCCGAGGAGCCCTTCCCCCACCCCCACGTGAAACATAATCAAAACATACACTTTAAAAAAAATTCAGCGTTTGGTAAATGTAAACAACGTTGACAACCAAATTTGCACTTGAGAGAGCATCTATATTAAATCTTTACTCCTGCATTCTTCTTACCCCTGCTGATTAGAGGGGTTTAAAAAAAAGAAAAGAAAAAAGATAAGTAGTACTGCAAATATCACACATACAAAACCATTAACTGAAAATACAGAGCCTTGAGCTCAGACCTTTTCTTCTTAATTGTTTGAGGATGCAATTTTTTTTTCATAGGGAACGTAAGAGGCTGTCTGTTAAAATGGTGCAGATTTGAGTGGCACATACACTAACAGATTGATCAGTCATTATAGGCTCATCCAGGTGCTAAAGTTTAAGCCCAGTTCAGACACTTATCAATCCAGGAGTCATTTCTGGGCCCAGTTTAAAGTGGTGGTCTTGACTTTTAAAGTCCTTCAGGTCTCGAAGTCAGGTACTTGAAGGATCAACTGTCTCTATATAGCCCTGCCTGCACTTAGGATCATCGACATAGGTTCTTCCCCATGATCCCATGCCATCTGAGATTTGGTGGGTGGTTATTAGGGGGGAAAACACTTCAAGTGATGGCACCCCAGCTCTGGATTCCTCTTCCTGTTGAGATTTGGCTGGTGCCCACCTCGATGTCTTGTTGGTACCAGACAAAGATCTCCTTCAGGTTTTTTAATATCTGTTTTACTAATATTGCTTTGATGAGCACAGGACTGAAGTATTTGACTCTGACATTTTTAAAAGAACTTTGTTGTTGTTTAGTCGTTTAGTCGTGTCTGACTCTTCATGACCCCATAGACCAGAGCACGCCAGGCACTCCCGTCTTCCACTGCCTCCCGCAGTTTGGTCAAACTCATGCTGGTAGCTTTGAGAACACTGTCCAACCATCTCATGCTCTGTCATCCCCTTCTCCTTGTGCCCTCCATCTTTCCCAACATCAGGGTCTTTTCCAGGGAGTCTTCTCTTCTCATGAGGTGGCCAAAGTATTGGAGCCTCAGTTTCAGGATCTGTCCTTCCCGTGAGCACTCAGGGCTGACTTCCTTCAGGTGGATAGGTTTGATCTTCTTGCAGTCCATGGGACTCTCAAGAGTCTCCTCCAGCACCATAATTCAAAAGCATCGATTCTTTGGTGATCAGCCTTCTTTATTGTCCAGCTCTCATTTCCATACATCATAGTTTTAACTATACGGACCTTTGTCGGTAAAAGAACTTTAGAGGCAGTAAAAACATCCCTAGCAGATAAATCTTTTGGCGGATGTTGGTTACAAAATCAAAGAACTTTCAGAGGGGAAGGGGGCTAAGCATAAAGACAAGGTGGCCAAGGTTTTGGGCAAAATGTCTGTTTTGAGAGGGGAATTGAGTGAAATAAGAGAAGTTGCATCGCACAGGTATTCTGGGAGGTAATTACAAGCACATGGGATCCCATAGTGGCTGCTTCAGATCCAAAAAAATGCAAGGGCTTTTTTACATAGTGATTTCTTTGTGTGTACTGCATGACATCATATATTTGACCAAGGAGTGGTCACATGCACCTATCAATGTTGACCCGCAGGGGTTGAGAGGAGGGAGAAGAAATAATTTTTCTTTGATTTTACAAATATAAAATTATAAAAAAATATCATAACACACATCCACAATTAAAAGATTCCTCCAAATCGCTGAACTTCCCACATTCCCCTCCATGGGTTTTGTTGTTAAATATTTTCTACTGCATCTTTTTCAGTAATCCATGTTTTTTAATAATAACTCCATTATCTCCATAGTACTTGTTACATTACAAGTGTTATTGCAATCCTGCTAATGTTTTCATCTGTTTACAGTGGTCTCCAATATAAATTATACATTTTTCCCATTCCTTATTGAAGTTTTGGTCTTCTTGGTTCCTGAGCTTGCCAGTCAATTTTGCCATTTTGGCATAGTCCAAGAGTTTAATTTGCCATTCTTTTCTGGTAGGGACTTTATCTTCTTTCCATTTCTGGGATAATAGCGTCCATGCTGCTGTTATTACATACATTAAAAGTCTTTCCTGCTCCCTGACCCACTGGATCAAACGTTTCACTCCACCACTCAGCTTAAAAATGTCACAAATTTCCTTTTTTTCTGAGTGCTCCTCTTGAGCATCCCTTCTTTCCAGGGTGAGATTGAAGCAGCAAACCTATGTCCCACACAGAAAGCAAAATGACAGTGATAGGTGAGCAGTGAAGGCCAGCAGAGGCCCGTTCCCTACTTATATGAAACGTATTTTTCCCCTGCAATGAATTTTTCAGATGCACCAGTGTGTACATCATCTGGCACATTAAGAGAACTCAAATGGCTCATATTTACTTCATGCCAGGGAGCCATATAAACAAGAGAGCAGCAGCTGAGGCAGGCCTCTTGGAGTTCACGTTGGAAGGTTACCAAGTGACCTGGAGGCTTGTGGTCATAGAGGAGAGAATAATCAGACTGAAGCTGGAGGTTAACAGTTGGCTAAGTACTTTCTTTTCCTTCTTTTGGTCTAAATAAAATGATGAGAATAACTTTTCAAATTACCGTATTTTTCTGTGTATATGACGCCCCCTATTTAGGGGGGGGCTCTAATTTAAGAAAATAGGAGGGGGATTGCCAAGGGTTGTTGAGCTTTCTTAGGGGGGATTGCCAAAAATCGCTCACCCACACGTGTCACAAAATCTGTCTCTTGTCTGTCCCCTCGCCGGCCAATCGCCTGGCCAATTGCCACAGCATCAGCCAATCAACACCCGCCCTTGATGACAGCCACGGCAGCAACCAATCAAATCTCCACCCTCTGCACTATCCATGTATAAGACGACCCCCACTTTTTAGCATAATTTACAAGGAAAAAAGCTAGTCTTAGATGTGGAAAAGTACGGTAAAACCTATTTGCTGCATTTCTGAGGTATGCTGCTTCCTTACCTATGCAGAGCAGCGACTGAAGCATGAGTCCACATTAGGGGTTTGTAGAGCCAAGTGTGCGTGCGGTTAACAGTTTGATCTTCCCCAAGTATGGCTGAGACATCATATTTTTTCAAATGAATTTGAATCCAGCTAAGGACTCAGCTACACTGGTAAAGAAAAGGCGCTTTATATGTGTTATAACACTGTGGCACCACATGGCGCTGTGGAGTCCAGTTTTTCACCAACGTGATTTCCCTTTATGAAGTTTAGAACGCGTTTTCCTGAAACACTTTTTTGATGTGTCTAGATCCAGCCTAAGTGTGCATTCAAATGTGGGGATTACTGCATTCGTTTTGCTAGCTGTTAACTCTAGAGTTCTGTCCTGGTTTCTAATGTTCCTGTCACACTGCATTTACCTGTCAGAACTGAGGCTTTTTGACTGATATACTACTATGTCACACTAAATTTCATTCACATCAGTGGGTGTGGTGTGACACAACAGTGAGCATCATGGGACACTTCCCCCCTCTCTTTATGCACACGCACACTTCCCTTCCACCATGTTGCACGCATGAAAACAGCAGAAAAGAATTGTGCACAATAATTCCTCATTAAGTTTTGTCATGTGAGGAGCAGCAGAGTGATACGTCAAAACCACTGAAAAATTACAGTGCAAAACTCCTGTGATTTTCCAGGTCCACAGGGTGGCACATAGATTTTTGTTCTGGATGCAATCAACACCGAAATGAGTGCTAAATTTCTGCTATATTCAAGTATGTGTCGAAACTAGCCTACTGCACATATCTAAAATTTATATTTGTTGCCCAACCCAATTTATAGAGCCAGTGTGGTGTAGTGGTTAAAAGCGGTAGTCTCGTAATCTGGGGAACCGGGTTCGCGTCTCCGCTCCTCCACATGCAGCTGCTGGGTGACCTTGGGCCAGTCACACTTCTCTGAAGTCTCTCAGCCCCACTCACCTCACAGAGTGTTTGTTGTGGGGGAGGAAGGGAAAGGAGAATGTTAGCCGCTTTGAGACTCCTGAAGGGGAGTGAAAGGCGGGATATCAAATCCAAAACTCTTCTTATAGGCCTAGGAAGGTTGCATAAAAAGGAATGTGGTCTTCAGGCAGAAAAGTGTTCCCCATCCCTGATCTATATTATCTGTGTGTGTGACCTAACAAGGCCAAAAATGATGGAAAATAAGGGTTGGCCCAGTGACTGCTGTTTGCATATGATGTAAAAGAAGACTCACAGCCTTGTTCAAGTATTCTGCCTGCACAGGCAATTCTCATTGCAGTACACGGGCCCCATCACACGCCAGCCACCCCTTTTCTACCCCAAACTTTCTGCATTGAGCAGGAAGGTCTACAGCAGGGATGGGAATGCAGAAGGGTGGGGTCTGCATGTGTGACCCAGCTGCCCTCTTCACCCATTCACAGAGAACACCTGGAGTGGGCTCACCACTGGCAGCCATCTTCATTGTACCATTGAAACGGACGGTGCATGTGAACTCCCCACCTCTTAAGCTATGCACAAGGTAAGTGAGCTTCAGCTAGGGACTCAGATTATGAGGGGCCTCTAAAGGTGAAAAATTACTAAATTTAAAGGCATTTCATATGCAGATAGGTCAATTGAAAGATATATGTTTTATTCAGGTGGTTCTTTTTAGTTGCATCCTTGCCTATGTATATGGAAGAAGAAGAAGAAGAGTTTGGATTTGATATCCCGCCTTTCACTCCCTTTAAGGAGTCACAAAGCGGCTAACAATCTCCTTTCCCTTCCTCCCCCACAACAAACACTCTGTGAGGTGAGTGGGGCTGAGAGACTTCACAGAAGTGTGACTGGCCCAAGGTCACCCAGCAGCTGCATGTGGAGGAGCGGAGACGCGAACCCGGTTCCCCAGATTACGAGACTACCGCTCTTAACCACTACACCACACTGGCTCTCAACAGTTTGTTATTTCTATTTTTATTGTCCGTTCCATTGGAATAGTACACATTTTTTAATTTTTAATTTAAAAATGCTACGGGGCCTCTTAATCAAGACGTTACTTAGGGCCTTGTCATGTCTTAATCTCGCCCTGCTCCTATTCCAGTAAAACCACGCAGCAATCCCCATATGAAATAGTGCATTGAAGCCCATGTACAGAAGCTTGTTACTAGGCAGGCCGTTCTATCTTTAATTTTCTTCTCGCCTTATTATAGCACTGTGTAGGAGTGGCCATTTCTTGCTTTTCATACCATTACTAGCTACTTATTAAGGAAATGTTCAGTAGGAATGGCTTCTGGAAGTACAGCTCAATATGCTTGATATTTGCACTTGCTTTTCCTATTCTAAACCTCTTCAGGCTCTTTTCTCCCTGTAATATTCCATGTGTTCACATGAAGGGTTGCTCTGGATCTGGGCCATGAAGTGGAAATCTTGCCTTGAAATCAATTACTTCCCCAGCCAAATTATGTCTACGCATTGTGTCATTTCATTAATACAGACCAGCTTTTTTATTTGCAATCTATATTTTTTTAAAAAATCTATTATGGAGCTTGGTGGTGGTCGGTGGATATTTATTTACAAACTTAGGCCTTAAAATGTATTGTTGATATAAATTTATTTTGGTTTTAATGCCTTGGTCACTTGCTTAATTTTATTTTGGATGCCAGTGTACAATTCCACTACCTTTCAATCTGCAAATATTTAGCAAAGTTTATACTTGTGGGTATTTTTTCTCCTTGGAACACGTTTGCTTAGATACAATCTGTGTGGCCATTTTGTATTCTGAATATTTTAAAACAAGAATGTGCCCAACCCTCTTCTTAACCTGCTTTCCTTTCTCATAAGAAAATATGTAGCTGTCTGTCTCTCTCTGTGTGTGGTTTTATTAGTAGGGCTGTCATTTTTAATCTCTTTCTTTCAGTCATTTCTCCTCCAACATGAAACATTTCAGTCTTACATACTTACAGAGGCTGTTCATAGTTAAACACTAGTAGCATTTTCAACATCTAAAACAGAAGAGTGCCATGTGAGTAGAACAAAAGAAATTAAAACACTAGATAGGCCACAGTTGTCTTATGCAGCAGTTAGAAATTTAATTATTTTATCTCATAGAATAATGTGCCCTTCAGAAATCATTTTGGACTAGATGTTTCAAACCAATGATCTGTAGTTAATTATCTTTAATAACTGTTGCACATTATGGTTAGATCTATGTTTTTGCTAAACCAATTAATAATATCTTCATTAGTATAAAGACAAGGTAGCTGGATTCTTTCATTTTTCACATTGAAAGAGTAGATATTTTAAACACTGTAATTTACTTTAGCCATACATTCCCGATGATATGACTAATTAATGAGACTTCAAAGACATATAACTTCCAAAAGCTACTTATTTTCAAGTCATTGTTGAACATTTAATGACATTATGTTGAGGCCTTCCCGAAACCCTAACTGCCTGAGTGTTGAATATGCTAAACCTTTTTAAATCGGCCAGCCAAATGAAGCTCTGAGTAATGCTTAATGGCAAATGGAACCAATATTTCTTCTTAAGAAACCTGTTGAATACAGAAGTAACTATGAAAAGTTGATCACATCTCTTTCGCTCATGAGTTATGACTGTCTGTTGGGCTAAGTCATTCATTTTTTATAGAGGGAATGCTAGTTAGGGGGGGAAGGAAGAACCTTCACTGCTTGTAATTCTGAAAGTCTGGAGTTTAGGTATGCTCAGGAATGTCAGTTGCTGTTACCAAGACTAAATTTGTAGGATTCTTATGCGCCTTTACTCAAGCATAAGTCCCACTAAGTTCAGTAGGACTTACTCCCAAGCAGGGCCACCAGCCAGCAAATGCAGGGTGTACTATTGCCCAGATCCCACGTCTCAAAGGGACCCAAGTACTGACCTGCTGCCCATTTGCCTTCCTGCCACCCTCCCTGCAGCAGTGGCCCTGCTAGGTGTGGATGCTAAGGTAGAGGTCTACGGTCCCACAGGGCCAGGCATCATCACCTTATTATCCTACTTTTTATATTTATTTTAATTACCTGCCTTTTTGCTCTTTTAACCCAAGCTCTTGGACTTGTGGTGCACTCTGAACACAGCTGGGCTGCCTGTCTTGAAAATGACCTCGAGGAGCAGCAATAACATGGCTCCCAAGGACATCCTTAGGGCGCCATTTTGAAAGTAGACAGGCAGCCTAGCTGCATCCCAAGCATCCCAATAAACAGGCGAGTGAATGACAGCCAGTCCTTCTGTCCTGCATTCTAAAGTTCCTTTTACACTGCGTTACTTATTGTGCTGTGGAATTGTGGCTTTTTCATCAATACACCAGAATGTTCTGCTAGATTTCACTCCCCTCGGACACTGAGGTCCAGCACCAAGGGCCTTATGGCGGTTCCCTCGCTGTGAGAAGCGAAGTTACAGGGAACCAGGCAGAGGGCCTTCTCGGTAGTGGCACCTGCCCTGTGGAACGCCCTCCCATCAGATGTCAAAGAAATAAACAACTATCGGACCTTTAGAAGACATCTGAAGGCAGCCCTGTTTAAGGAAGCTTTTAATACTGGATGAATCATTGTATTTTAATATTCTGCTGGAAGCCGCCCAGAGTAGCTGGGAAATAATAAATTATTATTATTATTATTATTATTATTATTATTATTATTATTATTATTATTAAGCAATGCACAGACATTAACCATTATGCCCCAACAGACAATGTGGCAATCAAACATGACTAAAGTTCAGCTCAGTCCTACAGATTTTCGGTGTAGTCCAACAGACGTTTCACAAGTGCTGAAGGAAAGCCTGCTGGTACCTTGTTGGTGACCCTGTGCTACATAACTGATCAATGTTGGGTGTAGATTTTTCAGATCTATTATTTGGCCTTCAGCCTCATCCTAATAATCTAAGCCTCCTTAGGACCAAGCAGCATTTTATGTACAACCGCCCAGGATCAGCCATACTTGCTACCCAACCCGTGGTGAATGGTGAATCGGTTTTCTTGTGTGTTGGTGCCACAACTGGACGACTGAAGATGAATTTATGCCCTCGCTGGTAACCATTGGAAAGATTCACTGCAGGCAAGCATTTTAGCTGCATTGGTGACTGCCTGTTATTAGCATTGCCTATATATGAAAACAAAAATAGAAATAAAGCACAACAGAAACTCTTGTGTATTTCTCTTGAAGCTTTCCTTTCTGTCTTTCCTTCAACTCAAGTACCATTTTTTTATATAAAAAAAATGAAAGGAAGGAAGAGCATAACATGTTTAGGACTCTGTGGGAGCTTGAAATCTATAGTGGGTTTCATGAAAATGACCAATCCAAGTTGTCGTGACTCAGCAGGAAGACCACTAGAAAAAAATCATTTTCTAATAGGAAACACATCCTGAAGACTTATCAGCTTGGATAAGATTGGGAAACTGTGACATTTTTCTCAAATGCCAGCACTTCAGAAAATTTGTATTTTATTGCTGTATATTGTGCCAAGGTATATTGAGGCTGTTTTTATGAAAGCTTGTGGAAGATTCAGAAATGCATAAGGGTCTAAAGATTATTAAATACATTTTTGCAGTATTGGGCTTGTAAAGAAAGAAAGAAAAACCAAAGCAGAATGAATCATTTTCTTGCTGTCTTTGTTATTTTCATTGTGATCTGATTCTGGGACAAAATAATTGTGCATTTATTTGTTTCTTTGGATTTTTAATCTGACATATCCCCAGAAGTTTAAAGTGGGGAACAACACTCAAAAGCAGAAAGTAACAAAAAATGTGTAGAACTGGCATCCTAGGTCAGTAAATAAATCCTTATTTATTTCTTCTGTGTACTAGAAAAGACCAAATGAACAAACCAAACAAATGATCTAGCCTTAACTAGAAACCAGCATAAATGAACAAATAAACACATTAAAATAAATTAAAAATAAATATATCCTAATCCAGAATATACAATAAATAGCACAGATGAACCTGACAGTATAGCACTATGGTGCAGTGTAACTACCAGGGGTGCCAACAGGATTTTCTGGGCTCTGTACACTGTGTTTGGATTGGGTCCTCTGCCCCCCTTGCAAAAGAGGACAAAATTTGTTTAAGATTATATAGGCAAGTGTCTTAGACAAGTGGAGTGGAATAAACCACTGGCCACCCCTGTAATAAAATCTCTGATGTGCCTAGCCTCCTTGAAAAGTTTTCATATTTTGCATTTGCCTTTTTGGGGTGTGTCTGTGATTTTTTAACATCCACCCATATGTATTGTGTAGTGGTATTTGCAGAAAATAACTTTTAGGGAGTACCTGATCTCGGAAGAATGCACCACAGGAAACGTGCATCCTCATTCCTAAGGAAAGGAAGACGGTAGAGATTCCAAGGACTACAAAATGAGAGAGAAGCAGGAAAGGTGTGCTAAAGGGAGGGGGAAATAGCAGCTCTTTAGGATCCCAGAGGTTCACTTCACCAAGCGGGCACAATACACTCGTCAATCATTGCTTCTACTTACCGCTCTGACTTCACTCATTGGCTAAAAAAAGTAGGAACAGTCAGGCTGGCTCATCTTGCTAAAATGGCCTAGAAGGGGATGTTCACATTTTGCTTCATAACTTTGTTTCTAGTGGGGTTAGAGAAAGGAAGGAAGGAAGGAAGATCTGTGGGCTTGTTACATTAGTACCCCCAGTAACCACCTTTCAGCAGCCCTGGTGGTGGCACGAGTTATGTGGCATACTCTCCCCTTAGCAATACGGCATACATTTATCACTTAATGTTTTTGGTGCATGCTAAAAGCTATTTCGTTCACCTAACCATTTTCAGAGATATTGGTCAAATATAAATTACTGGTCAATGTGAAGCCATAGGATTGTATTTAATATTGTTTTAGTATATCTCGTGTGCTTTCCTTTCCTTTCCTTTTCTTTTATACCACTTCAGGACTTTAACAAAATATTAAAGCAGTTCATAAGTAAATTAAATAAATAAATAATGTAAGAAAAGAGATATTTGAGTCCTGATATATTTCTAATATACATTCGCCTTACATATTGTGAGGTTCATCGATGTTATTTATTGTATATTGGTATTTGGGATTAATGTACATAACTAGAGTATTATTACATGATATTTTATATAGTTAACTTCTTTGTTCATTTGAATTAGTGAAAATAATTCAGCCTTGGGCTTTGCTGACCCTTTAGAGAAAGGAGGTTATGCACCAGCAGTCTTTAAGGTCTCCTGCACAGAGCATATTATTGCAGTTAGCTGTTGTACTGTTTTACAGAATGCTCATAATTTGCATAAATCCAGCAGCAGAAATTACATTATTCTGCTGTTGAATAAAAATATAGGTGTAGGGGAATTTCCAGGAAAATTATGTACTTTTATAAAAAGAAAACTAAGAAAGTGTTGTTTTAAGTGAGGCTTAATCATAGCTAACTATGGCTGATCAGGCTATTTGCCTATAAACAAAGATATTTCCCCCCATTATTCTGAAGCTTTAACAATGCAGGAAAGTAAGAGCAGAACATTGGTGTGGTTCACACATAATGCTAAGCCATGCTTTAATAAACTAGGCTTATTTCAACAATAGATTAGCAGTATGTGTGAACCCTGTCCAGAAGCTTAACTATGGTTTGTCTACTGCCAACAAGCCACCATCTGAAGTTATCAGGTGAAATCCCAATGTTCTAAGGCAATTGTTCTGTGATGCAAGGATTTCTGCTTGTGCAACAGATCATTCGCCCCTTCTCCCACCCCCATACCTTAAATTTGTTCTAGGGGTTCTCTCAACCCCCTGGAACAGATTTGGGGAGAGTACATGTCCCATGTGCAGCTGGGGGGGCAGAGGCAGGAAAGTCCTGTTGCACAAGCAGAAATCCTTTCACTGATGTGATGCATTAGTAGAATACCCCCCGAATTTTGTTTTCATTATGTCTTAGTATTATGTGTGAACCCAACACTGTAGCCTAGCCAAGACTGGTTTGCCCACATGCCATCCCAGGTAATACCTGGCTACAAAGGCGCAATGAGGCAAGAACAGCCAGAGGAAAAACTTAACTTTAGAGAAACAAGCTATGGTTTGCCATCTGGTGAACTCATGTTTTGTTAATCAAAGTATGGCTTAGTGTTATGTGCAAGCCAGGTCATTGAGAAAGCCACCAACACCCCCCTTCCTTCTCTTCCGCGTGATATTTATTTCAACAAGACTTGTGGCAGCAGTGCACTGTGAGCCATCTCGCTTCCTTCTCACTTTTTGGGCTGTCAGCCTTGGAAGCAGACCAGTGCACAACATCATGATATCACATCGTGCTAGATATTCCAAAGGAGGAGCAAAGAGATGGAGCAGCAGCAGCTTTGAAATGTCTAGCACTGCTGTGAATTAAGATGTGTGTGAGAGAGAAGTGCCCAAGGCTGCCTTTCCTAGTAACAAGCCCTGTATGCTGCACCACACTGATCTTAGAAAACATGTCTGTCAAGCTTTAGATTATATATGATGGCTGCATATATAACTGCATGTTTGCTGCTTAAGCAGCTTGCCCTCCTGATTTAGTGTGTGGTGGTGGTGGTGGGAGTCTTCTAATATATTAGAAACAAATGGGAAATACAAGACTGAATTTTATCTGAACCAGGGATGGGAAACTTGTGACCTTGCAGATTTTGTTGGACTCTAAGTCCCATCAGCCCCAGCCAGCACAGCCAATGGTCAGGGATGATGGGAGTTGTAGTCCAGCAACTTCTAGAAGGCCACAGATTCCCCATCCCTGATCTATCCTTTCCAACTTATTCAGATGAGCTGCTAGTAATCAATGCTTATTTGCTGAAATCTCCTCCCAACATCAAACATGGTCGTACAGTGCTGCAGATTGTACAGAAATATTTCCAGCAAATATCTGTTGCAATAAAAAGGAAAGCAAAGACCTGCATACCAAAAACAGAACAATGCCAGACATTCGCACAGAATGTAAGCTAGAATTTCTTCTCAGCATATATATTTTTTAAAAACAAAACAAAAATATATTACAATTTCATCTGTGTACTGGAATGCTCTGTATACAGGATTACACTGAGGAAGGGCCTGTTGTGTGGATGACAAACCCTTTTTACACATTTCTCCATGCCGTTAACATTGTGAGAATAAACAGAGAGACTTCCCCCTTTCATCTCCTGCACATTTTACAACCAGTTTAAAATAAGAATTCTAACCCAATTTGAGGGGGCGACAAAGGGAGTGAAAACAGCATCCTTTATGAGATATTAGTCATGTGGATAAATGAATGCTTGAAAATGGTAAAGTTAATAGATAAGGAATTTGTTTCCATTGTATATGTACAGTATAAACCTTACTGATATACCTCAGTTATTGTATGCAACCCTCTGGCTTCCTTGATCTTTCTTAACAAATGAGATGAAACTATCCCTACAACTGTCCTTGAAGACTTCAGCTTAACAAGAACCAGTAATAACAAGAAATTCACCTGAAAATGTGTCCTGAATTATACTTGTTCAATAATGAAAACAACATAGACTTTAATATTAATAAATAATAAACAAGTCTTGACTCCTGTTTTGGTAGTTGCTCTGGGGAGCCTGTTTCTTCACGCAAGACCTATTATTTTACCTCCCACTCCCTGTGTTTGCCTGTCTCCTACTAAGGCAAAATTATTCCACAAAAAGATTGTACACTTCATAGACAAACTGTACAGATATCCTCTAAAAGGTTGTGCGCAGCTGAAATTCAGAGCATAACTGCTAGCCCAGAAAGCTTTTTGCTAGGCCCAAGAACTGTCCACAAGGCGGCAGTAAAACCCCTTGCATAGCACACTTATCGTTAGCTGCGAGGCACTCGCTTTCTTAAACGTTAAGAAACTATTTACGTGCATCACATTAAGAAACTCTGCCTCGTCTTTTTCATGTTGCCTTATACATTGCGAGGTTAAGAAAAGAGGTCAACAGCCTTCAATAATTTCCTATATATAATACTTATAATGCATTCAGGAAGCCTTAAAGTTGTGATAATAGGAATTGCTTGTTTACGCTGACGAAAAATTGCACTGTTAACTATCTTCCTGTCTTTTGGGGACTTGTCATATATATATGAACGCAGTTGCTGGTTCATACCTCTCCATTCAATATTCGTAGCTTAAAATCTGATCTCTGTGTGTGGAAAAACTAGCAGGATGTGGCTTGCTTTACTTTCAGATTAAAGAGATTTTCTGTAGTTTGTTAAACACATTGTTTTGCTCTTGATTTGAAAGTAAAACCAAGCAAGTTTCCGAGGGTTGACATGATTTGTGATATCCGTACATGTGCTTATGTCCGCATATACTTGCGTGTTTATTATTCATGTCGAGAGAAAAAGGTGTATGAAATCTGCATTGATAGAGCATTTGTCTTTTTGAAACCCGTTTGAGAGTCTGCTAGAAATATACTGAAAAGGATCTACCCAGACCCTTATTGTGGTAGAGTTCAGAGAGGGAACCTCTTCCATTCTGGACAGTATTCCTCACAGGAAGAAATGGTTTACCGCTGAAGATGATTTCTGAAATTACTTATCCATTTGCCTACTGAAAATCAGTTTTCTCCTGCCTTGAGACTTGGTCATCTCATGCTGGGAGAATGTGAGAAGTGAGTGGAGACTATAAGGTATGGCTCAGAATGTGGCTACATGCCTTGCTATTAGGAATGGACAAATGGATCAGTTTCGGTTCTCCAAATTTCCCTGTCTTAAATTCAGCTCTATACGGTATATTTCTGCAACAATTCGTGAAAATTCATCAGGATTCCAGTGTGCATTTCCTGTACAAATAGTGTAGTGCACAAGTCCAGTTGTCACTCATGATCCTGGGACTGTTTTGTTGGTGTGGCTGTGGACATGGCAGAACGTATTACCACCTTGAGTGGAACTGCCCAATTGCACTGGGATTTGGGGACGAGCTGCAGGATTTGATTACTGAACTTTGGTATAAAGTCACCAGCTATATAGCTATATTATAAAAAAGAATAAATGAAATAAAGATACCTACCCCCCCCCAAAAAAAAACCCCACAAAGGTTTTGTGCTATATAGTGGAAATGTATTGCCTATACCAACGACAACAGACTGAAAAATACTGCCAGCTGCAAATATGGCCCTCATGATTTTGTATATCATTAGTGTGCTCCCATCTGTATGGACAAATTGGAGCACCACCAGGTTCTTCTGACCTTTACTCGTACGTTGCACTGAATCACTGGGGTGATGTGGAGAGAATAACATAATTCTTACCTTAAAACTGGCGACCCGTTGTACGGGGGCGGGGGAGGGTTTCTGGGGAAGTTTGTTGGTTGTAATTTTGTTCTATATATTTTTAAACGAATAAAAAAATGAATTAAAAGAAATTCCCCTGGAAACTTTTTTTTAAAAAAAGTTGACAGGGACAGCCTATAAAGTCATGAAAACGTATTTAAGAGAATGGAAGGAACATAACAAACAGTTTCCAAGCCTCCACTTATTTGTTTTTCATGGATATTATTAATAGCTCAAGGCATGATTAGGTGGCTGGGTGGGGTCCCCATACTGCAAGATTTCCAGCTCTGGTGTGGAGCTGTGGGCTCTGGATGACTCCCAATTTTAAGGCCAGGATGGAATTTTTTCGTTTACCGGGGAATACAGAAGACTTGATTCTGCACATATAAGGAAACCAGTTTGCCTTCTGAAAATATCGCAGGTCCAGGTCAAGGGATCCTTGTACTGGAACAGAGACCCTGTGGGCCATTTAATCCAGGCCCCCTTCTCTTATTCAGAATATCCTATACACTTTTCAGAGTTTGTTCAACTTTCCTTTACTGCAGAGAAATCATAAGCATAGGAAACCAGTGGAATTTACCCTGGCTTAAGTTATTTTTATTTTTATTTATTGAGTTTATATACCGCTCTATACCCAGGGGTCTCAGGTTCATCCAGAGTACGTCACCCCTATTCCAAGCTCTGTTCAGGAGTAGGGTTACTGTCAGCAGAGCTGCCCGAGTCTGGCAGAAAGGAAGCATGTCTTTAAAACAGAGTTGAATTGCAACCCAAGTTCCATTGTATTGACAGGTCATGTGACTGAGCTGAAAGGTTTGCCCGCCCCTGGAATGCCCCCTTTGGAAGCTTAATGCCAGCATAAATTCCTCTGGCTGAAATTCCACTAGCTGAGACAACATAGCCCTAGCTATGCTAGATTGTAGGACTGTAGGATTGTAGATTGTAGGTTGGTGTATCCCAGACTGAGCCAGGATGAGTGAATTACACTAGTGGAGCCCAATATTCCCCTATTCCAAACTTACTCCTCCCAGCCGATCTTGGGTTTGGCTTGCAGTATAATTCTCTGATAAAGGCAGCTTCTTAACTTCCCCAACTAGCATGTTTCATTCATATATATTCCAGTTAGGAAGTCACTCCTGTTATGTATATATGTGCATGTATGTAGGCATCTATAAAACGTATTAGTCATGTTCTCTGCTTACAAAGCACTTGAAGCAGTATTCGAGTTAAAAGGAATCAAACCACAACATCATTATCAAATAAACATCGGTTAAAAAGAGATCAGCAGCCGCATTAAAAGCAGAATCAACCAAAGCTAGAGTCAAAACCAAAGATATTATTAAGCCAATTTACAAACAGAATTTAAATAGCAATTACACAATCTCAAGCAGCAGCAATAAATCACAAAAACTCGGCAGCCAGAAAACGCTTTCCCTAAATAGTAAGAATAAAAGTTGTCATTTGGTAGAGAAATGAAAACAAAGGGGAGGATGTATATATGTATACAGTATAACCCAGGGCATGAATGGGGAACCTCAGGCGCAGGGACAAATGTTCCCCCCTCCGCAGGCCTCTCTCTGTCTGGCCCTGAAAGCTTTTCCCAGTCTATGCTCTCAATGGCCCTGTTTGCACGTTGGGTGGTTTTTCTCTGAATGTAACATGCATTTGGACTCTGATCATGCACCTTGCTTGTATGCATGGAGAATAGGATGAGCCATGTGACAGAGTGTAGAAACTAGCCTACTGCACAAAGACAAAGTGTGCATTCACGGCTCCACCCACTTTTGCCTCTGGCCCCGCCCTCCACTGGAAGGTGGCCCTTGGAGAGTTGTACAGAATCCTAGAATCATAGAAATGTAGAGTTGGAAGGGACCCTGAGGGTCATCTAGTCCAACCCTCTGCAATGTAGACATATGCCGCTGTCCCCCTACTGGGATTGAACCTGCAACCTTGGCATTATCAGCACCACACTCTAACCAACTGAGCTATCCAGGGAGCACGGTTCTTGGACTGAAAAACGGGTGGGTGCCTCTATGAAGACGGCCTCCTTTCTGGGTTACAAATGGACTAAATTATTTCCCTGTAGCTTGAACCCATTGCTTCACATTCTGCCCTACCTAACTGAATCGCACTGGCAGTTGTTCTCTTTTTTCATCTTGTGTTCTTTGGGGGGGGGGGGCGATGGAAGGGAGAAAGAAAATTGCAGAAGTTGCCAGTATCTTTGCCCCTTTAACTTTCCCATCAACCTAACGTGATATGTGCCCTCCATTCTTTTTCATTCCTGTAGGCTTCTTTCGTATCCTTTCTACATTGCCATCATTGTTCTCGAATTGTGGTGTACATAGCTGAACACAAGTCTCCAGATGAGTAGATCACCAGCAGCGCTATTGCTTCTTGGAACATAGTCATGTCAATAAAACTCCCGTACCACTGGATTTTTGTGTTGCAGAATACGCCATTGATTCAGATTGGCTGGCATCCATCTGTCTTGGGAGACAATGGAGGAGTGTGCCTTGGGGGGTAAAGTCAAACCGTTGGAGAGTTACAGCGCCTGCTGTGGCTGTAGAGACTGATATGGGAAAGACTTTTTTTTGCAGCTGGGGCAGATGAAGGCATCCATTTTCTCTGTTACAAATGCAGCATGGCATCTATTCTTTCCTCTTCTGGTCACTGCTGTGGATACACAACTTGGCTCGTTGTCTCTAGGCCCTGCAGTCTTCTGCAAGGGATTCTCACAGCCCTCATGTTGCCAGCCTTGATTCTTCAGGGTTAACCAGCAACATGATTCTCACTGAATGGCTACCTTCCCATGTCTTTTTCTTAATTTACATTTTTAAATTTACTAAACTCATTAGTCACTTGTCAGCCAAAGCGTCTCTCAGTATATGCATACAGGAAAGAGGGGAGGAATCATGCAACGCACTAATGCGCCATATAATACATAATACATTAGGAGAAACAAAACCCAATAAAAGCCCACCAGCCCGCCCATAACAATAATAAAAAAATAGCAGTATATGAACATTTTTTTAAGAAAACAACAACCATGCAGACATTTCCACTCACTAACTCACAGATAAGTATAAAAATTCCACACTGACACAGCCCCCAAAAACATTCACATCAACCCAACAATTTAAAAAAAACCTCTCCATCCCATCAATAATTCCTGACAGGAAGGTTGATAGGGAGGTCCCTCAGGGGAAGCCTGGCACCTCTCCTCTCCCTTCAGGAGCAGCAGCAGCAAAAGGAAGATGGTAGAAGTTTTACCTGCTCTGCAGTTGTCCTGGCTGCTTCTCCTCTCCTGCCACTGGAGGCAGGGCTGTGTTTTGATATGGCCCCCGACTAAGCCAATATTATTTGTATCCTAGTATTCTTCATGGTTTAGCCAGTCCATCAGTGGCAACAATAACCTTCTAGGGTGTTTGTTGCAAATTATTTCCTCATTGGAATAATGGCTAGGTTCTCAAAGGTGTGACAGCATTCTGTTTCCCCTTCACAAGCAGCTGCCTGCATAGGATGGGGTCTGCGTCGGGCTTAGCAGAGACCTTCCTCTGCTAAGATCTGGAGATCATTGCTGTCTCCAGATCAGTGGCATAGTGTGGGGGGTGCAGGGGGGGCCGGCCGCACCGGGTTAGGGTTAGGGGGCGCAAATCCACGGGTTAGGGGGCTTGCCCCGGGTGCTGACAACCCACGCTACGCCACTGCTCCAGATCATCATCAAACACTGCAGCATCCTGACCAGGATTGTCAACGGAAGGTCCATGTGTATCTCCAATATGTACATCCATCTGTTTCTCTCTTTCGATACATAGGGACCACAGAATAGGTTTGGAGCAAACCTTCAGGAAGTAGCAACGGGGCACTCTTATTGCATGGCAATGATATTTTTTAAAAAAACCTCGACATGCTAGCATTTTAAGTTCAAAGTTCACGTTAAAGGGAGTTTCTTTTTCTTTTTCTAAGTGAGATGCAATGCGGGGGGGAGGGGGGGTTGTTCTCCCAAGAGACTCAATAAACTTGACAGATTCTGTTTAAAGAGCAGATTCCATCTTCCAGTAGCCAGCTTGCCAGAAACATTCCTCAACAAGCAACTCCACCGCAGACTAACAAATGGTGCCTATTTTTATTTATGAAATAAACAAGATCTTCAGCACTTTGTCTCATTATGCCAAGGCAATGTTTCTTAAACTTGTATGAAATGGTTTCTCCCCTTCTAAGCTTCTAAGATCTGTGCACTCAGTGACACTGATGGGGCTGGACTATGGGGCGCAGGTCTGGGGCCTGCAGCTGTAGGGGGGCCTATTTTATTTTTTCAAACGTTTATAGAGGGTGCATTGGAGCCAGCATGCTGGCAGCTGCTATTAAAAGTTTTTTTTTGGGGGGGGGGGATATTAATTCCTTTAATGTCACCTGGTAAGCTGGGAGAAAGGAGCAAGCATTGCTGAAAGACAGGCAATGTAGTACATGGAAGCACAACGTCGAACATGCATCTGGTGTCCTTGATTCTTCTGAGTGACAGGTTTGGTTTTAATACTGTTACCTGCATTCCTTTTTATTTCATTTCATTAAGGCATTCGGGGGTTTTCAAAATGAAATAAAAAGAGAGAGCGATCTGGCAAACATAACCTCCGTTTAGTAGCTTTTTCAAGTATAACAAATTTGTGGGCAAAGTATGAGTTCATCAAGGAAGGCAGTGTGGTAAAAATAGATTAATGCGCTGCTGCTTCTTTTCCAGAGGTTAACGTCTGGGTTTTCTAAGACTGCGTAGGAAAGAAACTCCTGTAGACAGAGCATCGTGTTGGCATCAAAGCACTCAGCGTGCAATTTATTCTGGACAATGAGCAGTGCAAAGGGATTTCCCATATATATACATTACGTTGGTGAGAGGCTTTCTGTGGCCACATTCTCATCTGCTGGAAATTGGTGCAACTGGCAGTAACTGACAGCAGGGGAAGCCTTTCTTTGCATGGTGCAAATTTGTTCCAACTTCTGAGGTGTTTCACTTTAAAGGTGTGTCTATCGGTTGTAACTGACAAATAGATGCTGTTGCACATCACCCCAATCTCTGAGCACTGTGAGATTCCAGGGGTTCTAGGAGCTTATCCTGGGTTCGTGTTTCCTTCAGAATGAGGCACAACGGAGACTGTGGTGTCTTTATAATATATGGTTTATTTACACATACTGTATAACCAACCTGAGCCTACAATGGAGGGGTTCACAGCATTAACTTCCCAAGAGTTCCCCCATACCTGCAGCCTTAGATCCAAACATAAATCAAGCATTACTGTACCTCTCTCTGGCATCTGCAGCTTTTCTTCTAACTTCTAGCACACATCACTCAGCCCTCTACTCTGGCCTTTTGTCTTTCTAACAACCTGTAAGCTGAGGGAAGGGGCCGCATCCATTTTTCATCTGGCACAGATCCACTTCCTTTGTTCCCTTAATGGCCCATTACCTAGGTTATCACATGACCAGGAAGTTGGTTTGGCTAATCCAAGAATTATAAGGCGGGGGCAGGCATTCAGCCTTACCTGCCCCCTTCCAAACAAAAAACCCCACACCTCATAGCAATATAATCTTTCCATTATTTCCACTAACCTCCCTTTGTCTACAACCACCTAGGATGAGAGACATGGGCAAAGGGAAGAGGTAAAAAACAGAAACAAACAAGGATGAAGTTGGGTGAGTGAGTCTTTATTACATTCATTAGCCTCAAGCTGTTTGGAATGCTTATATTTAATTTAGGTTTAGCTACTTCAAAGTTCATGTCATTCTAGTTAATAACTTTACTATAACTTATTATTTTCAGATGTTGGCAGGTAGACAGATGGTGAGTCACCTGGAATATGTGGATAAAATCAGTAAGGCTTGCTTGCACAGTTGTTTTGGGTGTTGGGTGTTGGGTGTTTTTTGGTGTGTTTGTTCTTTCATTGTTTATACTTTGCTGTCCTCTGTGTTATATAAACAGAACTTCAAGTTTCAACAACCCCTCTTCTCACTCAAAATACCATTTTAAAATGGAATGACCACGGGACAACCGTTTCTCAAGCAACAGTTAATGTTTGCAGCCACAGTTTGCCGTTTCAAAGTTTCCTTTTATGCTCACACACACTCATCTTCTACCACCAAGTCACAGATTTTGAAGTCAAATCTCCTTATTTCTGTCTGTGTTTAATCATCCTCGTCATTTCCCATTTATTTCAAATAACAGTACCATACTCTCCAACATTTCCCCGATGAAAATAGGAACATCCCATTCCATAATGATCATTTTACTACTACTACTAATAATAATAATAATATTTATACCCCACACATCTTACTGGGTTGCCCCAGCCACTCTGGGCAGCTTCCAACTTAAAACATAATTAAAAACATGATAATACAGATCCATAGATGGAATGCTAAATTGTTGTATCGAAACCTTCCTTTCATATGAACTTCCAAAACAGCATTAAAGAGATGATTTGTCTACTGCTCAGGATAACTTATAGTTTATGGGCTTCAAATGAACTCTGCTGTGCTTTCACAGGGCCCTTCCCTTCCCTTTTGCTGTATGGAAGGGACTGAAGACTACTTCTAACCTGACAGGTGCTTCTTCCATCCAGGAAATGAGCAGCATCCCTTCATATTTAGGGGGAGAGCCATAGCTCAGTGGAAGAGTGCACAGTCTGCGTTCTAGCTTCAGTCCCAGGCACCTTCAGATCTTCCCGGCTTAAAACTCTAGAGAGCTGCTGCCAGTCAGTGTTGACAATAATGAACTAGAAGGACCAGTGGTGTGCCTGAGGATAAGGTAGCTTCCTGTGTTCCACGTTCTGCTGTGAGAGGCACCTATCAAATGAGAAACAGCGAGGGCCTTACGTGATGCTTTTTTGGCCAGGCCAACACTGCTCCGGAGTTGATGTCTCTCAAGCAGCAGTGCAAGCTGCTCTGAAAGCAGTGCACAAGTTGCTACATTTGCCCTAGCAGCTGGGTAACCGTTCAGTTGGCCTTGTCAGAAGCAGGGCGCAGGGAGTCCTTCCCAAAGTGTAGCTTTGTGCTAGATGCAGGGACCTAGGTGGCTGCCCAGTAAGCTAAGGTTACCAGATTTATTTCAATGAATCCAGGGACGAACGGACGGACGGACGGACGGACTGACTGACTGACTGACTGACTGAATAAATAAATAAATAAATAAATAAATAAATAAATGTTTTTTTGAAAGAGGAAAAAAGTTATTAAAGAAGAAGAAGTAATATCTTCTCTTCTGTGGTCCCTCTGTTGCGCGGCCATCCTCTGAGTCCCAGCCTTTCTTGGAGCGCCAGCTGTGCTCCCCCCTCCCTCCCTCTCCTTCCTTGCACTGAGATTCCCTACAGGCTTACTCAGGAGTAAGCATTAGCAGAACCCCCCTCCTCCTGCTGCTGCCCTGCCCGCCTGTCTGGGTGTCTCCTGCGCAGACATCGTCCAGTGGCCACCTATCCAGGCCATGGTGCACCCAGTCAGTGGGTGTGGGGCAGAGCCAGCGGCAAGCGAGCGGGAGGAGGAGCGCTTGGGCCAGATCAGCTCGTCTCCTGCTTGCCTCTCATCTATGATGGCCAATGACAAGCTGGCCAACAAGCTAAGCCGCTGCTTGCAATTTGAGGAGCACAATGGTGAAGCTGAGTAGCAGCCACAGCCGGCCAAGCACCACCCGGAGGCCGAGCCGACTGCCTTGGGCAGCGGTGCCGACGGCGAGCTGAGTGGCAAGTTGCAGCAGCACACTGAGCTCAATGACCCCGTGCAGCTCTCGCCCGGCGCTGGCGCCCAGCACCGTGTCTTCACCCCCTACTTCAAGTCCCAATATGATGTGTCTTGTGCACAACATATCATATGGGGACTTCCAGTGAGGCAAAATGTCAGGCGCTATGGCAGCGGGCAGCTCCTGAAGCCAGCCAGAGCCAACTGCACTACCAGGCTGGCTCCCGGTTGTTGAGACTGCCGCTGCCGCTGCTGTCGCTGCTGCCACGTTTCCCGGGGACATTAGATGAAATCCGGGGACATTCCGGGGATGGAATTTGTCTGGGAACAAATTTGCAAATCCGGGGACTGTCCCTGGGAAATGGGGATGTCTGGTAATCCTACAGTAAGCAGAAGAGGCTGCTATGGGCTGAATGAATTCTCGGCGTGGGCCTCGGAATCTGTCCCTGCTGTCATGGTTAGGCTTGGAATGGGATGCACAACACCAGTGCATGCACAACTCATGAGCTGGATGCATGTGTGTGAGCATCTGTCAGGGAACTGACATCGGAGCGAGAGGCGAAGGGGAGGCTCCCAGATGATGCTGGCGAAGGACCCAGCAGCAGGGGGAGAAACAGCTCAGTAGAGGGGGAAGCCAATCAGCGCAACACCAGGGATAAAGGGGGGCAGACGGGGGAATTGGAGAGAGGGTTCCAGGACTCTTCACTGGACATCAGTGAGGATAGCCCAGGTCCTCCGCTACCCACGCCTTCCCTGCGCAGAAGACTCCCGCGCAGTGAGAGGAGGAGGAGACTGGGTGTCAAACAACTTTTATGTTGGAAGAGGTTCAAGAAATGCCCACTGACGGATTCTGCCAGTGACTGAGGCAGCCACGATGAGAAGGGGCTGTGCAGTCAGAAAGATTTAACAAGGCAAATTAACCGAGAAAGGCACCAGTTTACGCACGAGTAACTCATACCTATTACAGCATTCTTCCATGGATGTTTGCCCTACCTGGGTTGAAGCGTAAATCTGTATCAGGGATGGGGAACCTGTAGCCCTCCAGGTGTTACTGGACTCAATTCCAAACAGCTCTAGCCAGCCTGGCCAGTGGACAGGCATGGGAGTTGGAGCCCAACCACATGTGGAGGAACACAGGTTCCCCATTCCCCCTTTATCAACTGAACCCCGAAGAAGAGAAGCCTAGCCCACGGCAGCAGAAAGAAAGGAAAAGGAAAGTATACCCCATTATATACTTAACAGAATATAGACTGTAAAAGACTGGAATTATTCTCGCACATTTCTACATTTCAATTTCCAATAGGCAGCATTCTCTATAATCACATGCACTCTAATCTTTTACCACCTAGTCGCAGATTTTGAAGTCAAATTTCCTTCTTTTTGTCTGTATTTAAAAATAATAATAATCATTTTCCATCTATTACAAATAACAATACAGATCCACAGACGGAACGCTGAAGTTGTAATTCAATCTCTGGGTTTGACTGCCATTCACTGATACCTCGAGCTGTGCGCTTATTATTTGTGACATCAGCAGAAGCTCTCGATTGAATTGCAGCCTTATATTTAATTAGGGACTATGTATTATTTTGTATGCAATATCCAGAATTAAAAATAGCCCCTTTCCCCAGTATAATGGGCAAAAGCAGCAGTGTTTGAATATATATTCTAATTGATATTTCTTGTGCTTATTCTAAAAGTAATCAAAACGTATGCTAAAATATTAATTATAATATTTTACTGTATTATAGTCCTTGATTTATTGCTGCCTCTTTTGCTTCACTTTTAATTATTATACATTGTATGAAAAACTAAGATTCTTTTTTTCAAAAAAAATTGAAGAATTATTTGGCAAAGAAATTAATGCATAATTCAATACAGGTCTTCATAGTGAACTTTATATTAAACATAACAAAAGGTGTATTTAGCACAGTTTGCAATTTCTATTTTTTTTTTTAGAAAAAATATTTTCTTGGCTTTCGCAACATGTCGCTCAACCAGTGACAAAGCTCATAAAGGAACAAAGGACGAAAAATCATGGATGGCCCTTTTTTATATAAGCAGAGGTACCATTTCAAAGCCTGAAAAAAAGAGAGAGAAATCAAAGAGCTCTTGAATACAGAGATCATATTAAAAGAAATATTGAACTGTTTGCTTAAAAAATCTTACATTATTGCCAGCTTTTTAAACCTGACTCCTTTTTGAAGGAGAACACCAGTTAGGGACAAAGAGAATATTTTCATGCAAAAATCCAGCACAGGTTCAGAGGCACAGCCAGAGACCATTTCAAGTGGGCACACAAATTTAATTCAAGTTTTTTTCTTTCCTTTATTCCACATTTAACAAAGTTGAAGGATTTACTGACCTCTCTGACACTTGCATAGGCTTCAGTCACTAATGTTTGCCTCAGGTGGAAAGTAAATATCGGGCTGGATTTTTACATCCACCTGAAATGGATCGTGGAGACAAAAACTGAGAGGCAGGAAAAGCTCTAGATTCACCTTCACAGTGTGCCCAAAGATGCTCAGCATAGCTAAGGCAAACAGATACATTTACTGGGCGACTTATTTTTGCCCTACAAGGTTCTGACAGTAAGGTAGGTGCCCAAACGTTTTTCTCTCTCTTTCCTTTCGCTCTTTCTTTACTCTCTTCCCAACTACACAGCTGTACATGGAAATACTTATTATGCAGATGAGAGAAAGGAGCAACACATAAAATGCTTTGTAAAACACTTTGAGATTTTTTGTTTTTACAATCACACAGTGTATAAATTTCATAAATAAAATCATGGCCCAGTTGGCCCTTGAATTTTGCCCCATGCCAGTCTCTGTTTCGTCACTAGCTGTTGTATCTCTGGTAATCCCAGACAGGTTTCTGATAACACAAGACCCTTAACAGGCATCTTGGACCCACTGAAAGCCAACATACAGTGGTACCTCGGGTTAAGAACTTAATTCGTTCCGGAGGTCCATTCTTAACCTGAAGCAGCACTTTAGCTAATGGGGCCTACCGCTGCTGCTGTGCTGCCACCGCACGATTTCTGTTCTCATCCTGAAGCAAAGTTCTTAACCTGAGGTACTATTTCTGGGTTAGAGGAGTCTGTAACCTGAAGCGTCTGTAACCCAAAGTACCACTGTACATCACTCTACATGACTCACAGTATCTGGAGGACTGTCTCCATCCTTATATACCTGATTGAACCTTGAGATCTGAAGTGAGGAACCTCAAGTCTTTGGAGGGAAAGCGGTCCTCTGGGCCTCTCAGTCTGGCCCTCAGAAGGACTCACCACACTATGACCTCACTGACCCTGCTATGTGGCCTCCTTGAGTGCTTTTGTCTAGCTGAAATGGGTCCTTGAAATGTGATAATACTTCTTGCTTGCTCATATGGAATATGGAGGGTGTGTGTGTGTGTGTCAAATTCATGGAGGAGATGGCTATAGATGGCTACTAGCCATAATGCTTCTGCTCTGCCTCCTCAGCTGGAGGAGGCAATGCTTCCAAACATCAGTTTCTGGAATCAGCAGAAGGAAAGAGTGCTCTTGTGCTTGAATCTTGCACGTGGGTTTCCCAGAGGCATCTAGTTGGCCACTGTGAGAACAGGATGCTAGACTAAATGGGCCATTGGCCTCATCCAGCAGGTTCTTGTTCTGTTCTTATGCTCTGTGCCCTTCAATAATTTTTGAAAGCACTTTTCCATCCCCAAGCTGGATACGTTGCATGGTTAGCATGCAACTTCAAGCTTTCAGTGATAAATCATCCCCATTATTTTTTACCTTTGGCCAGTCCAAGACACTTTACCACCTAAAGCAGAGGAGCAAATGGCACTTCCCCGGCAGCTCTCAAGGCACAGCCAATTGACAAGGGTGATGGGAGCTGAAAGGCATCAGGTTGCGGAAGTCTGGTGCAGAAGAGTGTAGCAGTTGATTCAGAAAGGACTTCCCTTTCCTGGAGTTTTATGAAGCTCAGCACTCATGTTCGGAATCAGCATCAATAGATCTTTCCGACATTAATTCTAATTAGAAAACATAAACTCAAGTTATGCTAATACGCAATCATCTTTAAATGTTCGCAGTATACAGAAACTGCATAATTTCACCACAAATGGTACAGCAGAGCTAGGCAGCGAAAGTGAAGGAAGAGCCAAGATGTGCGTCTGCTACATCTGCTTATAGGTTGGTCTTGTGTCATCGAGCTGTGCAAAGCTTTCATCAACACAAACTGACCTAGCACAATCCAGACTCCAGATGAGATGGAAGCAACTAATCCTGATCAGAGTTTCATGCCATAGGCATCCATCTCTTTTGTGGATTTCCCAGACCTGTGTGACTTTTTACAATGTGCAAGGGACAAAGGCATCAATAGTAGCCTTTCATTGTATGCTCACAACGTATTTGTGGTGGCACCCCCGCGGCAGAGGCTAGGCCTGTGGTAGAGTGTTCAGATGTCCCTACCACTCTTCGAGATCCCTGCAGCTGAAAAGTAAATCTAAATAACATTTGTGTAGGGTAAACCCATACCCTCCAACATTTCTCCGGTGAAAATAAGGATGTCCTAAGGAAAAATGGGACACTCCAGGATCAAATCAGAAACCAGGGTGGCTTCTCTAAATCAGGGATGTCCCTGGAAAATAGGGACACTTGGAGGGTCTGTAAATCAGTCCTGTTGCACTTGGGACCAAGACTGTATAAACAGGCCTGTTTGGGATTTTGTGTTTTTCCAATTCACAGTTCAAAACAATTACAGATTGTGTATTCTTTTAAATGTATATATACATGAAATATGCAAATAATGCAAATAATTACTTCATTGATATCCTAAAGCCCTGTTTGGGTATGCAAATTATGTGAACAATAATTGATTGTTGACCACACCTTCTGCTGCCCAAGTGTTCCTGCTCTACACATGTGGGCTCTCCATGTGATGTGAAAATCTTTGAAATCAGGTTCAAAATCACATGGAGAAGGATCCCTCCAACAGATGTGGGCCACCAATGTGCATATGTCAGGATCAGGCCTGCATGGGAGCAGAGCCAGTGAACACAGCCCTGTTCTCCCACCACGTGTGATTACTGTTCACATGCTCTGAATGCCAACACTGGGCTTGTGAAGCAGAGTTTTTTGCATGCATTAGAAAAACTGAATTACTGTACCAAGTTGTTATACGGACAAACCGTGGTCTTCTAGAGCCACCCATTTAGCATGATAATTTAGCATGAAAGGATATATCCTCTGTCAGAGACCTTACATCTTCCAAATAGCTGATGATGCTCTTGTCCTGCCAATATGCTACCCCATCAAAAATGAATATATTGTTCCCTGTGATATTTACAAATGCATTCTCATTAGCCTGAAAGCGACATGACCTGGTTTGCTGAAAGATGAAATTAAAAAAACATGTTTGTTTTTAAATGAATAACTGATTCCGTACTAAATCATCTAACACACTGTCTATTTATATTTCATAAGGACAAATGTTTCTGACAACTCTCATAATAGGTTTGTACAAGCATGCCATGTTCTTCCTAAGGAGGTTTGTTTGAGTGACATAAATTGCCATTAATGAAAATTTTAACAAATCAGGCTAAATAATTTTTAACTTTTAATGTGCAGAGATGCAACATAACAAGTCCAGCCTAGCGAGAAGCGACACTTGTTTTGGAAATAGGTTGCAGAATATATTTATCTAATCAGACACACACACCAAAAGAAGGAGCAGGAACATTATATTTTAATAATACTTGCGTGGTTTTGTTGACGTGTAAAGGAAAAATACAGGAATATACAGCAGCTTCCATGAAGTCTGGAATACATACAGGGCCTCTCTGCCGAGCATCAAGTCATTGGAATAATGCTAGATTGGTGATGTTCCAGCAACAATATGTGCAACATTATCCATCAGTTTTAGAACTTTTACCCAAGGTTTTATCCAACAATTAACTGCCATTGCCATTGGCTTGGATTAGCTAGGAATGAAACTCTATCAAGCCATTTCAAATCCAGGAATTCTTAAGGATTCGTGCTATTCTTTCTGAAATCTGATATTAAAAATCTGCTACTACGACCTGAATTACTACATCCCTGGCCTATGGACATGAGCCAGCCTTTCTAAGCCATTACCCTCCAGATGCTGGACTCCAGCTCCCATAATCTGGAGCCAACATGATCAAGGAAGATAGAAGATGTAATCCACCAATGGCTGAATGGCCACAAATTGGGGGAGGTTGGCATAAACCTTTGATCACTGTAACTGTTGGGTCGTGTTTTAAGAGAGAGTGAAAAAGAAGGAAGGTGAGTAGAAGAGAAAGAACAAAGAACAATAATGTATTCAGGGGAAATTAAAGTGGGGTTCCAAGTTTGGTGCTGGGGTTGAAGTTGAATTGCTGGTCTGAACAAACTGAAGGTGACTTGTTCTACCAGAGCAGGGTTGGGAGGAGAAAGAAATAATGTAAGAAAAAGCACCAACAGACAATGCTATGGGGAAATGAGGCTCAGTCCACTAATCTGGCCTTCCATTTCAACTTGCCCCAAGAATCCCTGCAGACAGACATCCATTAGTGCTGCAGAACTCAAGAACACGGACACTTCTATTAGGCATCTTGCTTTTGTTTTGCGTGTTCTCTTCAAGCACGCTTGTTGAATTATTTGTAGCCTGCCTTCTGCATGAATGTGAAGAGGGAGTGAGGGGGAAAGCGGGAGTATGAAAACACTTCCAAGGACTCTTTCAGATGCTGTTTGAGGTAATTTTTATTTTATGGCATTATTTATCCAGGGCTGTAGCTTGCCCCAGCCCAAACATCTGGGATTTGTAACAACACTTGAAAAACAAAAGCGGCGCGCATAAAATGTGCATTTAAATACCAGGTGAATATCATAACAAATGCTAAATGTCCCAAACAAATCCAATGGGCTTAGCCCAGAGCAGCAAAGGCCCAACTCAGAAAATGTATTGCACTGATATCCAGATGAGGCTTACTTGGCAAGTCACGGTTGGAAAGTAACTCCTTCTTCCATGCTTCCTGATGTCTCTGCATAAAATATGAATAATCAAGAAGGCATTCTCGCATGATCTTAAGGAATCCCAATAGGACGCAAGAGGAATGGGAGTATGCTGAGAAAAGAATCAGAATAAAGATGTTGTTGTTAGTTGTTAGCTTTTTTGTTTACTGCCCTTCCTAGAAGAGCCATGGGCAAGGTACGGCATGTAATACATACAATAAAAAACAGCACTAAAAAAATGTTATTAAAGTTGCTAACAGCTTGTTACTTACACTGATATAAAATTGTGAAAGCCTGGGCAAATAGAAATGTCTTCAGTTCACATTTTTAAAATGCCTCCCTCTTTAAAAACAAAAAGTCAATGCTCCTGGTACAATGACCTAGCTCACCCATTATCTATATTTCAAGTGCCCTCAGGGCCATCTTACCTGTAATAGGTATGAGTTACTTGTGCGTAAGCTGGTGCCTTTCTCGGTTAATTTGCCTTGTTAAACCTTTCTGACTGCACAGCCCCTTCTCATCGTGGCTGTCTCAGTCACTGGCAGAATCCGTCAGTGGGCGTTTCTTGAACCTCTTCCAACATAAAAGTTTTTTGAAACCCAGTCTCCTCCTCCTCTCACTGCGTGGGAGTCTTCTGTGCAGGGAAGGCGTGGGTAGCGGAGGACCTGGGCTCTCCTCACTGACGTCCAGTGAAGAGTCCTGGAGCCCTTTCTCCAATTCCCCCGTCTGCCCCCCTTCATCCCTGGTGTTGCGCTGAATGGCTTCCCCCTCTACTGAGCCGTTTCTCCCCCTGCTGCTGGGTCCTTCGCCAGCATCATCTGGGAGCCTCCCCTTTGCCTCTCCCACCGATGTCAGTTCCCTGACATTACCCATAGGCGCTAGGGGTGCGGGGCACCGGGATTTCAGGGGTGCCAGGCTGAGAGTCTGGGGCCCAAGAGTTGAGTCTGGGGAAGAGCCCGCCCATCAGTCGGAGGACCGTGGCAGGCTCTTCTGCTGCAGGCGGCTCTGCGCTGCGAGTTTGGGGGCAACCAAGCCAGCGAGACGCTGAGGCGGCCGGCCGGCTCCGCTCTCCTGTGCACCAGGGACTGGGCAACATGGGGGGGTGCTGGGCGGATCTTTGTACCCCGGCACTGCATATGCTTAAGACAGCCCTGAGTGCCCTGCATGTACAAGAGCTGGAATACCCTCTCCCCACCCCACCCCATTGGTTCATCTAATAGTAAAAGTCTGGAAATCTCTGCCAGTTCTGACATTTTACTTCTACATCTTGGGGTTGTTGAAAGGTACTAAAGGCCTCCCTAGTCACTCTCTTGCCTAAGTCAGGAATTGTGACCCTGTGGTCCATTATAATGCCCTGACCATAATTCCCATAATCCCCTGACCATTGGCCACACACTGGGTAGATTTGACTGAAGTTGAAGTCCAAAAATCTCTGCAGTGTCACAGGTTGTTGTTTTTATTTCTAACCCATCCTTCATCAGTTAATGATCCCTGGGCAAGTTACATGTTAAGATTCAAAACATAAAACACTACAGTCAAATGCATAAGAAAGACAGGAACACATAAAAATATAAAAAGTAAAACAAAAAATGCCACTCAAAAACCGTCTTCATAAGAGCATGGACAGCCTCATCATTTAACCATTAAGTTAATTTCATTAAGCGCTCACAAAAGTCAAATATATGTTATCAACTGGGGATGAAAAAAAAAAGCAAGGTTGGCCTTTCCCAACCTGGTGCCCTACAGATGTTTTGGCTCACAACAGCCCTAGACATGGCTGATCCTTGCTCCTCACAAATAATTTTGAGAGTTCCCTTTGACATTGCTTAGTTTCAGTTTACTTAGAGAGTGAATGGTGTTGTTTCTTTATGCCTCATATCTGTCTTCACCCTCATCCTTTATATCTCCATTCCTCTTCTCAATAATGAATCTTAATTTGGAACCTGTGATTTGTTTGTAAACCTCTGTCAGGGAAAGGATCTTTCCCCTGTATGCCAGCTGTGCTTACACACTTTGTTTTGTGTTTGCTCAGGAGTGGGGCCACGCTTTTAGCCCCACACCCCACAGTGCAACCTATTCTTTCAGGACCTGCACTTTCTGCAAGGTTGTCTGGAAAGAAACTGCCGCACATGAGCCTCTACTTGCTTAGTATGCCTGCACAACTGCACAAAGCTCTTGCACTTGAGCAAGAGTTTGTGCATTGCAGTTCCTTTACAGACAACTGTGCAGAATATGCATTTGCTGAAGGAAGCGGCTGTGATGTTAGGAGCGGCGCTAAAAAGGTGATACTGCTCTTGAGTAAATGCAGAATTGCCCTACACATACCTAGGAGATTGCTTAGCCATTCTAGATAACATCCTGTCGATTCTGTAGTTCTGATTGGTCAATAAAAATTGGAGCCTCACTGCAAGGAGGGCCTGGGATAACCATGGCAACTTGGGCAGGAAGCTGAAGTAGGCCTCATTATATTACATTGCAATTGTCACCCATAGAAGCCACTAACTAGGAGGAATGACTAAGTCTGGTCTTTTGAAGCCTCAAAAAAAGGTTAATCATTGCCAGCAGAAGAAGAGGATGTAGCACACATTTCATTCCTGGAAATA
Source organism: Podarcis liolepis (assembly GCF_965112155.1). Classification (NCBI taxonomy): domain Eukaryota; kingdom Metazoa; phylum Chordata; class Lepidosauria; order Squamata; family Lacertidae; genus Podarcis; species Podarcis liolepis. The sequence goes on along the minus strand of NC_139555.1, from coordinate 96,681,424 downwards.
GTATGAGAGAAGCTTTGAACATTAAATATAAACACCAACAGAAGGTGTTATATCCTCTCTTCCTGTGTAAAACCTGGGGGAGATTGTGCATACTATAGTGAGGTGCACATTTGTAGAAATCTTCTATCTTTCTCCTTGGCTTATAACAAGCCTGTCCTTTGCTTATAACACAACAGCACAAAACCTAAGATGTGCAGATCAACCTTTATGTATAATTCTACCCTCTCAGAATCAAGGAGTGGGCCCGTGGCAATCATGAAGCCTGTGGCTCCTCAACTTGTGGCCTGGCTTGGTTAATGGTTAAAACAGTTTTATATGAGGTATTGTCCAAGCCACATTATTTTCCCAGACTACAAGCAATACGTGCAAGTCTCTTGCCTTATTATCACCTTCAGCTTCTGTCTGAGTAGCTAAGGTTGCAGTCCTATACACACTTATCTGAGCAGGCAAAAAGCCCATCTAAGTCCAGTATCACAGCGGCCAACCAGATCTCCATGGGCAGTTCCCAAGCAAAACCTTAGCACAACAGCACTCTCCCCACCTTCCCAGCAACTGGTACTCAGAGGCCTACGCCACCCAAAACCTGAGGTAGAACGTGCCCATTATGGCTGGTTGGGTCATACTTTATGTAGGCATATGCAGGATTGTGATGTAAGACGTCATTTGCAATAATTCTGAAGATCCTAGCTATCTTTCTCATTCTCCTTCTTAAACTTCTAGCCCTTAAGCTGAGGAGAAAAATCTGAAAGCTTGAATGCCCTTTCAAACCCTTGCTATACAATTTTTTTAATGAATGCACAGTGTCTTGTGGCGTGTAGCCACTGAGGAACACTCTTGTTTGCCCTTCTAGAGGCTGACGCTGAGGCTGGAACCTGAATGAAGTACAGGACGGAGAGATCTGCTATTAGCTGTCCAAACTGCAGATGGGAAGTGGCTCTGTTAGGCTCCCATGTGTGATACTGTTAATTAAACAACATCTACTCAGGGAAATGAGCACTGAGTGTCTTCATTCCCCTAAAAATGATTCTTGACAGCTTCTTTGATTATATACCCCTGCATCTGCTTCCATAATTCTTTGGACAGTGAAGCCTTCAATGGGACAAGTGATTAGAATGATGGAGGTGGACAAATAATGCGTGAGAATCATCAGAGATTCTAAACTTGCTTGGTTTATGGCCTATAAAATATAGATAATCGCATTAGTGTCACACTTAGGCGTGTCAGGATATAACATTGGCCTGTTGGGCACACAAAGCACTGCAAATGACATTGCACTCCCCTGACATGCTTTTAAAGGGCTTTAAATTAGTAAAGACAAGAAGAAACAGTAATTAGCTAATAGGAGAAAACAAATCCTGAGGAAAAGAAAATCTGTGTTGTGTTACTGCTCAAAACCTGTGACTTAACCAGACTATAATCAAAATGATAACTGGACCTGGAGGGCCCAGACTGCATAGTTTCAATTATGAGTTGTCTCCCCACCTCACCTCTTTCTCAAAAGAGAAGCCTGTGATCACTTAACCCTGTGATCAATATGGTTATAGTGCTGCATGCTTTATCATCTGAAGTAAGCTTTCATATAGCATACGTGAAGTTCAAAGTTCACATCTTAGCCAGTGAGTGAGATACACTGCAACACAAGTGGTTGTCCAATCCCACGGTGGGGCTTCTCTTTCCTCTCCTCTCCTCTCCTATGCAATCCCCTGCATGCCCCCAGTATCTACTTTTCTCAGAGCAGATTTTGGGAAGCAATGGGAGGGTGGGGGCTCAGAAAGAGCTGGAGGAGGTGGGAAGGGAAACTGGAAGTCCCATGGTGGAAGTTGTGCAAGCTGGCAGGTGTCACTGGATATTGCCCCATATTTACTAAGTCAGATGCAAAGCGGCAACCTTCTCACATGCAAGTTATCTCCCAAATGATAGACCTGAATCTTCTACCTGTTAGGTCATTGACCACAAGAATGTGGCTGGGTTTCCAGATGACGAACCTGTGGCACTCCATATGCCGTGGAACTCCTACTGCAGAAACAGACGGTGTTGTTTTCCTTAGCTCGTATAATTCATTTTGCTATAGAAAACCACCCTCAAAGTGGTATTAAATATCTCCCTCATAATGTACCATCAACAAAACGTCCAGTTGAATTAATGAACTGTGCGCATGTTTGAAAGTGGAATTGGACTTGTCTAATTGTGGCATCAGTTGTCATAGTGACTATCAGCCAATCAAGGAATGAGAAGCCTAACTCAGCAGTGTTTAGGTAAAGAGAGGCTTTTGTGGCATTGTCAGGCTAAGATTTACGATGGCAAAAACTGTCTTTGGCAGCCAAACCTATGTTTTGACCACTTTTTGTGAGATCCCTGTTCTATTTAAAGTTAAAACACTCAATACTCCACCTAAACATTAAGAGCCTATACGTCTCTGGAGCCTCTTTTCTTATTAATAGATAACGTTTTATAAACTATGGGTATGATGGCTTGCTATTTGTATACCTGTCCAATAAACATAACCCATTGCTCTTTTATGTATATGTAACTGGAAATGTCAGGGCTTGCAGAAGGGATATTATCTTATGCTTGCTATTAAAACATGCCGAGTGATCTAAAAATTACCCTGTGTAGATAAACAAGCGGATTAAAATTAGGTACTCTCATTCTTTCATCGCTGTAATATTAATCGTAGGAGTTTGGGCCTCTTAATGTTAATGCATACCTTTTAGCTGTATATGTCAGTTTATATTAGATTACATGTTGACTGACACGATATGGAATTTAAATTCTCATTTTTCTTTATTTTTTCTTCTTCTTCACAAAGTCACAGCTTAGAAAGACATAAGGTGCAATATTACTATTTATCAACAACAGTTAATGGTAATCGTTCATAATAACAGTGAGGGTATTACCATGATCAACAGTGAGGTTTAGTGTTCTCTTGTTTATTTGGCTAGAGCCTAAATAACTACTTACCTTACATGGGTGCCTGTTAGCATTATATTAACAATAACATGATTGAAACGTAACTCATAAATCCTTGGCCATAGCAAAATTCCTCAGCGGCCTGCTTTTGTCAAAAAACAACTAAAACTAGATATTTTATTTTAAGTGGAAGGCCTTATTGCTACAGCAAACACCCACTCACACATTCTGTCTCCTAGTATTGTTAAAGTAGGGGGAAGCTATGTTCAGGTTTCAGGCTATAAGAAGCAAAGTTAGAGGCGCATATGTAGAGACTGTGGGGACAGAGCTCTGGTTGCAGGAAATAAGGTGCTAGAGGGATACACAAAGATGGGGGGATGGGTGACCTGGGCTATGTGTACACCACAGCACATTGAAAGCACATGGCTTGCCCCCACCAGCCCCCCAAAAGCTGGGGAGCTGCAGTTTACCCTTCATGGAGCTGCAGTTCCCAGAACCCTTAGCAAACCACAGTTCTCAGGATTCTTTGGGGGGAAGTCATGTGCTTTAAATGTATGGTGCAAATGAAGTCTTGAATATGCTTGGCATCCATGTATGGTTGGGAAAGGTCCACTGCCTGAAAGCCAGGATAGCTACTCAGTGTAGATTATTCTGAGCTAGCTGCACTAATGGTCTGATTTGCTCTAAGGCATCCAGAGGCAGACCAATATATTTTGCTAATTGAGGCAAATGGCAAAATGGCAACACACCGCACATACACACCACTAATTCTACGTACAGGAACTGATTCCAAAAAGGTGGTTGAATCCTCAACATTGGTGATGGGACAGCACCCTCCAACTACACCCTATTTAAAGGGGTCCGTGGCACAGTGTGTAGCAGTACCTGCAAACCCACTTTGGACCAGCCATCTCTTTACCTGTATCTCACCTGATGCCTGCTGAAGAAGCATGTCCTAAGCTGCCACCTGTAATTATGCAACATTGGTGCCAGGTGGTTCTTGGGAACAGTGTGGGGAGTGCATTCCTTAACCAGGGTGCTATTGCTGAGAAAGCCCCCTGGTGGGTCAGAAGCATCTGATTTTCTCTCGTTTAAGTAATTATCAAGAGGGCCTCCCCAGTGGATCTCAAGTCATGGGCAGGATGGTGTGGGAAGATGTGCTCCTTCAAGGCTTCATATGTCAGATTCAAAATCTTGATTTAGACATGGTAGCAAATGGGAACCCAGTGCAGATCTTCTAGCACCAGCATTCTGTGGTCTATAGCTGTCAGGCCCAATAAAGCTCCGACACCTGTATCGTGCACCAGTTGCAATCGCCAAACCATAATCAAAGAGCTGGGTGTTGTGTAGACACACTAATGGAAGCACCAAATTGGTTCTGCCATGGTGTCTGCACATCACCAACCTTCCTTCACCAAATTACACTTCCCAGGATTCTTGGGATGGGGAGCCATGACAGCAATACTGGTATAAAGCTCATAAATGTTTGTGATGTCATTATGCCCTGCGATACTGCTTTTCAGTTGGAATCATATACAGTTGTTTTTCAGCAAGCTTGCTCAGAGGATTGCACTATTCATTGGAGAAGCGGACTGAGGTTTTGGTTCAGTGTTCAGTGTTCACCAACCTGATGCCCTCCAGATAATTTTGGACTACAACATCCAGCAGCTCAGGTCAGCATGGTCCTGAACATAAAAACGTAAGAAGAACCTGTTGGATCAAGCCAATGGTCCACCTAGTCCAGCATCTCGTTCTCACTCTGACCAACCAGATGCCTGTGGGAAATTGGGAAACAGGCCCTGAGCACAACAGCACTCTTCCCTTCTATGGTTTCTCGCAACCAGCATTCAGAAGCATTACTGCCTCTGAATGTGGAGGCAGAGCACAGCCATCATTCCTAGTAGCTGCTGACAGGCTTCTCCTCCATATTGCCTGGGGCTGCTTTGAGTTGTAGTCCAATACATCTTGAGGGCACAAGCTTGCCCAAAGCTCCTGTAGATGAAGCCTACCAATATAGTGGAGCAAGAGTAAGGCAGAGGAGGCTAACTATTATCTTCAAATGAAAGAGTATTGGATGCTGGCAGCAAAGCAAGAATGCCTCGCTGTGGCAAAGCACTCGCACTGAGTAGGAATTCTGACTACTTGCATAACACTGGAAAGGCCGCAAGACAAAACAGAAGATAAGCGGAGCATGAGAAAGCGACCAAGACAAATAAACCTCTTGAAACAGAAAGGCTGGGAGAACATAATTCAGAGTTTAAGTCGTACGCTTTAATATTTGTTGTATGCTTTAATATTTTCAATTCAGCTGCATATTTCAAATGATGGTTGCAAGTTCCAAATGGTGATGGCAAATTCTAGATGGAGACCTTTTAGGGGTCGAAGAGGCAGGGTTTTTTTGGAGAATATTTCCACCAGCTCCAACAGTGTTGTTTGTTTATAGAGAAATGTGGTGTAGCCCCCTCAAAAGTCCAAATCCAAGACAGATCTCCCCCTAACAACATCTTGACAATAGAAGCAGAGCAAGTTGTCCACCACAGAAATAATAAAAGCTATAGACCACAGTAGACTTGTAAAGTTGCATTTTGAGTGTAATGCTTTTAACTATATCACCGGGAGCATGTACTTGGCACAAATGTCTCCGCTGGAGCAGAAACACCTTGGCCTATAGCCTCTGAGAGTTTATCAGTGCCATGGGAGATATTTACCGTGATGTACGTGTGCCTGTACAATGAATGAACAGCTTGCAAATACATATTAATCTACTTGATGACCTAGATCAAGAACAAGAAAAATAATACTAATAAGTCACTTGCTTTTGCATTATGGTACATTTCTGCCTCTCGCTGACAGTTGGTAGTTGTAAGTCATTTCACTTTCTTTTTATTTTGTGTCCTAAGTGTTACAATCAATTACCCCCCAAACCCCGCAACACATTTGATTCTTTCATGGGCCAGATTGAGCAATTATAGAATGAAGTATTAGCACTCAAAGCATTTACCTATTCCTCTGTGGACTAAATCTGCTAGCTAACATTTTTTTTAGTTACATTTGAATATGAAAAAGTGAGCAATTTTCAGGTGATATATGAACATATGACTGCTTTATACTGAGTCAGGCTACTGAGTCCATTTAGCCCATTATTGTCTATTCTGAGTAGCCAGGGGTCTCCAAGGCCTGTCACAGAGGTCTCTCCCAGCCTTGTTAGCAGACATTCTTTTGAACAAAGATTCCAGAGATTGACTCTAAGACCTTTTGGATGCCTAGCATGTGTTCTAACAAGGGACGCGTGTGGCTCTGTGGTCTAAACTACTGAGCCTCTTGGGCTTGCCGATCAGAAGGTTGGCTGTTCAAATCCCCGTGATGGAGTGAGTTCCTGTTGCTCTGTCCCAGCTTCTGCCAACCTAACACTTCGAAAGCACGTCAGGGCGAGTAGATAAATAGGTACCGCTGCGGTGTTTCCGTGTGCTCTGGTTTCTGTCACAGTGTTCTGTTGCACCAGAAGCTGTTTTGTCATGCTGGTCACATGACCCAGAAAGCTGTCTGAGGACAAACGTCAGCTCCCTTGGCATAAAAGTGAGATGAGTGCCGCATCCCCATAGTCACCTTTGACTGGACTTAACCTTCCAGGGTTCCTTTACATTTTATGTGCTCTAACACTATCTTTTGACCAGTCCCCTAAGTATGCATATGCAACATTTGACTTGACTAGCAAATTGTTAATATCAATGTCAGGGAAAGCCATACACACAAGATGTTTGATATATGGTGCATTCCCCAAAGTTTAAGTGAATGGTGCAACCTCTGCTCAAGTGGAGCTCCATAGCTACACAGGACCACTCGCATGAGCACCAGGGCCAAATTTTATTATTCTGTTGCAGGATGTTTCCCACAACAATTGAACCTAAGAATAGCTTGCTGGATCAGCCCAATAGTCCACCCAGCATCCTGTTCTCACTGTGGCCAACCAGATGCCTACAGTATGAGAAGCCCCAAAGCAGACCTGAACGCAACAGCACTCTCCTCACTTGCAATTCCCTGACAGTGGAGGGATAGCATACCCATCTTGGCTACTAGTCTTATCCTCCATAAATAGGTCCAATCCTCTTTTGAATCCACCCAAGTTGGTAGCCCTCACTGCCTCTTGTTGGAGTGAATTCCATAGTTCAGCTACTCACTATGTGAAGGAATACTTTCTTTTGTCTGCCTTGTCCTCGAGTTCTAATATTATGGGAAAGAGAGAAAAGCCTTTCCCATCCAGACCCTCTTGGTGTTAAGATCATTGGGAGGGGGCCTCTTCAAAGTTCCATCAACTTCAGAATTGGGAGGTGGGGACATTCCTTTGAAGAGGGTCATCTCTATGCTAGCTCCTAAATTGTGGAATTACCTCCCCACAAAAGTGTTTCTGGCACTTTCCATCAAATGCCGAGGACACAATTCCTTTGACACATGAGATCAGTGGCGTAGCGTGGGGGGTGCGGGGGGGCCGGCCGCACCAGGCGCAACATCTGGGGGTTAGGGTTAGGGGGCGCAAATCCACGGGTTAGGGGGCGCAAATTACTTGCCTTGCCCCGGGTGCTGACAACCCACGCTACGCCACTGCATGAGATGTAAGTTTTAAGCACCGACCCTATTCCTGTGAATGTGATTTGCTTTTGTTTGGTTGTTTAATATTGAAATTTGAAATATTTTAACTTGCCCAGAGACGTTAGGGTAAAGGGTGGGTAAGAAATCAAACAAATCCATAAATAGGTAATGGTTTCTCCACACCTGGCAATAATCTTATACATCTCCATGCCATGGCAAAAAAACTATAGTGAGGTAAAAGCAGGTATGGGGTTGTCTTCAACTCACCTTTGCTCAGAGGATCTAAATTAGTTATTTGTTCTACTGACATGACTGATGATTAGAATCCCATCCATTGTTACAGAACTGCTTTAAAGTTGGGAATTGCAGGAGATACCTTGGTGACATCATGGGGATCTATGCAAATGGCAATAATGAACAGCACTTTGGAACACAAGAAGACAAAAAGAGCCCTGCTGTTGGATTAAACCAAAGGGCAATCGAGTCCAGCACTCTGTTCTCATGGTGGCCAACCAGATGTTTATGGGAAGCCCACATGGAAGACCTGAGCACACCTGCACTCTCCTAGTTTGTAATTCCCAATATTGAAAGGCATACTGATTCCAACAGTGAAGAGGGAACATAGTCATCAAGGTTGGTAAACATTGATAGCCTTTTCCCCCAGGGCTTATTTCTAAAGAGTAAATTTGAAGTGAACCAAACGAGGGCACTTTGATTGCTCTACAAACGTTACGTCCATCTTCTTCAGCTTCGTATATGTGCTGTGAAACTGGCGCATCCGCTATGACAAAGCTATTGCTAAGAAGTCATGAATGATAAGCCGGTACTATATTCATCTTTCTCACTTCTCTTCACTTCACATTTGTGTAGCTTTCTGTTATTTCGGGGCGATGCAGGAAGGAATATTCCGGCTAGCTCTTACCATCTGCTTCAGATGATGTTACTGGCAGCTTGTTTTCCTGCTGCAGCAAAGTCAGAATTCAGATTTATTTTTTTTCTCACTTGATAGTGACAAATGTCCTTGTGGATTTTATGTGCCACCCTGAAAATATATTCTAGTATTCAGATTATCAAGCAGGAAGACTGATAACAGCTGTATGCAAACAAAGATAAAACAATAGCATGCATTTTAGGATGGAAAGGATTACTCATGTTCACAAAAGCACTGGGATTCCTGCCAGGCCAAATTTTGCCCGTTGGGTAGAGGTTCCCTACCCCTGTTTTAAATGTGGCAGAGATAAGGAGAAAACTGCAGATCTTACTCCCCTTCTCTCCCTCTGTTGTTTTTGATTGAAGTAGTGCTCTGAACCCTTGATGAAGCCAGACAATGCAAGACTTCAGCTATTGTTTTTGTTTGTTAATACACTGTGAATTTTTGTGTTTTGTGTTTTTCATATTGTAAACCATGCTGTGAGCCTTCAGTAATATAAAGTGTAAGGTAGGTGTATATTATCATTATTTTTATTATTGCAATTTCATGTGTGAATTGCTTCCAATGAAGTATCACAACAAACTATAATAAAAACATATATAAAACTATTAAATCATCTACAGCTGTACCTTGGTTGACAAACGCCTTGCGACTTGAACTTTTTGGCTCCCGATTGCCACAAACCCAGAAGTGAGTGTTCTTTGGAACCCAAACGTCCAATGCGGCTTCAGCGGCTTCCGCTTGAGTGCAGGAAGCTCCTGCAGCCAATCACAAGCCGAGCCTTGGTTTTCGAACGTTTTCAGAAGTCGAATGGACTTCCGGAACGGATTCTGTTCGAGAACCAAGGTACGGCTGTACTTATATAAAAAACAATTTCAGGTCCAATACAGATACTATTGGAATATATATTTTTAAGGCTTTATGGAAGAGATAACAGATAACAGCGCCTGTCCGATATGTAATGAGAGGGCCACCAAACTGTAGGCCTGATTCTGACATTGTGTACAATGGATTTCCTGATAAGATGGCTTCCTCAAGATACCCTTTCTGCCCACAAGCAGGACATCTGCATGATAGTAATCTCCCATCATTACTAAGACCATACTGAGGTGTTTCTGGAGTCAAAATAACCAACCTTTGCTACTCAGCAGCACGATTTTTTATTCTTTTATTTTTGGCAGTACAGGAAGCAAACTGTTTTGGACAGGCCCCAAGCTGTGCACCACTGCATTTTCTATAGTTCCATGACACTATGAATCCAGTTTAAAAAATCCAGTTAAACATGGAATTCCTTTTCTTTCTAAGTAAGTCCTTGAATATTTGTGTAACATTCTTCAGGAAGCCAATAAAATAATGAGAAGTGGTACCAAACACATGGAATCATAGAATTGTAGCGCTGACAAGGCCCACCAGAAGCTATCATGGCTGCCTGACCAGAACTAGCTTGTACAGAGAGGGCCTGAGTCCTAAACAAAATCTGGGATGGATGAACTGCTGCAGATTGTAGTATGCTAAAATGTATAACTCTTTTGTGTGCTTGCCTAGGAGTTTAACAGTAGTTTCACTATATTTGGTCTACAAACCTTGAACATCAAATACCACAATTTTGACTCAGAACTCACCTTCCCTTTATACTAGTTTGATGGTGACAGTGAGAAACATGCTAGTTTTCCTGTAAACTCATGTCTGATTGAAATGGAAACACAGATTTCATCTTAATTCCTCAAAGAAATATTACCGAAGTAGACAGGCTGAGGTCCATGTATATATGCGAGTCCCCAAACTCTACAGAAGGATGCGTAAAGCCATTTTCTTGCTTATGGGAATACTACAGAAGAATACAGCACTGCTTTTTTAAAGCTGTGGTTCTGTATCCACTTCCCTGGGAGTAAGCCCCACTGACCTCAGTAGGAGTTACTTCTGAGTAGACACGCAGTTGCCAATACTTTTATGGATTTTATGAATAGTGCCGACTGCTCTGTTGTTCCCCTCTGTCATACTGATGGCCAGGGCAGCAACATAATCTGCATGTCAGTTCTGGATGGTTTGTAGAGATCAGACACTGAAAAGATTTGACCCATTCCTGCCCACCCCATTCAGATAATAATAGGAATCGTTTTTGTTATTTATGCCCCAGCCATCTGGCTGGGTTGCCACTCAGATGCATCAAGTTCACACACAACATTTCTGCATAGATGCTAAAAATTCTAAGGAAAGTTTTCTGAAGCTTCCCTTTTAATACCTGCTCAAGACTAAATTACCAATCAGTAACAAATGGAAAATCAGAACTATTGCAAGATACCGAAAAGCATTAAGCAGGGGCTATTTGCTCCCTCTGGAAGACTTCCCTGTGTTGTGGCTACACCAGCAACAAAATATTAGTGTTGCTGGTGCAGTCCTTTTGGACTCTTGCACTCCATGACGCTATATAATTTTGTTTCTAATGTTACTTGTTTTGGATTGATCATAGTGAACACATCCAAGTAGGACATTACACAGTATGTGTCTGCTCGAGAAATGTAATCAACCATTCCAAATTCCAGAACTGGGTAACTGGGTGACTGGGAATTGGGTTCAAAGACCCTGCTGCCTTTCAACAGATGTTTGGCAGTTCTCTGTAGAAATCGACTCTAGGTTTATTTCTGTTCTTTTTCCATTTCAGAAGTCTCTTTTGGGCCAAGTATGAATGGAAAGGTTAACTCGGAATTTGGATAAAATATTGTTCCAACTATATATTGTAACACACTAGTGGACTAATTCAAATAACCAAGGAATAGTGTTGCTAAGGGATGCATTAGGTAATGTTTGCCAGATATATAGGCTTTTCAGCGGTTAAAATTATGTATTCATGTGTTTTCCATGTATCTACTTGGCTTTTCCATTTAGTAATTTTTAAACAAAAAAATAGACTGCAATAACAATTGAGTGCAGGTCACAATTACGTAGTGGCGGCAAACTTGTGAAGTGATGATATTCATATACCCAAGTGGTCATTGAGTATCAAGGATAAGTTGCCACTGTCTGCACACACAGACACAGGCACACACACAAAACATACATGAACACACATATAAGGACGAATTCAATACAAATTTAGAATATTATGCTTAGGTGAAATAATTTCAACAAAGTTTTCAACAATTCTTAGGAGGAATTTGAGTGTCTCATATGGTTATAAACTGAAAACTAGGATGACAAGAAGCTGTGTGTAGATGGGACTCCCATTCATGTCCAAATGACATTTCTATTCCAGCAGACAAATCACTGGGTTTGGATGTGGGCTAAGCATTCAGTAACTATGCACATCCAAAGATTTCTCCTGGATTTACAAGACCTTAGTTGTGGACTTACATGAGTAAAATTTGTCATAGTCTGTTGCCTGCTTTTAAAAGAAAGATAATAGTTTGATGCTTTTGAATTATGGTGCTGGAGGAGACTCTTGAGAGTCCCATGGACTGCAAGAAGATCAAACCTATCCATTCTTAAGGAAATCCGCCCTGAGTGCTCACTGGAAGGACAGATCGTAAAGCTGAGGCTCCAATACTTTGGCCACTTCATGAGAAGACTCTCTGGAAAAGACCCTGATGTTGGGAAAGATGGAGGGCACAAGGAGAAGGGGACAACAGAGGACGAGATGCTTGGACAGTGTTCTCAAAGCTACAATCATGAGTCTGACCAAACTGCAGGAGGCAGTGGAAGACAGGAATGCCTGGCGTGCTTTGGTCCATGGGGTCACGAAGAGTCGGACACGACTAAACGACTAAACAACAACAATAGTTTGTTAAGATGGATGGTGGTGGTTGCACACTCCAACATCATGTTATGCATGTGCAACACAGAAGTAAGCTTAATCTTTTCAGTGGGCCTTGATGCCCTATCAAATATATTTAGGAATGTACACTAAGTGTCCTATGGATGGATAAATACAATCCTATATGAAGTTGCTTAGGTCAGACATTCACAGCCACAGTTGTGCACAGAAAGATCAGCGGGCAACCTGCATAGAGTTACTCCAGATCTACACATTGACTTTTGTTGTATCACTGATCTAAGCTGGATCAATTCAGTTTTGAATCAAACCCTTCATCTTGAATAAATGTCACCCTGAGATGTTACTGAGAAAGACCTTTTCTCTTTTTATTTGAATCCCGTCTTATGAATGCTGCTGATGCTGAATGATACGCTGCTTCCCTTAGTGATTTTCATGTAACCAGAGTGCATGTCTTTATTGACCAATTATGGACCTCAATCCATGTGTATATATTCCTACCAGCTAACCACTTCTCCATACATACACTGATTAAGTGGAGCAGCTATCTATGAAAGCTTGTGCCAAATGAACCAGAGTTAGTGGCTCAGGTGCAGCGCAGAATCATTTGCTTTTTTTCCCTGCTACCCATTTTGATAGGTGAAATGTATTAATGAGAGTGTCACACACACACATACACACACAAAACTGTGGAACATAGAGAAAGCAAGATCCAGCACTGTTGCCCCTCACACGTGTTGCTGACAGCCACAGGGACAACAACATCTAGTTAGAAACTGGGCACAAGGATCTCTCAACTGCAGAGAAGGGCCAACCAAAGCTCAGTGGTACAGTGACTGATTTACATGCACCTCCTGGTTCAGTCTTTAGCATCTCCAGGTAAGAATGGGGAAAACTCCTATCTGAATTCCTAGAGAGGTGCTGCCGGTCAATGTAGACAACACTGAGCTATATGGACCACTAATCTGATTCCGCATAAGGCAGTTTCCTTTGTTCCAGGCACAGGGACTTCCAAGTGTTCATGTGTAGCCCTGTTCAGGTGCTCACCTCCACACAATTGCAGTCACGTGAGATTGGGGAAAAGAATTGAAGTGCTGTGTGTGGAGGCTGCCATCTGTGAATTAGACCACTGTGGGTTAAACCACAGAGCCTAGGACTTGCCGATCAGAAGGTTGGTGGTTCGAATCCCTGCGACAGGGTGAGCTCCCGTTGCTCGGTCCCTGCTCCTGCCAACCAAACAGTTTGAAAGCATGTCAAGGTGCAAGTAGATAAATAGGTACCGCTCTGGCGGGAAGGTAAACGGCGTTTCCGTGCGCTGCTCTGGTTCTCCAGAAGCAGCTTAGTCATGCTGGCTACATGACCCAGAAGCTGTACGCCGGCTCCCTTGGCCAATAAAGCGAGATGAGTGCCGCAACCCCAGAGTCGGTCATGACTGGACCTAATGGTTAGGGGTCCCTTTACCTTTACCTTACACACATAGAACATGTCCCCACTTTGGAACTTCTCCCTCCAGTATGTGGAAGGTAGCAGGGCATGGTGACAGGTATAGGGTGGAGAGGGCAGGGCCAAGGGACACAGCTCCCCTCTCCCCACATGCAAACACAGAGTTGTAATCACAGGAGGGGAAATACTCAGAAAGGGCTATCTCTTTAAGGTTTTGCATGATAAGGAATGTTCTCTTTTCTGGCTGTATGAAGTTTGCCCCTTTTTTACAGCCAGGAGTCATGGAGATTCGCAAGGCCTCACAATCTCTGGCTGTGAATGCTTCACACAGACACGTTCCCCCTCTTGGCTGTGGGAAGCTGTTTTTTGAACTCAGATTGACTCAGAAACGAACCAAAATATTTTCTAGATTTCGGAAGTAAATCTATCTTATTTCCAACCTAATGTTGGGCGGCCAGTGGGAATATACATTCCTCTAAACAGAATGTATGTGTACTTTGTGGTTTGGAGAGAGGGAGAGAAAGATCAATGGTAGATAACAGCAAAGCAGTAATTCTACATTTCTATTCCATTCAGCAAAATTCAAAAATTACATTAAGAAAAATTCACTTATCCCTATTTATCTCTATAACATTTCTGTGATCTTGGCAAGCTTTCCTTAAACTATTCAGTTATCCTCCCAAACTGCTTTAGAAAGAGAGGCAGACCTTACTAAGTCATCAAAGCTGAAAGCTCACAGAAAATTTGAGAGAAAATACTTAGATATGGATATGTACTCAGCAGCAGCTGGGATGGTATATTTTTATGCCACATTCTACAGCCTGGATGCTGTGGCAAACCCATTATATTCCTGTCACACTGACATCTCTCTCATTTTACATTCATGGAGCAATTATTTTATAATTTTTGACCCTTGTCACATCGCTGTCATAAAAATAGATCAATGCCATATAATTAAAAGTAATTTTAGAATAATATAATGATACCAAACCTGGAATAAAACACCTTAGTTTGGGAAACTATTAAAGTTGTCAGTTGGAAATTAGGCTTCCTTTTGAGATACTGGGATCCCGTAATTTGCAAACCTGTGTCACACCCGGCCCTCTTCTGGAGGGTATTATTTTCACATTACAATTTGTTTCTGGTACAAGATCACCATCTGGATTCCACGATTCAGGGCTTTATTATTGTGCGTTCTGGACATTAGGGGAGAGATGACATGTGTCTTCTTCTACAAGATGCCTCTCCTCTATGTTGCATAACCCCAATGTCTGCAGATTCATACAGGTCCACCCCATATGGTGGTCGGTGCTAAGGTGTAGTGGCAACAGACCCCTGTTGTCAGGGGTACAGGGACAGAGGCACAGGGAAGGCAGGAAATGGAGAGCGATGGAGAGGAATCCCAGGATAGCGAGGAAGAGGATAGCAATGACGCAGGGGATTCCATGAGTCTCTCCAGTGAATCAGAGGATTCCCAGAAGGGGGCGCCTGTGGTAAGGGCAAGGGGAGCCCCAGGGGGAAAGTGTCAGGAGCGGGGGGCCAGCAGGGAACCCCAAAGCGGCAGCTGGGAATCAGGGCCAGCCTCCCCACCAGAGCGCAGCAAAGGAGGGGGAGGTTCCAGTGTGTCAGAGGGAGCAGCTCCGGCCACAGAGAAAGGGGAGGGATCAGAGCAAGCCGTTCTCCCGGAAGGGGAGGAGGGCAGTGAGGGGAGTAGCATAACTGTCAAAAGGAAGGTCAGAGGTTGGGCGCGCGCGCCAAGTTCAAATGAGGAGGCGCGCGGAAGAACAGGGAGCCCGGAGGAGGAGGAGCCAGGTCCCAAAGCCCGCAGGAGGGGGGAGGAGCAGTCTGCAGACTCCGCTTCAGGAGAAAGCAGAAAGAGAGAAAAAGGTGGAAAGAGAGAAAAAGGCGGAAAAGGAAAGAGAGAAAAAGGTGGAGCAGCGTTAGCTTATTAAACTGGTGTAGGGGAGGGACCGATTCAGAGGGGACTTCTAACGTCTAAGGTTAAGAGACACGGGGCTGCGCGCCTCGGTTGTGGAACTAATAATGAACTGCAATAAACTTCCTTGTATATAAGAAGAACTTGGCGTTGGTCTTTTGTGAGCTGAGACCTGAGGCAGCCCTTGACACCTGTCCTTTCCCTCTGAGCCCCTCAGAGCATTCTTCTCTGCTGAAGGACAGAACTGTACTCTTATGAGTTGGGGGGGTAGAGCCCCCGATATGTGTTACAATTTAGTGAAAGTTAGAATGAATCCAGATTTGATTAAGCTTTATCAAACACGGAAACCCCCTGGATTTAGTTATGCTAGTGAGCCAAGCCACTCAGCGGAGCTAGCTGGATGTGCCATTAGCAGAGGACAAAGACTGGTAGTGGCCCATCAATGAAACCATGAGAGGGGCAGACTGTCAGGCAAGGGGGAGTTGGGCCACTTCTTTGCTGGGTGCTAGTGAGCAGAGGCAAAGGCCAGGTTGAGGGTTTCAGTTCTGAGTGACGTAGGCAGGGGAAGGTCCTTGGAGTCAGTTACCAGCAAGAAGGAGAAAGAGGAGAAGAACTCTAAGGGAGCTGAGGATGATACAGAGGATGCCTTTTTGCTGACCCTTGAATCCAGTGCTGCCCATATTGGGGAAAGCCAGACCCTCAGTGCTCTGTGATTCCTCCATCTAGGTGCAGGTCGTATAAATGTGTAAACGAAACCATGTGACATAAGGACAACACAATCTCTGGTGGTCAGCACCTGGAACCCCTGGAATCGTGCACTGCTGGTGGAGATTGGGGTGGTGTGGAAAAATACATTCCTCATAGCCTGTGCTGTACCTCACCTATTGTACTCAGGAGCAATGGAGGAGGATGCTCTGTCGCCAGTGTTGCAGTAAGATTCAGCCCCCATTCCGTTCGGCATCTGTACATTAAATGGGGGAAGCACCATGTGGTCCTTTGCCTCAGACAGCAAGGCCTGTCCCTTGGATCTGCATAGGGGAGGGATAGAAAACTGTAGCCCTTCAGATGTTGCTGGACTCCAATTCCCATCAGCCCCAGCCAGCATGACAAATGGTCAGGGATGATGGGAGGTGCAGTCTAGCAACACCTGGAGGGCCGTGGGTTCTCCAACCCTAATAGAGGGTTTTGTTGGGATCTGTGGGCCATGCTTTGCACTTTTGCTGTTTTGATGTGCCTTGCCTTAAAGTTGTTGTTGTTGTTGTTGTTTAGTCTTAGTCGTGTTCGACTCTCCATGACCCCATGAACCAGAGCATGCCTTGGAAACTCACTTTCTTCTCAAAGCTTCTCCTTTTTTATGTCCATGGAGTTTTCTTGGCATGCTTTAAAATAGGCATCCCCAAACCTTGCCCTCCAGCTGTTTGGGACTACAATTCCCATCATCCCTAACCATGGTCCTGTTAGCTATGGAATGATGGGAGTTGTAGTCCCAAAACATCTGGAGGGCCGAGTTTGTGGATGCCTGACTTAAAGTGTGATATACCTGACTCCATGGGGGAGTGTTATAACTCCTTCCTATGGCTTCCATTTCAAGTAGTTTCTTATCCTCCTTCTGGCCAGGTCATTGGCATGAGACAAGAAAATATGCCTACTTCTCTGCTTCAGGTGCTTCAATCACCTGAAATTATTATTATTATTATTATTATTATTATTATTATTATTATTAAGCCTGTGGCTTGACCTGTATTAGCATGGGTAGCTAACACAGTGCTCTCCAAATATTATTAGACTACAGCTTCCATCATCCCTACTGATGGGAGTCAGAGTCCAACAGTATCTGGAGGGCATTGTGTTGGCTTCCCCAGTTTGGTGGAGTCCTGGAGTGCCACTGAACTCAGTGGAAATACACCATTGTACCTAATCTCTTATGTCCCCATTGAATACAGTAAGACTTGCTTCTCAGTAAACACTGATAGGCTTGCAGTCCACGTATCACACAGGAGCACCTGAACCAAGACATATGGAGAGCCCAAGGTTGGATGCAGAGACCTTTGTGTGTGCACTTGCTTCCTGAAATGCATCCACATCTCCTTTTGCTTTAAGAACTTAAGAAGCCGGTTCTTTAATAGCGAAATGCAATATCCAGCTTGGCTTCCCTCTTTGCAGTTGTGCTTTTATAATACTATGCTAGAATCCAACTTCAGAAGAGCAAACAGAGACTCAAATAATCCAACATGATACTGTAAAAGTTTCTAAAACACATAAACACACATATAAGGAAATTAACACCATTATAGATTAACATAATCAAACAAAATATGGTTCACAGCAACTGTATATATTAGCATTAATTTCAAGGAATGTTGGTGGAAGAAAAAAAGGATACATTTTCTCTACCTATAAAGAAAAATACACATGAAAGGGGATTCATTTCATATTTTTTTTCTTTAAGTAAAACAACAAAGTCTGGCATCTAGAAATCATTTATTTCAGTGCAACCCTAGGATATTTACTTGATTTAAATGTGATCTTGCTAAGACTATTGTAAAATAAGGATACTTTCATGTGGACAAGCTAAGTCCACTTGGTTAAATCCAGGGTCATTTTTTGGACCATTCCTGTTCAATCATATGGTGAGCATATGTTAATTTAAGAGCTACATAGTAGATGTTTGTTCTGGATTTTGACCATTTTAATGTGCAGTAACTTGCTTCTGGTTGGTAGAATTCATTCCTTCACTGGGCAGAAATGGTTGTGTGTGTGTGTGTGTGTGTGTGTGTGTACACACACACACCCATATATATATTTGTATATATCAGGAAGAAATATGCATAATGCAGCATATGTTGAAATACTGGAGTTGTAAATTGCATTTAATTTTGTTTTTTGTCCAGCAAACCAAATTTGGAATAATGACACAGTTTAGAACCACACAAATGTAAGCTTTCAACAAATGTTTCTTAAAAGCATCTGCTTGTCAAAAGAATTAATTTTCTATGTACTACAAAAATGATTATTCCATCAATAGCCTTTCCCATATATAATTTATAAAACAGGTTTTACAATTTCCCAAATGTAAAGGGAAATGTAAAACCACTTAGATGTTTCAACTGCGTTGGATCCCACCACCACCCTCAATCGTTTATTTGCTGTTATCTTTTAAGATGGGACGAGTCATAGATTTTGTTAGGTTTGGTTGCCTACCAAGTTGCATGAGTGGAAGGTAAGTTCATGCAGTGGCCCTTTCCCTTCCCTTCTTCCTTTCTTCAACATGCCTGTGTCCCCTGCTAAAGCCTCTCAGTGTCAGGATGCTGTCGGCGGCTCCCGGCTGGTTGCACAGGAAAGTATAAAAACAAGGAAAACTTTCTTACAATCCTTTTTTATTTCAGACTTTACAGAGAGAAGCTATAGAACCCAGCCTCTTGGATAATGATGTTGTTCCGAATGAATATCCACACACACACACCCATTTCTCCCACGTCTTCATTCGTCATCATCATCATCTCCTCTGTGGGTGCCACTAAGGGCCCTCTCTGTCTTTGAGCTCTTTGCTCTCCTACTTTCAAGGCTCGCCGGGTTCTGGGAGATGGAGGGTCTGGAGTGCTTTCTAGTGACAACGGGTCAGCCAGCTGCTGCTCTGGCTCTCCCATTGTTTCCCACCTTTTCCCCTCATCTGCCTCTGAGCTGTGACCTCCCTCAAACCCCTGTTGTAGATCTATACTGTCTTCCTCTTCCTTCTCCCTAGAAGGGTCAGGATGGGAAGGCAGTCTCCACCATTCCTTCTACTCTGCCCAGTCCCTGACATTCAGTCAGAACTACCAAGCATTGCAGACCGTATCATACGAGGCTGCAGCGAGAAGGGGGAATCAGCCAAAATTATTATTATTTGATTATTTATTGTACTTATTAGTCAACTCAAAGCACTTTTCCATATAATTTTACTTATTTATTTTTTACTTATTCAAGCTGTATGCTGCCCTTCATCCAGAAGATCACAGAGAGGCTGCTGTCATATGTCTCCAGGCACCATTCTTCATTTCTCTTCTTCTTATCATTGCAGGACTCAAAACTCCTACCCTTGGAAAAGGAAAGGTGAAATAAAATTTCACTCTTCTGCCCAAAACCCTAATGCAAAGGATGCAACTAAAGCGGCACTTAATGGAAATCAAGGCTTTGCATGCATTAATAGGTTAAAATGCAGCGAGGTCAATCATCACACCCTCACCGACTGCATTTGAAGCTGCATTGCTGTGCACACCAAGGAGGGACTGGGCATATATTCACCTGAGGCGCATTACTTTGTTTATTTCCACACACCTCTACAAACCCAGCAACTTTTTCAATGAATTTATTCTATTTATTTTTTATTATTAATTACAACTTGTTAGTCGCTTTAGTTGGTTGGTTGTAAGCAAGCAACATACAACCAACCCAACAAAAACTAGACAGACCTCCAAAACCCCCAAACAGATATATTAAAACCAAGAGGAAAAATAAATTCACATCTGTTATCTGTGGATGTCTGAAACATACACGCCTCAGCTTAACGGCGGCTTACATTTCAAATCGGATGGAAGCTGGTCTGAGGGGAAATGCCTCAAACAGCAGCATTTCTCAAGAAACTACATGTGGATTGTGGCTAATATCTTGTGTACTCAGCTTCAGACACCAGCAAAGGGAACGCACTGGAGTTTGAGTAAATGACTTTGTACACAGCCCAAGTGGGCTTTCCCCCCGGAAAACTGAATTTAGAATTTTTTCTTGTTGAATCTGAAGGATTTTTTTTAAAAATTAAGTCTGCCTCAGACTCCACACACGTGCAGATTATCATTTAAAAGTCTCACTTCCCAACACAATCCAGTGTGCATGCATAAACAGAAGACACCGATCGATCCTACTGTAATTATCAGTACAGTGAATCAATAAGTACCAAAAGCATTAGCTGCCTGAAGAATGTGAGTTCAGTGTTAAGTGTGACAAGGATATTTGATAATTCTCTTGCCCTTTCATGCCTCTGAGAATGCGCTTTTCTTTCTGCTATGCTTTTAAGTTCAAAGCTAACATTGTTGTTTACTTCTGCAACACAAGGTGATTCCCACCCCTAATTATTATTGTGTGTTAAACTTAAAAAAACAAAAATAATCCAGGAGAAATGGTGAAATATGCAAATGTTTCCAGTGAAGTATGCAATTGTTTGCCTCAACACACACCCATACCCTGCTCTTTGGCCTTCGTCTCCTGACATCCACAACAGTTCTTTTGTACTGTATACCAAAGAGCATCAGAAAGTGGAGCATTAAAGGTGTGTTCTGTTTTACCGTAGGCTACGGTTTGAGTGAATGAAGCCAATTTTGTAGACATAAATCATTTCCTGAATGCAACAGATGCACACATTTCAAAACTCTCCTATCATGTTTTCTCCTGTGCATTTTTTCCACTCCAGTTTGGGAGTTCTGGGCATGGCCCACACCCCAGTGCCAAATCTGAAACTGTGGTGCTTTGCCATTATTGTGCTACGATGAAGGGAGAGAGCCGACGAAAAAGGAAGAGGGCAGATGCCACACACAGCCATTTGCTCTGAGGGAGTTTCCATTCTGCTACTTTATTTTAATAACTTTTGCTTCACCTCCAAACATGTGGAACGTTAACCCTAGAGCTACAATCAGCTTTCCTGAATGGAACTTCACAGCAAGGTGAAACTTGCTTTCTTGGGTCTTTTGTTGCAAACCAAGAGCTCAGTCGGGATTCACCAAGGTTCATGAACCTTTTGAGGTGAGTTAAGTCAGGATCATAGGAAGCTGCCTAATAAAGAGGGTGCTTCCTGGCTGCTGCTACCTTGGGGTGCAATTCAATCACATGCCAACAAAATTAGGTCACACAATTTAATTCTATTGGGCAGCAAACCCACTTTCCCCGCCTCCAAACTGAACTTTTTCTGGTTAGGGAAGTGGTAGGAATACACACTGGAAATGGGGGTAAAAATTGCTTGATGCAATGGCATGCAACCTCCCTGCAAACAAATCAGCATTAATGCTCAATCAATAGTCAACGTCATCCAACGTCCCTGCAATCTCTGGGCAAACAGATCAAGATGAATGTGTTGGATTTTCCTCTCTCTGTGTGTGAGAATCATTTGTTCCAGAAACAGAGAAGGACAGAGAAGAAGTTTCAAGAAGCAGCAGAAGGCTGAGATGGTTTTGTCTATGTGAGGACATTTTCTGTGGGAACTGTTCTTTGGACGTGCACAGTGTGACAGGAATTACTGATAACAATGGTTCTGTGTCACTTCTCGTATCTTGTTGTGAGTCTCTTGCTTGTGCCTTGTGGTGAGAGAAGCAGCGGGACAGAGTCTTGGACTCTTGTTGGACTCTAAGCGTGCCTTGACCATGGCAGTGGAGAATGTCTGTATATATTTGCTACCAATATGCTTTTATGCCTGTCAAGTAAACTTCCAGACTTGACTGAATCTTTATGGCATGTTTCCTGCCTACTGTGTGTACCTTCAACCCCAAAGATGCTTCCAAGGAAGGAGCTGTGTTGAGATGTAACTCTGCAGAGTATGGATACTGGCACACACACGCAGCAAAAGTGATGCAGGACTCAATCTTTCTAAATTATCCATCAGAAGTTGATGGATTGATCCAACAGAATGGTCAATAAACAGGTCGCCTGGAAACAACATGAGCCAGACCATTGGTCCATCCAGGCCTGTATCATCAGCTTTGACCAGCACCCTATCTCCAGGATTTCAGACAGGTGTTTTTCTCAGACATACCTGGAGGGGCTTCTCTAAGGTGAAGCATATGCTCTACCACTCAGTATTTGAAGGATTGCTGCTAATTTTGAGTGAGCTTCTCTCACAATAACTTTGTGTAGTTATATTCAGGCTTACAATTACACAGAACTTAAAGTCAACTAACATTAGCCAGATACTTTGGTGTATCATATATAAAAGTCTAAAAAATAAATAAATCTTTATTACCGGGTGTGGTGTGATTTACTTGTGACACACTCTAGCCACTAGCTCAGCTGCTGTGATTTCATTCTGTTACATTCAACTTTCTTTTTAAGCCCTGTTGTTAGATCTCAACATTAAACCCATTAATCAAACCCACAATATAAAAGAAAAGACCACAATGAGAATTGTCAGTCAGGATACAGGTTAAGTATGGTCTACTTAAACAGAAGCACTAAATGTCAGATGAAATCAATATGGGACCCAAGTGTTTTATATGGGGCATGGTATAGGGTTGAGTGAATTTGCCAATTTTAATTTCTCTTGGTTTCTCATTTCTCAGATCTCAAGTTTAGATCTCCACATTTCCACATCAGTTTGTGTTTAAAAAAGGTCATCGTGAAAATTCAACAGTATCAGCATTTTAGTGCATATTTCTCCTAATATAATACACATTTTGTATGCAATTTTGCTGCATATATACATATTTACAAAGCAATTTCCCTAATATAATGCATTTTTGCTTGCTATTTTCACTAATATATGCATTTTTATGTATACTGTACTCTAGCACATGCATTTTTACCCACAACAGTTATCTGGAGAACTGCATTGTGAAATTAAGTAAAACTGCTAATTTTGATGGATGGCTGTGTTTCTGTTCACATATTGTTATGGAAAGCCTGAATTGGGTAGGTTCACCTTTAAATGTGAACTGAATGAAATTTCTGCCCCATCCCTACTGTGGTTGTGATGCCACAGAATGTTCACAGACAATCTGTTGAAGTGAAAGGATCACTTATATTATTCCAGAACTCAGAATATCAACTGTAGGGAGAATATAAGGTCAATCTTTCTACAAACACACGAGGCTTAGGATACGGAGCTGTGGGGAAGGCAGATATGTGTTTACATTCCACATATTGTTTCAAAATAGTCATTCTGAACTTGAAGGTTGAAGGTTTTAGTAAATATATGCATTTAAGAGTATTGCAGCTTATTAGAATCTTCCTTCATTTTCCAAAGGACTGAAAAAGAATAAATGAAGTCTAGTATCATTTGCCCATTTCACTTCACAGCTTCATGTAGCCAAAAATGCACTAAATAAAGCATAGTTTACAAGCCCACCCTCAGAATCAAATCCATCAAGTGGAGTGAAAAGGCATGTAATAAACTGCTATAAGAGCTGTCAGAGCAATTCCACTGACAAGGCTCCCCCTTTCATGTTATATCATGCAAAGACAATTTCTTTCCTAAACACTGATTGTACTTACTTTAGAATAATACACTCCAGAGAAAATAAACACAGGAAACAACTCCCTTTCTTTCACCTAACAGATAACCTCTAATGAGAAAAATGCAGAGAGAATTTCATAAATAATATCAAGGCACTCAATGCTCACCTATTCCCAAGCCCATCATTTCTGTGCATTTGTAAGAGACATGTTTAAAATCATGACCGAAGATACAGAAATCTATTGCTGCGTTTTTTAGACTATATGCACCACATTGTTAGAGGGTGTGCACATGCAGGATGGCATTGGGAGAGGGTGGGACTGCAGAGGCTCTTGCTGTGTCTTGTTCCCTGTTGCCTTCTTTACTTTCTTTTTAGCAAACCAACAAAAGCATAATTCAGGTGTTTGATACATGTGGGGGGTGCCAAATGTTGTTGTGAGAATGTACTACGACAACCATGCATGCCAGGCACACCTCCTGGTCAATTAGTGGATGAGCAGTGTTTCTTTTATTCTAAACATAGCTCTGTATGGGGGAAATGCATAACATGGGTGCAATACACCCAAACTTAAGCACTATTGATTAAAGTGGGAAGTGGTTAAGCAGGCGATAACTCTGCTACTGAAATCAATGGAGCTTTAACATGTTTCTCTTTAAGCACCAGTGCCCCATATTTTCCTTGCATGCAACAGATGAAATTGGCCTGTGATGGACACAAGCTTAGACCACAATATGCTGGTTAATCTTCAAGGTGCCATCAGAATCCAGGCCCCAGTGTCAGTTCTGTTAAAAAGACCAGATAGCAGCTAATAAGAAATACTGGAGAGCTGCTGCCAGTCAGAGTAAATAATACCAGCCTAGATGGATCAGTTGTCTGGCTCAGTGTACAGCTGCCTCATATGCACCTCTTTATTTTTTGCCCTCCAGAACCTGCTTATGAAGGCACCCTAAGGTGGTGAGATCAGAGTTGTTCTGCATCCTGAAGTCACCATGATCTAAAAGTGTTCCAGACATGGTAAATCACATTGTGGCAGCTGAAGATGTGTGGAAAGGACATACTGAGAAGAAAGGCATGCCATGTGAACATTATTAATTACGTGTCCTAATGAAGGACTTTTATTCTTCAGGATCTATGCCATAGATCCATTCCACGCTATCTTCAATATAACTAAATTGTCATTTATGTGTCTATCCAGGGGCATTTTGTTGGCCGCTGTGGAAGATAGGAATGGGAGCTACTAGACTAGATGCAACTTTCTCCAGACCTAGAAGGACTCATCCTACATTATATATTTTTGCTTTATGTATTTCAAGGAAAGGGTTGAAAGGTCTCAAAAGTTGGGTGGGTGGGCCACCAAACACTTGGTGAGCCACAGTACTGGGCATCTCCTGTTGGAGCTGGAAAAGACTCCTTTTGAAACCCTGGAGAGCAGCTGCCAATCAATGTAGACAACACAGGGCGAGAAAGCCCAATGGGTGGTTCAGTATAGTCTGCTCAACAGTTGGGATGCCTGAATGCATTTCAAGGCAGATTATTGGATTTACACATTTTATCAAGCAAACAGAGGCTGTGTGAAGCCCAACATGGTTTAGATCCTTTTACAAGAAGAAGAAGAAGAAGAAGAAGAAGAAGAGGAGGAGGAGGAGGAGGAAGAGGAGGAGTTTGGATTTGATATCCCGCTTTAAGGAGTCTCAAAGCGGCTAACATTCTCCTTTCCCTTCCTCCCCCACAACAAACACTCTGTGAGGTGAGTGGGGCTGAAAGACTTCAAAGAAGTGTGACTAGCCCAAGGTCACCCAGCAGCTGCATGTGGAGGAGCGGAGACGCGAACCCGGTTCCCCAGATTACAAATCTACCGCTCTTAACCACTACACCACACTGGCTCTCAAGCTATTTCTGCGTGATTTTTCAAGAGGTGGCGACCACAAAAGTCAATGCGTGTTTTGAGAAGGGTGGAGGAGAAAGCAGTGTCTCAATCCACTGTTAATTATGAGAGAAAAGACTGTCCAAAGCTACAAGGGGGGGGGGGAGAGGGATCTAAGGAAGGAAATCCTCAGAGAATGTATTGAGTTTTTAATCAATAATTGACTAATTAATTGACAAATTAATTTGTTAGACTGGCCTAGTTCATCAACTAACAAACCTTTAATCATTTGGCAGGTCAGGACTTTGGATCTCCATTTACCTCAGTAAAGCTAGTTCTGATTTATGGCACCGGGCGGAAAGAGATTAACAGCTTAGTCCTTAGAAGAAGGGATGGATGGCTGCTACTATGTAAACTCCTCTGTAGTTTGCTCTGGTGACCGCAGCTATTGTGCCTTTTGCTGCTTGACTCAGCAATCTCTTCCTAGGGAAAAGGCAATCAATCCTCAGAATAAACCCACTATTAAGTTTCAATGCCATTTGTGTGAACAGGGAGTAGACACACAGCTTTTAAGCCACCATTTGGCATAAGTAGTATTGACTGTCTCCCAAAGAACTGCCGGACTGCTTACAGAGCAAACGGCTAATGTATGATTAGCATTGTTTGTGATGATGTGGAATTATGACAACGAATTGTTTTATCGTTTCGCAAAGTCAAGATTCTGTCAATCTGGTCAGTAAGACAATGTCTCAATCTTTCGAGCCGCCCATCGTTGCATATAATGCCTACGTACAGCAGCCAGAGGCAGCCTGACACTCGACAAGCAGTTGGGCATTGAGTGTTCCTTGGATCTGAGAGCTGAGATCAGAGACCGGCACTTGCGATCAGCAGTGGCAGATAGAGAAAAAGGCAAGGGTGTCGTTTAAGGAGAGAGGGGAGTGCCACTCCATTCCTGTGCTTCAGAACATCTGCAATTATTCCTCAGGTTACTCCTCTCTGCTTATTGTGAGATAGAAAAGGGATAATTTTAATGCTATTAAAATACACTGCTGCTGCTTCTTTTTACTTTTCACAATTAACCTTGAATATGTCCAAGATTATATATCCTTTGACCCTTGCTGTGAAACTTGTTCCCACTTCAACCCACACCCTCACCCTGCAGAAACCTACATTGCAATCTATCTGGTACTTCGATTTCTGCACTGTCCCGCCCCATCCCTTTGCTGGTTTTTATACTGATTTTTATATATAAAATGGAGCTGCTGATTCAAGCTGCACTTTTTTTTTTTTTAAAAAAAAGGCACTTTCTGATTTTTACCATCTATCCTTTACTTCTATGTAATAATAGCCAGGGTGGTATTGTGGCTAGAAGTGTTGGACTACAACCTAAGAGCTCTGGGTTCAAAACATCACTCAGTTATGAAGTTTGTTCCCTGATTGACCTTGAACAAGTCATATAATAATAAATGATGACGATGATGAAATAAATAAACACTTCTTTAAATTAAACAGGATTCAGCAAATGATTTATTTATTTTTATTTATTTTTTTGCAGATATTTCCCACTTACTTCTCTCTTTTTCTCTTTCCTCCTCCCATGTTGTCACAGGATTTTTCCAGGCACTGCAGCCCTGTTTATTGTCATTGCAACATGCTGCTATTAAATAACGATTTCCAGCCCTCCAATTCTTTCCATTTCCTGCTGCAATCAATCAGCTGCTGTGATGTGCATATGAAACCATAGCGAAGAAACTGATGGCTCTTTCTTTCCTTCTTCTCCCCCCCCCCCCCCGCCCCAGGTTGATCCAGCACCTTTTACCTTGTCTGCATATTCAGATTCATGCTGAGAAAACATGGGACTGAGTCACTGATGGACATGTATAGGAGCCAATCCGCACTCTCCAACTAAAATATGTAAGAGCCGCTGCACAGATTAACACATTGGCCTGCTAATCCCAGTATTCACTGAACAATGTTCATGTGTGCTAAACTGACCTCACTCAGGACATGTGCTTCTCTCACTTTGTTTTCCTCCGTTGAGATTATGACTTAATTCTATAGCTTATCACAGGCTGTGGGTGAGTCGAACCCTATTGGTTTCTACTTTAGACATATGAGCATATTTTTAAGATGTTCGGTGAAATCATTGAGATGTAATATGTTTTAACTGAGAGGGCCATGTCATGAACATTGATATAATAATAATAATAATAATAATAATAATAATAATAATAATAATAATAATAATAATTTATTATTTATACCCTGCCCATCTGGCTGACTTTCCCCAGCCACTCTGGGCGGCTCCCACTCAAATGTTAAAAACAGTACAGCATTAAATATTAAAAACTTCCCTGAACAGGGCTGCCTTCAGATGTCTTTTAAAGATAGGATAGCTGCTTATTTCCTTCACATCTGAAGGGAGGGCGTTCCACAGGGCTGGCACCACTGAGAAGGCCCTCTGTCTGGTTCCCTGTAACCTCACTTCTCACAATGAGGGAACTGCCAGAAATATTGTATCTGCAGGAAATGCAATATTTGATTCAGTTCCCCAGTCAGGCAGATTTAAGAAGATGGGTGGTGGGAACAGTATTGAGGTGGCTCTTTGGGTATTCTTAGATGTGAAAGGTGGCCCTATCCTTGTCCCTAGGACCAGCCAACTGTAATGATTCAGATTTGTGTAACAGTTCAAATTCAGGTGGCAGCTAATAGAATCTGGATTCTTGTGCCTGGTTGCCATTTTCCCCTAGGTTTTCTGAAGAAATGGATGTAAGAACACAAGAAGAACCTACTGGAGCAGGTCATATAGTTCAACAACCTTTTCTCATAGTGGCCAACCAAATACACATGGGAAGCCCATAACTTGAGCATGACAGCACTCTCGCTGCCTGCTATTCAAGTGTATACTGCTTCTGACAGGGAAGATGGAACATGGACATTGTGATTAGTAGACATAGTTAGCCGTATTCTCCATGAATTTGTCTAATACTTTTTTAAAAAGCCATCACATGGGAAAGAACAAAGGCAGGAAGGACGGCTATGTGCTCTCTGGTGACTTCCCCAGAAAAGTCCTGTGGCGATCACACAGGGTCCCCAGACATTTCACCGTCTATTGATCCCTGTGCCACCACTTTATTCCTCGCTGCCACCACCCAGGCCCTACCTGGGACAATACTGAGTCCAGTCAGGGTTAAATTGGAATATAAACTTTTGTTTATTTATTGCAGTTTAACAAGCGTGTGGTTTCATAAACAGTATCAGTCAATTATATTCATGGGGTGCCTATCCAGTCCTATCACTTTCGCTACCTGCTCTCACTCACTAAACCACCTCTCAGATATTTACTTGTCTGCCTAGCCCCTAACTGTTCCTGACTCAGCCTATTTTGTTACACTAACTCAACCTACCCACAACTCTAGCCCAATTCACTCCCACTCCAACCACCACCCAACTCCCAACGAACTCCTCAACGAACTCCCCAACAAACTCTCCCCTTTGCCCCTCCCCGAGCTGGTTTTATAGTCCCACTGACTCCACCCCCCTGGGTCCTGACTGGGCAACCTGTTTAAGTATTTCACCTCCAGCACTCTCTCATATGTTAACATCACAAGTCCCTAGAACCTATGGAGCTAAGTCTTAAACGTTTCACCCAGTTGACCTGTAAAATAACAACATACACACCCCAAGTCTAATATTGTGCAAACAATGGCCTTGTCTCTTATATGCTGAGGGTTGTAGATCTCCCTGTGCATGCAGCAAAACTGGTCTGAAACTCTGTGAGATGTTTTGCTGAACATGGGCACATGGCTTAAGATTCCCAACACACATCCTCTGGCATCCATTTCTGATGATGTATAAATTCTTGGCTGATTACCAGCTAACCTCTCAGTGGCATCCTTATTTCCACTCTTGTGCAATACCATATTGCCAGTCTGTTCTCTTAGATTTCTGGACTGTAAAAAATCCTGCTCATTCGATTATACACAGATCCATGGCTTTTGGCTATTTTAAGATCCCTCGTACAGAGGACTATAAAAGTTTACATGGTGACAGCTCCTGACAGCAGGGGCTGGTGAGAGGAAATGCTCCATGCCACCTTTTTCTCGGGGCCCATGCAAAGCAGTGGGGGGAACACAACATCCTATACAAAGCCATAGGCTTCCCTTGCATTCAAATATGACAGCAAAGTGCCCGTGTATGTATTTATTTTAAAAAAATCTGTCTCCTTCACCGATTACTCCATTAAACTCTTGCACTGCAATAGTAACTTCCCATTTTCTGAAACAGTAGCATATTTTAAAAATTTATTTAATAGACTTGTTAGCAGCCTTTGAAGATGCATTGTCAATTTTGGAAAGATTAGGAATTGAGAAGTATAAATATAAATTGTTTCACCAGTGTTTGGTTCCTGCCAGATCCAGTCCCCATGTTTTGTCCCAGGAAAAAAAAAATCACAATTTTGTTATTGGAGTAAATTATACTATTAGCTGTTTTAAATATCCAGAAAAGCTTGGAGTAGACAGCAATTGGTAAAATCAAATTAAAATTATAATCAAATTAAATTAAATTTGGAGTCTGGGGTTAAGCTGATGGATGGTTAGCTAAGTTAGCTGTTTAATTGGATTTTAATTTAATTTTAACAGGATGTTTTACAATCGCTTTAATCTATTGCTGTCTACTCTGGGCCTTTGGGAGGGGTATGCTGTGAATAGAAATAAATAAAACTCAATAAATTTAAACAAATCTGCATAGATTTCAGTTGCAAAATCTTCGTATGCATCGAAATTGCGTAGGGCTTTTTTGTTTTCTATTTTGGAAATTCTCTTTCACACTCACACACATACATGGGAGGAACCAATGAAATTGATTGGCAGTAAGTACCCAGTGCATTAAATCCATGTACACTGAAACTTTTATTCATAGCTATGAGATCTAGAATTATTTGTATTTTTATTTCAATCTTCACATTTTTCAAAATATTACTTTCCTTTTTGCACTATCACATTTCAAATAGCTCTTTTACTTAATGCTATTATTGTTGGAAGTTCAAGTGGGAGTCCAATCACATGGAAAACCCTATTGTCGCCCACCGGTATTTCGCTTTCCATTCTTAAGTTGGGAATAGAGTAGTTGCTTTGGAAGACAATGATCAGGCATCCGAACAGCTGGGTCCATAGACAGTGCTAACACTTTCTGCTGTAGGTGGGCAAGTTTATTTATATGACACTTTCCCACAATGAACTGTACCCAAATCAACTCAAACCAAACGTCAGCTTCTTATCAAAATATAAAACACGGTGGGATGGGGATATGTTGCAGGTACATGGAAGTGTTTGAAGAATACCTTGGAGTTGTTTTAGGTCTGTATTTGTCAGTATCTTTTTCAGGAATGCCGTATTCTAGCAGGGGAGAGAAAATGTTGTCCCTTTATGCTAGAGAAGGCAAAATGGTGAGTCTGTTCTAGTCGAAGGGCATGTAAGCTGACGGGGAGTTGGCTGGGTTCCATCACGGCTACAGCCGGTGTTCTGCCAGTGTAGAGCACAATGAATCTTTTTGCATAAGTAATATTATGCTGGATGCCAGCCCTTGCCTAAAGGAATCGAGGTAATATGCATGGGGGGAAATATATGTGTTCCTGTTTAATAAAAGTATTCCCGTTCCTTCCTAAGAGCAATAGTTTCCAGCTCAACCCATGTATTTATTATTTATACATTTGCCTATTACGCATTGTAGGCCTTAGCCAAAGAAAAGACAATTTCATTCAAGGTGAAATCTTGTAAGCCAGAGAGTTAGGGGGACTCTTTCTGGTGTCCTGTGGTGCAGCTGATCTCCATTTAGTTATTTTTACTGCCTCCACCTTCCCGCTAAGGAGCTCATGGCAGCAGAACTATTTCTCCCATTTTGTCTTCAGATCCATGCAGAGTGGGATCACTTTTGGTTCTGGGCAGCATACAACAAATATACAAACATTTTTTAAAAAAAATTAAACCTTTTTTTAAAAAAAATTCCCTAAATAGGGCTGCATTTAGATGGCTCGGGGGATAGATAACTCCATAGCTTCCAACATTTCCCCAATGAAAATCGGGACGTCCTAAGGAAAAGCGGGACATTCTGGAATCAGATAAGAAACTGGGACTGCTTCTGTCAATCTGGGACTGTCCCTGGAAAATAGGGGCGCTTGGAGGGTCTGGAGGCCTGGAGGGTGGCAACATAAGGCATCTTCTGCAGTGGCGCACTGTTTGCGGAATGCTCTTCCTAGCGAGGTTTTCCTGGTGCCTTCATTATACTCCTTCAGGCGCCAGGCGAAAACATTCCTGTTTAACCAGGCTTTGGCTGGCTGACATCTAATGCCCTTTTAAAATGTTTTGTGAAAGGGGGGCGTTATTGGTTTGTCTTTGTTTTTATTATGTATTTTGTGATTTTTATATTGTAATCTTATGTTGTGAACTACCCTGAGACCTACAGGTATAGGGTGGTATACAAATTTAGTAAATAATAGAGGACTTCCGGGTTAGCGCCTCCGACAATGGCGGATTTCCTCTGATCTGGAGGAATCCGCTCCGTGGAAATCAGGGTCTGGACCGCCACGGCGAGGCGGAGACCCACTAAAAACCACAGGCGGGAGAAGCCTGTGGACGTGGGATTCAGCTGGCACCTTTTGCGCCTCCCCTACTCGCGGAGCGACGTGGGGTGAGTGGCGCGGTGCTTCGAATCGATTGCTTCTTTCACGGAGTGAAGCCGCATTGCTGTTGCCGGAGAGCGCTGACTTTTTCCTGTGGACAATTGGACTTTAAACAACTACCCGTGAGTAGAACAGAAAATTGGATCTTTAAACATCTTAATTTGGCATCGTAACGAGAAGGTCTCAAACAGGAAGTCCGCCTTCCTCTTTTGTAAATAAATTGAAGCAAAGACGTTGCAAGCTAAAGTCTGGAAAGCCTTTTGTAAAGGATTTAATCTCCATCGGTTAAAATTACTAAACCCCCCCTTGGAAGCAGGAGAAGAGGGGGGAAATTTTAGATCGCCTAAGCCTGCAGGAGAGAGAGTGAAGAAAGACAAATTACCACCGTTTTGAACCTGGGAACGGGCTGTCAGTAAGATCGATGTTTTGGGAAAGTTCATTGACTGTGAATAAACGTATGTTGACAGACAGTTAAATAAGAGAAATATATTGTTTCCATTGTTTCCTTTTGCACGTAAAAAGGAAAATTGAAACTAACTTTGTTGCTGGATCTGCGTTTAAAAGGATGGATACAAATGAAAATTGTTTCCCCTAGAGGGAGCTTTTGAAACTGTTGCAGGAGTGGAGCTGGGGAATTTTCCAGCTGTAGAGATTAAAGACCATGAGAAATAGAGACTGACCTTGACAAGAATGTTGACAGAAGAAGCCTTAGTGATTGCATTTTGCAAGACAAGTGCTTTATTGGAACAGCTTCATGAGAAGACGGATGTGAGGATTATTAAAATTGACAATTTGGGACAAAAAATGACTGATTTGGGACAAAAAGTGAATACCCATACAGAAACTACTCAGGAATCGATTCAGGAATCTGTTTTGACATGGCAAGCTGTGGAGAAGATGAAGGAGAAAGCTGTCGTCGAATCTCAAGTAATTCAAGTGGAGAGAGCCCCGGCCTTGCAGAGGCAATTTGATGAATATAAGCTGTGGCCTTTTACCATTGAATCTAGAGAGGGCCAGATTTGGAGGGATGGAGTCCCGCTTGGTTTGGAGAAGGAAAGTTGGTCAGATCTCCAGGGATGTTCTGGCTTTTGGGATCTGGATTTGGGTCAGGGGGAGATTGGAGTTGTGGGGGCCCTTAGCTTTGGAGGGATTTTGAAACATGCTCTGAAATATCTTTTGGACTTTAGTTCTGATTATGGAGAATGGGCTGACCTGTCGAGAAGGAATAAAAACATTGTTAGGTTGGAGTTTCCCCAAGATCTACTCCTCAGTGCCAAAGGAAGGAAATTAAGAATAAGATCAGCAGAAGATAAAGTAAAGTGCATGTATAAATATGAAGAAGATCTGCAGAAGGGACATGGAAAAGAGTTAAGAGCCTCGGACAGAAGATCACCAGGTTGATGGACCATATGGAATTGATAGAAAGGACTGACAGAACCTGAGACCAGGGAGAAGAGACAGTGGAAGAAGATTGGAAAAAAAGTTTTAAAAATTATTTAGAGAAATATTGTAAAATTAATGAGTGTTAGAAAAATGTTGGAATGAAATTATACAGCTTTAGTAGAAATGTTATAAGGAGTTAAGTATAAATAAGTTTTAGGGTTTTAATGGTAAGATAAGGTTAAAATAAGTTAAAACAATTAAATGACAGAAAACAGTAAAAGATGGAAAGGATTTGCTGAAATAATTAATAACTAGAATACAAAAAAGGGAGGTGTGAGGAGGTCGATGAAACAAGTTAATGAAAGATAAAGATATGGAAATATTGGATGTGTTTTTAATTGTTTTTGCTTTTGTTTTTGTTTTGATGTCTGTTGATTTTTTTTATATGTACTGTAACGTATTGATTTGTATTGTTTACTGTTTCTTTTTCTTTTTTACTTCTTTTTGTAATTCTTAAACTTTTAATAAATATTATTTTTTTAAAAAAACAAATTTAGTAAATAATAACAATACAGTGGTACCTTGGGTTGCAGACGCTGCAGGTTACAGATGCTTCAGGTTACAAATTCCACTAACCCAGATATAGTACCTCGGGTTAAGAACATTGCTTCAGGATGAGAACAGAAATCGCACGGTGGCAGCGGGAGGCCCCATTAGCTAAAGTGGTACCTCAGGTTAAGAACAGTTTCAGGTTAAGAACGGACCTCTGGAACGAATTAGGTTCTTAACCCGAGGTACTTATGAATGAGTGTTTCACGAGCCTGATATAAAGCATGCCCACGTAATATACACAAATGAAACTAACTTCCAAAGTTGTGATCTTTGAAGCTGCTCTATGGATGCTGACACCCAGACAAAAGTTTGCTGTGGTTATCAGATATTTCGAGCGGCTGTCAGGCCAGCCGGAAAGCATGCATGCAGAAATCTATAACTGGAGTTAGATTATGATTTGGCGCATAAACCTCACTTAACTCGTGTAGCTAGAGTAGATTAAGAACTCCAAAGCCCTTAAAGGTTAACAATAAAATCTTCAAATGAACCCTCGTTTCCAGTGCGAGACAATTTAGGTTATAAAACAATGAAGTAACATGAGCCTCGTGAGGCCAATGAGGCCAGTGAAACCAGGGCTTGTCAGAATGCCCATGTTTTATCACCCATGAAGGGATGTAACTCCCCGTGACATTCAGGATGCAAGGTTTGATGGAGTGTCACAGTTAGTTGACACCAGAATCATCCTGGATTGTGGAACCCCTGTCATATACTCTGCCACGTTAAGAAGAGGAGCTAATGATTCTACTACTATACCATAACCAGGCATGTTGAGACAATTGCTGACCAGCTAAATTAATACGCCGTGGCTCAAATAGCCTGCTGAAGAAGATTTCTGTGGCTAATGGTAAAGAATGAAATAAAGAATGTTAGCTCTTATGCTCAGCTGGAAAAGGTTGCTGATCTGACTATCCAATGGGAGAAGTGGTGTGTGAAGAGGACAGAATTCATTCTGGACCATTTCACAACACAGAGCCTTAGACATTTTCCACCGATGTTGCCTGCAATAGCTTTCTACTGAGCCATATTTTTTTAAAAAAAGAAAACAATTTTTCCCTTAACTGTTACATTTTGGAAGGGGGAGTGCTGGTCAGTCGAAAGGGACTTATCAACTAGCAGAATTTTTTTGTACGTGTTTGGTTTGTGCTTATTTACAACCAGAGCTTTCTGAGTTATACATCATGGTGAATTAGGATTAGAGTTGAGCAAAATACTCTCTCATTTAATCCACAATAGAAGCTAGCAATTTTAGTTAGGTAGAATTTTTGCTAAAACACAGATTGTGTGAATATTTTCCCCACACACATATATGTCCCCCATTGGCACCATTGTTTCTGCTGATGGCTGACACTTTGGTTTCATTTCCCCATTACCTGGGCTGGATCTACATTGACCTGTTTAACGTTATTTCCCCATATTAGAACAATATTAGCTATATCGTTCTAAAATGTCACAGGGCATACTTGTTAATGAAAACGTCTTTTACATTGGTTTTTTGTTTGTTGTTTTTTGTCAAGTATAAGTAATACCCAATCACACACAGCATGCACTGACTGCAAAAGAGAAACCAGAAATGAAAACAAACTGCTAGGAAATATTGTAGGCCATTTGTCAAGAAAATCAAAGGCTGGCCCAATTCAAATTCAGTTTATCAGAGCCTATTGATTGATTGATTGATTGATTGATTGATTGATTGACTGACTGACTGATTGATTGATTGACTGATGAATTGATTGAACAAAATTTGTACTGTATACCGTTTGTTTGTAAAAAGAACCTCAGCAGATTTTAAAACCGCTCTATATATATCTATAAGTGCATATGTGTCTGTGCACGTGCAGGATCTCTGCCTTTTTGCATCGGACCACCCTGTAACATAAAGACATAAAAACAGTCACATTCTGATGTATTAGTCAATATTTTCTCTGTGACTGGAGATATTTTGAGTGAAAATGTTAAGAGGTTCTTGAAACTAATGCCCTGTTAGTTGGCTTCTACTGGTTAGAACCAGGGTTTATACTTATTATATTACAGTGGTACCTCGGGTTAAGAACTTAATTTGTTCTGGAGGTCCGTTCTTAACCTGAAACTGTTCTTAACCTGAGGTACCACTTAGGTAATGGGGCCTCCCGCTACCGCCGTGCAATTTCTGTTCTCATCCTGAAGCAAAGTTCTTAACACGAGGTACTATATCTGGGTTATCAGAGTCTGTAACTTGAAGCATCTGTAACTTGAAGCATCTGTAACCTGAGGTACCACTGTATCTATTAAATTCATATCCTACCCTTCCTCCTAAAGGAGTCCAGGGCAGCAAAGAACAAGCAACAATTAAAAACTACATTTAGAACATCTTAAAAATAATTTCAGTACAGGTGTAGACTGGGAAAGATCATTCTCAACTTGAAAAGCTGGTTGGGAGAGGAAGATCTTCAGTAGTGGCTGAAAAGACTACAGCACCTGGCTAATATTTTAAGGGCAGGGAATTCCAAAGGGCAAGTGCCACACTCATTACTTAGCATACATTATGCTTCGTGTTGATCTGTTTAGCACTCACTATAACAATATCTGTATGCTACAAGGATCAAAAAGCAGTCTAAGGTCTGCTGGGAGAGCATCGTTTACAAACAAGTGTACCTGTCTTGTTGTGCTACCAGTAGTTTGTTGTTAAGCAAGGTAAATATGCTGAATAATGAAAGATGCCTGGAGAAAGAAACATTAAGAGCTTGCATATAGCTCACTTTGCATTGTTTCTGTTTGCGTACAAAACTTCCAGCAGAGCCAAGGGAACGCCGGCTTGCCTTCTGAGTGAGCATTGGTGTCTCTGCCAAGAAAAACACTCTGCAATTAATGAAAGAAGGCCAAGCTTTGCCCTTAAGAAAGTTTACCTAAACAGAGTCTCTCTGGGCCTTCCTGGCCTAGTACAATGCCACCTCATTCAAAGAAAGAAGAAAAATGATCCACTGGGCAATGAGAGCATTAGGAAGAGTTGGACGTCTGCACAGATTGAGAGTGAGCAACAATAGTGCCTCCATTGTTGCACGACTTAAGTACTCATTTTGCAAGCTGCTCTTTGTCACCAAAGCTTATCAGAAGCTTCTTTTTTTAAAGTTTGTATTGATTTTAAATTTCAGTTAACAAAACAAACTCACAAAGGGAATACAGAGCTTAACAGTTGTTCAGGAAAGAAAAAGAAAAAAATCAGCTGGTGGTTTGGGTCTTAAACATTCCAATGGAGGCAGTCACAGGGTTCCATATGTCAATGGAGGGTGAAACCATGCTCAATTTTCTCTCTCGTTCATAATCCTAGAACTCATGGAAGCCCTAGAACCAATGTGGCTGAATGTTGGAAGATTCAGGATAGACAAAAGAAAGTTCTTTCTTCACGCAGCACATAGTTAAACCAGGGGATTTGTTCCCACAAAATATAATGGTGACCACCAAGTCGGATGATGCTTAAAAAAGGATTAGACAAATTCATAGCGGATGAGGGTATCCCATGGTTTCTAGCCACAATAGCTCTGTTCTGCTTCCTTCTCTGGGGCCGATTGTCTCATGTTCATGGGGGTGGGAAAACACAGCATGCTGCCACATGATAGTTTATACATAGCAGACATAATGTCTGACTAGAATGATACTGCTGATGCAACAGCCACCAGTGTATGGGAAGCCACACATGGGAATTTGAAGCAATGGGAGAAGTCTGAGATAGGAAAACCTGGACAGAGTCAGGATGGTCTGAGCAAGACTGACTTGCAAGAAGCTACACTGTCAGCCACAAACAAACTTACCTACTATGCAGGTTCCCAAATACTCCTGGTATTTGGATTATTCAAGATTCAAGAAACCAGTACTTCTGCATAACAAATTATCCTATTTAAAAAACCAGAAATAATGTATTTTAGTCCATAAAAGAAGTGTGGGGTGGGGGAAGAAAGGAAGGAAGAAAAGCCTGAGCGGAACCATTTTCACATTAATTATTTCAGTCTATTCAGAAAAGTATATCCTTGCTTGCTTTTATTATGCCTTCCAGCTCCTTCTTTTAAAAAAATAGCTTGCAGCATTTAAACATATTTTTCAAAGAAAAAAAAGAAAAATAAATAATCTTTGAAGCAATTAGAGCCAAATGACAGAATGTATAAATTTTTTTTTTACTCACTCTCCCACTGGATTCAATGCCTCCATTTTTATTTTTATTTATCTGCCTCCTATCTTGGTAATTTCACTGCAAAAGTCTTTATTTGAACTTTGAAAGTAAGCAAGTGTCTTCTCCCCTCCCTTAGAGTTGAATCAAACCTTATTTCGCTGATTGAGTATGAAAGACTTTGATTCAGCCGAAGGGCGTAACCCCTGGAGGCTAAATGCATCATCTTTATAAGGCAATTCTCTCTATTATTCTAGCAGCCCAAATCATATTCCAGAGCCTTCCCTTGTTGTATGGATAGAAGTATAGGAAACTTGCCTTATACCAAATGACACCATTGGCCCATCTAGCCTAGCATTGTTGACACTGAATGGCAGCAGCTCTCTGGAGTTTCAGGCAGGGAATCTTTTATTCTAGCCATTCCAAGAGATGCCAGGAATTTAACCTGTTTGCATGCAAACCCTGCACTCTGCCAATGAACTGTGGCCCAAAGCATGGGTAGGCAAACTAAGGCCTGGGGGCTGGATCCAGCCCAATCGCCTTCTAAATCCAGCCCACAGACGGTTCAGGAATCAGCATGTTTTTACATGAGTAGAATGTGTCCTTTTATTTAAAATGCATCTCTGGATTAGTTGTGGGGCATAGGAATTCGTTCTTTTTTTTTCTTCCCAAAATATATTCCAGCCCCCCACAAGGTCTGAGGGACAGTGGACTGGCCCCCTGCTGAAAAAGTTTGCTGACCCCTGGTTTAATTCTGTGTCCAGGGCAGCTGTTTATCAGCTCCATCTGGTACGCAGGCTGAGACCCTACCTGCCCGCGAACTGTCTCACCAGAGTGGTGCATGCTCTAGTTATCTCTCACTTGGACTACTGCAATGCGCTCTAAGTGGGGCTACCTTTGAAGGTGACCCGGAAACTACAACTAATCCAGAATGCGGCAGCTAGACTGGTGACTGGGAGCGGCCACCGAGACCACATAACACCAGTCTTGAAAGACCTACATTGGCTCCCAGTACGTTTCTGTGCACAATTCAAAGTATTGGTGCTGACCTTTAAAGCCCCGAACGGCCTCGGTCCAGTATACCTGAAGGAGCATCTCCACCCCCATCATTCTGCCCATACACTGAGGTCCAGCGCCGAGGGCCTTCTGGCGGTTCCCTTGCTGTGAGAAGCCAAGTTTCAGGGAACCAGGCAGAGGGCCTCCTCGGTAGCGGCACCCACCCTGTGGAATGCCCTCCCACCAGATGTCAAAGAGAACAACAACTACCAGACTTTTAGAAGACATCTGAAGGCAGCCCTGTTTAGGGAAGCTTTTAATGTCTGACGGACTATTGTATTTTAATATTTTGTTGGAAGCCGCCCAGAATGGCTGGGGAAACCCAGCCAGATGGGCGGGGTATAAATAAATTATTATTATTATTATTATTATTATTATTATTATTATTATTATTATTATTATTATTATTATTACTGGAGCTTTATCCCTAGGAAGTGTGTTAAGCCATAGGCCCCTTTTAGAAGTTGTGCAAACATACAGACATCCTAGGGCAGGATTGGAGGTGCAACAACATTGGGCACAGCATCATTGATCAGGATCCTGCTCCCATCGCCATGAATCTGCTATACTGTGTCAAGGGGAAATACCTCAACAGGGCTATAGTGACCAGGTAAACTGTGAAATCATTGCAGATTGCTTCTAAATGCATGTGTTTAGGAGTGCAATGTCAGTGAGAGCCTGTGAACCATCTATTCCCAAGGCATAAGCGATTTATCCTAACTGAGCAAACGGCACTCAAGATTTTGACTTGAAATCCTGATCCGTTTGAACCAAAATGAGATTGTGACTGCTGCTGAAGTTTACATGAAAAGGTATGGCAAGGCTTTGAAACACCGTTCATGGCTGACAAGGTAGGATGAGTCATCTTGAAATCAGCACCCTTTTTGCTTTATCTAAAGGAGTTTGTTCAATAAGGGAACAATTATCTCAGATGCGAGGGAGGATGTGTATTTTCTGGATGACACAATAGCATGCAGGCATAGGAGTGATGTGCACATTTACATGGCTGTGTAGTCGAACAGGGTGGAAAGCTGTTTTGTTATATTATTTACTAAGTTTCCTACAATCTAACCCTTTTCATGTGCATGGCTTTCCTATGGAGTGCAGAGAGGAACTGATTCCCCAAAGATGTGTTAAGAGATCACAAGCTGAAATGTTGAATAACGATAAATTCCTTTGAACGCCTTGTGAGCATTCTTCTAATCCACCATGATTAAACGTTCATGTTTTGTCAGCTATTGTAATTTGGCTTTCACCAATGCAATACAAATTCTTCCCTGATAAAAAAAAAAGAGAGAAGATTTTAGCTGTTTCTTTCAGGCGGCTCTTGCTATTGTCACGTTATAAATGACAAGTATTTCAGATACATGTTCAGAGCACCACTCATTTCATAAACCAAATGCTTTCATAAAGGACCCCCTTTGAAGACTTTCATTGCGAATGGCCTTTGTCAGAATACAGATATGGAGAGTGAATGAGTCCCTCATGATTCCTCCAGCTCTCTCAACAGCCTTAAGCACTCTTGACCACAAATCCTTCATGGGAGCTGCTTGGTTTAA
The DNA here is from genome assembly GCF_965112155.1 of Podarcis liolepis. Taxonomy (NCBI): domain Eukaryota; kingdom Metazoa; phylum Chordata; class Lepidosauria; order Squamata; family Lacertidae; genus Podarcis; species Podarcis liolepis. Next base: position 96,640,365 of record NC_139555.1, on the reverse strand, counting down.
TTGGGTGGTGGGCTTCTGCATTACAGTATTTACACTCCAACGTGTCAGGCAGCTTCCTTGTTCTGTCGCTATGGGAATTGTGTTCTTGAGTGTTGCAAACTTCCATACAGTTTCCTATGTTTCTGCATGAAGCGACAGGAAGAGGTCATGTAGCCATATGGAGGATAGAATTATCACTATGCTCATATGATATAATTCCCCTTGATGTCCCCTGAAGCAGAGCAGTCCTGGGCCTTATGTTTATTGTCTGCAATGGGTTGGGTCCTTTCAGATCAATAAACTGAAGCTCAGTCTAAAACTGATTGTAAGAGGGTCTCTTGTTCAGGGAGCAGGTAGGTGAACTATCAAACGCAGACCCTCCAGTGCTAATGGCAAGAGTTTCAACAGCAGTTGTGATCTGGCAGAGCAGCTTAAAGAAATGTAGGCAAAAAAATAGACTGGGCTAACGCTTTAAAGAAAGACAATGAGACTGTGTTAGCCCCTTGCCTATGCTTAAATACCTGGTTAGATCCTGGCCCATGCAGCCATTCATTATCTATTTGTGTAAAAGGCTTATATCAATGCAGGGACATAGAACGTATCCTTCTATGGACCTGATTAATAGCCACGAGAGGCTCTCAGAATGGCTTACAAAACAAGAAAACACAAACATATTCATGTTTAATATCAGATACATAAATAACATTTATTTATGAATGAATTAAAAAAATTATATACTACTAGCTATAAAAAAGACACATCAGAGTGGTTTACAACAATTATACATAAAATACAATAAAAGCCATGTACGTGGCTTGAGATCATGCAGTATAAACCTAGAAAGCCTGGGAAACATTCTGTCCATGATCAAGCTACATCCTATATAATGTTACCCGGTGCAGATTCAAGCAGGGGAGGGGGGAATATGTCATTCTCATGTCAGCACTTTGCAAGAAGACTGGGTGTGCACGGTCTACTCCCTCCCATCTGGTGTACTCTCCCATTATGGAAACATCCACAGGGATGATACATCTGAATGTGCAGGGTCTACAGGTGAAAACTGTGTGGCTGTAGGACTGTTTCAACCATTTTATTTGGGAAAGGACCGTGGCAGAGCACATGCTTTGCCTGCAAAAGCTGCCAGGTTCAATTTGAGCTGCCAGTATGTCTGTGGAAAAGCTCCTGGAAACCCTAGAGAGCTGCTGCCAGTCAGTGTAGACAATACTGGGATAGATGGACCCCAATGGTATATGATAGCTTCCTGTGTGGACATTGATCTGTTTGCAAATAGGTGATATGTTAGCACTCCAAGCCCACTTGGCCATGTGGAAACAGGAGATGTAGAGACAGCAAATCAGCTGCTCCTGCTTATGTCACATGATGGGCCAAGATCATGAGACGCACATTGTCATGCCTGTAACAAGTGGTTTCCATTTAATAACATAAGGTAACAATATGAGCAAGTACTGGAGAATATGTACCCTACATTCCATAACAGCAGCAGAGGCAGCTTGTCTAAAAATAATGGTGATGCTCAGCAGCTGTAATTAAAATAATTTGATGGAAGATAGGAAACATTTATGTGTCTTGACAGAAAAAAGAGATTTGGGTGATTTTGATTTATGTCTTTTAGATTTTATTCTAATCATAGTTCATTAGCAATAAAGATTGGCAGATGTAGGCTAAGTTAACTGGATTTTATGAAACTTAGTGATGTGAGGAAAGAAGTCAGTTCATTGGGTGACTGTTCTTGTGTTTTAAGACAAACCAGACACCTGGATTGATGACTACATGTCCCATACTTCCAAAGAACCACTTTAATTAGCAGCCTTCTGCTGTGCCCAAAACTTTAATCCTGCATATCCACCTCTTACTTTAGCATCTGTTAATATCTTAAATTTTATTTGAGGTTTCTTGCCCTGCCAGACAAATCTAGTGATATCTCTCTGCCACTTCTTGAAACAGTCCATTTTATCCAAAATTTGCAATGTTTGAAACAAAAACAGCATTCTTGGCAATACATTCATTTTTATCACAGCAATTCGGCCTAACAACGATAACTTCAAATTTGACCATATTTCTAAATCCTTTTTCACTTCAGTCCAACATTTTTCATAGTTATCCTTAAATAAATTCACATTCTTAGCAGTCATATTAACCCCTAAATATTTCACTTTCTTAACCAGTGTCAGTCCTGTCTCCTTCTGAAACTTATCTCTCTCAGTCTTGGTTAGATTTTTCTCTAAAACCTTAGTTTTCATCTTATTCAACTTGAAACCTGCTACCTGACCAAATTCTTGGATCAGTTCTAATACTCTTTTAGTGCTAGATTCTGGCTCCTGTAAAGTCAATACCAAATCGTCAGCAAATGCTTTCAATTTCTACTGTTTGGCTCCCACTTGTATACCTTTTACCAATTGGTCCCTTCTAATCATGTTTAGCAAAACCTCCAGGACCGAGATAAAAAGCAATGGAGAGATTGGGCAACCTTGTCGTGTCCCTTTCTCAGTCTTGAATTCTTCCGTCACTACATTAGGTGGATTTGCCAGACCTTAAACTTTACTATGAATCAGCTGCTTTTTGTTGGCTGAGAGAATGGATGCTTCTTGAAAACACGGATGTGTTGGATTTGGAAGGTTTCAAAATGTATTTGGTTGGTATGCATACCTGTGGTATGATAAGGTTAAAGCACACGAAGCGTTTAAAAACCATATTGTCAGAAAAGCACTGTTTAATGTCTGGATAAGATATAAGGATTTGTTAGAAAATAAAATCCCAAGATGGTTGTCACCAATGGAAGCAAAGGCTCAGAAAAACTCAATATGGAGGCTGAATGGCCGAAGTATTGGGAAATTTTGGAACAAGAGGGAGACAGACTAAAATTGCAGAGTTTTGAAAAATTTAAAAATAGAGTGTGAGACTGGCTCCATTATTATCAAATAATGGAGGCATATAATTTGGACAAAAAAATAGGCTTCCAAGTGGAAAAATCAAAATTGGAAACAGAATTGCTAGACTCTAAAGTTAAGAATCTGTCAAGAATGTATAACTTGCTGTTGAAATGGAATACTCAAGATGAAACGGTGAAATCTGCTATGATTAAATGGGCACAAGATGTTGGACATAATATTATGATGGCTGACTGGGAACAGTTATGGACCACTGGTATGAAATTTACGGCATGTAATGCCTTAAAAGAGAACTTAATGAAAATGATCTATAGGTGGTACATAACACCAGTCAAGCTTGCAAAAATTTACCATTTGCCTGATAATAAATGTTGGAAATGTAAGGAGACTGAAGGTACTTTCTTTCACCTTTGGTGGACATGCCCAAAGATTAAGGCATTCTGAGAGATGATCTATAATGAAATGAAAAAGGTATTTAAATATACCTTTCTGAAGAAACCAGAGGCCTTGCTTTTGGGCATGGTTGGCCAATTGGTGCCAAGGAAAGATAGAACTTTTTTTATGTATGCCACAACAGCAGCAAGAATACTTATTGCAAAATACTGGAAGACGCAAGATCTACCCACCAGGGAAGAATGGCAGATGAAACTGATGGACTACATGGAAATGACTGGCAGAATCCGAGACCAGGGAGAAGAATCAGTGGAAGAAGATTGGAAAAAATTTAAAGTATATTTACAAAAACAATGTAAAATTAATGAATGTTAGAAAGATGCTGGAATGAATTTACATGGTTTTAGCAGAAAGGTTATAAAGAATTAAGTAAAAATAGATTGTTAATGGGTCAAAATGTAAAATTTAAGGTTAAATTGTGTGAAGATAAACTATGGAACAAAGTTTGAGAAAGAGGGAAAGGACTTGCTGAAACAACTAATTGAATTAGAATACAAAAAGGGAGGTGTGAGGAAGTCAAGGAAACAAGTAAATGAAAGATAAAGATATGAAAATACTGGATGTTAGTGTTTTTAAATGTTTTTGTTTTTTCACTCTTATTGCTTTGTTGTACTGTTTTTGGGTTTTCTTTTTTTTTTCTTTTCTCTTTTTTCCCTTAGTATTGTATTTTTCTTTTATTTTTGAAGTATTGTAATCTTTTTTCTTTTTTATCACTGCCCGCTTTTCTTTTCTTTTTTGTAATTGTTAAACTTTAATAAATATCATTTAAAAAAACAACAACAAAACTTTAATCCTGCATAGCCCCAGTGATGATATGGTGCTGGTGCATGTTGGAGCCAAACTGAAGTTGCTATGGCCCAACCAGTAACTTCTGCCCTGTTGAAGCACATTCCTATCCTTGGCAATTGGAACAGGCGGGCCAACTTTGCCATGATCCTCAGGTACCCCTATGCCTTTCCATTATTTCTAGATATGGCAGGACAAAATATTTTTTTTTAATAATATTTTTTATTGCTTTTTTCCAAGGTCAAATACATCGTCAATAACTCAGCAAAAGCGATTTTACAGAAGAAAAAGAAAAAAATTAGAAGAAAGAAAGTTCACATTTTCAAACAATTTTTCATGATCCACTGGACTTCCCCACATCCTCCACACCCTGCATTCTTTACAATAAAAGAAAATTAACAGCAAATTGATACCTTGTTTCATGCGTTTTTGTGCTTTCATCTAATTATATTTTAGATTTAGGGTATATGTTGTTAGCTCACTTTTTCCCATCATCAATCCCAAAAGGGGAACATTACTCTAAAATTTAGACTTTTCACGGTCGTAACTTAGTTTCCACCATTTTCAAATCTGATCACTGAAGCTTGTTTTTCCCAAAACTTAGCAAATTCTCAACATTCATATAGCTTATAGTGTTTTTGTAAATAGTCCTTAAATTTTTTCCAGTCCTCTTCCACTGCCTCTTCTCCCAGGTCTCGGATTCTGCCTGTCATTTCGGCCAATTCCATGTAGTCCATCAGTTGCGTATGCCACTCTTCCAGCGTGGGTAGCTCCTGTGCCTTCCAGTATTTAGCTATAAGAATTCTTGCTGCTGTAGTTGCATATAAAAAGAAAGTTCTATCCTTCTTTAACACTCTCTGGCCCACAATGCCCAGGAGGAAGGCCTCTGGTTTCTTGTGAAAGGTATACTTAAATACCTTTTTCAACTCATTGTAAATCATTTCCCAGAAGACCTTTACCTTCGGGCATGTCCACCAGAGGTGAAAGAATGTTCCTTCAGCCTCCTTACATTTCCAACATTTATTATCAGACAGATGATAGATCTTTGCAAGTTTGACTGGGGTCATGTACCACCTGTATATCATTTTCATAATGTTTTCTTTCAAGGCACTGCATGCCGTGAATTTCATACCGGTGGTCCATAACCTTTCCCAGTCTTCAAACATGATGTTGTACCCAATGTCTTGAGCCCATTTTATCATGGCTGATTTAACTGTCTCATCTTGAGTATTCCATTTAAGCAGCAAGTTATACATTCTTGAAAGCACTTTCGTCTTAGGTTCAAGTAGTTCTGATGGCAGGACAAAATATTAACCAGGAAGGAAGTTATACAAGGAGGCAAAAGGGCACTGTTTCTTCCTTTCTTATGTCAGAGCTCCAGGAGAACTGCTGGGATATGGGTACAAAGGCTTGTTTGGGATTCTAGATCTAGCAGCAAGAGACATAATGCCCATTTAGCTGCCCCTTTCTGTTGTTAAACTAGCATTAGCCAAAGTGTCCAGATACTAGGCTGTACAGTCTCCATATATGTTCTAATCAGACTAGACCCAATGACATTAACAGACATGTTTTTGTTGCAATTTTGCCTCATGCACATATTTTGGCAAAGCACTTTTCTCCAAAATAATGCATTTTAAAAAATCTTATTTTCACTAATATGTGCATTTGGCTAGATAAATGAATTGCAACATTTGGAGATGTGTGAAATTCTCAGTGATGACTCACACCCCGGCCATCACCTCTTTAATTTTCTACCCTCAGGCAGGAGATATAGAAGTATAATCAGCCATACCAACAGGCTAAAAAATAGCTTCTATCCTTGGGCTGTTAGGCTGTTGAACGGAAAACAACATAGTGAAATTGACTTGTGAGGTGGTGTGTTGTTCGATAAGAGATTGAGTGTTGGAGGGGGGAGGGAGGCTTGTTTAATTTCATTGTACACAGGTTGTACAATAGCAATAAAGGTATTATTATTATTAACAGCTGCTCAGTTAAATTTGGAGGCCCTTGTGACTGCTCTTAGATTTAAAATAGTAATAAAACTTTGAGAGATCTCCTACAGGTTGTTTGGTTAGATCCTGAGAAGATTTAGTAGAATACTAGAACTGGCAAGTCTAATTTGAGGCAATAACAACAACAACAAGATGAAACAGATGAAACAGAATTTCAAATAATGTCTGTGTTTGGGTTTATGTGTTGTTTCAAAAATTGCCTGTTAGGTAAGTATTGCCTTTAAATGCAAACTGAATTAAAAATAATAACAATTGTCCCATCCCTAGCTGTGACAAGCTTCCTCTGTTACCTTGACCAGACTACCCAAGTCGGTAGTTTTGGTCATCCACCATGACATTAGATCTTCCAGTACATAAGTCATTTGTTCTTTAGAGACTGGGTTATGGTGCTTGGCTTTTCCATAGTTAAGGGCAGGCTATATTTATTTATTTTAATTAATTAATCATTCTGATAAATCTGTCTCTCACATTTAGTTTTAAAAAAAGAAATCACTTGGCCTTGTGATGGCAGCAGCTGAGAAACCTGACCCCAGTACTTCTACTGAAGTGGAGTGCATCTTCCCTGCGCTAGTGCCATCGTATCTTAGAGAAATAGGGAGCTATCTTCACATCTCCATTTACATTATTGATGCAGTATGAAATAAGTCCTATAGCAGATGAGCTCTCTGGGGACTCTCTTGTTTGTCTCAGCATGCATGGTGTCTGCCAGGCACTACACAGATAGAAATACTTAAGTGGATAATTCTCCCTCACAGCTTTGCTGGAAGCAAAGTCAACTTTTCAAAGCTGATAATAAGTATAGAGAGAGAGGTGGGGAGGGAGGGAGAGGCCTTGGATGTGAATGGATCATTTTACGTATTATGAATCACAGTCACTGCCACCTCTACCACCAGCATGGCTTTATTTAGAAGCAGCAGACCTTACAAATACAGTGGTACCTCAGGTTGCAGATGCTTCAGGTGACAGACACTTCAAGTTACAAACTCCGCTAACCCAGAAATAGTACAGTGGTGCCCCGCAAGACGAATGCCTCGCAAGACGAAAAACCCGCTAGACGAAAGGGTTTTCCATTTTTGAGCTGCTTCGCAAGACAAATTTCCCTATGGGCTTGCTTCGCAAAACGAAAAAGTCTTGCGAGTCTTGCGATTTTTTGCGCTCCCCCCCCTTTTTCTAAGCCGCTAAGCCACTAATAGTGCTAATCCGCTAAGCCGCTAATAGGGTTGCTTCGCAAGACGAAAAAACCGCTAGACGAAGAGACTCACGGAACGGATTAATTTCGTCTTGCGAGGCACCACTGTACCTCGGGTTAAGAACTTTACCTCACGATGAGAACAGAAATCGCATGGTGGGGGCAGCGGGAGGCCCCATTAGCTAAAGTGGTACCTCAGGTTAAGAACAGTTTCGGGTTAAGAATGGACCTCCAGAACAAATTAAGTTCTTAACCCGAGGTACCACTGTAAAGCACCAACCTCTCCGAAGGCATACTATGAAAATTTGTTAGGTTTTTTTTAAACTACAGAGTGGTTAGCGCTTGAAGGAACAGGCGCTGAAGCTCACAATGCTATTCAAGCATTGATTGTAAGTTCAAGATGAAATGTGAATCTTTCCAAATGCTCCCCACTCTGATAGAGAAAAGGATTTAAAAAAACCTTTAATTTGTAGCATTCATTTGTTTGTTCATTTGTTGATTGCAGAAATAAGGCTTCCGTTATAATTTGTTCAAATTTATTGCAGCCCTATGCAAGTATCAATTCCAACCCACCTGCAAAGACTTCCTGTAGCACTTTTTGATTGCTTCATATCCATTCCCTTCAGCAACCCTCAAAAGCACCACTAGGTTTCAGAGAGGCCAGGACAAGGTGCCCCTTGCTTACTATCCCAAAATGGTGGTCACATGCCCACTGCCCACATGGTACTTCAGCTTCCCTACTTCTGGGCTGCTTCTGTTTTACCTTTGGCAGGGAGGAAGCATAATTTTTCATTTGTTTCTTCCTGGTACATTCTAGGAAGGATTACCCTGCTCTGGTAGCCAAGGCTCCAGTGGGATGCCCATCATTTCAATTTAAATTATTTCCTCAGGGCAAGAGTGGCAGCAAAGCGAGCCAATCAGAAGCCACTTTGGGAGTCATGGGACCAGCGAGGGCCAAGGAGCAACAATGGAGCCTGATGCTTCACTGTTCCAATGTATAAATTGTCCAGTAATCACCTCCCCCAACTTGCTTCTGTCATCCCAGTTGTTTTCTGGGGCCATAGTGGAGAAGGAAATCTGGCCTGTGGGACCCAGGCTTTTGCCTGGCACTCCCAACCCTAGGAGTGTCACTTGTAATCCTTACATCGACCCAATTTCATAATGGAGATAGTTGAGAGGGCTGACATGGAATAGAAACGACTTTCACGGTACTACATGTTGGGCTGAGAAAAAGGGCTTGAGGACCCCGGGATCCCCTGAACAGCTGCAAAATGGTGGGAGGGAGCATGTGATTTACAGCCGGCAGCAATGATTGACTTTTCTTCAGTGCTTTATCCATGCACCACCTCCCCACCTAACAGCTGTTTGTGGCTGTGATGCAGCAAATGCATATCAGAAACATCACCTTGGGGAGTGGGGAGCAGGGCAGGGTTAAGTATTCCCTACTTCTCCACTTTGAAACAAGTTCTCCCGCCTCCAGTCTGCACCTGTTCACCACAGCCTTCTGGGTGGGGTGTTAAATGTCAACCCAGCCAGTTTTTCGTGAGTGGCCTGGGTAGCATGCAAATTATATGGATGGAGGTCGATTTTGTGGGTCCTAACACGCAGCCAGCACTCTGCTAGGGTTGCTGACACTATGCGGAACACCCCCCCGACACACACACACACAATTTGCTTCTGCCCGCATAGTGGATTAATTGAAACATTATTGCAGTCATGCGGGAGCCTCTAAAAGAAAAGCAGATGTCATGCAGCAAGGATAATATTTAATGGCCTCTTGGGGTTCCTGCCAAATGTGTGGTTCCAGCCTGAGGCCAGCTTCAAAAAAAGTTCATGGCTGAAGTGAGTTTTGAACCAAGGATTTCAGGGTTCACAACTCACACTCTTAGAAGTGATGAAGCCTCACTGAGTTCCTGATGTTATCATCAGGAGTGTGATGAGACTTAGAGATTGAAATGGGCCCAACCTTCAGATCACCAGATTTAAGCCCAATCAAATCCTGCCTAAATTAGCTCATTTTAGGTGAACTCATTCCGAACGGAACTTGGAGGTGCGTACTGGCTGTATGCTGTATTCATTTATTCTGCAATAGCCTGACCAGCTCTTATTTCATAGAAAAGAGGGTCTTAGTTAAAAATCTGGACCATCTGGTGTCTTACTATTCATCCACATTTACATTTATGTGCGCTAGAGACAAAATGCACCTGCTCTTCCCTTAAGAGGCTTCAGTTCTAGAGACAGGGATAGGCACATGCCTTGATTGGCTGTGTAGTTCTGAGGGTGTTTCCCCCTAGTATGTTTGGTTATTTGTCTCCCTGTTACGTTCAAGGCCTGAATTAAGAAGCCCAAAACCTCTCTGTGCCTTTCTCTCAAATTAAACATTGTTTTGTTCAGTTGCCAGATAAAACTTTACCGAGGACTTTTCTCTATGAGTTCTGTCTTCATTAAGGAATGCCAACTCAAGCAAACTGTACTGACACAGGTATTTCCAAAATGTGATGTGGGAAGGGATGGATGTCAGAACAATTAGACTGTCCCTATTAAGTAGAAGAGTAAACATAAGAGGATCGCTGCAGGACCAGACTAAGGACCAGACCAGCATTAGCCAGGCAAATGCTTCTGAAAAGCCACACTTTCTCTTCCATTGCTTGTTGACAAACAGCTGCTTGCTCGGAAAGGCATAATGCTTCTAAACATCTGTTCAGTTCTCATGGTGAATATGCATTGCTAGTCCTATCCTCCATATATTCATCTAATCCCCTTTTAAAATAATCTAGGTACATAAGTGAAGATCAGCCCAATTTTGGGGCAGTGAATTCCACGAGTTAATTATACATTATGCAAGAAAAAGTATTAAAAGAAGACCAAGGTGGGGCCAAAGCCTGAGATATTGGGTTGAAATTCCTGAGCCCTTGAGTTCTGGACTACCTGCATAACCTGAAATGCAAAAATGCCCTTATTTGTAATAAGAAAATAACACCTCAAAGGTGACGTGATCTGAGATCCCTAGATGTGCACAACAGACAAACATTAGCCATTAGTGTTATTAGCAGTGACCCATCTTCGTATCTGCTAGCTCTCATAAAAATGTCAGTGATGTATTTGCACTACTCTGATGGGTCACTAAAGATCACAGCAGGGGTTGTGGCAGTTTCCTGGCACACATCCCAACACATCCAAGGTGTCCATCAGCTTTTTGCAGCCCATCCATTTCACCAGATTAACAGCCATCCCTATTGAAACTGAGCCAGTTTAACATCTTAACATCTAATCTGCTGGGTTTCATGCTGGCCCAAGTGCTTTTGGAGTGCACCCCCAACCCAGAGTCTCATTTACATTCCAACAAGCTTGCTTGCTTGCTTGCTTGCTAATTGGTTGGTTGGTTTCGGCAGTTCACTTTATGCCTACGATCCTATCCTTTCTGACCTGAGAGTAAGTATAATTGAACTCAGTGGGACTTACTTCTGAGTAAACCTGCACAGGTTTATATTGTAAGTGCAAACTCCAGTGAAAGTGATAAGATCCCCCACCCCACCCCACCCCCTGCAATGCCCTATTGTTAATTTCAGAACTTCAAAACCTGGCTAAACAAGTCCCAGAATTCACCTGCGTTGTTTATCAATCACACAGATTGCACTTCTGTTCACCTCCTTCAAAGGTCTCGTTGTCCTTGGTGAGGTTCCAGGGAGTGTACTAGCCTTGAACCCAGAAAAGGAAAGGGGGGGGAAATGCTCAGGTTTGGCAGGAGAATAAAGTTCAGTAAAAATTTATAGCATAGAATTATCACTCTTAGATACTTGGCAGGTTCTACACGCCGGTGAAAATCACATCGTATTTTATTCCCCAATCTATACGTCTTGTTCCCACTTAGAGTGCTTTCTTAATTATCTCTCCAACCTTCTGCAATATGATTTCCTTAAGTCTGAACTGGAAATATTTCCATTTCGTACCATGTCATTTTGCTTGCTCCAAATTCTTTTAATTGGTAACCTAGCCTGTTTCTATTTAAAGAACAATAATTTCCTGTATTTTGGGAAGAAAGGCAGGAAACCTTTACATCATCTAACCCTATTTTGGATCATAACCCTCTGTTATTCTGGGAGAAGGCCAAAGCATTTCTCAGGGGCAAGCCCCTTCTTTCTCTCAGCTTGGAGATTTTGATTTGAAAACTCTAAAATTCCTCACCAGTACAATGATTTCACACACATTTTTTTCCACACAGGCCCAGACTAAATTAGAAGCTGTCGGGAAAATCTTACAGAAACTTTTTTCAGAGGAGTGTGTCATCTCCTATTTTTCTAAGCACTGGTTTTATTTGCTTGGTCATGAGCCAAAAGAAATGCTGGCTCAGGACACTAAACCCTAAAGAATACCCAGTGTTTCTCATTTTACAGTTAGTTCCATGGGGCAACAAATATGAGAAAAAATAGTAGCCAGTAGGAGGCCAAAACAAAGACTCTGGAGAAATTGGAAGCTCATTGCCTCTGAAGGATCAATAGCAAAACTCATTCTTCACCACTACATTCTGAAATTTGTGTTCTTCACACAAACTGCTACAGACCTCTTCTAGAATTTCACCACCATCTGACACCACAAGGAGCAGCAACAACAGGAGAAGAAAGAGTTTCCCTCCATCTTGTGACCATTCCAGTGAAACTCTTCTTTCTTGACTCTTCCAAGGCTGATTCATATCTCAGAGCTATGGGTGACAAGGAGGGCAGAGATGACTTTTATGAAGTATAGTATAGTTTTAGCGCATATGTGAGTTTTATGGAAGGACAACAATCTCCATTGCCCATGGATTTCTGTGGAGAAACATTTTTGGTCAATCAAATGGTCTGTCTGCATTTGGTTTGATCTGAAATTTGTATGCCGCTTTTCCAACAACCGCAGCTCACAGTGATGATACTAAAAAATTAACAGAGGTTGGCAGACCTCCTGTGTACATGCTGTTGTTCCATGGTCTGTTCTGTTCTTGGGTTGTTGAGGTTCTTTTGGTAACCAGAAAAAGCAACTGAGATACTTTTTCAAAAGAGAAAATATTTTGACACATATACACCAGTGTTGCATGGCAGACACAGTGAAATGACAAGCAGACGTCTCAGGACATGCAAAGGCTGCACCATGGAATCCTGATTGTCCACAGCTCCCTGTCAGATGTCCACTGTACTGTTTGCAAACATGCATCTCTGCTTGACACTTTGGTGTGTTTACTAGGCAGCACTTTCGTTTTCGTAGCAAACACTCTCACCATAGGCTGTTAGTATGTCTGCATTTTTCCAGTTCCAGGGCAAGGAAGAAATAGAGTGGAGACCTCAACTAATCCTATGGGGAACATGTAGCTGAATCGCAGCAGCTGAGACCAAAGGATCCTCATCTATCTGTACCAGGAGAAGCCCACTCTCAAGGGACTGTGTCAGCTGACTCATGCCGTATTTTTTGTGTGGGGGGGTGATAGTTCCCCTGGAACCATGGGAGGCAGCAGATCACCCTGCAAAGGGACTTGCTACTCTGGGGAGAAAGAAGGGAAAGGTATCATCCCTCTGTCCAAGTATACGGATTGTATTGTCAATAGATACAGTATGTTGAATATTTGGACCTCGTAAAACCAGGGCCTCTGTCTTGTTAATAGCATGATTCTTGGAGAGGAGCTGGCTCATAATATGCCTTATGTAAGCTGAGCTTACAAGAACCTGCTTCTCTACAACTCTATGTACTTAACTTTTACTTTTGGGAGGGACACATTTTTCATTCATAGGTTTCTTTAATTGGAAATGTTTATTTTTGTATGTGGTGAATGATTGCTATGGTTTTGTAGTGAGCTACATTTGAGTTGTTCATAATTTTTGCCATTCCTTACTGCTACAATATTGTGCTTTTGATATTAGGTTGCTATGGATCAATTGGTTGCCATATTGACTGGAATGTTATTTATATGCTTCTATGTTTCTGATGATTTGCTATTGTAAGCTGTTTTCAGTGACAACTTGTTGGGAAAGTAGCGCATGCATGCACACACACACATGCACATACGTGTGGCTCTAACCAAAGCCAAGATTTACTAGGATGAGCAGAATTTGAAATAGACAGATTCCTGGATGAGCCACCTTAAGTCACTCAACCTGGCTCAGCCAGAGGTACGCTGCCATAAGTCCTCCATTCCAGCTCAGCCAGCCCAGCTGCAGCTGGTTGCACAGAGGTCAGGATAGACACCCAAAAGGGGTAATTCTGGGGAAGTGATGAGGGGTGGGACAGTAGGAGACATGGCCCATTCCAAACTCTGTTCAGCTCAGCCACCTGACCTAGCAACCCATTGAAAGTTAACACTGGAGTAAGTCAAGGCTGAAGGGACGTGGGTGGCACTGTGGGTTAAACAACAGAGCCTAGGACTTGCCGATCAGAAGGTCAGTGGTTCGAATCCCCGTGACGGGGTGAGCTCCCGTTGCTCGGTCCCAGCTCCTGCCAACCTAGCAGTTCGAAAGCACGTCAAACTGCAAGTAGATAAATAGGTACCGCTCTGGTGGGAAGGTAAACGGCGTTTCCGTGTGCTGCTCTGGTTCGCCAGAAGCGGCTTTGTCATGCTGACCACATGACCCGGAAGCTGTCTGCGGACAAACGCTGGCTCCCTTGGCCAATAAAGCGAGATGAGCGCCGCAACCCCAGAGTCGGTCACAACTGGACCTAATGGTCAGGGGTCCCTTTACCTTAAGTCAAGGCTTGTTTTCCTTCTGCCAGGTTTGGCCCAGTTCAGCCAGCTGTAGACTCGCTCCTACAGAATTTGGAAAGTGGGAATAATATACCCTGATGTAAATTACACTGGGTTCCTAAAGTTTGGGTTGCTTTGTTATCCAGGAACCTGGGGACAACAAAAAGGAAAGGTAGATAAGAGAATTAGCTATTCAGCTTCAACGCTGCTTAAAATGAGCAGCCAGTGCGCCACCAAATGAAACTCACCAGGCAGACAAAAATGTCCAGTAACAACCAGTGCTCCTATCTTAACTCTTCTGTAGCTTAAACAAAGAGGAGAGGCAATTGTGGGATAAATGGCTTAATCGCTACTCTCTTTCAATGAAACGATCTGTTTGTCTTCATTTCCACTTCCATGTTTCACTGAAACAGAAATAATACCCCCTCGCCCACCCCCAGTCTCTTCAGGAAGAAGCTCCAACAGATGTGGCAAGATAAATATTCTTTCTGCAGCCAGGCAGGTAACCACATGTCCTGTGATTCTGAAATGATTCAACTCATTTAGCTTCCCAATATCTTACAGCAGGAACAAGCCACTCCGTTGTAAAGATTTCCTGCTCGGTAAATAAATGTGAGGCATGTGGTCTCTTGAGCAAAATATCCTTTCTGCTGTAGCCCTTGACACTTGACTAAACATCCGATATTATTTTCCTTATTTCCTAACCTTTGGGGATGTCAGATTAGACAGACAAAGCCCAGAAACTGTGGCACCACTCAAAATAAAATATAATACTCATACAAGTGCTTAGATAGGTAAACAAATGTTAGATTTTTCTTCTGGCAAGACATGCCTGCAGCAATTACTCGCCTCTCCAAAAGCGTATGGGAGAATGGGATGCTAATGTTCAGTACCAAGATGAGAGGTCTACCAGGCTTGCGTGCTGAGCACACTGTTTTATGGAAGTGAGACATGGGCAACTTAGAACTGCCAGGAGCAATGTCTCAACACCTTCCACATGGGAGATTTTGGGCATCACATGGCAGGACAGAATCCCAAACAAAGATGTGCTCAGAAGGGGCTGATATCTCTGAAAATGCCATTACATTCTGTCCAAAGGAGAAACATTAATTGCCAGTTGTTGATTTCCTCATTATAGTAAACAGGAGGCATAAGGTTTGGTTTTCCCAAGTCAAGGTTGGGATTTGGATGAGAAGCAAAGCGGATGGCTTCCAAAGTGCTCTGAGACAAATTGGACTGTTTTCTGAAGCACCATTTGGGGGTCCTAGCCAAATCTTTGTGGTTGGTTACCTCTCAAGCTAACCAGCCAATTGGAAGAAACATTTCAATTTATACGCCTCATTTTGATAAACTGTTTGGTCTCTTATACAGCACCATAGCCTGAAATAGATATGCTGCAAGCCAAAACAAAGACATTGCACTCAGCCTGTGTTTCAAAGAGCCTTCGAAGTAGGACACCCTTTATCATGTAGAAGTCACTTGGTCTGACAAATATAGATTTGCTCTTTCTTGGCAGTGTTGTCCTATTCCATAGCGATAACAAAACTCTCATGCTATCAGTATTTTTTCATTAACCTTCTTGCTAGTGTCAGAGTAGTTGCTCTTTGGGTTTCTCTCGCAAGATGATCTTTCTTTCTTCCTTTTATTATTTTTTTTCTCCCTAGCCCTCCATCAGGAACATGCACAGATCGGAAGACACTTTATCTCAGATGGATGTGTCAGAGAAGAAGGACAGTGCCACAAAACTCTATTGGAAGTGTCCTTTCGGTCTTCTCTCTGCCTTGTGGGTGTGCAGTTATGCTTCCCCCTTAATCAAAGTGATGATGTCACTTCATTTGGTTCCCTCCGCAAGCAGCAGTGCGATTAGAGAAACCCCAGGACATAGGCAATAAGTTTCACGGTGATGAGGCCACTGACTGAGTTCTGTGAAATGCAGATTAGTCTGCATGTTGACTTTTCAGGATAGTGAATGACTGCACCACTGGCAGCCGGTGCTAAGTGCTGGGCTTAGATCTGGAAAACCTGGATTCAAAATATGATTAGCTTTGACAAGTTCCCCTTGGACACGTGGCTAGATTGATTCATGTATTATACCAGCAGTGTCATGACCACTTGAAAATGAAACCACATGGGTACTGTTCTGTCTGAAGCGATCTGAGCAGCACCCCTTGGCAGAAGCTGAAATCTGTTTTGCACTGAGCAGAGACTAACATCTCCTCCCCTCCTATCACCTCCTGGCTGTCATCCTGTAGCTGCTCCTGAATGAAGATTTGTGGGCTCCAACAGCATGCCTGGGATTTCCACCCAGGTTGTGGCTGAATTGTCATTTGAACTTGTGTCTCTTCTCTGGTTCCACTGCACTGAATCTCATACAGTAATTCACTTGCATTGCGCTTAAAGCTTCTTCTTTTCTGGAGGCAACTACAAGATACTGCTTTGTTCAATGGGTATTCAGAAATGTGTGTGTGTGCGCACACACACAAACATACACATTTTTAGCCTAAGGCAACAGGTTGGCCTGGCCTGAAGTTTGGCAGCCTCACTTATTTGTGTAACTCAACCTTATGTTCAGGAAGAGAGTGAACTTTCATATTCCATTGAGATGTGGGTCAAGAGTTTAACTAGCTAACCTTGCTCCCTTTACTGCTCACTCCCCACCGCCAGTTTGTTTAGAAGGCTTTTCTTTTTTTTAATGAAAGCGGTGTTAAAGTCTTCTTTTTCCGAGTTTTGTTCCCCTTTTGCTCCATGGCTCCCTTTTGCTGTCAAGTTCAATTAATGTTTGTTCAAACAAATGATGGAGATACCTGATAAGTGGCAGAACCTGGCTTAAAGATGCATTACATGGGCCAAAGAGGGTAAACACGTCAGCCATGAGATTGCTGCATGGGCTGAGGTCAGAACAACATCTGTTTCGCCTTGTCTACATATTCAGAGATGATTTCCTGTTTCGGAAGTCACTTGGGCATCTCACGCCTTCCTGCTTCAGTTCAGCCCAATATAATGTAATGATTATAAGCTTGAGACCCAGTTCGAAACAGAGGGTGAGAAGAAATAGCCACAGTGTATAGAGAACAAATAGTCGGAACAGTAACTTACTAACATGGTTCATCATTGCCTGTAGATTAATAAACTGCTGCATGTTGGTCCAGCATTACATAATATTACATATTTTGATTATCCTATAAAATTGTTTAAGATGGGGCATTTTTAATGCCTTAGCCCCCACCCCTGAATTGCTTCAGAGACCAGGGCGGGTGGTCCCGAGGGCAGCATGATTCAGGGACCACAGGGCAGGGGGGGGGCGGGACTGTGCATAGAGTCGGCAAATACCTCTTGAACAAATTGCTTCCAAGAGCACATGGCTGTACGTTTTTAATTTGCTGCTTTGCTGTTTATGACATCCACCCTTTTATTTTTCGGAGCATTCATTCTGAGGTGAAAATTGACTGCTTAGGTTTTTGTTAAAGCAATCTATAGCAAATATAATACGGACCAGCCAAATTATTTTATGCTTCCAAGGATGGAGATCTCTCCACAACCACCCCCCACCCAAAAGTGGATGCTTTGGGTTCTAAACCCAAAGCATCCACTATTTGTAAGAGTTATTCAAAGTGCATACCTTCTGACATGACACAGCCCCAATCAGGGATGCCATCTTCTGGCTATGCACTCCCATATGAGTCACATGGCCCACGCAAGATCGTGGCCCCCCAATAAGCACTTTTTTTGGCCACAGCATCTAAAAACATGTGTTTTGGGGAGCCATGAAAAATCACAGCCTCCAAAAAAGGACTTTTCTCAGGGCAGCTCCAAAACGCAGCCTGAAATCACACAAGATCACAGTGACCATTTTGTCCATTGTCCTCTCATGAGAAAAAACAGGATGTACCATTTTTTCCAGGGCAGTTGACAAGTATAAAAGAGGGAGATCCTCTCTAAGAATGTTATATGATTAAAAGTTCTACTTGTGCTTATGCTGTGGGAGGTTTAAAAACAGTCTCATAATTTTTATTATAATTGGTGTGCGTGTGAATCTCACCACATTCCACCATCATATTGGAAACAATGATATAAAAGGAAATTCATCTTTTAATTTCAGCTGATCACATCTGAAATATGCCTCTCCCACTAGAAATGACTGTTCTTTGTTTGGGGACTACAGTGGTACTTCAGGTTAAGTACTTATTTCGTTCTGGAGGTCTGTTCTTAACCTGAAACTGTTCTTAACCTGAAGCACCACTTTAGCTAATGGGGCCTTCTGCCGCTGTGCTGCCATCGCACGATTTCTGTTCTCATCCTGAAGCAAAGTTCGTAACCCGAGGTACTATTTCTGGGTTAGCGGAGTCTGTAACCTGAAGCGTATGTAACCCGAGGTACCACTGTACTAGCTAAGCCTTGTAACTGCTTTTTCTGTATATATATATATATATATATATTCATTTTCAAATTATTATGGAGCCACAGGGACAAGTAAACAATAACAAAAATTCAATAATATATCCAACTCAAGGCAGGGCACACAAAACATTAACATATTAAATCATAAAACCTATTCTAAAATCATGACAGTGGGGGAGAGATGCCTATAAATCTGAAACCTAACTCTAGGAAATAAAATCCCATCATACTGACTAAAAATGATCAGGATCTTCCTGTCCTTTAGAGACCTGTAACTTTTGTGTTGTTGTATTTCTGATGTAACTAAATTCCAGAGAAATTCAGTGATTTCTTTTTCTCATATTTCCCCCCAACGGTCTTGTCACCCTGACCTCCTTGAGAAAGAAAAGATAAATATTCATATTCATATTTTTGTTATTATTGTTGCTGCTGCTGCTATTGTTATTATTCTCTCTTCCAAGAAAACAAGTAACCTGCTTTATGGCATATTTTTCTATCCTAAGTCAATTTGCATGTGTTTTGGGGTGGTAAAGGTAAAGGGACCCCTGACCATTAGGTCCAGTCATGGCCGACTCTGGGGTTGTGGCGCTCATCTCGCTTTATTGGCTGAGGGAGCCGGCATACAGCTTCCGGGTCATGTGGCCAGCATGACTAAGCTGCTTCTGGCAAACCAATGGCGCTGTGGGTTAAACCACAGAGCCTAGGACTTGCTGATCAGAGGTTGGCGGTTCGAATCCCCACGATGGGGTGAGCTCCCTTTGCTCGGTCCCTGCTCCTGCCAACCTAGCAATTTGAAAGCACATCAAAGTGCAAGTAGATAAATAGGTACCGCTTTGGCGGGAAGGTAAACAGCGTTTCTGTGCATGTGGGGGGGATTTTTTTGGTGGGGATGTAGCAAAAAGGAGCCAGATCTGGCATGTCAGAAGAGGGACATTTATCCCCCTGCTTGGCAGGGGGTTGGACTCGATGGCCCTTGTGGTCTATTCCAACTCTATGATTCTATGATCTACTTCCTTCAGCTAGTTTTTGCTTGAAAAACCACATTGGACACTACCCTCCCCCAAATATCTTAACATTGGCTGGAACAAACAACTACACCCTGGGGGATGGGGGACAGCCAATTTTGTGGAGTGGGTTTTTTCATCCTAGATGGTTTTCATTGATAGAAGAAAAACTAGAAATAGTCATGGTTGTGCCCAACGAAGTAATCCTGTTAGTGCAAGAACCTCTTCCTGTGCAATGGCACTTCCTACCCTTCTTCTCACATGCCCCCATCTGTTCAGAGGTTTACTCCAGCTCTCCAGAGCAGGATGTGGAGAAGTACATGTGGGAAGCCTTGACCTGCAGTAATAGCACAACTTGGTTTAATACAAACCTAAGTGACTGAGATTTCAGGACATTGTTTACCACCTTGCAACTGGCAATAAATTAGGAAAGCTGTGTTGTCGGTCTGCTCCTGTGCAATTCTGCAATGAACAGCAACCCTGGGGTGGATTCCAACCCCATTTTCTTGGGGTAAGCTTTTAAAATCCTACTTTCAATTATAATACCTGAATACCCTTCAGCCTTCTGCTTCTCTCACCCCTTGCTAAACTCAGCAGCGGTACAATTAGCTTTAATAGCACCGACCACTTGCATTCCTCCTTGTCATTAAGGAAAGTCATATCTGCATTTCTTTGGATTCACGGTGAAATGCTGTATATCTTTTGAACGTTTAGGGTGGAGAGGAGAAAGAAGACGTCATCGACTGGCAACAGAAGGCTCAATTACCCTACAAGTAGTGCCTGAAGGATCTTTGGTTTCTCCTTTCTTTTAAACATGCTTTTCTATTTTAGTCTCTTTCTAGATGAAGTACCAAGAACATCTTCTTCACTTGTTTCCTTCCTTCCCTTCTACTGTTTTTTTCGCCTTGTGAATTTTTCACCGTGCTGCAAAATGCCAACAAAGACTTAGTGGATATTTAGCAGAAGGCAGCAGAACTGTGTAAATCTTTTAAGAAGATATTGCTTTAAATCTATATCTGTATAGATCCATGTAGATATATTGGTAAATATATTACATTTAGTCTAAATGCTTGAGAGCTTGAGATCAGACCCCATTCTGCAGTAGGAATAATTTACGCAGTTATTCATTAATCAACGCATTCACTTATTTTGCATACTTTAAGCAAGATGTAAGTTACACACAAATATGGATTCACAAAGTGCTGCTGGACTGTGTATAAAACGTACACCCATTTTTTAAAAAAACTGTTTTATTATATTGAGTCTGAGTATTGTTTCATCAAACCCTGTTCTGTTTTAGATAGTCTGTGTGCACAAGTCTGTGAGAGCTTCATGTGTTCTTATCTACTTTTCAAATCACATTGAACTATATCAGGAGCTGTGCACGTGTGGTCAGAACAACAATCGGATGGCATTTAGTATTGTAAAAACTGGCTTTCCTTTTTGCATATACTACTTGCAAAGGAGCTATTATGTGAGCTCTCTGCGTGAATTTAACAGATTAGATTCAGTACCATTTCACCCAATGCATAGTCAACTTGAGGAAATCGCTGCCACGGGACTTTGGAATAGCTACTTCCTCAGATGTCTTTTCAAACAGTTTAGACAAATTCATGGCAGATGGGTCTATCAATGACCATTAGCTATGATAATTAACCAGAGCACCCATGTTAACTGGCAGTAAACCTCTCAATACTAGATAAAGAAGATGTACAACCGGGGAAGACTTTTGCCTTATACCCTTTTTGTAGGCTTACAAGAGGCATTTGGATGGTCAGTGTTAGGAGCTCCACACTGGGTGAGATGGACCTTCAGTATGATCCAGCAGGACTCTTCTTGCATGCTATATGGTGTTCCCTCCCTGCTGCTGCCTACTTCTATTGCTCATGCTTCAGTTTCACACTAACTTCACAGATCTCACTCTGTTCAGGCATGTTAAAATTAGTGACCAGATGCTGTAGGTTTACAAAAGCACTATACATAACCAGCTGTGCCATATAAATCCCAGGCCTTTTTTCTTCTTTTTTAATCATCAAGCTGTAGTTTGTTTGTGGTGTCTCGTTTTTCCATCAGCTAGACATTCCGGTCCACACTGCCTGTTTATTTGTTGGGACTGCATATAAATTCCAGTTTATTGATATATGCGTCCTTATCCAGAATGTAAACTCGCTGTAGCCAAGTTATTGTGCATTGCCTAGGAAGACACGTCACACCAAGACATTCCTTATGACTTGCCCTGGTTATATGAAGAACTGCTGTGAGCAGTTGCCATTAACAGTCTAAAATGAGGGACTCCTCAGCTACACAGAGGGGAAGGGCCATATCTCTACTATGACTGAGAAAAGCTTTGCCCACAATCCCAGAAAGCCACAGCTGGTTTCAAATGAAACTAGACGGACTAGGGATGGTGGACCTTTGCCGCTGCCCCAGATGTTGTGGGACTGGTGGGAGCAGGGTCCAACATCTGGGGTCCAACATCTGGAGGGCCCCAGGTTCCCCATCTCTGAGATAAGCCAATGATGTAAATCTAAATAGACAGAGGGTAGTTAGATGCACATGGTCCCCATTGAAATCAGTAGGGTGTAATTCAACTTCCCCACTGACTTCAATGGGGCCTAAGTTCAGCTCTCATCACCTGGATTCAATCCATAGATATGTGTAAATGTGCACTTGTGTACTAGCTTTTTCAAAGTTTCTCTGGGTACACTCAAAAGTGACAGCAGTAACACATTTATATCTAGAACGCTTGGATGAGTAGAATCTCAGGTTGTTCCAGACCACCTGGTCTGCTTGCACAAAGTTTGCAAGGAGGACATACAAAGTCCATTGCTTATTGAGCATTTGTTATGCTTTGTACGTGGGGAAAACATTTGCCTGCCTCGAGTTTGCAAGGACCTCGCCAGTTCTCCAAGAATTCTCAAAGGTTATAAATGGAGGCTCTGGGATTGCATCCACAAGCTCCTTTAGTTCTCTTGGGTGCAGTTCATCTGCCCCTGGAGATTTGAATTCATTGCAGCTTCTCCATGGCAAAGTGGTGGAATGGGTGGAGAGAGGTGTGGTGCATGGGAGCAAGGGCAGAGGAAGGGGGTGCGGTGGGTGCAGGCCGCCCCGGGTGTCACCACTGAAGGCGGTGACAAAATGGTGGACGTCACTCACCGCAGGGCCTGCAGCGCACCTGAGCCACACGTCTCGTCTCTCCTGGGTCCACCCACTGCCTCCCCCCCAGCTGTAGGGAAGTTGTGTGGGAGGAGGCAGGCAGACTCCGGAGGCCCAATGGTGCGCCTCGCCCCTATGGGTGGCTTACCGCTACCACTGCATGGGAGGGAAATCCTAACCCTTCCTTTTCCACTTCCCCCTGAGATTTCCACCCACAGAGCCACAGATTGGTGTTTGCCACATCAATGGACGAAAAGCAGGTGGGTGGGCCACTGTAAGTAGAGGAGGAGTTACACACACACACACACACACACACACACACACACACACACACACACACTTCTCTCTTACAGATCCTAGAATAGTGGCAACTGGAGTTCCCAGATTGGCACTTGTGGCTCTCTGTGCTATTCTTAAGAGGTTTCCCTTCCCATAGGCAAAGCATTCCTGAATACTTTTGGAAATTCCACGTCAGGAAAGAATGGCAAGAAAATTAGTTCACAAGACCTTCTTGGCTGTGAGTCCTGGAAAACCTGCTCCCTGCCTTGCAGGCCTTTTCCTACCTGGCCTGGGAGGGAGGGGCCCTGACTGACTCCACCTCCAAAAGCCGAGGCTGCTGAACTTGGGCTGGGGTATTTGGGGGATGTTGTTGGGTGTTGAGGTTTGTATCTTATTTCAGAACTTGTTGTGCCTTATGACAGTTTAGTTGTGCCATGTGTCCCATCAAGTGTATTGTGTTGGTGCTGAGCATCCGTCCTCTTGACTGCTTTTGTTATGTTGTAGTTATGCATTTTTCCCCATGTTGTAAACTGCCTTGCGCATGGTGTGAACTGTGGAAAGGCGACATACAAATAACATTCTGTGTACTGTGGAGAAGTTGCTATCCGCATGTAAGTTTGCTTACTCATTTAAAGATGACTAGCACTTAGTGCCGCTGTGGGTTAAACCACAGAGCCTAGGACTTGCCGATCAGAAGGTCAGCGGTTTGAATCCCTGCGACGGGGTGAGCTCCCGTTGCTCGGTCCTTGCTCCTGCCAACCCAGCAGTTCGAAAGCATGTCAAAGTGCAAGTAGATAAATAGGTACCGCTCCAGGGGGAAGGTAAACGGCGTTTCCATGCGCAGCTCTGGTTCGCCAGAAGCGACTTAGTCATGCTGGCCACATGACCCAGAAAAACTGTCTGCGGACAAACACCAGCTCCTCAGCCTATAGAGCGAGATGAGCACGCAACACCAGAGTCGGCCATGACTGGACCTAATGGTCAGGGGTCCCTTTTCCTTTAGCACCTAGTTATGCCTTTCTTCTCTCTGTACCATCTTCCTATTAACAATGAAAGCCCCAGAGCAATAGGAGGGCGGGTAGGTGAGGGAGAGAAACTTAATCTTGGCAATGGTATCTGTCTGAACAAGGAGGGAGGCTGAATGGCAGGCACCTGATGGGACAGACCAATATAAACAGACTTTAGATTTCTTTACTAGCCCCTTTCCATGAGCCAGTGCCTTGGCATCTGCTCCCAAACTGTTCCCAGCCTGTTCAAAAAAACTGACCTGCATATAGATTGGCCTTAATGACCAAATGTTTTAGAAATTCATTGCACAGGAACAGCTGAAATCAGTTGATTGGTTTGAACTTTATTGTGTGCACCTTGATTCCCAGATCAGTAGTAAAGGGGAAGGTCAGCTGGTAAACATTTCAGCATTAAAAAAAAATAGAGGAGAGATGAGTTTCTACCCATTCTATCCTGCTGTTTCTGTTCTGAGACGCAATTGGAATGAAAGAGACATCTCCTAATTTCTCGAGGCTTCCGTTTCATTCCCTTTGATGGCTGCCTGTCTGCCAGCCAGATCCAAGATGGGTACCCTTCGGAAAAGAAAAAGCTGGTGTCTTCTAGCCTAAGATCTGATTTCAACCCTATTCGTGCAAGCAGGGCATCTAATTCCTCTGTAAGGGTGGATAGGGTGATTTGCCTATAGCAGGCATGTCCAACAGGTAGATCATGATCTACCGGTAGATCACTGGTAGATCATTGGCTCCCCCCAAAGAAGCTAAACAACTGTGGCTCCCCTAAAAAAAGCTCAATGTTTTACCTCCTTCCTAAAAACACTCAAGAACTTTGACTTGAACCCCCCAAAAGGGGATAGATCACTGCCAGTTTTTAACTCTGTGAGTAGATTGCAGTCTCTTGGGAGTTAGCCACCCCTGGCCTATAGCATACAGGCAGAAGCCTAGTAGTGCCCCTGGAAAAGACAGGCACTTTTTCACCTGGGACCTTCTTATGTCAATATCAGGAAGCTGGCTAAATACAGCCCATACTGCCCCCCAAATTCACCCCACAAGCAGTATGGGCAGGTGAGTGAATCCAACATGAAACCCAGCCAAGCCCTCTACAGTGGCTTGGGCCTCAGGTTGCTTCTCTGTTCACACAAGGGTGACATCATCATCATCACCATCGTAATAATTTTATTGCTTCTAGGCCACTCACCTGGGTTGCCCCATTCACATGGGGTCTTGGAAGCAAGTGTTTCAGGAGTGCATGCTGACCATAAACGGGAGGGAGGAAAGCCATGGAAGGAAAATTGGACCCAAGTCTATCAATTCATCGTTAGTTTGAAATTGTGACTGGTCATTTTGGCATCAAATGGCACCCAACACCAAGTGCCAGAGTAGCAGTAACTCAGAACCTGAGTGGTGCTTTGGCAACTGGCACCAAGGTGAACGGCACCAACCTTCCTTCCACTGAAGTTCATGCCAAACTCTGGGTCACATTTTTCGCAGATCCAAGTTCCAGGATTCTTTTCTGCCAACTTTCAAGAAAATGCATGAAGTTCACTGTAGCTCAAGCTACCCAAGCATGACAGCACTAATAATGATGTTTTAATAGTGTCGACTGTACTAAAGTTTGCGGAAATCTGATATGTGACACTAGCGAATATGAGCAACAGCATCACCCTTTTTAATAAAACCATTACTTTAATGAGGAACTCCGTTTTACTTTACTGATAAAGACTAATGGCTTTAAAATGTGACATTATAGTGCCTGTGTTTATAATTTGAATTGTAACCAAGTTCCTTCTGATCTTTTCTTGCAGAATGCAATAATACCATGTGTTTCAGTAACCAGCTAATTGGATGAAACTGGTGGTCGGTGGTTGCTCCCATTCCATCGCACCATATTAAATGTTTTCTGTAATGGAAGAAGAAAACAATCCCCTTTTCTTTGCACTGTCTTATAGGGTTTCTTCCTTTCTTCTCTTCTAAATGCATCTTTAACCTGCTCGCGCACATTTTTGGGTTATGATGACTATCCTGGATCTGCTTAACAAGATTCACATTGTTTGGAGGGAGGGAAGGAGAAAATTCAGATGTTGACTTCACCTAGTTTTTAATGAAATCAAGCCCAAAAGAGGCTTCATAAACAAATAACAATGTTTGGAAAATAGAGGGACTCATTTCCTTTGATAGGTTGGAAGGAATTTAAACGAATCTGTGTTTATAATTACTGTCTAGTTTATTTAGCGCGAAAGAATCTACTTGTTACCATTTATAAATAAACAGGCTGGGATTGCTTTCTTATCCTGCAGCAGTTCCATTATGGTTTATTTTCCTTTTTTCCCTTTCACTACACAGGCCTCACTGTACACTTTTAATGCTTGGATTCTGGTTTTGTTCAATTACAACATATTCCAGTACTTTAACAAAGTTATTTTTAAAAAAAAAACTTGGACTATTTTACAAAGTTTGCACCTTGTCATTATCTTCCCTATTAAAACATTTTGACTCCTAAAAAAGAAAAAGACACTGTTGTTGCTTAAAAATAGTTTTGTGGCGTGGGATTGGGGGGGAAATCTGTTGTCCACATTTCAGTACTTGGTAAGTCACCAAAGATATCATTTTTCTTGGCACAAGTTTTCATGGGCAAAGTTGCTACTGCTAGTTAATCGTAAACCCAAATCAAATTAACAGACTTTGCAGGCTCTGTCTGCTACCAGTGTAGGATCTTAACATGAATTGTAAATTGGGCGTTTGGACCACCTAAACAGACGAAGCCAAGCTACTAGAAAAAAGTTGAGCTTAATTTTAGCACTTTAGCGCGATTACCCTTATAAGTCATCATAATATTTGCAGATCTGAAACCATTCTGTAAATCTACTTACGTTTTGCAAACAGAGAAGTAATGGTGTGCAGCTCAAACTTTTAAAGAAGCAATTTAAGCATTGGTTGAAAAGAAAATTATAACAATCCCTATCTTTGTCGTATTGTGCTGAGTGTAAAGGTTTAGAATGAAGCAAGTGAATGGGTTCAAACATTCATCACTGCATCATCCTTCCTTATTGCTCCCTCCAGCCAAGTCTTTGTGTCTGCTTTGCATAAGCTTCCAGAAGTGAA
Source organism: Podarcis liolepis (assembly GCF_965112155.1). Taxonomy (NCBI): domain Eukaryota; kingdom Metazoa; phylum Chordata; class Lepidosauria; order Squamata; family Lacertidae; genus Podarcis; species Podarcis liolepis. Next base: position 96,613,388 of record NC_139555.1, on the reverse strand, counting down.
AGTGCAGGCATGGCAAGGATTTGTGTCAATCATCTCATGCCAGGTGACTTGGAACATCTGATATTGTAAGAATGGCACAGAGAAGAACACATGCAGCAATAGTGCCCACGTGACTCAACTAATGCCAATCATGCCAGGCTGGCTAGGAACAACAAACAGGGCCTTTTCGGTGGTGGCCCCATGGCTGTGAGGTTCCCTCTTCCAAGATATAGAATGTGTACCTTCTTGCTAGTTTTATATTTTGTAAGTGGTAATAGCAGTAGCAGCAGCAGCAATACTACTACTACTACTACTACTAATAATAATAATAATAATAATAATAATTAATAATAATAATAATAATAATAATAATAATAATAATAATAATAGTAATAATATATTCCACACTTCCAGGGCAGAATAATTATAATAATAAGCTGTGGATATGAAAAACATATATCTATTCTTTATTTACTTAAAACTCAAACATTTTCACCAGATTTTCAGACCAGGAAAACTATAAGGTTAACTTCAAGTTTCTCATTGGCTTTTTGTCAAAATATCCATGCTTATGTTTTAGACTGTAATGACCTTTAGTGTCATTGCAAAATATCCATGCTTATGTTTTAGATTGTAATGATCTTTAGTGTCATTGCTTATATAATATACCATGCAGTTTTGCAATTATTTTAAATTATTATTGATTTTAGATTTCTCTGAAGGAGAACCTTTTTTTAAAAAAAAACAAAACTTGTCTGACCTCATTTTTTAATTTTGCTGGCTTCTGGTTCCAGAGCATGAAAGTAGTGAGACCTAGAATAGGCATAGTGTACTCAGTCAGAAAGGGGATGGGGGAGCCTGGAAACTTAAGTCCTATAAAAGAATGTTGAAGTAGTGGGACATGTTTAACTTGGAAAAGCAAAGTGTTTGAAGGAGTATGATGGTCCTTCAGATATTTGAAGATGGCTGTCACAGAGATGATGAAGCAGTTTTGTTTTCTGTTACTTCAGAGGGGAGCATCTGGAACAGCTGGGTTCAAATGATAAGAAAAGGGATTCGGAATAAATGTTAGGAAGTGCTTCCTGGTGGGATGAGCTGTTTGACAGTGGAAGAGAGGGCCTCAGAAAGTGATGAGCTGTCCTTCATTAGAGGTTTTGAAGCAGCAGCTGAAAGGCCACACATCAGAGATGCTGTAGCCGTGATTTCTGGCACCAGCTAGATGGCCTTTGAGGTCAGCTGTGACACTATGATTGTATGGTGCTAAGTGGAGATCAGTTCCCTTCAAAAAGTTGGATTTTTGAAATACTCTTTTTTCCCCCCTCACAAACTCTTCATTGTTCCTAGAAGAATGTGCATGAAACCAGGATGTGAATTTAGCCTTCTTTTGGAAGTCTCGTAAAATCTATTGGTCATTTATTTTCCATAAAGTCAATAAATACATCTTACTATTTAGAAATGTATAAAGCAGTAAGCACCTTCCAGATGTGGCTGCAGACTGAATCAGAGAAAACGGCTCTGTTCTAGGAGAAGGAAAAACTGTTGACATTTCTTTGAAGTATAATCTCTTTTGTTTATTTGGGTTTTAATAGTTTCCAGAAGTCTGCTGCATATTTTTAAAGTGATGTTTCTGGCATACCTGTTATTTCCTCTGAAGTTTATGAGAGGTATTTGTTGCGTCCAACACATGCTGTCTTGCATGCTGCACTCCTAAAAGTTTTCTCGTATATTAATAGAGATAATAAGTCAATGAACGAGAATTATAAGGACAGAATCCTGCCCCAAATCACAGGTGCAGGCCTTTTCCAAGTATCTAAATATTTCTCATTCCAAATGTCAGATATGAAGTTTGCCGTTGTTTGGGTATTTACCTCTATGGTTCACACATGTGTTCAGATTGCATCCTGACTTCCACAGCATCCTGAGGTATTGAAAAACTACCTCCCATCCTTTTCTTGGACAAGGTGATGGAGAGGGTGATAGTTGCAGGAGTGTCCGAATGAAGCAAAATGTCCAGAGCCATTTCAGTCTCGCTTCAGGCCTAGGTGGGGCACTGAAGAAGCCTTGGTCACCTTGAATTATGACCTTTATTGGGAGAGAGATGGGGGAGTGCTAGCCTGTCGGTTGTCCTCAAGCTCTCAGCAGCTTTTGAAGCTGGCATCATTCCTGAGTGGCCTGTACTCTGAGACCAACTGGAGAAGCTCTGCTCATGATCTCACCAAAAGACATGCCACATGATGTGGTGACTTGAGACAGTACCATCTCAGTGGCAGTGCCGTGACTTTAGAATTCTGTCCCCAGGGAAGTATAGTTGTTCCCCAAGCTGATTGTTTCCCATGCTGTCAAATTTCAGATATCACCTAGAAACATTTTTGTTCACCTGTTTTTAGGGACATGTTTTGGTTTTTCTTGCTCTGGGCTTTTTTTAACAGTGATAATATTGCATCACAGTACATATATTTATTTTAGTTGTCTTTTTTTATTTTTTTGTTATTATGCACCATTGCTGTACTTGTTTTTATGTTGTTCACCACCCTGGGCTCCACTGAAAAGAAAAGTGGTATACTGATAAAATTACAAATACTAATAATAATTTGTAATCTAACACAGAGCAGAAAATTCCCCTGAAGTCCTGTATCCCATTTGTCACCCTACTTTCCCTCACACACTCTTATTATTCAGGTGAAGAGAAAAGGAGAAAGGCTGATAAAATGTGGACTTCCTCCTCTTTATGCCTGTGATAAGAACACAAGAATTACTATCTTCCATGTAGTTGTCAACTCCTTTTTAAAAGCCATCTAAGCCAAGGGCCATAATCGCAATTAGGCATCGTGAAGGAAAGTACTTCCTTTTTTCTTAATTCTGAATCTACTGCCAATAAAGTTTAGCTGAATGACCCTCAAGTCTACCATAATTCTACCATCAGGAGATGCAAACTTCTATTAAATTTCCACCTGCCGATTTGTTGCCCATGAGCCTAGTTTCCAGAGATCCTTTGGGATCTGCAGATGGGAACTTTTTTTTACTCTTGTAGATTGCCACATGGGAGGTGCATTTTTTTCTTACATTAAACAGTGGCACTTAAATCTGCCCTCATTGTGTTCTTCATTTCTGAGGACAATTGCCCTCCAATGCCTAGTATGTATGTATGTATGTATGTACACATGTATTTATTTATTTATTTAAACCCACAGCATGATTGCTAATCACATAATTTGTCACACGTACAGTCAGAATCTCAAAGAATCCTGCTAGTTCAGTGAGCCATCATGACTTCTCTTTCCAGAAGTGTTCTCAAAAATCCAGTATGTTCTTCAAACCTCCTTGGACTCTTCCTCAGAATTCAAGAGATGCTACCTGATGAAATGAGCTAGTTGTCTTCCTTTCTTTCAACTTTCTAAATGCTTTCCTCCTTTTAAGCACCTTTGACATGCTTCCTTTCATTAATCTCATATTTATGCAGCAGTCACAGTCATGCTTTTGGACGGCTGTGGACTAATGCTATTGATTCCTATGGGCTCTATGATCCTGTCTGCATGTCACAGTAAACTGGTGTGGTTGGTGGGGATCTACAGTCCACAGGCCAGTCATGGCCTACTAGGGGATCCAAACTGGCCCACCAAGCCATTTTTCCAAACCCACACCCTGCCATCAGCAGACATCACTGGTAGTATCAGCTGGTGGACAGGAAGACAGGGTTTAATTCTGCACTGACTGTGCAGCCCAGTTTCTACCCTAAGCAGCAGGACTCAGGGCTTATCCACACTTCCTCTTATCCCACTGCTTTCCCCTGGGAAAAACTGCTCTTTAGAGCTCAACGGAGCAAACAACAATTTGGATTTTCCCAGATTGCCATTCATTCTGATTGGTTGCTAAAAATCAGGTTGGGACCCGTGCTTTCTAGGCATGGCACAAGCGGACGTTTGGAGGAGCCTTCAGGCTGGAGGCTGGTGATTTAAATTGGCAAATGAGAGATTGCTAAAGGCTTTTGCCAGCCTTTGCTAGCCTTACCCTCCCCTTTGAGGTCTCGGTGATATTGGGCTTAAAAGGGAAAGGAGAAGCCTTCTTCTTCCTTCCCTTTTAAATGCAATCTCAATGGCCCTTTTGTTCCCAGTGGTGGTGGTGGAGAAACAGGGGGCAAGCTTTCTTTTTCTCCACAGAAGGAGAGGAACAAAGCTTCCACCCCTACCCAGTAATGGAATGGAAAGAAGGAAGGCAGCAGGGCTGTGAAGCAACCACCGCTGATATGTGAAGCTCCAGAAAGAAGCACTTTCCTAGGATTCCTGCAGCAGCAGCAATGGCTTCTTCAGAGCCCCTACAAAGGTGAGCAAGGTTGCCTTCCTGTAAAACACACAGTGTCTTAATGACATTACATGATTGGAAGGTGTGCATTGTGAAACTATAGAACTCCCTCCCTCAGTTGGCCACTAACTTGAGTGGCAATAATAATAATAATAATAATAATAATAATAATAATAATAATAATAATAAATTTATTTATACCCCGCCCTCCCCATCCAGGACCAGGCTCAGGGTGGCTAACACCAAATATAAAACAAGTTGATTGAAATACAACTTAAAAACAAGGTTAAAATACATTAAATTGCAGCCTCATTTCAGCAGAAACTCAAAAACTATTTGGGGGATGAAAACATCAAGTCTTCACCAAGGCTAACTATCCAGACTGGTCCTACGTGGAACAGAAAAAAGCCAGGGAAGTCCCCAAGTAGGAGTTCCGTCACAGAAGGAAAAGGAAAAAGGAGGGGTTAGACAAATTCATGGAGGAAGGGGCCATTGATGGCTACCAGCTATGATGGCTATGCTCTACCACCTCACTTGGAGCTGGCAATGCTTTTGTGTAACCAGTTACTGGAAACCATGGAAGGGGAGAGTTGCTCTTGAGCTCAGATCTTGCTTGTAGGCTTCCGACAGGCATCTGGTTGGCCATTGTGAGAACAGGATTTTGAACTCGATGGGCTATTGGCCTGATCCAGCAGGCTCTTCTTATATCATAGCTGTCAACTTACAGATTTGAAAATAAGGGACCAGCAGCCTTGAAAATAAGGGATCAGCAGCCAAAATAAGGGACCTGCAGCCTCAGCTGTTCCAGGCACTCCAGTCTTCCTGTCCTCCTGCAGTCTGGTCAAACTCATGCTGGTAGATTCGAGAACACTGTCCAACCAACTTTGTAACCAGAGGTTCAACTGAACAGAATCTGAATCACATGCACCACAAGGCCTATGAAGCCTCAACTTAAGATGGCTCCCCGGCCTGGCTTTGCACTGCAAAGTTTGCAGCAGCACGTGCAACAAAATAGCGTCCAGCATTCAAAAAACCCCTCAGCTTGCATTAACTAGCCAGCAGGGAGGGAGGGAGAGGAGCTGCTTCCTTTGAAATTTAAGGGACATCATTTAAGGGACATTTAAGGGACATCCATCAATAAGGGACAGCAGCAGGACATGGCGCTGGAATAAGGGACTGTCCCTCCAAATAAGGGACGCTTGACAGCTATGTCTTATATATTGTTTTTAACTATTTGAAGCGTAGTTAGCATCTGAATTCTTTTCATGATTACCTTTGCTTAACAAGTGTTCTTTCTTTTTCAATGTAGATCTTGATGTCAAGGCATGTCATAGAGCCTCAGACAGGCAGGTCCCTTAGTTTCAACCCTGTGGTAGGTAAGCCACAATGAGGAAACTTTGACTTATTCTTTTAATAATTATTATAATTACGAGTAAGTGTTAAACTAGTGGCTTTTTAAAAAGAACTCTTCATATAAAAGTTGAACATAAAAATCATTACAAATGAACTAAGTGGCGACAAAAGGGCTGACGTTGAAAAATGAAAATTATTTTGGAAGGTAAATGAACATTTTTATAAATATACACATACACACACACACGAGCTTGTAGCATTTCATTATGATTTATAAAGCGTGCTGCAGGAGAATACAATTTAATTTGATTTCAGATGTTAAGACTTGTTGTTGCCATACTCCAGGAAGCGATTGTTTTATTCTGCTAAAACAAACACACTTGGGAGCACAAATTTCTCATTCAGACAAATCAATAGGTTTTGCTACCTTTAAGAATGCGCCACCTTGCTAATAATGTGGTTGTTAAATAAAATAGCTGTATATGCACAAAAAGTATCTTGGTTTTTAAAAACACATCATTTAAACATAGCCACTCATTATAAGTGACTTTTTTATTTCTAGCACCAGGAAAATTGGTGTTTTTGCATAGAAGTATAAGGCAACTGAAAGTTTAAAAATTGAGGAAGTGAGAGGCAAAGCCTGGGCACTTCAAAATGTGAAGGCAGCATGCAGGACTAAAAAGGACTAAAAAGAAAAAGGCAACTTGGATGGCTTTAATAAAGGATTAGAAAGATTCAACAAGGATGAGGTTATCTATGGCTGTGTCTTACTTCCATTGTCTGTGGCGGTATGCCTCTGAACACCTATTGCTGGGTTCACAAGTACGGAGAGTGCTGTTGTATTGCTTTGGGGCTTCCCAAAGGCATCTGGTTGGCCACTGTGAGAACAGGAGGCTGGAGTACTGGGCCACTGACCCGATTCAACAGGCTCTTACATAGGATTCTAGCAACCTTCTTCATTTCTCCCTTCATCATCATCTACTTGCATTATCTAGATAAAGATAAAGGGACCCCTGACCATTAGGTCCAGTCGTGGCCGACTCTGGGGTTGCGACGCTCATCTCGCTTTATTGGCCAAGGGAGCCGGCGTACAGCTTCCGGGTCACGTGGCCAGCATGACTAAGCCTCTTCTGGCGAACCAGAGCAGCGCATGGAAACGCCATTTACCTTCCCGCCGGAGCAGTACCTATTTATCTACTTGCACTTGGACGTGCTTTCGGACTGCTAGGTTGGCAGGAACAGGGACCGAGCAACGGGAGCTCACCCCATCGCGGGGATTCGAACCACCGACCTTCTGATTGGCAAGTCCTAGGCTCTGTGGTTTAACCCACAGAGCCACCTGCATCCTACTTGCATTATCTAAACATGTACACACACACAAAAAGTGGGCTACCTTTTCTGCATCCTTGCAACTCTTTCTTAGTTCCCTAGTACCAGGGTATCCTTTCCCCCCTATGAACTGTGAATATACGTGGGAAATTTGATCTTTATGAATTCCAAGATGAACTGCCCTGATCTACATCTGCCAGCTTAATTTGCAGATCAGAACGGAGCTATCAACTGGCTTTCACACTTTCCAAATGTTCTGATGCAGCTCTCAGCTCAAATAGCCAATCAAAATATGTTTAATGCTTATTTTGAGAGTAAACATGTTTAGAAAGTCATATTTTGAGATCCAATATATTTAGAAAGGCAGATTTTGAAGGGAAATACATTTAGAAATGCATACTTACATGTGTTTTAAAATGGGATTTTTTGGTGCAGGTTTTTTGTTTGTTTTGAGAATAATGTAGGGGGTAATGCAGAAGCAGGGAGGAACCAGAGTAATAGATGAGCAAAAGGGACGTGGACAGGTAATAGACCAGGGGTCGGCAAATTAAGGCCCGGGGACCGGATGTGACCCACCGGGCTCATTAATCAGGCCCACAAACCTTGCAGACCCTGCCGCCCGCTCAGTCAGTCCCTGTGCTAAACTGGCATGGCGCGGAGGCCTCGCTGCGTGGGGACTGACTTCCGCGATGCTGGTGCGGCTTCGGATGGGCTGCAGGCGCCTCTAGGCTATGCCCCTTCCTTCCCGCTGAGGTGGCCATGTATGGCCAAGAGCCGAGCGGCAGGAAGCAGTGGCAGTGGGGCTGCCTCTGCCGCCCAGGCCAGCAGCATGGGCTTTGTGCCCCACAGACCCCTGGCTGAGGCCCAGGACAACAATGATGCTGCCGAAGATGAGGCGGTGTTGGCGGCTGCGGCTTGAGTGGTGGCAGGGGGGTCCTTTCGGGAGAGGGGGCTGTTTTGGGAGGGGGGTGCTTTTGGGAGAGGGAGGGTCCGGCCCCCCACAAGATCTGAGGGACAGTGGACCAACCCCCTCCTGAAAAAGTTTGCTGACCCCTGCAATAGACTGATTCACACATCCTGAGTATGAACTTGCCTATATGCTGAGATCACCAGCTACAGCCCTGCTTCAGGTGTCTCCACCTCCAGAACTCAAGTGCATGCTCCATCACAGGGGATGGGTCTGCTCCCATCTGCAAAGGTGGGCACCTGGTTCTAGGTAGCAAGACTGCAACGTCCTGTTCAGTTGCTGTTACACCTCCCCACTTGGCTGCTCAAACCTCCCCAGCCTGCGCTGAGGCTCTTCACTCTTCAGGAAGGTCAGGGTGAATAAAATCAGTGGAAAGGGGATTTCTGCCCTCCTCCATCCCAGGTTCCCGTCAGTCAGGCCTCCTCCTGTTTCCCCCTCCTCCTCCTGCGTACCACAGCCTGGCATAGGAGCCAACTCCTAGGGGCCGTGGGGCTTCGGCCCCCACAATAAAATATTTGAGGGGGCATTCCCATTCAAATGGTGTGTGTGTGTGTGTGCACTGTGTCATGTGATTAATTATGTGGGGCAGGGCTTATCTGGGCCCCCACAATATTTTATTCAAGTTGGAGCCCCTGCAGCCTTCAATCCAAACCTGATTCTGACCACACTGCAGGGCGCATGGAAGTTGGGAGGTGAGATGGAAGCTGGTTACCTACATGGAAGAGTTTTGGGGGTCCCATAAGATATGCTAATGTACAGAAGAATTTTGCAAATCCACAAGTGCTAACAGACACAATATATTTCCTAGGGCGATCTAGGCTTCCTATTGGCTCAGGCTGGAAATGCCATCACTTTCGCTGGAACAAAATCCACTACATCCTAACTTTAGCTTAACTGTTTTGTGCATTGGGCCATATTTGTATGCCAGGCACACCACAGGAGAAAAGCATCAAGGCAAGAGCCACAACAGATGATGGAACTTGACAGGCATTACACAGATTTTTTTTTTAAATCCTCAAAGGGGCTCCTTGGTGTAGAAATCAGTGGTGGAAGATCTAGCAAAGGATCTTTGGTTTTAAGGGTCAGATGCATGTCCAAACAATCCCTGTTACAAAATTATTCAAATGATGCTCCTCGAACGGTTCCTCTAGGTAGCTTTTTCAAGATCAGCACTGGTGTTCATGTGTTTTCCATCAAGGAAGTCTGTGGTTACCTTCCTTATTCTGCTGGACTGGAAAAACATAGCTAATATGGTGTGATCTGGAGAAAGCTTTGATGCAAGAGCTTTACAAATAAACCTCCAGATGCCATATGGTTTACATCCATCTCTCAATTTATTTCCTATAAATGTCTATTGAATATTCCATTGAACCAACACATGTGAAACTGGAGCTGGAAAAAGAAAGCGAGGTACAGAAATGCTTTGTGGCAGCATGCGATTATCGTATTTCTTTTCCAATATTGCTACCAGCCTTAAACACACGGCAAATTAGTCAAATGCCAGAGTTCTCGAGAGTCAGAGGGAAAAGTAAAGAAACAATATTTTAAACCTTGCAAAAACAAACAGCCAGCTCGCTCACGTGTTGTAACGTAACTCTCTCGCAAACTGGCGTTGGCCCTCGCCGCTGCTGGTGTGGGGTTGCTTCATATGTTCCGTTCCTGCCATTAGAAAATTAAGAGTTCTGGAGAATTCATTTAGGGCAAGCCGAATGCTATTAAAACATCATAGGGGGGAAAAACAAATATTAGAATGAGAGAGGCTCATAGGTATATTTTTCGCTTGATTGACTCGTGGCTTATATCATCGGCCCTTGCCTTTCTTCGGTTTCATTTTGCCTTCCAACCCGACTGTAAACATATCAGGGGGATTTACTCAATAGCCCTTTCTTCTGAGAAGGCTCTCTTTTCCAAATATAACTTCCTTTACAAGTGGGCCTTCTGAAGGACTATCGAAAGACTTGGTCCCATGTTGACGTCCTCGTTGGATTTCCCCTCTGTAGCCGTAATTTTATGCACTCCATCTCTAACACTTCAGGCATGAGCTGAAATGAAAGTCAAGGAATGGCAAAAAAAGGAAAACAATGTGCTGTCATGCTTGGAGAAAGATACAGGAGTGTGAACTTTTTGTAGGGTTTTTATAATGCCTGTCCACCCACTTGCTCTGCCACGTGGCTTCCTCATGGGATTCTAACTTCCTGTGCACTGCTAATCATATCCCAGCGTCCTGCGGTTGATTATTTGATTCTGTTGAGAGCCAGTGTGGTGTAGTGGTTAAGAGCGGTAGATTTGTAATCTGGGGAACCGGGTTCGTGTCTCTGCTCCTCCACATGCAGCTGCTGGGTGGCCTTGGACCAGTCACACTTCTCTGAAGTCTCTCAGCCCCACTCACCTCACAGAGTGTTTGTTGTGGGGGAGGAAGAGAAAGGAGAATGTTAGCTGCTTTGAGACTCCTTCGGGTAGTGATAAAGCGGGATATCAATTCCAAACTCCTCCTCCTCCTCCTCCTCCTCTTCTTCTTCTTCTTCTTCTTCTTCTTGATTTCTTATTATGAAGTGTCTGACATTCAAATTAGACCTCTCTGATTGCTCAGCTAGCTAAGGCCACTCTAGCTATGGATTTAAACATTTGAATGTAGGAGTTTTCAGTCCTGCCCCCTGACTTCTCAAGGGACCACGCTGACTCCACCCTCTCAAGGCACCATGCCCCCCTCTGCTAAGTCAACATTTATATCAGTATCATTTATGCTGTGGGATGCCAGTCACCATAGTGACAGGCAGGCCCTGGGTCTGCCTCCGGGTGACTCAGCAACCAGTGGGAGCTGGTGAAACCATTAGCCAATCAAGAGAAAGAGGGTGGAGTTTAAGTGAGCTGCTGACCATTTAGCAATAAGATGATGAATTTCTGTCCAGGAGAGGACAGATAGGGATTGTCTGTGGGCCATAGTCTGACTATGTGAATGCAGCTAGCTAGGCAGGGCCACTTGATTTTTATTCTCTGTGGAGAAGTTAAATCCTATAAGGGGCTGAGTGAGTGTTGCTGGTTAGCCATTCTAGCTGAGGAAAGTGTACCTGAGACTTGGTTTAGCAGAGTCCTGTTTAAGAGTGTCTCTGGAAAGAGTTTGTGCTTTAACATAAACTTTGTGCCTTATTTATGAAACCACTGAGCATTAAATTCTCATAGTGTGTAATTAAATAAAAATACAGTTTGGTCCAGAAGTGCCACTCATACTTTGAACCTCTGAATGGACACCAGGAAGCCTTCACAGTAGAACACCTCGCTGTTGATTAATCTTAAACACTACCACAGACAGTTAAGTCTAGACCTCTAATCTGTGAAACACAGTGAAAGTTTTTAATCTATTAACACACCCATAATAGGGGCCACATTACCCAGCACCCATCTTCAGTGTGTGTGTGTGAGGGGGTGGTCACAGCCATATTTGTAAAGTTACCTTTCTTGTAAAGAAAATGGCATGGAAGGCCATTTTGTAGAGCCAGAAGGATTGTGGCAAGGCAGTTGGCAAGATAGGAGCTGGCAGGATTGAAAGAAGACAGGTGATAGGGTCTAAGTAATACTGGTGACAAAGTAAGTGAGAGAATGCAGAATCTAGTACGTAGTTCTTCCTATGTAAATTGTACTGTTGATATGAATGGCTCAGGGCCGCAGTACTTCAAGGACTGCCTATGAGCCAACTCAAATCCTGCAATAACCATATGAGGCCTTTCTTTGGGTGCCTCCTCTACAAGAGGTCTAGGAGGCTGCAGTACAAGAACGGGCCTTTTCTGCAGTGGCTCCCCATTTGTGGAACGCTCTCCCCAGGAAGGCTTAACTGGTGCCTTCATTGCATATCTTAAGGCACCAGGCAAAAACATTTCTCTATAACCAGGCATTCAGCTGATTAACATTCTATGGCTTTTAAATGGGTTTGTGGGAATGGGGTTATTGGTTTGTTTTTGTTATTATGTGTTTTGTGTTCTCATTTTGTGTTTTCATGTTGTGAACAGCCCTGTGATCTTGGATGAAGGGCAGGATACAAATTGAATTAATTAAATTATTATTATTATTATTCATAATACTACTTGTTGGCTACAAAATGTTTTTTATAATTATATGCCACACAGCTATATTTAAGCCAAAGAGAACCTCAATGTAATATATGAATTTAAAAAAACTCTGTTACTCTTTGATGAGCAAAGAACCCATCCCTCAATTGTTTTGGAAGCTGGAGGCTTTTCTTCAGATGAAAATTTCTGACTTAACTTAATCTCCCCCCAAAAAACAAGATTAATAGACCTTAAGGTCAGAATAAACCACCATGATTACATCTGACATCTGGCAAAACAAATGGCAAAGAACTCACCCAGTAATCAATGCATTAAAGCAAATAACTCATAGCAGGTAACCTGTGGTATTGGCCCTTTTCACAGAAGTGAAATTAACCTCCAGCCTTTTGGCCCAAAGCCATAAGGGTAAACATCATATTTGGGAAAGTGATCTTTCTGTTTTCCGTCTTCAATGGTTGGCTTGAATAAAACAATTTTCTCCTAACCTTAAAAGTGGTAGGAGAGAGATTCAAAAGTGTGCATTTTCCTAGAATCTTTTGGACAAAAAGTTAGAAATAAACTACAGGGCCACTGGGTACATGGCATGCCACATTGGGTTTGTAACTCTGATTGGCAAACAGCAGGAGAAGACTATATGTTTCTGATCCAGTGATTCTCTTCTGGGGGTAAAAAGCCATAGGAAAGCTGTTCTTAGATTAAACCCGGAGAATCCAAGGTTGTGCTTTTTTACTACAATGAAACACCACCTTTCATTTCTTGGTGGGATCCCATTGCCTTTACAGTGTTCTCCTACAGACTCACCAATGGCTATTAATCCATGTCCATGTAGACAACAGTGAACTAGATGGACCAATGGGTCCGGCTCAATATAAGGCAGCTTCCTATGCTCAAATTGTCTGTGAACCTTCATTAGTTGAGACCCCAAACCTGAAAATACAGGTGGTGGATAGCTTAGGTTAGGTACACGTGTGTGTGTGTGTGTGTGTGTGTGTGTGTGTGTCTCATATGTTGATTAGATGTTATATCAAGGCCATCAATAGAAGAAGAATGGGATGTTGTGGCTGTCCCTTACACATCACATCTTTCCTCATCCCCAGTTACTTAGGCTGCTGGTTACACACTTGCTGCCTTCCATAGGAATGTTGTTGGCAGTCCATGGCTCTATTTAGGCAGGGTAAGTGTATGTTTCATCTTCTATGCTGGGGTGGGGGGAATGCCTCCCGAGAACAGAAACTCAGGACCACTGGCCTAACATATGGTTAAGCTCCTCTTTTCATTAGCTGTGCAGCTTCAGACTGAAAAGCATCCTCTCAGCAGCCAGAAGGTTTCAAACACTTGAGCCCCAAAATAGGAACTGCCTTAATGATAGTCAGTCATGTAAAATAGCAGATGTAGTTTGAAGATAAAGTAAAGCCCATAAAGGGCAGGCAGGGGGTTGGGGAGGATGCACTAAAATAAGGTAACGTAACTGAATTCTTTTCTCTCTGCATCATTTATTTCTGTTCCAGAGGTTGTGGTTGGAAGTCCTGCAATTAACATAGCAAACTTTGATGTCTTAAACAGGAACAATATTAAGGTGTGTTTTTCATGCAGAGGCGAAATCTTGGACTTATTTATTCTCGGCCATGAAAGCTTTTCAAGATACTCCATTGCAAAATATGAAATGGCAAAATACAGGGAGCCATAAAATACAAATAATTATTTGTCTGAGGCACATCTTTCTCTAGAACAGAACTGGGTTAAAATAAAAAAATTCCTTCCAGTAGCACCTTAAAGACCAACTAAGTTAGTTCTTGGTATGAGCTTTCGTGTGCATGCACACTTCTTCAGATACACTGAAACAGAAGTTGCCAGATCCTTCTATATAGCTCCCCACCTTCTCACTATATATTTTATTTTGACTATGGCAGACCAACACGGCTACCTATCTACTACTAGAACTGGGTTAGTCAGCTAAAGAGCGTCAGACATATTGGCAGCTATGCTATGTTGGACCAGCATATTGTTGGCTACCATAGTTCTGTCATTTCTTAAGCACTGTGTCCCTTGAGTTTCCCAGCAGAATAACCACAGGGTCTCATTCAAATGTATCATTTGTAATTCCATCTATTTTCCTAATTATTTCCCAGATTTCTCTAAATCTTGCTTGGTATTGAGCAGATCTCCAACAGCAGATAGTATGCATTTTTATTTTTATTTTGGCATGTCTATATGGGTTAGATACAGGGTTAGATTTTTTGAAAGTTTTCATTTGCTACCGCATACATATAATATTGTGATCTGTCTTACCTAATTTTTATTTCTTTATTCATCGTGTCCTACAGAAGAGTATCAAGGTGACTTGCAGCAATAAAGTCCATCCAAATCGCCTTCTTCTTTGGTGATCACTCATAGCCAAGTAAGATTGTCTTCCATAAACATGGTTTTAACAACAGTCCATCCAAAAAACAATCCATACAAATACACTATTTGTACTTGTATGAGCCAGTGTGGTGCAGTGTCGGATCAGGACCTGGTAGACTAGGGTTCATGACCTCAGGCCAGCCACCATTTCTCAGCCTTACAGGTTTGTTGTGAGGATAAAATGAGGGTGGTGCTATATGCCACCTTGAGCTCCTTGGTGGAAAAGTAAAATATAAATGCAAGAATAATTTGAAAAAGCAACATTTCAAAACCAATAATAGTGCACTAAAAGTGATCTGCCACTAATAATAAAAAAAATGAAATGCTCTCCCCCACAAACAACACAAGCATGGTCACCCAAAAATTGCTGCCTCAGGAACCAGAACAAAATGCATTATGTGAAGACATGAACTCATGCACTTGACACTTCCTATAGTGCGTGTATACTCTAAGAATAAAATGCAGATGGTGCATGCTTTCTTTGATTATGGAAGAAAGCCATAGTCTGTCCAGGTGGATCTCAATCATTGACACTTGCCAACTGTTCAGTTTGCCACTGTGTACTAGGCTTCATAGACAGTGTGTGAGATGAGACAAAGCAAGGAAATCACTGGAAGCCAACTGCAAAAATCCCATATTTTTTTCCTTTACAGTAGTACCTCGGGTTAAGAACTTAATTCATTCTGGAGGTCCGTTCTTAACCTGAAACTGTTCTTAACCTGAGATACCACTTTAGCTAATGCGGCCTCCTGCTGCCACACAATTTCTGTTCTCATCCTGAAGCAAAGTTCTTAACCCGAGGTACTATTTCTGGGTTTGCGGCGTCTGTAACCTGAAGTGTCTGTAACCCAAGGTACCACTGTACTATGTTGCAGATTTGGCTTGATACAATCATATTGCCTTTCTCTTTTTGTACCAGTTAAGGTTTGGGGGCATACGTTCACTCCATATTCAAGGTAGCTAAAGCAAGTATACTACAAAAATGCTCATTTGTTCAGTCCTGTTGAAGAATGTGCTGCTCAGTCAATTTATATACAGCTGGTTCAGTAGACCACTGTAGGGGTTCCTACAAGTTCAAAGCTGTTTAAAAGATAGTAGAGCTCCAAGGAGCCATTGTACTTGCTGGCTAATGTCAGTGTTTGAGACTCAATCAAACCTGCTTCATAGAACACCCTTTTCCAAAAGATTTGCACTACAGGACAGATCCACCAAATATGAAAGTAAGTACTGTATCTGTCTCCCCCTACCATCTTGAACATTTTGGACTTGTACATTTAGTGATTTTGTTCAGGTTTTGGGGAGGCGGATACCATCTGTGTACAGTTTTGTAGGCATTTCTTTGAGACACGTGGAAGTAGAATGAAATGACTTTTAACCCAGATGGCCTACCTTTTTTGGGATGAATGAGCACTCCTGTGTCATCTTCCTACCAATTTCTTAGGCTATCAGTTGAGCCCCTTGTTTCCCTTAGTAGAATTTAATACACCTCTGACATTATACTCTTATCATTAGATTTCCTTTCTTTCAATACATTTTTGAAACTAGGTAAATTCTGTGTGGCTTGCTTGATAAACCTTCAGGATGGATATAAGATGATGGTTCTGATGTATCTGTATCCGTGCATGAGTTCTTTCTGCAAGTTTCTCCTGTAGTAAATCCCTTACTATAGGCTTTGTGTTTCTATAGAAGTCATGATTTATTTTAAAGCCAATCCTTTCCCATGGTGTCACCAGGTGGGTGGGGCAGGAATAGTAGGATGCTTTACCACATAGCAGTGAGTCCAGTTCTTGTTTTCTTCCCTCCATGAATAAATGTGTTAAGAATACTTTTCAGTTTATTCCAATTGTCCAATATCTGGTTAATAGTTTTGATCAGTTTAATCATTCTGATAAGGGGGTTGTAATTTATTTTTATAGTTTAAGCTTATAGTCTGATGGATCTTATTCTGTATAGCTGGTCGAATACACACACACACACACACACACACACATATATATATATATATAGCATTTCTGATAGTTGATAGTTGATTTGTAGTTCCACTAATGCACCATAAGTATTTTTATACTCCATTAAGTTAAGATTATCTAGTTTTACTGATCATAATGACTACATGATCTGCAAAACAACAACAACAACAACAACAACAACAATGTGACTATTTCCATTCACAGCTATCCCATTGATGTCTGGGTCAATTCTTATGTAGCTCAGTATTGTTGATTCTGACTGGCAGTGACTCTCCAGGTTTTCAGACACACCAAAAAATATCCTTCCTCTCACATACCTTTTCCACTCACTGAAGCCTCCATTGGATCCAAAAGCCTTCCTGCAGCAGAAAGACACAACTGGATGTCACCCATTGGTTTGAAGAATGTTAGAGATAGCTGGGCTTGATGTTGCCCATGCCTTTCCTTCATATCCTGTATGAAGCTGGAAGCATTTTCCAGACTAAGGACAGCATTCCCTTATGGGAACTTTTCAAGGGCCATGTGCCAATGTTGGGCAGGGCCATTGGCAAAAATTGGTGTTTTCTGTGGCAAAGCAACAAATGTGATTTTTACCTTCATACAGTAGGCTAGCTTCTATGTGCAGACACCTCTTTATATTCTGCACCCAAGGAGCATTGTCACACTTGAAGATCACATTCCAACCAGATAAAACTATTCAACAGAGTACAAAGCAGGGCTGGTTAAGGGGGTGGCTTGGAGAGATGGGGTACAGCTGGGGAGGGTGTGCTGCATATTTAGTGCTTCCCCACACACACCCTTGCATAAGCCATAGAAAGTGATCTGCAGCAGAAAGTCTAGAATGATTACTGCATCTGACACAAAGCCATCTGGTGGAAAGGCAAGTTGCAATTTCCTATTTGTACCAGTCTGGATGTTGGGCTCCTCCTTTAAATTAGACCTTTCTGGGCAAGATAAGCAATTTTTTTTTTTTATCTTGGCAACAGCACTTGTCGTAGGCTTCCTTCCCCTGGGTGATCACACACTCCTCTGACATCTCCAGCAATGTATGCAAGGTTACCTGACCACAATTTAGTGGGGGAAATGGATGAAAAATGCTTTCATTTAACTGATTAACATTTAATTAACACTGTTAATTAACATAGATTTTACCTTTTTCATCTGAAGTGTAACACTTAACACTGACCTTAACTTTTCAAACCAGAGCTAGGCATTAGGAGAGCTGAGAGGAAGTCATGATTGATATTATGCATTATAATCTAGCTGGATGAGATCTAAGCTGAAGTTATGAAGCAATGTGCATTGTACCATATAAAAGTCTAATGATAGTTAATGTTGGTTAATTAAGATGAACGCGGAATGGTATTACTTCATCTCATAGGGATATTAGTAGCTAACAAAATATTATTTTAGTTAAAACCACACATACTGAATCACTTCAGACTCTCTCAGAAATGAAGCATGAATTGAATTAGATTATAAATTCTAAAACCATATGATAGTCATGGATCCTAGCACAGCAAATGCCAAAAGAAAAGAAAAGAAAAACCCATCCCAAACAAAACAAAAAGAACCACCAAAACCTATGAAACATTTATGTAACAGGATAATGGTTTATTATGTGTGAATTAACCAGACAAGTCAGGACTCACAAAGAATGCTTTATTATTTCTAATGGGGTAGCACCCAATCAACAATGTGTGAAACATTCTACAACTGGGGGGTGGTTTTAATTCCAGCTATTTCTAACACAAAAAGTGATGTTGATTTCCCATCCTTGCTACCAAATATTCTTAATCTTTACAGAAACTCTGTGTTCTTCAAATGCAGAGAAATACTCAACTAGCCTTCGTCTCTGCTAGATGCATCAGCCATGGCGGGAGATAGCGATCTCACTGTGATTACCACACACCAAAGGCTTTAGAACAGCTATCTCCAACTCGTGTGTCCTCCAGATGTTTTGGATTACAGCCAACACATCTTGGGAAGGCTGCTTTAGAACATGGGCAGAGAGGTCTATGCTTCAGGCCAGACTGTAGAATCCATTCCAGATCCTGCAATCCACCCCTGGAATCTGGGCAGGAAATAACTGGTTTATTCTATGCTTTGTCAACCCTTTCTGAAGCAGAACCTGATGGCTCTTATTAGGGCCACATACCCACATACATTGTAAAGCGCTAGCACATGAAGTAACTACAGCATGAGCTTCTTCTCTAATGGTATGGCACTTTCAGCATTACTTGAGCACTGCAAGAGAGGCAGATGTTGCAACAGTGCCTCCTGCAACCCCACAGAAGCCATAATGGAAGGCATATTTTGAGTGCCTTTGCACGGTTGGTATTTTGCGGGATGGATTCGAGAGCATGGTGGCAGATTTAGATTTGCACAGCTGAAGTGGATTAAAGTGTCCAGGTGCGACAAAACCACTTTTAACAAAAGAGACCATTTTGCCATGAGGAAAGTGACAGAGAGATGCACCAAAAAGTGTGGGGTGAACAAATGGTTAATGGGAAGTGGCATGACCTCCCTGTAAGCAAATCAGAATGAATGCAAGATGAATGCTCATTGTTGTATAATTCCCCCCCCCAAAAAAAAAACAACCCCACAAATCAGAATGAATGCTCAAGAAAGATCGGCTATAACCTAACCTCTGCATGAGTTTTCTGCAAGTAAATTGGGATGAATGCGCGATAAACAGCTCACCAGGAAGAATACTAAAAAAAAACCTGGGTCATATTTGTCTCAACATTGCACTGGCACTCAAACCCGAACGATGTAACCATCAATAATTCCTGCCTATGATAAAGGCTTGCCATCTCTTGCCAACTTTGCCTAGAAAGCACTCTGGCAAAAAAAAAAAATACAATAAAAAATAAGACTCCTCTGTCAGTAGATTCTTGCAAAGCAGAAGGGGGGGGGGAACCTGGGAGATATAAGCCTTCAAAATCATCTCCGTGGCAAGTTTCCATGTGCTTTGAACAGCTGTTACCACCTCCTATTTGCCCCTTGTTATGTTTTTTTGAATAGCCCTGTTAAGTACAGGGCCCAGGTGTTCTCCTACAGAAGATAATATTCCAAGGGTAGTGTCTGACCCCTCTGTGAGTTCCAAAGGCAATTGTGTTGGTAACTTTGCATTTGCCTGTGGGGCTGTCACATAATTAGTCTATTCATGAGCTGTGGGGGCTGCTTTCTAGTTATGAATGCCTTTTTCATCCCTTTGACTCCTCTTTGATTCGGAGGAATTGATACAATTTTATTCCAAAGCCGGCAATGTGCTGTTCCCTTTTAAAAGATCTACAATATAAGAATTCACCCCGTGGGATACCTCCTTGTGCCTGTATTTGTTTTGTGTCTGTGCCTCCGTGTGCCTGTATGTGTGTGTAAATGTAAATATTCACAGTGGCCTTTCTGCTGCTCACGTCCAAGAAGAGCTCACACTGAGACGACTGCCTATGAATTAAAATTAAAACCAACAGTTGGCATTAAAGGTCACAGCTTTATTAGAATTATTCATCCAGATACAATTAGCTGCACACCAAACTGCAGGGAAGACAGAAATGAAGGGGACTTTGTCATCCTGGTTCTGATCTAACCTACCCCAATGACATGAATAGCAAAATTTCCGATTTCTTGAAGAAATGAAAGCAATCAAACCTTGTGGTGTCTCTGCAGAGAGGAAGATCTGTTGGATTTTGAGGGCAGTGGGGCCTAGCGATGTGCTTTTCTTTTCTGCTGCCTTTGTTCCCTTGCGGCATGGCAACATCCCATCCACACTGAACTGTGGTCCGCTTTCCTTGGGTGCCTAGAGAAGCCATGTGTGGGTACTGCTCACAAGGTCTATAGCTTTAACAACTCCGTGATTGCAACCCCATGGATTAGGGTGACATGTGCTGCTTTACAGAAGGCAGTCCTCTGTTTTGAAGGGCTGCTAGAGGGCAGCTCTCTTTTTGAAGGTGTTCTCCAGCCCAAGCCTGATTTCAAGATAAGGAACCATAAGACAAGGGAGAGAAGGAGCCTTGAAATCCCACCCCACCCCCAGCAATTAGCAGCACCTGCTCAGCAGAAGTAGAAGCAGTGCTATTTTTCTAGAAAAAGGTAATAATAATAATAATAATAATAATAATAATAATAATAATAATAATAATATATTTCTACCACGCCCATCTGGCTGGGTTTCCCTAACCACTCTGGGTGGCTTCCAACAGAATATTAAAATACAATAACCTATTAAACATTAAAAGCTTCCCTAAACAAGGCTGCCTTCAGATGTCTTCTAAAAGTCTGGTAGTTGTTTTTCTCTTTGACATCTTGTGGGAGGGCGTTCCACAGGGCGGGTGCCACTACCGAGAAGGCCCTCCACCTGGTTCCCTGTAACTTGGCTTCTCGCAGCGAGGGAACCACCAGAAGGCCCTCGGCACTGGACCTCAGTGTCCGGGTAGAACGATGGGGGTGGAGACGCTCCTTCAGGTATACTGGACCGAGGCCATTTAGGACTTTAAAGGTCAGCACTTTGAATTGTTATCAGAAACGTACTGTGAGCCAGAACTCACCATGAACACCTTCCTTGTTCTCTTATAATAGAAGTGCCGCCCACCTAAATTCTGTTGAGTTCCAGCTAGGGGGGGAGCCCTGTGTAGAAGTAGGCACACAAGTCTTCTGGTGCCTTTCCCCGCCATGGTGAGATATATTTCTGTTTGAATTATAATCATTATTTCTAAATTTGCATCTATGCATATAAACTACCATGTGCTTGTTGCCTATATGTACACCAGAGTCTCCTGTATTATGCTACAAAGAGGCTCTCTGGAGAGATCTTTTCCCATTTCCAGTTCTGCATGTCCCTGCTAATTTCCCTTGCAAGGCATATGGCAAAGGTACCATCCTTCTTATTGCTTCTTTCCCACCCCCAACCTGGGGCATCATTCCCTGCCCCAATGTATAAAAACAGATAAAGTAAGGACATACTTTACTTTTCTAAGAGGCTAGGGAAAAGTTGGTTCCAGTATTGTTAAAACAGATTCTCTTGAAATTACAAACTTTTATGGAGTCCCACATAACACTGTCGAATCAAAGCTTACACCAGGCATGGCCAAACTTGGCCCTCCAGCTGTTTTGTGACTACAGTTCCCAGCATCCCTGACCACTGGTCCTGTTAGCTAGGGATGATGGGAGCTGTAGTCCCAAAACAGCTGGAGAGCCAAGTTTGGCCATGCCTGGCTTACACTATGGGACTGAACAAATAAATATCACAGATTTGATGCTTGCTAGCCATCACAAATGCATGGATCCAAGGTGACGTAGGAAGGGGGATGCAGTGGGTGTGGTCTGCCTCGGGTGTCATCACTGAGGGGGGTGACAAAATGGCAAAAATATTTGTTTTTAAGATAAGAAATTCCCATCGCAAAAAAAGGTTTTAAGTGTTTATGCTCACAATGTTAAGTAAATAAACCAGAAAATAACACTTGCAACTGTATCTTATTTTTCCTTCTTTTAATAATTTCAATTGAGGGGTTGACAAGAAATTTTCCGAACCGGGTACCACGTAACCTTGCTACGCCACTGCTTATGAAAGCCTTAAACAGCTCAGAACTGCAATACCTCAAGGACCGCCTCTTCCCATACGAACCTACCTGGTCCCTGAGATCATCTTCTGAGGCCCTCCTTCATGTGTCTCCTCCTCGAGAGGTCTGGAGGGTGGCTCCCTGTCTGTGGAATGCTCTCCCCATGGAAGTTTGCCTGGTGCCTTCATTATACACCTTTAGTCTCCAGGAAAAAATGTTCCTTTTTAACCAGGCTTTGGGTTGATCTTATTGACATCCAATACCCTTTTAGAATGTGGCTCTTTGGGGGTTTTTTATTGGATTATTGTTTTTAACTTGGTTTTATATATTATGATTTTGTTTGTGAACTGCCCTGAGACCTCCAGGTATAGGGCGGTATATAAATCCAATAAATAAATTTTTAAAAATGAATCTTCATGGTTTTAAGATCGGATAATAACAGCACTACTAGGTGGCTATTAATGCACTGCCAAAAAGGGAAGATTTGCATCACACACATACCCCCAAAAGAGAAGGCACTACTCTGCATATGATTTGCATGTGCTAATTTATATGTATTTATGCAAATGTATACATAATTACTAGAATATAAATAGAAATATAATGCAACTCATCATATGGAGAAAGAAAGTGAGCAGGTGACCTGCATGTCTGCTCAGTCTGCTGTCCAAGTGCTAATTGTCTTCATAAAATCTGCAATGTAACAAAACGTTTTTTCTGCATAGGTAATTCAAAACGCCATCTCAAATAAACAAAAGATGGCTCTCCGCTTCTGCTTCTTTTTCATTACTGCAAAACATAGTAGCTGAGTTCCACTGTTAGGTTATTCTTTCTTTTTCTTTAACTAGGGCCTGATCCCCTGCTTGCTCTCTCCTCGCCACCTCCCCACACATTAACCCCTTAGAGCTTCCCCTTCCCACCCCATGAAACTACTATTAAGTTCACTTTTCACCTTCCCAACCCCATCTCCAAAGCCACTGCTCTCTTCAGTTCCGCAGTCCCACGTTGTACCCCTGTTTTCACCTTCACCCCTCCCTCTGTCCCTGCCTCCTCCCTTCTCCTTTGGGTTTGTGCAATCCTCCTTGCACACAAGAGCGAAAAAGAAAAGCTACTCTCCATCTTGCAGCCACAGGGTGAGGACAGAGGGTGGAGAAAATGTTCTCAGCAGCTATGTAACACACACGCAGTCAGAATACGTGGATGGACAGAAATAGCATCCTGAACATGAAAAGAAAAATAGGTTGTAAAAGAGGGAAGCCCTCTGAAAAAGAAGATGGCCACCCTAAAAACCATTTAAAAAATACATTTATCGGCATTGAGATGACATTTGATTCCATAGTGTTTTGAAGGGGTTTCCTTTCTAAAAATTATGAGGATCCATGAGGAACAGTGCCTCAGATCCATGCTTTTCTATGGCGATTGATTCATTAAAGAAAAAAAGTAATTTCAAAAGGATCCATTGTATTGGTTCAGAGATAGGGGTGTGCCTGTGTGCACACTTTTCTCCCTCTCACTCCAGACTCTTTCTCTCCCCTTGTGCCCCCGCCGTTTATCCAGACCACTCTCCATTTCTTCCTACCATCAGGATTGCTCCATTTTTTATTCCTCTAATCAGTAGCGCGTTGAGCTGAAAGAGGAAGCCAGGCAGAGTGTTGCTCTTCTAACGTCCTCTTTCAGCTCCTTCTACAGCGGTACCTCAGGTTACATACGCTTCAGGTTACAGACTCCGCTAACCCAGAAATAGTGCTTCAGGATGAGAACAGAAATCGTGCTCTGGCGGCGCGGCGGCAGCAGGAGGCCCCATTAGCTAAAGTGGTGCTTCAGGTTAAGAACAGTTTCAGGTTAAGTACGGACCTCCGGAACAAATTAAGTACTTAACCTGAGGTACCACTGTATATATTGGGGGCAGGGCGGTAACCCCTGCTCACCACCTCATGACAAAGGGACATTGCGGAGGTTCAGAGACTTCATGAGTGCCAGGAGAAATCCCAAAGGGAATAAACAACAACAACAAATTATTTATACCCCGCCCATCTGGCTGGGTTTCCCCAGCCACTCTGGGCGGCTTCCAGCAAAATATTAAAACACAATAATTCATCAAATATTAAAAGCTTCTCTAAACAGGACTGCCTTCAGATGTCTTCTAAAAGTCAGATAGTTGTTTATTTCTTTGACATCTGGTGGAAGGGTGTTCCACAGGGCAGGCACCACTACCAAGAAGGCCCTCTGCCTGGTTCCCTGTAACTTTGCTTCTCACAGTGAGGGAACCGCCAGAAGGCCTTCAGCGCTGGATCTCAGTGTCCGGGCAGAATGATGTGGGTGGAGACGCTCCTTCAGGTATCATTGCCCCTGTGGGCACCACACTAGTGACCTTAGTGCTAAACCATAGTTTAACAGATGCAGCCATGTATGAGGGAGGAATGCTTGCTGCTATCTGTTAAGTTGTGGGCGAACATATCAGACGACACAGCGATTCTTCAAACAGCTCTTGTTTATTCAAAGGCCAGAACAGAACTGAACTGAGGAGCTCAGTCAGCCTGCTTATATAGAGCTCCAGAACAATGTAACTGTAGCAACTTTCTAAAACTATCCAATCACCGAACGTCACTTTCGATCCTTCATTTGCATAACTATCTACAGTATCCCCCTGCTGGCCCAGGGTGAGAACTTCAATACATAACACCATCCAACACTGCCCCATGCATCCCCTGGCAATGTCCTATAAAAGAATCACCTCATATGATGCAATTGCATTCCGTGATGGCCTGCCCCTTGCAAGCCGCAGCCAATGAACTGAAATGGGGCGGAGAAATACCCAAAGTGTCACATGGTTTCCTACTAGAAATTACTGGAAAGGTGCATGAGAGACACAGAGCTGGTGCTGGATCTTTAATTTGTATTAGAAATTAATTTAAGGCCGGCAAGTTATACTGTTAGGAAAAGGCAGATACTCCACTGCAACATTCAAGTCTGCGCATGAGAAGTATATTCGCCAAAGCAGATGATTTGCTAATAGGATCTGTGCAAACATTTTATGTGTACGGCTTTCCAACTGTTATTTCTTATTGTCTGTCTGGCTTCATCTGTCTAACCACAGGGCCCTTAAGTGATGCAATTCCCAGAGCTAAATGCACACACTGTGTCTGCAGTTTCTCATAATGAGAGAGTCACTACCATGCACTGCACCGAGTAAACACTTTTCCCTTTCTTCGTCTCTGTAAAAACAAAATATGAAATATAAAGTTCCTATTGTTAAATTACAGATGTAAGGAGTATGTTAAAAAAGGAAAGTCTCCCGGGAAACCAGGTTTTCCTTCATACCACGAGAGTTTAAAAGCAAAATGTGTTTTCTTTCTACCGCTTTGTCAAAATGCAGTGCTAAAATCGGAGGGTCAAGTCCCAGGTCAAATAAACAACTTTACTGTTTTGAATTTTTTAAAGGTTGAAACTCCAGATAAAACAAGCGCTATTTGCACACAATATGCCCTGTGATCACATGACATGATTGATGATAAGTCAAAACAATTTTTTGTTTGTTCAGCTTTAAAGTGAATGTGTGGCTCAGATTTTCTGTGGCTTTGAATATTATTAGGCAAACAAAGGTACACATATGGGATGTGGTAAAGGTAAAGCCCTGTTTCACAAACAACATGATGTTTCCTTTCCACAGCACTGAGTCATTCGAAAGGAAACTCAGACTGAGGTATGGTTATTAGGTTCCACTAGCTTAGTGCTCACAAAGAACCAATTTGTGACAGGCTGTAGCTTTATGTAATGGAATATGGAAGAAAGGGGCTCACACACACCCCACTTACCCTTGTCAACAGTGTGCACCTCTATTTTCCTAGGGAATGGAGGGCATTCAGTGTCCTATTAACCCTACCCAAGAACCAATCAATAGGGAACAATGCCATGCAAGTGGGAAGTTGAATCCCATAACCTAATACAACAGTACTGTTGAGCTCAATGGGCAAGGTGGTGCAGTTTGCTATGCACTATGAGCCTTTCCCTCCATTGTCACAAGCTACTTGCATCTCACGGTGCAGCGACGCCAGTTATCCATAGAAAACTCCCTTCCATTTCTCATTTGTTTCCACAATCAGGTGGCTGATCTTCACTGAAGTGAGTTTAAAGCAAATAGAGGCGCCCCTAAATAATTAGAGAGCTCTGGATTTGCTTGCTTCCACCACCAGAATTCAGCTGTGGAGTGTGAAAAGCTCTTGTATGAACAAAGAGCTCCTACTCTGAGCATAGCCAGGCTGTCCTTCCCACAACACAGAAAACCCAAAACCCAACCCATTCATTTTGGGATGAGGGGTTGCAAGTCAGGGAGTACTGCTTCCAGACAGAACTGCGATCCAGCAACACTCATTTCTGAAATGAAGATCTAAATCTGCATATGCACTAATCTGTTTGTAGCACAAAAATGTAGTGTTTCTCAATCTGGAATCATTCATGTTTGTCCCTAACATGCTGCTTTCAGTCTAGCTTGATTCTAGGTCCTGTCTACAAGGCTGGGTGTAATTACTTGATATGCATTTGAAAATGCTCCTCTGATTAGGCTATCCATACCTGTTTCCTCCCTTAATGTGAACAAGGAAGTGGTGATTTCAATATGGGATGCGGGTGACACTGTGGTCTAAACCACAGAGCCTCTTGGGCTTGCCAATCAGAAAGTCAGCGGTTTGAATCCCTGCGATGGAGTGAACTCCCATTGCTCTGTCCCAGCCTCTGCCAACCTAGCAGTTTGAAAGCACGCCAGTGCAATTAGATGAATAGGCACCAATGTGGCGGGAAGGTAAATGTCATTTCTGTGCATTCTGGCTTCCATCACGGTGTCCCGTTGCACCAGAAGCAGTTTAGTCATGCTGGCCACATGACCTGGAAAGCTGTCGGTGGACAAACGCCGGCTCCCTTGGCCTAAAAGTGAGATGAGCGCCACAACCCCATAGTTGCCTTTGACTTGACTTAACCATCCAGGTGTCCTTTACCTTTACCTTTTACCTATATGCTCACCCATTGGACAGATGTGGACACACCCCTCATTCTTGGGACCACCTACATCTCTTTTCAAATGGACAGATAGCACATAATACAGAATCAACATTGTAATGAGAAGTAGTGTTCCATATAAATCAAGCACTGCTAAGAAGTTGTTTCGTTTTGTTTTCCAATGTATTTCTTATCCATAAAAAAATTCAGTGTGGCACAACCATTCCCCCCCCCCCTGAAAGTGTGGCCTAGAGGGGGGGAAATTGAGAACCACTGTCCTAAGGCTTAAGAAAAGCAGCGTTGCAGTCTTGATGAACTTGGAGCAAAGCTAAGATGGCGCAAGGAATCATACATGTCTGCCTGATTCAAATGAAGGGAAGCACATCATTGCCCATCACAGGCTTGTAGCAAGGTTGTGGACAGATATGGCTCTGCCATTTCTCCTGTGGAGATTTAAAATGGCACTCTAGGGAGAACAGTCAGGAAGAAGCTTTGCTTGGACATCATCCAGGTAGAATGAACCAAAGCTTTTCAATAGGGAAGCCATGTGGTTCAGCCAGTGGCGTAGCTAGCTGCTCAGGCGCCCGGGGCAGCACAAATGCCCTACACCTGGGGGCAGGGCAAGCTGCCCCAGGGCAGGGCAAGTCGGGACAGAGCATGCTGCGTGGAACCTCCATGGAGTCTGCAAGCCCCATGCTGCCGTTTCGGGCAGCGCGGAGTCTGCAGGTGCATGAGCCACCGCGTCACTCCCCAGGAGAGACGTGTGGCTCAGCACACTGCAGGCCAGGCCCCGTGGTCACCCCCCTCAGTGATGACACCCGGAGTGGCCCACACCCCCCACACCCCCTTCCTACGCCACCAGGTTCAGCCACCCTCAAAATGGCACCCAATTTTCGCCTCTTCTTCACTGAATTACCAGATGCCTATGGAGAAAAGCAAATGGCAGCAAAGAAGTGCAAGGCAGGTTTTGGTCTTTCTGCTTCCCTCTGGGAAGCTGAAGAGCTGCCCCCCCCCCCAATATTGTACTGAAAGTAAGTAGGTGAGTTAGCCAAATGTACACAAAGATGCCTTTGACAAAACGAATGGGGATCCTTCAGCACTCCTGATGTTGCTGGACCTGATACCAGCCAAGCCCAGTCAGCATGGCCAAAATGAGGGATTATAGGACCACAGGTTCCACATACCTGGTAGACATCCTTGCATATGTGAGCCATCTCAGTCATGTGGCCATCCCTTTCTTGTTGTGATGGATGGATAGTTTGGGTGGGCATGATGTGCTTGTGCATAGAGATCTGAGATCAGCACATGACAGGAGGCACCTGGGAGACTGACATTTCTTCCTGCAAGCCAGCCTTTCGATAACAAAGCTATATAGAACTATTGTTTCCTTTCGGTGTCTCTGAATACGATAGGTCAGAATCTCAGCTTTCAAAGGCAAGATCTAGGATTTTTTTTGTATACCCTAATAGACTTCAGCTGAAAGCACAAATTGTTTTCAGTATTTGTGTATGTGCAGGAAGTATCTAACCAATTCATCATGAAAGTGCAAAATGAGGTAACTTTTTTTTTCTCTATAGACTCAGCACTTCCCCAGAGAAAACTCTGTAATTTCCTAACAACACTATCATTTATCCCTGGCCTTCCTTAAGCATATTTTTTGAAGAATTCCTCACATAGTTTCCTCCAATGAAGCTCCTTGCGTTAAAATGAGACATTTGTTATAAACATTAGTGTATATAATTAGATTTTAGTCTGAAACTTTATATCTTCAACTTATATAGTTGCTGATTCTAAACAGCAAACTGCTGGAGAAACGATTAATATATTTTAAAATGAAATGAGGTTTCTCCCCCTCCCCAA
Source organism: Podarcis liolepis (assembly GCF_965112155.1). Taxonomy (NCBI): domain Eukaryota; kingdom Metazoa; phylum Chordata; class Lepidosauria; order Squamata; family Lacertidae; genus Podarcis; species Podarcis liolepis. Next base: position 96,584,611 of record NC_139555.1, on the reverse strand, counting down.
TAAAGCTCACTAATGCAATTTAAATAAAAGAAGTTGATGGCTGATTTCACCCTACTTAGTGTATTATAATTATATGATTACCTATAGAAACCTCCGTAGCATGGTATACTGAAGATCAAAGTTACTGAAAAGTCAGCATGTAATTAGTTTCTTGCTTTGGAGCATTAGGTAGAATTACTGCAAAGAGGCAAAAAGTATCATTTTATAGAGACCCTTAGGAGATTTATAATGATGGTAGACAAATATATGCATACAATATCAGTTGGTGTGCTAAAATTTAATTTTCGTGAGGAAATGCGGTTGAAGGTGATCACAATACATGGGGATGTTCTTATTTTAATATTGGTGGATATTATTATTAGAGAATCATATCAAAAGATATGTCACCAGGGAGAAAATATCATTTATAAATTGCTAATGAGTAGCAAACAGTGTGTAGCTTGGAGGTATGAGACATCCTTTCACAATAAGCATTTATGATCAAACACAAAAGATCAAGTGTGGGGGGAAGAACATAGGATCTATATTTTATCTTTTGGTCCTCAACAACATTTTCTATGGTTAAATGGGGTTATACAATGGATAAATTGGATTTCACCCTCATTATAAAGGCAAAAAAGAATCCTTCTCCTTTTCTCTGTGATATAGGGCTTACTCTATGGTGGCCTTAGCAATGTTGTGTCCCATTAGGATAACCCTCATTAGAACATCGCCTCTTTAAGGGTGCTTTGTTCCCAAATATAAAGTTATAAGGAAGGTAAGTAGTGCAATTAGAACTTGGAGGTCAGCGATATCCTGCTGTGTTAGGTACTGAAGAGATTTTAAAAGCTTGTGATCAAACCAAAGTGAAATGCTGTTACTGCGTCTCTGAACACAAGATCGTTCTTGTCAGCCATTGTTTTAATTATTATTATATTAAAAGAACCAAGCAAGATGCCATAATGCTGACAGATTGAATGATGTCTACCCGTTAATCTCTCCCCATCAGTTTTCTGACAACGGGGAAGGTCCATAGCTCAGTGGTAGAGCATGCAAAAGGCCGTAAATTTAATCCCTGACATCTCCAGGTGAGACTCAGAAAGCCTCCTGTCTGAAACTCAGGTGTGTGATGAGCCAGATGGGCCAATGGCTTGACTGTTCAGTATCAAGCAGCTTCTTATAAGGTAAGAAAATGGTGCTGTACTCTGGTCAAATAGCAGCAGCGTGGGACAAGAGGCTTGGCCTCTCATGGACTGGTTGGACGCAGAGGAATGTTGGGACCCATGGGAGGAACCAGCTGAGGAACCACCATGGGAAGAAGGCTCAGAGCCTGGGTAGTGGTGGTAGGACAATGATGAGTGGTCATTGCGAGAAGAGGGGAAAGACTGGGAAGGGGAGGTGTCAGAAGCTGAAGAAGTAACAGGGCTTAATGAGCTGGGAGAAAGCAGCCTAGAAGCAGCAACAGAAGCTGAAGCAGGGGAGAAGAGGTCAAGAGGCAGAGATGAGTCAGGCTGGTGAAGTCACAGATGTCTCCCCCTCCTGCTGTGACAAGCCCTCCTCCCCCCTTGTCTTCCGGAAACAAAAGAGGCATGAAAAGGGCAGAGGAGAGATTGGTGATGCCCAGACACAGTCTCTGGTTGCTTGGAAAAAACACTGGAGAAGATGGCACTTAGGCAGCTATGAGGAGGTGGGGACCTTCAATCTCAGTAACTACTTCATGTTGATTGTGTTTTTGCTAATAAAGAGTTAACTTGCACAGTGTGATTTACTGCTGGCTTGTTCCTGATATGGCTTGTTCAGTTGTGGTGCCAATGTTGTGGAATGCCATCCCCAGGGAAGCTCTTTGGGCACTTGAGAGCCAGTGTGGTGTAGTGGTTAAGAGCGGTAGTCTCGTAATCTGGGGAACCGGGTTCGCGTCCCCACTCCTCCACATGCAGCTGCTGGGTGACCTTGGGCCAGTCACACTTCTTTGAAGTCTCTCAGCCCCACTCACCTCACAGAGTGTTTGTTGTGGGGGAGGAAGGCAAAGGAGAATGTAGCCGCTTTGTGACTCCTTAAAGAGAGTGAAAGGCGGGATATCAAATCTAAACTCTTCTTCTTCTTCTTACATGTTTCTCCTTCCATGTTTTGACACCATTAATATAGTATATCCTATACTCTGCTTAAATTTTCTTCTCTTGGGGACAGGTGGTACTGCTTCACTATGACAATGGCCACGATGTCACTATGTATAAGGCTATGAATGGATACTATCCATGATGACTATGCCCTGCCTCCATGCGTAGAGGCAGTTAATGCTTCTGCACGCCAGTTGCTGGAAACCACAAGGGCTCTCCACTGTGAGTACAAGATGCTGGACTAGATGGGGCAGTGGCCTGATCCTACAGGCTCTTCTTATATTTGTATATTCAACATGAACTGCAAAGAAAAGCAGGAAATGTGCACCAGAAGCCAACCTGATCATATAATCATAGGCGTGTGCAGTTGGAAGGAACCCCAAGGGTGCAAGGGACCATGGGAAATGTAATTTTCCTAAGGACACCTGCAATTCCTTCTACAGTGGTACCTCGGCTTAAGTACTTAATTCGTTCCGGAGGTCCGTACTTAACCTGAAACTGTTCTTAACCTGAAGCACCACTTTAGCTAATGGGGCCTCCCGCTGCTGCCACACCGCCGGAGCACGATTTCTGTTCTCATCCTGAAGCAAAGTTCTTAACCTGAAGCACTATTTCTGGGTTAGCGGAGTGTGTAACCTGAAGCGTATGTAACCCGAGGTACCACTGTATCTCCATTGGTTTTCTGCACCCCTAGATCTCCTATGGGCTTATGCAACTCTGTAGTCAAGCACAAAAGGGCAACAGAGAGGAGGAGCAACACCACTTAAAAGGACAACAGAAATAGTAGCATCTCTACTTGCTTTAGATATGAGCCAATTTGCCCTCTGTTATGCTGGGTTTTTGGTGTCCTAGATCCTTCTACTCTACATGCACATGCCAGAAGCCCAGTTTGAGAAGGATCCTGGGAAGGGAGAGAGGCAATGTGACCTATACATAGCTCCACTACCCACCTAGCCACACAGCTAAGACTCTCACAGTTGCCAAGCCAGTATTTCTATAATTAGGGTTTGGAAAATTCTTCTATACTTGTAACTGTGAAAGATCATAGGGCAAAAATCAAACATAGAATTCCGACTTGCTGCAAAGTAAGCCATTGTTCTGAACCCTCCATTTATGAATCTGTGGTCCTCTCCTGGTTCTGAAAAGGAAAGGAAATGTCCTCCTTTGAGAAGAAGGAGAAGAAAAACACTCTCTTCTCTATGTATTTACAGAGGCATCGTTTTCATAACGTCTGTAGGCTGCCTAGCACACAGAGGATGCCCTAGCTAGTAGCATTTGGGCACAGCATGACACAGGGAGAGAGATATACACACATACAAAAAGAGATCAGAATGGAGCACAATGAGTTTGCTGTCACAGTGAGCAAAATTCTTAAACCAAGATTAACCTTGAAGCTCAAATGAGATAAAAACAAATAGAAATTTCTCCACAGGAATAAGAGCTTAATATAAAGGAAAGTATTTCATAACTCGCGTAACTTTAATTAAGAGGGAAAAATCCTGGCAGGACACATTCTGTCTTGGAATGATATGCTTAAATGCGTATTCTGTTCAGGGGCACAGAAGGCACTCACATCTCATCATTAACATGCACTCTGATCCTATAGACAGTCAGAGCACACAGCTGGTGCTCCATAAATGTTAAACAGCACTAAGGGTAGCTACGCCAATGCATTCTGTGGCTTGTTTTGATGAAGCCTCATCTGTGGGGTGAGTCTGTCCTTCTATGGTGCTTGTCAGATGTGATCCTATTTTTATGGCTTACGTCTTACCAGGTGAGTATTATTCCATGGTCAAAGGGTCTTTGGGAATCAGATAGAACACAGGTGAACTGTTTCTCCTGGCCTCAGCTGGCCATGTTCCCTCTACAGCAATACCTCAAGGACCGCCTCTTTCTGTATGAACCTACCCAGACCCTGAGATCATCTTCTCAGGTCCTCCTTCATGTGCCTCCTCCTCAAGAGGTCTGAAGGGTGGCAACATGAGAACGGGCCTTCTCTGCAGTGGCTGTGGAATGCTCTCCCCAGGGAAGTTCACCTGGCGCCTTCATTATACACCTTTAGGTGCCAGGCAAAAACGTTCCTTTTTAACCAGGCCTTTGGTTGATCTGATTTACATCCTATGCCTTTTTAAAATGTGTTTTGTTTTTGTTGGGGGGGTATTGGGTTATTGTTTTATTTTTATTATGTATTTTGTTGTTTTATATCTTGCTTTTATTTTGTGAACCAGTATATAAATTCAAATAATAATAATAATAATAATAATAATAATAATAATAATAATAATTAATAATAAAAAATACAGCAGTGTTCTTCAACACTGGGACCCCAGATGTTGTCAGACTACAAACCCCATCACCCTTAACCATTGGCTAAGATTTGATGGCACTGATCGGAACTGCAGTTAAACAATTGACGAACCCTGTCATGTAGCAGATTGTCATGCTGTTGATAAATATCTTAACCAAATTGGTCAATGACTTTGCTGAAATGTGGCCATGTCAACACACGTGCTCCAAGTCCAAGCTTACAAGTCCAACACAACAATTTTTGCAATTTTAAGTTTTTTTAACTGATTATAATGTTGTGTGGTGGTGTAGTATTTTAATATTAACATTGTGCTTTGATTGTTGTTACCTACCCCAGGACCCTGGGGAGAAGGTGTTACAAGTGTGTACCTGGACTGACATATGTGCAACCACAACTTCAATGCTTTTAATGTCATTATCTGAGGCACTATATCTGGCTACCTGCCCTGTATCCATAACAAAGGGTGGGTAATAAATTGTAGCAATGATGATGATGATGATAATAATAATAATAACAACAACAACAACAACAACAACAATAACAACAACAATAACAACAACAACAACTTCTGAAGTTGTTGTGGCACTGTACTCTACATGGGGCTGCCCTTGAAGACAAGTCAAAAGCTTCAACTTGTCCAAAATGCAGTGGCCGCATTACTGGCTGGAGTTGTATTTAGACTTGTAAGTCTTTTTTCTAAAACAGCTGCATTGCTTGACACTTCACTTTCAACAACCCTATCCCAGTCTGCACCTGGTCTTGAATTTTTAAAAATGTATTGTAAAGATTTTTTTAAATTGTTTTATTGCCGGCTTTTTGTCATCCTGTTTGCCTTTGGTGGGATATAAATTTAACAATAATATAAATAAACGACCCGGAATTTTGCAGGATCTATGTGAGCTATTGAACTGCATATTGCAGCATTTGCTTATGAAGTTAAATATCTTCAGTACCCGGACTAACCATCGTCCACCTACGCAGGTCATTGCAACCTCCTGGGCAGGAAGGATGAGAAGAGGACTTCCTGTTCTAATTAACCCTTGCTTGAGCAATGAGGTTTGTACTGAGCTCTGGTGAATCCCTGCATCCTTTGACTGTCCTGGAGTCCTGACATCCTGCTTGCTTGTTGGTTCTGCTGCCTGTGTTGTCCTTTGGCCCTGGACTTGCTCTTCAGTTCCACCTTCATTTCTGATCTTCATTTCCAGTATTGACTTCTACCTTGCTTTTTGAACCTGCCTCCTAGGCTGTCCTTTGGTTCTGACTTCCATTGTGGGTGTCTTGAATACCAGATCCATTCCTACAGCTTCTGGATCTCAGCAGAAATCTGGCTGCTGCCCACAGCCCAGTCCTGGTGATAGCAGGGTTTGGGGTGTTTGGGCTTGGTTTGTAATGGGCCTAGGAATTCTGAACTTGGTGTGTTCATTTCTGAATACTTGCTCCATCCCTAAATTCACCATCATCGGTAACCAAAATATATCTTTATCAAGATTCATGAACAAGATTGTTTGCTGTGGGAAACTAGTTTCTCTTTTGTGTCAAAGCCAGCTCTCGGGTGTGTGTCTGACCTTTTTAATTCAGATAAGGGAGCTGCCCTTAAAGATAAAGTAACATATTACAACCAAAACATAGCCTTCCTTCTGAGAAAATTATAAGCAAACAAAAATGTGTTGATATAAATATGTGAAGATTAAAAGTTAAAAAATAAGAGAACCAGAAGAGAATTAAAAGTAAACAAAGCTAATAAAGTTTGCTTTGCATCAGGGATAGCTTAACTACCACGCTAAACACTCCCTTGTCCACAGAGCACTGTTCATCCATGCAACTTTCTCAAAAAAAAAATGATCCCAAGATCTGAAATGGGATTTTATTCAAGAAAATCTATAACAAAACATTAGAGAAAGAAAAAGGTAAGAAACAACACAGTATCACTGCAAAAGTCAAACCAGTCTTATAGCTCCATGAGACCTGATGTCTCAAACCCTATTATTAAATCTCACCTTCCCAGTTACCATTTACCATTTATAGTTGGTGACTGGCAAGGGCTCTCATCCTGCAGCTCTTAGCTGAGGCTGAGCAACTGGAGCATAAGATGCTGGTCAAGGGCATCCTGGTGGAAGAAGAAGAAGAGTTTGGATTTGATATCTCGCTTTATCACTACCCGAAGGAGTCTCAAAGTGGCTAACATTCTCCTTTCCCTTCCTCCCCCACAACAAACACTCTGTGAGGTGAGTGGGGCTGAGAGACTTCAGAGAAGTGTGACTAGCCCAAGGTCACCCAGCAGCTGCATGTGGAGGAGTGGGGAATAGAACCCAGTTCACCAGATTACGAGTCCACTGCTCTGGAGTCTACCACTGGAGTGTGGATGGGTGAGGATTGACTGTTAGGCCAGGCAGTGTCCAGAGTAGCTTGAAGAAGACCACAGATGAGAAGGGCTGGTGCCCGGTGGGGAGAGGGGTCAGGCAGATACTGGAAGGAGGGTAGCACTTTGGGGTAGTCAGAATCCCCAAGACTCTGCTCCACAGGGGGCAGCAAGGGGGGAAACAGCTGGAGGATAGAATCATAGAATCATAGAATCATAGAATCATAGAATCATAGAGTTGGAAGAGACCACAAGGGCCATCGAGTCCAACCCCTGCCAAGCAGGAAACACCATCAGAGCACTCCTGACATATGGTTGTCAAGCCTCTGCTTAAAGACCTCCAAAAAAGGAGACTCCACCACACTCCTTGGCAGCAAATTCCACTGTCGAACAGCTCTTACTGTCAGGAAGTTCTTCCTAATGTTTAGGTGGAATCTTCTTTCTTGTAGTTTGGCTCCATTGCTCCGTGTCCACTTCTCTGGAGCAGCAGAAAACAACCTTTCTCCCTCCTCTATGTGACATCCTTTTATATATTTGAACATGGCTATCATATCACCCCTTAACCTCCTCTTCTCCAGGCTAAACATGCCCAGCTCCCTTAGCCGTTCCTCATAAGGCATCGTTTCCAGGCCTTTGACCATTTTGGTTGCCCTCCTCTGGACACGTTCCAGTTTGTCAGTGTCCTTCTTGAATTGTGGTGCCCAGAACTGGACACAGTACTCCACTCTCTGGATAGAATAGGCCACTCTCTGTTTGCACGGGGGTTGCATTCCAGGTCATTGCACGCTTGACATGAAATTGGAAACCTATTGAAAAAGCCTGCAAACACCTTGTTCCACCTCTACCCTGCCCCCATCCACCCTTTCAATGACATTTCAATAAAATCTTTATGATATTTCCAGGTTACTTACAGTTTGGCGCTGTGCACGTGTGCACAATTGCGCCCATATTGGCTGCGCCTAAAACAGGGGTTGCCTGAAAGGAAAAAGTTCAATGTTGAAATTAACTAGCCTGGCCACAAGGCAAGAGAATTTAAAATATGAATTGTTTGATTTGCTGTCAGATATTAAAAGAGAATTTGAGCAGATAAAGGAAGAGGTTAATAAAACAGCTTCTAAAATTATTTAAAAATACTAATGTACTTTCAGAGACTGTGAGACAATTAAAAGAGGTGAATGCACAAACCACCAAGGTGGGACTGGTAGATAAACGTGGTCTGAGGAAAATACATGGGAAAGCAAAAATAGTCAAAGACAAAAATAGAATTTCATGTGAAATGATATGGGAGGACCTGATTGATAAAGATGGTGCCTCATGTGAAATGATTTGGAAGGCTTTGACTGACCTAGAGAAGAAACAAGAAGGGAGGGCAAAAGGTTTAAGATGCTACTTTATGTGGTGGCAATGTAAACTTATCAAAAAGGCCTGAGGAAAGACATATAAAGATTTGAAGAAAATGTGTAGGGATTACATTTCAGCGATAGCCCGTAAAGCCAAAATCATGTATAGTCAAAACAAATTGGGTGGGTGGGATTGCCAATGACTGCAAGTCTGTAATCACTCATGATACCCTACTCATAGCTTTACAAAGGGTTCCAAAGATTTTGCTATTTGTGTCAAACAAAGTACCTTAGCTTCAAGGTCTGCCCAGCCGACCTTTATTCTTTATTCTTTCTGGAAGCATACCAATACTTTGGTTTAAAAGCACATACATACAGCCCCCCCCCCCTTTGTAGTCAATTCAGTTTAGTTTAAGAGAAAGAGGGAGAGATTACACCAAATCACTGTTCCATATTGTCCATCCAAACAGAGCCAGAAAAGAAATATAATGTTTTCTTTTTAAATGAAAAATAATCCCCCAAAACACATCTCTATGGCATGGGTGACAGGCTGAAAAGAATCTGCACAGTGTCTACAATCACTGGGGAGATTTCTCTTCAAGGAATGGTGTGGGGAGGGGAGGAATGGAACGGAGAGACCCCTCTCCTGCTTTTACCTCAGCGACTGACACATCCACCAGGGATGTAATCAGAAATCATATACTCACTGCTGAGGAGCTATAATTAAACTGGATTTAATTTTAATAGAATTTCTCCCCAGAAAGGAAGGAAGGGAAAAGGAAAACATATCTACCTACAGTGTTGTTCAAGCCTCCTCGTCTTTTTATGGAAACAATTACACAATTCCTGTGTTTTGCTTCAACATTTTCAAAACAAGTCATCTCAGAGATGAAGACTAATAAAAACTTTTTCTATTAATGGTGAAAAGTTGCTTTTGTAAAGGTTAAGGAGATCAACAGTATCAGATGCTTCCAGCAGACTGGAGTTTCCACCCAACACATGTTTTTAATAATAATCAGAGCCGAAGTCCATTCTTTTTGCTATTTATTTTGCTATTTATTTATTTATTTATTTAGTCAGTCAGTCTCAATACTAGTGAACAGTAATGGAACCTTTTATACCTTTTCCCTCTGATGAGAGACAACACTGTATCTCTTTGAGGGCAAGGAACGATGGAACTTTCTGAGTACTGATGAAAAATTAATGAATTTCATTAGTCTGGATTTGTTTTATAAGTACTCTGTATTCATATTTGATCTGCGGAAAGCAAGGGAGAGGAAAGGCTCTAGGTGAAACTGGTCTTCATCATTTGCTTGTTAAGATGTAGGTATTTACTTGAATCATTCTTGCTCTCTTCAAGCTCCAACATGTCGTGACTCATGAGAGCTTGGCGAACTAAACTCCATATAATTATTTCCGACCTAAAAGGTAGTTATGGAGGACCTTCTTTAGATCACAGCTGCAGCCTGGGGTGGGGGGTGAGGACGCTCCCCTGTGGCCACAACCCTGCATGCCCCCCCCCCAAATATATATATATTTGCCTCCCCTATGCTATGGCCCTGATCCAAATGAAATCCCTGCAGCTGATTTTTTAAATGTTATGTTTGTGCATACTTTATTATATGCAAATTGCCTTGATTCAGTACCCACTGAAGTCAAAGCAATTTCACCAACGATTCATGAGACCTCATTCTACCAACACCGTTGCTGTTGTTTTTAAATCCACCTTCATGCATTTCATAATAGAAGCAAAAATGTGGGTGAAGCAACATGAGCTGGTATAGGGATAAGCACCATTCTCAAACTAGGGCTTTCTGAGGCACCCTTCATACTCAGTTCTAGCTGTGGGTGTTAAGTCGTGGGTTGACATAGCAGCCGGCACAGCGATTTCTTCAAGTAGCTCTTTATTATGGTAAGCTGGAATAGAAACTGACTGCGAACAGCTCAGCCGGCCTGTATTTATAGGCAGCCGGCTGTCAACATTGTAACCACAACAGCCCAGAGTTCCCGCCTAAAATAACAGACGCGGACCTGAGTGAAAACTATCTACAGACCTGAGTGAAAACTATATACAGTATCCCCCTGTTGGCCCAGGGTGAAACTACACTACATAACACCCCTCCCCACCGAGATAAGGCGTTAGTTACAATCGTAATGGTTTCCTTATATACAGCACTACGCGTAATGGTTCAATTAAGCACAAAAGCATATCGGTTACATTTCCCATACTTAGACCAACAGTGATACCTGTCCAACAACATAGTCCTTTAAATAAGTTGGGCGCTTGGAAACTCTGCCAGACCGCCGGGGACTGGTAGCCAAGTCCGGAGGGCCACACAGTTCTCGCTGAGGCTGTGGTGCGACCCTAGGTGGCGTTGGAACCAATTCCCCTGGATCCGCTGCTGTGGGTGGAGCCTCCGCAAGTGGAGTGGTCTGAGTCTGTTCTGAAACGGCTTGGTTCGGCTCCACGCTGGCAGCTTGCGAGGGAGGTGTAGGTGGGGCCTCGCCATCTGTACGTGTCTCTTCTGGAGCCGCAAGCGCAGTTGGGGGCACCTCGGTAGTGTCCAAGTCCCCAACCCTGCGCCTAAGCTGGTCTATGTGCCGTCACCACAAGCGTCCGTCTTCGAGTGCCACCTGGTACGAGCGAGGTCCAGTGACTCCCACTACTGTGGCTGGCACCCAAGGGATGTCCCCCACATAGTTCCGGGCAAAGACCTGGTTTCCTGGAACAAATGACCGTGGTGCGTTGGCACAGCCTGGGGGTTCAGCCACGGCAAAGTCTGGGTGTAGCCGGTCGAGCGGTGACCTGAGGCGGCGGCCCATAAGCAGTTCAGCAGGACTCCTCCCTGTGGCCGCATGAGGGGTGATGTGTTGCACGAACAAGTATTCGGCGACCCGCTCATGCCAGTCTCCCCGGTCCAGGCGCGCCAGTGCCTCTTTTGTCGAGCGCACCATTCTTTCCGCTTGCCCGTTGCTGGATGGATGAAAGGGTGCCGTTAGGGCATGGCGGATGCCCAGTCCCAAAAGATACCGCTCAAACGTGCCTGACGTGAACTGCGGTCCGTTGTCAGAGACAAGGACATCAGGACACCCATGCGTTGCAAACAGGCCTCGCAGCACCCGGATGACAGCTTCGGTAGTGGTGGAGGGCATCAGGGCGACCTCCAGCCATTTGGAATAGGCGTCCACCACTACCATAAAGGTCCGGCCGTGAAAGGGGCCAGCCAGATCGATGTGCACCCTCGACCAGGGTGTCTTTGGCGTCTCCCAGGTGTGTCCCTTAGCTGCCGGTGGTGCAGGCCTCGACTCCTGGCACGCTTGACAGGCGGACACCCAGGCAGTGATGGCATCGTCCATATTAGGCCACCAGACGTAACACCGAGCCAACGCCTTCATTTTGACAATTCCCGGGTGGCCAACGTGCAGAGCCTCCAGGACGCGCTGACGGAGTCCCTGGGGAATCACCACGCGGTCTCCCCACAGCAGGCAGCCGCGATGAGCTGAGAGTTCATGTTGTCTGGTTGCGAAGGGCTGGAACTCCGATGCAAAAGGCCCTTGTGGCCACCCCCTCCACACCCAGTTGAGCACCCGGCTGATGGTGCGATCCTGGGCAGATGCGGAGGCCACAGTGGCAGCCGATACAGGCGCTGCCGGAAGATCCTCAATCAGAAGGAGCGATGAAGCTGGAGCCGGGTCTTCCACAAATGCTGGAAGAGGGCAACGGCTGAGGGCGTCGGCATGGCCCATCGATTTCCCCGGGCGATGGATGAGCCGGTAGTGGTAGGCAGCCAGGAAAACAGTCCATCGCAGCATGCGTGGTGAGAGGACCGGTGGAGTTGGACGATCACCGGCGAGGAGGCCCAGGAGTGGCTTGTGGTCAGTGATGAGGTCAAAAGTCCTGCCATAGAGGTATTCATGGAACCTCTTCACTCCAGCCACAAGTGCCAATGCCTCCTTGTCGAGCTGGCTGTAATTCCGTTCCGTCGGAGATAGTGTCCTGGAAAAGTAGGCGAGCGGTGCTTCTCTTCCATCTGGAAAACGGTGACTAAGGACAGCACCGATGCCAAAAGGTGAGGCGTCGCAGGCAAGGACCAGCGGCCTGGATTCACTGTACTGTACCAGCACACTGTCTGAAGAAAGGAGAGCCTTGACCGCGTTGAAGGCCGCCGTCTCCCGATGACCCCAGGCCCAAGGCGTCTTAGTGCTAAGGAGTCGGTGAAGAGGCTCAGCCACTGTGGCTTTGTGGGGCAGGAACATGTTATAAAAGTTCAGCAGCCCCAGGAATGCCTGCAACTCCGTTTTGTTCTTTGGGGTGGGGGACTGCTGGATAGCGCGGATCTTGGATGTGGTTGGATGAAGACCGGAGGCATCGATAAGATAGCCCAGGAACTCTACCTGTGGAACGGCGATCTGGCACTTCTCCCTCTTTACCTTGAGCCCGGCCTCCTGGAACCTGGTCAGCACGGCACGGAGGCTCTCGAACAGCTGCTGGTGTGAGTCTGCAGACACCAAGACGTCATCAAAATATGGTACCACGCCCGGAAGCCCTTGCAGGAGACGCTCCATAAGGCTTTGGAAAATGCCAGGAGCCACACTCACCCCGAACTGCAACCGGCGGCAACGGAAAGCCCCCCGGTGGGTGACGATCGTCTGGGCTTCAGCAGTGGCATCATCGACTGGCAGTTGTTGATAGGCTTGGGCAAGGTCCAGCTTAGCGAAGACCTTACCCTCACCCAGGGAATGCAGCAGGTGTTGGACAACAGGAACCGGATAAGCGTGCTGCTGAAGTGCCTTGTTGATCGTGCACTTGTAGTCAGCGCAGATTCTCACCGACCCATCTGGCTTGACAGGCGTGACGATGGGGGTTTCCCACTTTGCGTGGTCAACCGGCTCCAAAACTCCTTGGGCGATCAGTTTGTCCAGTTGTTCGTCCACCTTAGCCTTGAGAGCAAAGGGAACCCGGCGTGGCTTTAGCTTGATGGGGGCGACTTGTGGATCAAGGCTAAAGGAGATGGGCGTACCTGTATATTGGCCCAAGGTGCCGTCAAAAACCTCGGCAAAGTCTTTGACCAGACCCTCAGTCTCTGCGTTAGAGATGCAGTTGATGCCGGTGACTTCCAGGCCGAGGGCATCAAACCAGTCTAGCCCTAGGAGGCTTGGCCGCTGACCTTCGACCACCACCAACCGGAGCAGGCCCGAAAAATCCTTGAAGGCGATCCGGAACCGGCCAACGCCTACCACGGGAATGTCGTTTCCCTGGTAGTCTCTCAGGTGTACGCGGTGAGAGTCGAGTTGCCTTTTGGACACTCTGGGTACCAGTCTTTTGATGGTGCTCCATGACACGATGGACAGGGCAGACCCGGTGTCGATCTCCATGTCACATGGAGCTCCTTCAATGAGCACCGTGACGTTCAGCTTGCGTCGCGTAGGCGAGTCGGTTTGGCCAATCGTGGTTCCAGACGGGCAGCGGCAGTTGGTGAGAGCGAAACAACTTTCCTTGGCAGACTGGAGTGAAGACTTGGACTTGCGAGTCGATGAAGGGGGGGTGTCAGACGGAGCCGATCGGCAGACCTTAGCGATGTGGCCCCTTCTGGAACACTTCCTACAGATGGCGTCTCTGAATCGACACTTGGCACGGGAATGGTTGCCTCCGCAGCCAGCACATTCCGGTTGGCCCTTGGACTTCTGTTGGAACTTCCTGCGCTCCCGCTTTGTCTGGTGCACGTCATCGTCTTCACTGGAGGATGCCTCCTCACTGCTGGCCTCTTCATGATGCACCGGAACTGGCTCCCTAGCAAGACGCGGGCTGCTGGACTTGCTGATCTCCTGGGCGGAGCGTTCAGCAGCTTCTGAGGCCACAGCCTCCTCAATGGCTTTCTGTAGCGTGAGGTCTGGCTTGGCTAGGAGGCGCCGTTGCAGATGGATGTCCCGGACCCCGCAGACGATTCGATCCATCAGGGCATCGTCTAAGTCTCGGAACTCACAGTGCATTGCAGCCTGTCGCAGGGCGGTGGTGTAGTTGTTGATTGACTCCCCCTCTGCCTGGTTCCGGTGGTAGAACGCATGGCGGGCAGCAATCTTGGACGGCTTTGGTGCGTAGTGGTTGCGGAGCTTCTCTTGGATCGTGTCCCATGGTGTTGCCTGGACTGCTTCAGGCGCAACCAACGCTCGGGCCGTCTCAAACACCTCAGGCCCACAGAGGCTGAGGAATAGGCCCCGCTTCCGCTCCTGTGATACTTCTGTCAGCTCGTTGGCTTGGAGGTAGCAGTCGAACCGAGCGAGGTAGGAGTCCCATGATTCAGAGGCTGGCGCAAACGGCGGTAGAGGCACAAGTGAAGCCATGATTCCGATGCCGGCGTGAAGGGCGATGGATGGAACACAGTGCTCTAGCCAGAACAGTCAGCTCTGAATTGGTTCTGCCCAGTGATTTCGCTCAGTGATTTCGCTCTGTGATTCAGCTCAGTGATTCAGCTCAGTTCAGAGGCTGGCCGCATCTGACTGTGCTCTGATGTCCATCCATCCCACCTTCGTCGCCAGTGTTAAGTCGTGGGTTGACATAGCAGCCGGCACAGCGATTTCTTCAAGTAGCTCTTTATTATGGTAAGCTGGAATAGAAACTGACTGCGAACAGCTCAGCCGGCCTGTATTTATAGGCAGCCGGCTGTCAACATTGTAACCACAACAGCCCAGAGTTCCCGCCTAAAATAACAGACGCGGACCTGAGTGAAAACTATCTACAGACCTGAGTGAAAACTATATACAGTATCCCCCTGTTGGCCCAGGGTGAAACTACACTACATAACAGTGGGGAAGCCACTTTTCCATTACATGATCCACTGTGGCTGGGGTGCTGACACAACCAGTGCTTTTTTGTTAAAAGGAAAAATGAGGTGCTTGTACTCGTCTCTTGATAAAAGTATATTATGTGCCATCATAAAATGGCTGCCATGGCCAGCAAGTCTATTGTGTGCCATCATAAAATGGCTGCCATGGCCAGCAAGTCTATTGTGTGCCATCATAAAATGGCTGCCATGGCCAGCAAAAAAATTAGAGGTGAGGGCCCTCTATACTAGGGAATATCATCAGGAAAAGCTTTCTGACAGTAAAAGCTATCAATCATTATTACCCATGATGGCCATACCCAAGACAATAGGGTTCTGTATACCACTTGGTGGGAATCACAAGCAGGGACAGCATGTGACTGGCCACTGTGAGAACAAGATGCTGGACTAGATAGGCCTTTGCCCTGATCCAGCAGGGATCTTCTTATGTTTCCATGCTGTTGAACTATGTGCAAGGGGATCCGGAAGGAATCTAGTTCTTTCCAAGGTTGTGCCATCCACATTCCTAAACCCTGAGGGACCCAAACCTCAACGCATAAGGACTCAGCTGAGCAATCAGATTATTTCTGCCTCTTCTGCGTACAAATGGCTTCTAAGCAGCTACTCTTCAGTGGTGCCACAAGTACGACCACGTGTCTTTCTCAGATGCATTTTTGTTTGTTTGTTTCATATATTTTTTACACACATCTTAGAGGTAAAGTCATAGTAGGTGGGTGGGGGAGGAAGAACTACAATAAAAAATAATGTATAACAGCTTCCTCTTGTGGAGTTCCACTTTGCTTGAGAAAAGCAGACAAGCCCAAGGGCAGAAACAATCCATTATGTTTCAGTGTAACTCCAATTGTTCCGTTCTACTGTACACTCACCGATTCCCCTTTCCATCTCATGCATGCATAAGGTAAAGCAGAGCTCCTTCTGGAAACCTTTTGTTTTCCAGAGAATCGAAGGGTTCCAGGGAGAGCCTTTGTGAGCCGTTTATTATCTGAAAATCTGATCCAGATTTTGAAGCGAAAACTGCAGTTTTGCTAACTGCCAAACGTGTTCTCACAGCCTGTGGTGAGGCCGAGAACTTTTCCAC
Source organism: Podarcis liolepis (assembly GCF_965112155.1). Taxonomy (NCBI): domain Eukaryota; kingdom Metazoa; phylum Chordata; class Lepidosauria; order Squamata; family Lacertidae; genus Podarcis; species Podarcis liolepis. The sequence continues at coordinate 96,568,588 of NC_139555.1, read as the reverse complement.
AGTGTTACTGGAATTGTTTGTTTAACAAAACACACACACACACACACAACATTTCCAATATTATTTTCAATTCTTGGCTAGTATTTTCCATGCCACAGTGAAGCTTTACAGGCCATCATAGTCAACTCCTGTGAAAAATTCCGATTCTGATACACACAGCTACAGAATCCTATAAACATCTTGCACATTTATGTTTTCATAACATTGTCAAGGGTGACCGCAATTATTGAGATTCCTTAACAGGAAAAGCAACTATCGACAAGAACATCAATAAATATGTCAACTTACAGAATGATCCTATGCATGTTTTCTCAGAAATTAAGTCGAACTGTATTACTCTTAGGAAGTGTGTGCAGGAGTACATCTTTGTTTGTTTAAGAAATAAATTAATAAGGGTAAAATCCAGCTAAACGTAAGCACTTTGACAGACCATTGATTTTAATGAGCAATTAAACACATGGTTAATGTTGTCTCATTTAAACTACCCTTGAATTTCAAATGATCATATGTATGCAAAAATGGATACTCTTTAGTCATTGATACAAAAATGAAAAAATCTCAAGCAAACACTGGATGATATCCAAACTTAGTCATACTCAGAGCACAGCTACTGAAATCAATGTACAAATGATTTCATTGGGTCTAAAGTGTGTATAACTTCATTTGATATTGCCCAGTGACTTCATGCAGGTATATGAAGTGAAAATCTACACATGGCTGGATTGAAATTTAGAACATTGGATTGTTGTATCCAGAGAGAATGGCCTGCCACATAGTCACTACTGCAGACCTCCCACTGATGAAATCTCTTGGTACTCTAGGATTTTCAGATATGGCTGGGGATGCTGGGAGGGGTCAATGCAGTCAGGAAGGGGGAATCAAGGAAAATGACACAAGATTGGGACCTCCACATTGTCAAACTGTATACAGTATAATGAAACAACCTGAGCTTAAGGGCACAGATATGCAGATCTGTTTAGAAGGGATCAGATATACAGGATTTCATAGCCTTCATATATATGGGCTTGACTTTTCCAAAACGGACCACTATCCTTTTATCACATTTCATGGGGTTTAAAGATGAAGTTTAGAGGGAGCCAAGATTATAAAGTTTCAATTCCATAGACATGACTTTCTCTTTTATCAAAAGTTGTGGAAGTATTTTAATGAGAGAGGAATTAATGAAATGTTTAGTAGTGAAGAATCCACTGTCACTTTTTTTTTCTGGCACCAGGAAAGTAATGCATAAACTGTGATTATTACATTCTTATTTTATTTTTTTGGCAAAAGTGTGTAACAATGAGAGTTCACCCCCCACCCGCTTTCTCCCTGATAATATTGGTATATGCAAATAATTGCCTTTCCCCTCTTTGTGATACAATTTCATTATTTGCATAGCTACTAGTGGTCCACCAATAAAGGCGAACGTCGTATTAGGATTCATGACAGTTTTCACATTGTATTATCAATATGTGGAAATAATTGTCTGCTCTGAGATTAAATTACATTATTGTGTATCTTTTTCATGCCTAATAAATAATGATGGATGGCTTTTATTTTCATCACCACCTGCAACCATTTAGTCACCCCTTGACTATTCAAGATAAAATAATAAAAGGCGAGTGTTATGTTGCAAGCCACAGAATGCAGTCAAAACAGTTGCCTGTGTTGCATTTGTGTGCATTCCTCATACTGGTTCTTAATAAAGGGCTTGGTGCGTGATTCACTATGAAGGACAGAGAACTGACAAATGATCAGCGTTTGAGAGGAGTGGGCAGGAGGGGACAGTGTGAGAAAAGGGGTCCCCTAACCCAGCAGAATTATTATTCCAACGTAGGATTCACAATATGAAAGTTGCAGTGCAATCCTGGGCATCTTTACTCAAAGGCAAGTCCCACTGACTTTAATGAACCTTACCTCCAAGTAAGTGTGCCTAGAATTGCATTTCCCCCATTCTGCTATACAAGAAAGTTAAGTGCAATTAGATCCCAGAACAGGGCAAGCACATCTCCGTGCTGCTTTGTAACTTGCTGAAATGAAAAAGAAGGGGCAGGGGGCAAATTGTGAAAGAGTTAAAAATGCACACTAGCTGTAGAAAAAAAAGCTTTTTTAAAAAAAAAACCCAACAACAACTACTCATGTTTTATTGTGAAAATTGCAGGGGCAGGGATGGAGAGACGGTTAAGTTAGGCAGGATTTACTGCAGAGAATCTATGGGTGGTATTCAGCTAAATTTTACTCAGAGTAGACCCATTGAAATTTATGAACATTATTAAGTTAGGCACATTAATTTCAATGGGTTTACACTCCAAATAAACCTTAGTTGAAGACCACCTTACTTTTCCTGTCTATGAGACAACCTGGTTCTCACTAGGTGGATTTGGGCAGGTTCCATTATCTCTCAGCCAAACCTACCGCACAGGTTTTGCAAATCACACCTTGAAGACAGCAGGATGCAATGTTGTTTCTCCTTCTTCCTGTGAGGAAAGGTTGGAGGAACTGGGTATGTCTACCCTGGGAAAAAGACGACTGAGGGTTGACAGAACAGTGCTGTTCAAATAGGAAATACCTGAGGAGCTGTCATGCAGAAGAAGGCAAAGGTTTGTTTTCTGACAGAAATGGATCTAACAGAGTTATGTTGCTGGAGGATAGATTTAATTTGAACATTGAGAGAAACTTTTAGATGGTTAATAACAGCTACTTTTCACTTAGAGTGTGTGGTGGCTCTCAGCCACCGGAAGTCTTCAAACAGAAGCTTGACAGCCTTCTGTTGGGAATGCTCTAGCTCTGGATTTCCTGCATAGAACAGAGGGCTGAACTAGATTAGGTCTGAAGAACCTCCAGATGTTCCTGAACTCCCACTAGTCTCAGCAAGCATAGCCAATGACCAGGGATGATGGTGTTGTAGTCCAGCAATTTCTGGAGGACCAAAGCTTCCTCTCACATGGCCTGAATGGGCTATGGGACGCTCTCCTTCTGGTGCTTCCCCTTAGACTACCTCAGATCATTTTTAAGCATAGGGAATCTTTTAACTTTTTAGAAAAACAAAACAGCAAGTTTAAAGAATGTTATCAATGGATAACCTCAAGAGTACACCAAAACCAGCTGACGGCCATTTTTTTTCCTCTTAAAAAAAGAAAATAAAGGAAAATCAAACAAAACAGCCAGTTCTGAGTCAGAGATTTAATCTTTTCTGTGTGCCTATTATCCTTAAATCACAAGATGACAGTTTTCTCAGGCATACCAGAGAGATTCAACCAAAATCCACCAGTAACAGATAATCTTATCAAATGTCAAGCTACTAAGAAAAATGGTTTGAAAAATAGGCCTCCTGTTCACTGCTTGATTTGCTACAAGCAAATGTTCATGTTCCTATAATCTAACTTTGAATTAATATACTTATAAAAGATGTTGTCAAATTATTTACGTGTGTGTGTGTGTGTGTGTGTGTGTGTGTGTGTAGCTTTCCAGTATTTATTATCTAATTACAGCTGTTGTGAGTAGGCATTGTTGTTGTCCAACATTATATGTGCCAGCAAAATATATACCTTGTTCATATGTAATATGAACCATGGAAGGAGAAGAAGAGAAGTCATTGAATGTTTCAAAGTTTGTAAAATGTTTAATTTGATATGTGGAAAAATGAAAAAAAAATCAAGTGTGTGTGTGTGTACCTTGCCTTTCAGATTCAGACAAAAATACACCATAAATGTTTTTATTATATTAACCTGAATCCACTTTGAGAAAACATCTGTTTTGAAAGGTGATGTATAAATTTCAGGAATAAATAACATAATACAAAAAAAAAATCCTACAAAAAAAGAGAGCACATATCTTGAACAGTAGCTCTATCCAGGTTATTCAATGGGTGTGAGTGGGCAAGGGGATAAGGGTATGGGTCATCAAAGAAATAGGCTACTGGTCCAGATTTATTGGACAGTTTTAAAATAATATGAATACTAAGAAGCTTTCACTGATGTTGCTTTGGATATAGGCACACAGACATACACCCAACCAAGGCTCTGGAAAGTCAGGTGCTTTATCAGAATTTGGAACTGGTGGTCAGCCTGGTAAATAGACCTGATTGTAGAGCCAAGAAAATGTTAATTCCACCCTTAAATATAAAACTCTGAAGGTAGTGTGCATTAAAATAGATTTCGAAAAAATACTAAAATTCACTGTGCAAACAAAAACAGCACAGCAGCGGTCAAGGACAAAGCGATGCCATCATACACTATGTGCTGAGCAATTTTTATTTTTATTTTTTTTAAATGATATTTATTGAAAAAAGAATTTAAAAAAATTACAAAGAAAAAAGACAAAAACAGAAAAATAAAAATAAAAAATAAAACCATCATTTTCAAATTCTCCTCTTTCATTACCTTCTTTCCATGACCTCCTCCTCCTCCCTTCTCTTGTATCTTGATTAATAATTGTCACAGCAAATCCTTTCCATAATTCATAATATTCTGTCATTACATTACCTTACTCTATTTTCATCTTATCTTATAAAAAACCTTAAAACTTAAGACTTAAATCTTATTTTTACCAGCTTCTCATAACCATTACCTTTTTACCTAATTCTTTAAACATTTTTACAAGAGCCAAGTAATTTCATTTCAACATTTTTCCAACGTTCATAAAACATTTCTAATGATAAAAAAGAGAATAAAAACAATCCAATCTTCTTCCAGCGTCCCCTCCCCCCGGTCCCGGGATTGTCAGTCCTTTTTATCCCATTAGTCTGGCACATTAACCTGGTGATCTTATGTCCGAGGCCTTCAAATCTCTTCCATGTCCCTTCCGCAAATCTTCTTCATATTTTCCTTTCACTCGTGGGAACTCCAGCTTGGTAGTGTTTTGACCCTTTTCAACAAATCAGCCCCTTTCCCATAGTCCAGACTAGACTCCATGTGGCATTTTAAGACATGTTTCAAATTCCCTCCAAAATTGGAAGTCCCAACAGCTCCAAACCTCTGACGGCCCATTGCCAGACTCGGAAAGTCCAAACATCCCTGCATAGGGGGGTCAGTCCAACCCCCCATTTCCAAATCAATCCAAACTTTGTCTTTCCAAATCTGGTTTTTTCCAAGTTCATTTGTCAAATCCAAAGGCTCATTTTCCTGCTGGGCCAAAAGTCCCTCCATCTCTGGCACCCAAGATTCTGCAACATCCTCTTCTATCATCTGCTCTGTCAGGACACACTCCTGTTTAAGTTCCCTGGGTGGGCTCCATATAATTTCCCACTACCTGTTCAAATGTTCTGGCCGCATTAGTCATCAAATCCGTCTCCTGACTTAACTGATCCAATAGGGCATTTATTTTACAGAAAGCACCCAACAGTGCTTCTGAAAATATTGTCCTGCAAGGTCACAAGTCTTTTCCCATGGTTGTAATCTGGCAGCTGCAAGCTCCCTAGAATTGGTTACAGTTTCACAGTCCCCCTCTAGGGGGAAACTTCTGGTTGTTCTTTCTTTTAAGAACAATAGCAACAAAGTTTCTTTTTAAAAGATATTTTGTCAATATTTGTTCCTTTAAAATGCGAAAGGAAACAGTGGAATCACAATGTTACTCTTCTTTTAACTATCTGTCAAAAAACATTTATCTCTGGTCAATGAGCTTCAAAACGTCAATTCTGACACCCCGCTCCAGGGTCAGGACGGTGGAAAGTTACTTTACTTTAAACTCACTTCTGCAGGTTTAAACAGTCCAAAAAAGATCCCCCTTCTTCTCCTGCTACCGAAGGGGGGTTCAACGCTTTTAGATGGTGAAAACCAATCCTTTAAAAGTAATTTTCTAAGCTCTGGTTTACGTTGTCTTTGCTTTCTTCTGACTACAAGGAAACGGAAGTCTGACTTCCTGTTTAGACCTTCCCGTTTCAGTACCAAATTAAGGTAAATTTTTAGATCCAATTCCTTTCTAATCGCCAGTTCTTATTTGAAGTCCAATTGTTCAATGTTTGAGTACTCACGGGTGATTACTTTAGATGCCAAATTTTCCCAGGAAAAAGGCAGCGCTCTCCGGCAATGGCTGTGCGGCTTCGCTCCACGGAAATAGCAGTTGACTCACAGCACCGCGCCACTTCCCCCTCTTCGCTTCAGAGCCCGTTAGTGGGTTCCTTTGTGGGTTGGGGGGCGCTAAAGGTGCCCGCCAAGTCCCACGGTCACAGGCTTCATCCGCCTGTGATTTCTGAAAGGGTCCCCGCTTCGCCGCAGCGGAAAAGACCCGTTTCGCGCGGAGCTGGTCCCTCCGGTTCAGAGGGAGTCCGCCATTGCCGATGGCGCCACCCCGGAAGTCCGAGCAATTATTATTTTTAAGAGCATTATATTTAATTAGGAATTGACATCAAGGCAAGCTTGTCTGGAGGTAGAATCCATATGCAGGGCCATTCATATGCTGCATTGGGCTGCCCTTGTGAGATATTCCTTACCATATTCCAGAAACCTTAAGCTCTGGAAAGCATCAGAGGCATTCCGCATTTCAGAACATCACAGTCCCTTCTGAAAAGTACGGTGTTTTTACAATGCCCCTTTTATTTGACATGCTGACCTGACAGCCGACACTTGGGCTGATTCCCATGAGCAGCACTGCCAAGCACATTCTTCTCTCTGCATGTTGTGTGATGTGTGATAAAAAAAAATGTGAAACTTGAACTAGGGAGATAGGGCTTCCGATCTCCACAGAACCCATGAAGTAACCCTGGATGAACTTGGTTTACTTACTCTCTTTCAGCCTCAGAGGGTTGCTGTGTGGATAAAACTGGATAACTATCACGTAGTCATCCCTCATCACAAATTATGAGTGCCCAAACACACTGAAATCCAGCTGGGTCTAGCAATTTAGGTCTTTCATCTGCTCCTCCTCCCTTCTTTTACTTTATGGGAATATCCCTTTAAAATACCACTTCCTTGCTGCATTTTCTCAAACTAGTGGTGGAAGTGACAGCATTAACAATGTTACACTCAAGGCGTATTCCTTTCTGGCACAGCAAGAAGAACAGTATCTGGGAAACTCTTGGCTCCTTTCCTCTACTATCCATCTGCAGGCAAGAGCAGCCAAAGCTGGAGAGAGCAAGGAATGAAAAGAAGCAGGACATGAATTTTCTTCTTTCCTCTTACACACACACACACACGCACGCGCGCGCGCACACACACACACACACACACACACACAGGTTTTACAGTGCAATCCTAACCAAGTTTATACAAAAGTAAGTTCCACCGAGTTCAACTGAGCTTTCTTTCAGGTACATAGGTTATGGTTGTAACTCAGAGCTCCATACTGCTGTTAAGAGTCTGTAGCAGCAACAGCTTCCTCCCTGCCTAGACAGCAGGTCCAACCAGTCTGGAAAGTGAATCTCTAGGTTCTGGCAACCTGTGACCACTACAGCTCCTAAGAGGCTTCTTTTCTGCATGGTGTCTGTTTCCTCCTTGCCTGGGCTACAGGTCCAAGGAGGCTAGAATGAGGAGCTCTAGGCTCTGGCAACCTGTGACCACAACAACTACTAGGAGACTTTTTTGTGTGTTGTTCCTCATTAGAAGCAAATGTGTGAGTCATCTCAAAGGGTCAGGCTTTTCTATTCATTAATTAACCAAGAGGAAGATTGTTGTTAGTCGCTATTACTAACTGGAATTGGAATCACTGTTGTAAATTCCTTGATGAACGCTTGAGATGTTTGAACATGGTCCTGCCTTTATAAGAGCTGATGTGGAGCTGCTACCAAAATCAGCTACCCTGCATCTCCTTATTCAGTTCCCCTCTGCCTTGGAACTGGCAGCTATTGAAATGGAGTGGGAATGATAAAACTCACAATGCAATAATACCCCCTTCTTTCCTTTGTTTTAGTAACTCTTTGGGGAGAGAGAAGGCATAGGTGCTAGTTCTCTTCTGCTGTTGCGCCAGTTATTAGCTGCCTTTTGTGAGGGGAGGGAAATTTGCAATGCAGCTACATCACATCACACATTTTGCATCATTAAATGTAAGGGGCAACAATCACATTTGTTATTATTTATTCCACTCTTCCTCCAAGGAGCCTAGAATAGCTTACAAGGTCCACACAACTCTTTTACCCTCATAAAACCCCTGTGATGGAGGGTAGACTGTGACTGCCTCAAGGTCACCCAATGAGCTTTATGGGTGAGTTGGAATTTGAGGCTACTTCTCTCAGGCTCTAGTCCAATCTAAGAGGTCATCAATATGGTGCCATCCAGATGTTATTAGACTCCAATTCCCATCATCTCTGAACACTGGCCATGCTAGCTCAGCTGATGGGAATTGGAATCCAACAACATGTTGGCTGCCCCTGTATGTTACATTGGCTCATATATACCCAAAAGGTAGTCAACCTTTTTATACCTACCACCCACTAATGCATCTTTCTTGATGGTGAAATTTCCTTACCGCCCACCAGTGCTCGATGGAAGGAGGATTCAGCTTGTGCCATAGAACCACCACCACACACCTTGAATCCTTAAATGCCCACCAGTGGGCGGTAGGGACCAGATTGACAGCCCCTGCCATACACCCACACATATGTTGCTCCATAGAGCCCTAATATATGCAGCTACAATATTCAAAACATACGTCTGCCATTAAGTTGAAATAAGTAGTCATAAGCTTTGAGAGCTTTTCAGTCATCCTCTTTTTCCTACTTCTCTCCACCAAAAATATCAGTAGAATGATAAACAGAGTCTTCAGTTTCAGAGAGCAAAACGGGCCAGCCTGTTTCTTTAAAATATGTGCAATTTTCAAGCCATCGTCAATATACTTGTGATTGCAGGACTCACCTCATTAAACTGACGGTGGAACAAGTTGGACACGCCCCATCCAGTTGTACTTTCTAGCCAGTTGCCAGTAGTTCTTTTCTCTTTGTTGACTTCTCTCTTGGCATCTGAAATCAAGGTTTCATTTTGTATCACAGCAGGTGCTTCAATTCATGTAAGAGTTCAAATTAAAAGTCAACTTTGGGTGCCAGAAAATGTTACGGTCAATAAAGGTGAGAGAGAGAAATATCTGAATGGTGAGGAAAATTTGAGACCTCAACCAGAGCAGATCAGATATCCAATTAAAACATAATTTGAAGAATTAAAGCAAAACAGATGCTGAAGGCTCCGTGCTCTGCTGACTTAACCCTAGCCACCTAAAATAAATGAAATAAAAAGATGTTTCACAAAATTGTTTCCAAAATTCTTGTCACAGGGCAGGGAGTTCCATTGTTCTGGGTCAATCACCAAAAACGTTTCTCCCCATATGCTGCCAGTATCATAAGTAACTCAAGAAGGTCATAGGGAGGAGAAGCCATTATAGTGAAGTCTTGAAAAAGTCAACTTCCACAGAGCACTTACACAATAAAAATAAAAATAAAAATAAAAAAGCACCCCATCCCAAGCAGCTTTCCTATGAACACATGGATTACCTCACTAAATAGTCATACTAAACCAGGATTTGAAGATCCACTTCCTCCCTAATTTTTCTGCATCCATTTGTTCTAATCAGTGCAAGCTCCAAGACAATGAAATCCAGATTTAACCACTGCTAATATGTGTCTTCAGTCACACACAAGATAGCTCACTTGGTTAGAGCATGGTGCTGGCAATGCCAAGGTTGCAGGTTTGCTCCCCCTAAGGGACAGCTGCATAGTCCTGTATTGCAGGGGGTCAAGACTAGATGATCCTCAGGGTCCCTTCCAATTCTGTGATTCTATGATCCATGTGTTTTCTAAGATCTTGGGTCTGGTGCACAAGGAAAGAAGCTGTGGACTACAACACCTATCATCTCCAGCCAGCATGGTCAATGGTCAGGGACAGTGTGAGATGCATTCCAGCAGTACCTAGAGGGCCACAGATGATGGTCCAGAGTTATGGCGTACCATAAGGATCATATTCTATGATAACAAGAGGGGAAAACCAAGAAAGAGCACAGAAAAGTTTGTCTTTATTGCAAAACAGACATTTGTTAGAAGATATGTACGCTGGCTCCCTTGGCCAATGAAGGGAGATGAGCGCAGCAACCCCAGAGTCGGCCACAACTGGGCCTAATGGTCAGGGGTCCCTTTACCTTTGCCTATGCAAAGTGGAAACAGGTAGAGATGTATATGCCTGTGGATAAGGCAAATGCTTGATTTAGACAAGCCTACCCAGAAAGCTAGAATGTTTATTTGTGTTTTAATCTATTTTCATTTTATTGCTGATTTAATTTTTAAAAACATTTTAAATAGTTGTTTTAAACTTTTTTACTGATAACTTTTGTTGTTTTATTCCTTATGAATAAACAAATAAAGTCTTCGCCTATGTATTTCCCACCTTGTCAGGGACACTTCAGACAAGTTTATTTTGTACTTGAGTATGATATCAATGCAAGCCGCTGTCATGCTTGAACTCTTCAACCAGGCCTTTGGCTCACTATCTTTTCAAATGTGTTTGGGGCAGGGGATTATTGTTTTGTTTTTATGTTCTTGTTTTTATTTTGCATTTTGTCTTTTTATCTTTTATTATTATGTTGTGAGTTGCCCTGAGATCTATGGATGAGGGGTGCTATACAAATTTAATTAATAATGACAATGATGTGGAATATTAGCCACTGTGTAAGTGTATAATATTAGCCACTTGTTTCCATACAGATTGGAAATCATACAGACAAAAAAAACTTACCTGAAGTGGTTTTACTTGAAGTGACAGTTGAAGAAAATGCAGAGCCACCATTTCTGGTTGGGGTAACCCTGCTGACTTCATTTAGAGAACTTATTCTAAACTTTGGCACTGTGGGGTGAACAATGAAGTGGCAGGATCCTGTGTTTGGTAAAATAACACAACAGGCAGTGGCATCTTAGGTGTTTGAGCATCTCTTTAAACGATCACCCAGATAGGCAAACAAACAGGACATTTGTTTTACGCTTCCTCACTTCAGTTGCTCTGCACACTTCTCCAAAAGAGACGGGTTCACAGAGCATGTGATTTTTGGTGCGCAGATATTGCAAGATTTAATTAAAATGTCCAAGATCCACATTCTGTTTGCTTTATAAACATTTCTAGCATGTCAGTAGCCAACCTAAATCTTCCACCAGACAAGTACATACTGTGCCTCTTTCTTTCTTTCCCTGAGCAATGGATAGGACTCGTCAAAGCCGGCTGGTGTGCTCTCCATTGGGTGCTGAGGACAAGGCATGTTCAAATTAAACATGAACTCAGTGTTAACTTTAAAACATATTTTCTTCTGAAAGCTGAGACCTCCTAACAGTTGTCTCAGAGCTAAGGAGAAAAATATCTGCTTTCCATTATGCTAATGCCCCTTTCTTCCCCTTGTCAACATTCAGGCATATCTAAGCACAGAATTTGGCACAGTGTTTAGAAAACATCCTCTGGGTTTTTTTTGGTGTGGATTGTACATATGCTAGTCAAAGCTGGTTACTGGAATACAAAATACTACAAAGAAGCGTTATTTTAATAACACCCTGTTCCCATAAATCCAGTGTTTATTATTTTCTCTTTACAACTCTATGATTAGGTACATTCTCACTGACTATTTATCTGGGGGCCTAGTCACATGTCCTTGCCATGCACATGCCAATATATACATCAAACATTTTGAGAGGCTGCAGTTGGTTATCAGAAGTCAAACCTTGCTCCTTTGAGCACACAGTGCTGACATTCATGCAACTGGCTCAGCCAATGAGTTTACATCTGGAAATGAGATCAGGTCTGCTGAAGGTTATGGCTGCCAGTGGACTCAATGGGTAATGTTGAATAAGCCCTGAGATTTGAAGTAACATTATGAATACCTCAGACATGAAGGCAGAGCCAGCAGAAGACATTCTGCTGCCTGAGGTAGGGTCACTGCTTCCCCACACACCACTCCTGCACATTGACTCCTCCTCTACTGCCGCCTCTCTTTTAGTTGTCATCGCGGTGCACCATGGACCTCCCGCATAAGTTATGCGACGTAACAATGCCTCACTTTGAGGGAGAACTGCAGGCAATGTCGGGTCCTTCCAGACCAAGGCATTGTGGGTGACATGGCCCCGAAAAGTCACACCAACAAATATTAACGGTTAAGCTAATAAACTATTAGACTTTAAGCACCATTTGTTGTGGCAAAGCAGCAGCAGTTCAGGTGATCTTCAATATCATCTCACCCAGAGTGTCCCATTTTGGGGAAGATCCCTTCCTCAGCACCAAGTGATAAACTATGGTGTATGGGTGGGGCCTTCCCATTGTGCCGCCTGAAGCCAACATCTTGGCATGGCTGGCCGGCCCTGCATGAAGCTTACTCATTATTCTAAAATATGTATTCGAAAAGTTGCTTTGCCAGACCAGCTCTTTGGCCACACACCAAGTTGGGCTGCCCCATCTATCTTATGTGTTTCATTATTGACTACTGCCTTGAAACCTGGCCCTGAATCATTGTTTAAATTTACTTCCTCAAAGGTATTTTATCTTCATTTGGAGCTTGTCAACATGTCCTTTTCTCTTTGATTATCTTTCACATTTTTCCACCTCAATAAGATGATTCCTTTTTAATTGAAGTCCCATGGTATTGCTTTTCTCCCTTTGCTACTTCTGACATAACTGTAAACAGTTCACCTAATTTCACCAAACAGGTTCATTATCCATTTTTAACAGACACAAAAGAGTGCATTATTGTCCAGTGTGTCAAGTCAAATTGTGACTCTGCAAAATGTAGACATGGCCACTGTTATTAGATGTGTTCCCTTTGATTTAATAATGAGAAAAATAACAAACGACAATGGAGCAATTATATAGAGGTGAGTTGCTACTTCTTAATATTTGAAAGGTAGGCGCAAAAGAGTCCATTTGTGAATTCACTGCAAGGTCCATGCACAAGAGATGGTCAGCAACAGATCTCAGCCACAAACTGAGCTAAATTATTGGAAAATAATTCAAAACATAGGCTACTGGGATATGGTAAACTTTTCCACATGTCCAGACACTTACAGGGTTGTGCTAGCTATGAACTGGTACCTGGACTCAGTGGTGGGTTGATGAGGCCCAAAAAACTGACTATGAATCTAGGTAAGACAGAGGTGTTGTGGATGTGGTGGTACCCGTATCCAGAGATACTGATCAATTGCCTGATTTGGACGAAGTTGTTACCCCCTGCCAACATGTTACCATGCTGTTGGAAGGATTGCACTGTCTGCCAATTAGCTACTGAGCTAAGTTCAAGGTGCTGGTTTTGGGAAATAAAGCACTATACAGCTTGGGACCAGGATGCCCAAAAGATTATCCCATCCCTTATATACCCAGCTGGTTACGGTGCTCTGTTTTTCAGGTGCCTGGTCCAGCTGCAACAAACTTAAGACACATTTATGAGAAATAAGGAACCGACGTTTCAAAGAACCACAAAGCAAGAATTGGTTGGTGGCAAAATTCCTCCAGCTTATAAGTTAATAATTTTATACAGGAATATGAGGAAGCAATGTTCAAACTTACTAACAGCAAAGAAAGGTCATCCAAAAAGCATGACTCAATAAATGAACGCAATCTTTCTTAATTTATTAATTTTTGCTATTTAAAATATTTATGTGTTATTATTTTTAGTATCCTTTCCATGTCTATGTGAAAGTTGGAGATAAAATGAGACAGATGTACTGACCATGGTTACCATGGGAGCTGTTTCCCTAGCAATGGCAAAGCAGTCATCAAAGCAGTCAAACATGTCTTCTCTTTCTCTTATGGCTTGTTTTTACTAGTTTGCATAGTCTGAGCAGCAGAGTCAGCTATTCAGAGAAGTCTTACTCCAAGGGTGGAAAGTAAAAACAGATGGGGGATTGGTCACTTTGTTCAAATTCCATCTGGGCCTAGAGTTCAAAAGTCTTGAATGATTGGTTGTTCCCATTATCCTTCATCCAATCAAGGTGAAATCTAGCAAGTTATTAAGAGCAGGCTGGGCAAATAGGTCAGACTCAGTTGCTCTCCATTTCTCATTTTTCCAGTGCGAAGTTCAGCCTGTCCCATTTAAACATCACATTGCAGTTTATTTTAGTCTGCACAGAAACTTGTACAGATTCTTGTGCTCATTTCTTCTAATATACAGCATTCAGTTTTTGTACAACAATTTCTCTAATACCGTATTTTTCTGTGCATAAGACACCCCCATGTATAAGATGCCCCCTATTTGGGGGGACTCCAAATTATGAAAACACCCCTCAGCACTACCCATGTATAAGACGAGCCCCAATTTTAAACCTATTTTTTCCGCAAAATAAACCTAGTCTTATACACAGAAAAATACGGTATATGCATTTTTTTAAGCAGGTTCTTCTAATGTATTTTTGTATAGTATTTTCCCTAATGTATGCATTCTTGTATGCACTTTTCTCTAATATAAACATTTTTCATACAGACACACCTCACAAAATTTAAAGAAGTGAGAAAGGCATAGGATAGTAATGTTTTGCTTTTGCTTCAAGAAGTGTAAATTATGTGAGTTTGGATTAAAGTGCAAACCAAACCCATTCATTTCTGCTCGTAAGAATAGCATCACCTGCAGCATTGCTCATGTCAGTTCCTTAGTTCTCTATATACGCATGGTTTTGTTGTTAATGATGATTTGTTTGTTTGTTGTTACTGGGGAAGGCTATGCACTTTTTACAGCAGTCATGAAATTAAAAGACGCCTGCTTCTTGGGAGAAAAGCAATGACAAACCTAGACAGCATCTTAAAAAGCAGAGACATCACCTTGCCAACAAAGTTAAAGCTATGGTTTTCCCAGTAGTGATGTATGGAAGTGAGAGCTGGACCATAAAGAAGGCTGATCGCCGAAGAATTGATGCTTTTGAATTATGGTGCTGGAGGTGACTCTTGAGAGTCCCATGGACTGCAAGAAGATCAAACCTATCCATTCTTAAGGAAATCAGCCCTTGAGTGCTCATGGGAAGGACAGATCCTGAATGTGAGGCTCCAATACCTTGGCCACCTCATGAGAAGAGAAGACTCCCTGGAAAAGACCCTGATGTTGGGAAAGATGGAGGGCACAAGGAGAATGGGACGACAGAGGACAAGATGGTTGGACAGTGTTCTCGAAGCTACAAACATGAGTCTGACCAAACTGCGGGAGGCAGTGGAAGACAGGAGTGCCTGGCGTGCGCTGGTCCATGGGGTCACAAAGAGTCGGACATGACTAAATGACTAAACAACAACAATGCACTTTTGCGCAGCAGAACTTCTGCACTGGATCACACTTCTTTGGTACATATCTTCAGCATAGCTATTGTGTTGTCTGTTGAACATTAACTCCCCATGGTTTTTGATAATGAAGTAACAATACTGGCCTAGTTTCTATTAGTCTAAACAAACGGAGAAAGAGGATAGAGGATGGCACCTGGTTGGCTACCATGACAAAAGGATACTGGACTAGATGGGTTGTTGGTCGGATCCAGCAGGCTCTTCATATGCTCCTATATTCCTATTCTTAAGGGGACAGTGCACAGTTGATGTACTGAGCATCAATGCAGTGCAGCATCTCACTACAATACCACTACCCACCTATATTCTACGTATGAATGGACTGTTGCACAGTAATGCTATGCAGCAATGGCCAAATGTTCTTATGGCATGCTTACCATGTCCATGCAGAAAGGTTGTAATCAAATTATGTCCATCTTCATGGCTTTGAGGAGGGCTTGCTATATCTCTGCAATCATAGAATTGCAGAACTGGAAGGGATCTTGAGGATCCTCTAGTGCAGGCTTCCTCAAACTTGGCCTTCCAGGTGTTTTTGGCCTACAACTCCCATGATCCCTAGCTAGCAGGACCAGTGGTCAAGGATAATGGGAATTGTAGTCTCAAAACACCTGGAGGGCTGAGTTTGAGGAAGTATGCTCTAGTGCAACCCCCTGCAATAATAATAATAATATGCAGGAATATGCAGCTGTCCCATACAGGGATTGAACCTACAGCCTTGATGTTATCAGCCCTTTGATCAGGCTACCTAATCATTTTAAACCGGGGTAGCTAAGGTGGTGCGCCCCCGCCAGATATTATGGACTACAACTCCCATTATACCTCACCATTGGCCATGCTAGCTGGGAATGATACAAGTTGTAGGAATATACTGCCTTGGCCATTGCTGTTTTGAATTATTAGACTGTCTCGTGAGTATTTCATTTCAATACATTTGCTTTGGCCAAAATTCATAGTTAAGATGGTGAAACGTAACAATTTTACCATAGACTAATGCATATGTAAAAAATAACATAATGAAAAGAGCCAAATCATCGTAAATCAAGCTAAGACAGCATCAGTTAACCAGTTTACCTTCTAAAATAAAATATATTTGGTGGCACTTTGCTGCTGCTAATCCAAATTGTCCCCGTTGTTATTTTATTGCTATTCTCAGATTCCTTGTTGAGAAAACCAATGGTTCATGCGTTCAATAGCTGAGAATCAAATATATAATGAGAGCTATTTTCAAGCTCACTGTCCCCAATACAATAGCAAAGGCCAAAGGGAAAGGTTCCAGATGGCCATTTCCGTCATTTCTTGGATCCTGCATAAAGTACAGCTTTTCCTCAGACAAAATGTACTTGCTGATAAATATGATTCAGACCCATGATTAAATTTTATCATGTTATATCATTGTTCCATCTAAGAATTATATATGAGTGACAGATCATGTGGAATAAAAATATCACAAGCTCTATTTTAAAATTATCTTTGGCAGGATAAAAAAATAGCCTGCTAAAAAAACCCACGATAGGCTTATTTTCGCCACCCATGGAATCTAGGAGACTTAATTGACATTAGATGAAGTAGACCCACAAAACTTAGCCTGTTCTCAGATTACCAACTGAAGTTTTTACCTAATAGCTGGAGCAGCTCTGGTGGACCTTCATTAATACAGGAGAAAATACTTATTCCAACTTTCAGTAGAATCTTGGGAGATATCCTTTGGTGCTCCTATAGTAAATCACAAAAAATCTGAAAGGGCTCTCACTCCAGTGAGCTGTAAAAGCCCTGTGGATCTGACCCAGAAAGAATTTCAAGACACAGTTTGGTTTCCATAAGTTTAGTGTTCTATGAAATCTAAGAATGTCAAAAGCCGACTGATCTACCTTTAATGTAGCTGAGTCAAGGAGGTGATTTTTTTCCACATATCAGAGAGCTCACAAAGAAAAAGAACCCAAGTCACAATAGGAATTTCCTTGCTCAACCTTGTATGAATCCTTTAGAGATGCCATACATGAGCAGCAAGTTTGTGTGCAAAGATGGATTTTTTTATTTTTCTGTAGTTGATACTCAGAAAATGTCTTCTGTAGCAAACTGCCCAAAGTGTTAGCAGACTGTCCAGAAGTACAACACAAAGGCATGTATTGGTGACATAAAGGGTAACAGACAATTGTCTATTGCCTCTCATGGGAGGAAACAATTTTCTTCTCTTAAGTTCCATTATGGCACTTGATAATTTC
The DNA here is from genome assembly GCF_965112155.1 of Podarcis liolepis. Classification (NCBI taxonomy): domain Eukaryota; kingdom Metazoa; phylum Chordata; class Lepidosauria; order Squamata; family Lacertidae; genus Podarcis; species Podarcis liolepis. The sequence goes on along the minus strand of NC_139555.1, from coordinate 96,551,163 downwards.
AGTTATCACATATTTAACCTGATCCTACGAACATAAGTGAGTACATTTGAATTCACAAACTTTATGGTACCTTTACAATAAGACAATGTCACTAAGTTTGGGGGTTGTGCAAAATACCTCCCTTGGGCCTTGAATAACTTAGAGAAACAGCCATTGCAGAGGTCTAATGCTCCTCTGGTCTCAGAGAAAGAGAATCGCAACACCAAGAGGAGGTGCTATTCACTTGCCTACTCACCTAGAGGGAAATTGGTACTCACCTGTCTGAGCAGGCAGGTGGCTAATTGCACCTCTACTTTAGGAAGGAAATGAAGTGCACTTGTCTAAATTAGCACTGCTACTTGTGAAAAACGCAATCTCGTTGTCTCATTGCAGTGCTAATATTTTCTATTCTTATTCTAAAACTTACTTTTTAAAAGCATCTCTCTCTCTCTCTCTCTCTCTCTCTCTCTCTCTCTCTCTCTCTCTCTGTACCACTGATTTAATCCAGCATTAACTATTGTTCTAATTTTATCCCCTGTTACAATCCAAGGTCCTTTCATTCTTGCAGAAGTAGTCAATGTCAGGACTTTCCTTTTCTTATCTAAAGCAAGGGAGCAAGAAGTATGGTGTTGCTTCTGGATCCTGTGTAAGCAAAACGATTAAAACAGAAGCATTCACTTATACACCCTGCCCCTCCCATGTTTATCCTCCATAGAAAAATTACTACAATTCTTCTGTAACCTGTGGCAAGAAGTTGCATATCTTCACTTTTAAACACATCTCCTAACTACTGCAGACAACGAAAAGGCTCTGGGCTTCTTCTTTTTGTTGTTGTTCAGGTTGACTGAAATGTAATTAGACAATGATAAAGAGAAGGAAAATTGCAGCATATGTGCACATGGGATTGTTGATTACCAACATTCGCTGCCACTCTTTGTAATGCAAAGCTCAGTGCCATAGGGTAGGTTACTTGGTACATCTGTTTCCTTCCTAGGGGTTTTCTTTTCATGAGTACAATATCTGTGATGCAGCACTGGAGGCAAAGTGGGGAGAGTTTCTTCAGCTTTGTTTACAAACACTTCTAGCTGGGATTTGACAAATTGGACAGGCAGAGGCAGAGCAAGCTAGAAGAGCCATTGTAGGTGGAAAGAAAACGATTATTGGCTTTTGATATATGTCTTTTGTGCCCTTGCTTACAGCACTGTTGACAGCATAGGAGAAAGCAAGAAGAGGGACAAAGTGTTGCAATGTATGCAGATGCCACGCAAAATTCTGGAAATGTTGATGATCTTCAAGTGAGAAGCAAGCAACTGTTCCTGGCCGTGTTTCCTAGTTCTTTCTAAAAAGCAAACAAATAATTTCACCGTCAGCATTTTGTATACTATCTCTTTCATATAATATGTATGCATATACACATGTTGCCATACGAAATGCTTCCCAATCCCAATAGTGCTAACATCTTGGACTTCTTCAGCTCTCACTTTTAGCCTTGGGGCTATTAAAAAAAATAGCTTTTCAACATGAAGCAGGGCTGGCTAACTTGTGGCCACCCAGATATTGCTGGACTTTAACACCCAAAACATCACTGGGTATTGCCCACGCTGACTAGGGCTAAAGGGAAATTCGAGTCCTACAGCATCTGGAAGTCCACCGGTTGTCTGCATCCCAAACAGTGAGGTGGTTCTCTAGCCTTTTTCCATTCATTCATTCATTCATTCACTGCTTGATCATAATAAAACCTCTATGACATGTGTTTTACAAGAAATATTAACATTATCATTTTAAAGTATTAAAAATATCTATGTGTCTCTTTTTCCATTCTCATTTCCCAGCCACTCCATACCATTCCTCTTCCTCCTTGGTTTTCCATTCCTCCCCTATAAACAGTCAGCCTTCCCTGGCCAATAAGCACACTGAGTGTTCCTTGGGCTTTGTTTTGCAAGCTGGAGGGCTTTGTTGTACTTCTGAAAAAAATGGGCACCCCCCAAGCCTCCTGATACCTCCCTTTTGTGAGGGAGTGCTGCCATTTTGGCTACATGATGACACTCAGAGAACCAAACTGGAAATAGAATATATGAAACTATACCTCAGTCAAAAGCCACCGGGAAGTCTTGCAAAACCAAGAAACCCACTGCTGCGTCTACGTTCGCCTCATACCCCATCAGCCAGAGCAACCCAGGTCTGTACCTGTTTAAAAGTCTGGAGTTGCCAAGGATTGAATAGGCATCTTCTGCATGAAAAGCATGGGCTCTACCATTGAGTTACTTGCATAGAGTGCTGCAACATTCAGGCACATGTGCATAGTGTCAATGTTGACATGAACAAAATCATTGCTGGGGTAAGGGAAGTCATCAAATGTAACTGAGTGTAGGACCTCCATCCATCCTTGAAAATGTCACATAACAGCACTGTACGGTTGTTGCTGGAACAGAAGAAGAAGAAGAAGAAGAAGAAGAAGAAGAAGAAGAAGAAGAAGAAGAAGAAGAAGAAGAAGAGTAGTAGTAGTAGTAGTAGTAGTAGTAGTAGTTTGGATTTGATATCCCGCTTTATCACTACCCTAAGGAGTCTCAAAGCGGCTAACAATCTCCTTTCCCTTTCTCCCCCACAACAAACACTCTGTGAGGTGAGTGAGACTGAGAGACTTCAAAGAAGTGTGACTAGCCCAAGGTCACCCAGCAGCTGCATGTGGAGGAGCGAGGAAGTGAACCCAGTTCACCAGATTATGAGTCCACCGCTCTTAACCACTACACCACGCTGGCTCTCTTAGTGAGACTAAGGGAGGGCTGCTTCAAAAGTGGTCTACCACCAGCTCTTTGAAACTTGCTGTACTTCCCACCACCCACTCAGCAGACCACCTCTGGCAGCTCATAAAAGCCAAGAAGGTCAATTTTCCAGCACACATGTGGAAGGACTCATCTCTCCAAGAATTCTGCCCACATCCTTGACCTGAGCAAATTGAAAAGTATCCAGTAAAACTGGTCAAAAGGAGCCGGGGGCGGGCATTGAGTAGATAAACGATTACACTGTCCTCTTTTCACCAACTGTAAGTCCATTTTCAAACATTCCAGCAGCATGTCATTGCGTCGCTCCAATTTCCCCCCTTTTTTATTCCTGAATACTTATGGATAGTTTTTTTAGAATGATGGCATTAGTATGGGCATCCATATCTTTTAGGAAAAGAAAAATATAGAAGGCATATTTTGAATATATTCTGTGCATCACACCATGCCAGAGACTTTGGTGCTATGACTGGAGCAAGTTGTGACTATGGTCAGGGCACATTCTTGGTTCAAAATGGCATGCAGAACCCAGGCATGATGCTGACCAGGCTGGATCTCCCGCCTGCCAGGAAATGTGAGCCACCCACTTTGATGTAACCCCAGCCCCTAAGTTACCAGGTTCCTCAGTGAATGTCCTCTATTCTTGGACATCCCTAGTGCAGGCTGAGAAACAGATATATTTTGTTGTTGTTTAGTCGTTACTATCAAATAACCAGTTGTCTGTGCTTTCATAAATTGTAGAATCATATCTGAATTAGCCTGTTAAGCCATATCTTGCCATAATTTCCTGTTAGTTGTACACGTTCTAATTAATTTTGCCAATTTGCAAATAAAAATTAAATTCAGCCGAAACATTAAGGAGTTCACATTTTCAATAAGTGGCACTCAGCAATTTAGCTGCATGCCTCGCGTTAATAACAGTGGGAATCATGCAGTTAAATCACCCCCCGTTGCTTTAGAAATGCACCCCTAAGGTATACAAATCAGATGCCGTATGTCAGCTTCAACTACGCATTGGGCTTTTTTTTCAATTAAGGTTCCATGCGAGTTGGCTGGTCCCACTCAGTGTGCACATTCTGCTCAATAAGAACAACACAAAGGGGAGGGGGGCAGGAAGAGGACACAAATACCCCCCAACAGCATCAAAACTGGGGCAGCACCCGTCAGATGGGTGGGATACAAATAATAAAATCGCTATCATCGTCATTGTCATCATCTTACCCCTAACTCACCCTCCTTAAAAGTCTTTTTTAAAAAACGAAAACAGGATTGGGGATGTGAGAGATCCCAGCTTTCCTACTCCAGTTAGCAGTACAGGGCACTGTAAACAAACCAGAGGTTCTTGCCTGTTTAAGGAAAAGGAGGATCCCTTCAAATGTTCTTTAGAAAAGAGAGAGAGAGAGAGGTCTTCTCGTGAAATACAACAGGAGTGTGGTTTCCCAAGTGAACCCACATCCGATCTGCAATTGATCAAGACAGTGTGGATCAGGTGAGTTACACCCGCCATCTAAAGTCATCATGGATACAAGCAACTTCATCTACAAAACGTCCAGCAAATCAATCATAGTGGGCCTTTCAGGGCACAAGCCATTGAATCCCGGAGCCCTCACCAAGGAACCACTGCAGCACCTGTGGAAACTCAATGAGACAACACTCAGCAGGGGTAATGGCGATGGAGAAATAACCACTCTTCACCACCATCACTCCAAAATTGATAGATCCATATCTTTCTTCTTTTCTTCTTCTTCTTTCTTTGGTCATATTTGTTATGCATCTTGAATTATCATTGTTTACCCATGTGTTTCACCCATGTGAAACCCTAAGAATGCAAAAAAAGAAAACCACCTGCCTTGTCTCTACAGCTGAGCCGAGGGTATTTGGGGATGACTGTATTGACGGCTAAAGTCATTGAATCGTCCTTAGTGGAGATCTGAGCTTCGGCAGGCCTACTGGCTAAACCTACAGGAAAACCCTCAAGAGACCTCAGAAAACAATTCAGATGCATCAACTTCCTAGGGCAATCCTGCAGTGCAGGTGCACACGCAAAAGAGGTGGAACAGAGCCGCTATGCTACATCTTACCTGCATGGGAATGGATGGGGCAGGGCGGTAGTGAGGTCTTGGCAGTGTAGATGCACCCAGGGCTTCTTTTTTTAGCCAGAACTCCCTTGAACTCAGTTCTGGCACCTCTCAGGTGGGCGCCATGGCCATTATAAGACAACAAGGGAGGCGTTCATGGTGAGTTCCAGCGCCTCTTTTTCTGGAAAAATAGCACTGGGTGCACCAGCACATCCAGTCTTCTGCTCCCATGGGTGGATCCCTGCAGCCCTGACCTTGCGCCAGCCCAGCACCATCCAAGTCAGCTGTAGGACCTACTGGTGTCAGTTATGGTGGCTCCACGGCTTTGCTCCACCAGACCAGCATATGCATTTTCCTACCAGAAAGTTTGCTCACGCTTTGAAAAATACATCCTGTGGGAAGCAGTGATAGGAGATATTGCCTAGCTGTAGCAGGACATGGTCCAGGTTAAGTGTGAAGGACTCAAATGCCTGCTCTAGTACAAGAAGCTGGAGTTCGTCTCCCAACCTCAACTTTCTTCAGAAGATAAAGCTGATTTGTTATTTGAGTTTGACATCTATTTTTCACGTGTGTGTTCTTCCAGCGTTCCGAGGCACGGATGCTTAAAGTGCAGTGACACATACTCATCCTGCCTGTATGCCGTTTTATTTTCCCGCAGCTATTATTGAGCAAGCTTAACTCACCTTAGATCAATATCTTGATTTGATTTGATAGTCAGGAAAGTGGGGTGGGGGGCACAGTATACCATATGCCTGACTCACATAATTACAAACTTGGAAAGACTCCAGCAATCTCCTACCCTTAAGACAGGCAGTCCCATTCCTAAGGCAACCCTAATAGATGTCAGTCAAAGCTCGACTTCGGAACATCCAAGGAGAGGAGTTTCTGCAGCCTCTCTGTGCAGCTGCTGAGCTCATGCTACTTCCTAAGGTTTAAGAGAAGCCTGCTTCCCTACGGCTTAAGGATCTTATTTTATATCCCCCTTTTCTGTTTAATTTTTAAATTATTATTTTTTAACCCTAAGCGGCAAAGGATGTAAGCAATAAAACTCCCCCCTCCAAAAAAAAAAAAACCCCACCACTATCCCCCCAAAAGTACTTCTTCATGCAGCACATAATCTATGGAACTCACTGCCTCCTGGCCACCAACCTGTTGTTGTTGTTTAATCGTTTAGTCGTGTCCAACTCTTTGTGACCCCATGGACCAGAGCATGCCAGGCACTCCTGTATTCCACTGCCTCCCACAATTTAGTCAGACTCATGCTGGTAGCTTCAAGAACACCATCCAACCATCTCATCCTCTGTCGTCCCCTTCTCCTTGTGCCCCCCATCTTTCCCAACATCAGGGTCTTTTCCAGGGAGTCTTCTCTTCTCATGAGGTGGCCAAAGTATTGGAGCCTCAGCTTCAGGATCTGTCCTTCCAGTGAGCACTCAGGGCTGATTTCCTTAAGAATGGATAGGTTTGATCTTCTTGCAGTCCAGGGGACTCTCAAGGGTCTCCTCCAGCAACCTAGATGGTTTTAAAAGAGGATTAGATAAAATCAGGGAAGAGAAGCCTACTGATGGCTGTTAGTCATGAAGGCTAGGGTCTGCCTCTACAGCTGGAGGCATTAATGCTTCTAAATACCAGTTCCTGGGAACCTAAGGAGGAGAGAGGTTTCCTGTGCTTG